>NC_057403.1:13482325-14082325 GCF_019320065.1 Cervus canadensis | reverse complement strand
GGGGCTGGAAGAAGGAGGACCCGTGGGGTCGACGGAGCACGGTTCTCCTGGCCGAAGTAGGCCGACGGGGTCTCGACGCAGGTCACCGGCCTGGGAGAGAGTGCCCCAACTTCCAGGCGCAGGGTGGGGATCCCAGCCACGGTTGGACCTCCCCGCCCACGGGTAACCCCCGGGCTCGTGCGGGCGAGCACCGGCCTGTCGCCCGCGGGGGACTGGGGGCGCGGGGGAAGGTCATGCGTGGGGATGCGCCGCCCCCACCCTTTGTCCCGCGGGCGGGAGGGCCGGCGGCTGCGAGTGGTCCCCGCGGGGGATGCGCCTGGCCGCAGGGGCGGACGCAGCCACCACCCTCCCAGTGCCCGGGGCTGGGCTGGCCAGGGCCCTCCGCTCACCCACCCGCGCGCGGAATCCGGCCCGGGGACCGACGGCGTCGGCGCACATGCCCGGCGCCGGGGAGCGTCTGCAAAGAGTGACGGGGAGCGAAAGGAAGCGACCACCCACCCGCGGGCGGGGCGGAGGCGGTGGTGAGTCTCGGAGACAGGCGATGGGGAGGGCAGGCAGCCGGGGCCGCCTGGTGGGCAGGTGGCGTGCCTCGTCCCGGGTCCCCGGTGAGCTGGCCGTTTGCGGCGGAGACCCGGGTCGCACTTGCGCGATGGCCCCTTGCAGTACTCCCCCGCCCTCGGCGAAGCGTAGTCAGGGAACGTCACGAAATTCCCAATTCCTGGAGAGCTGGCGGCGCCCGGGGTCATTCGGGTGGGTGAGGAGGCGCCGGGTCGGGTTTGGGAGACGTAGAGAACAGTGGGGAAAGTTGAGGATCCCCTTAAGAGAGGTGGTGGGAACTGGCCGGGGTGGACCCCCGCGACCCGCTCCTCCATCTCCCATGGGCTGAGCATCCCGGGCCGCAGAGTAGTGTTACCCCTCCCCTAAAATAAAGGCCTAAAAACCAGTCCCCGTCCTGGTGTTATTAATAGCTGGCTTTGCAACTTTCGGAGCTGGATCCCAGTCCTGGCCGCTCCTTCGCAGCCTCGGTTTTCTCACCTGTAAAGTGGGGCGATTATAATCCCTTCTAGGTCTGTTGTGGGGATAGAATGATACGACACAGACAGAACGCTCAGCCCAGCGCCCAGCCGGGGCCAGAGCTCAAGCTCAGGGCCCTGTGAGTGTTATCTGGAGTCAGATTATGGAACGCTCCCTCTCTGGGGAGTAGAGACAGCTGGTTTGCTCCTCCACCCAACAAGAGGTCGGAAGACGAGATGAGGCCCCGCACAGTGCCTGACACAGCTCTGACACGCAAAGAAAATTCAGTGAGAGAGCAGGTGTTTATTCGGCTTTTGCCCCAGCGCCACCTGCCTCTCCTCCCTCTCTCCGGTAGCTTCTGTGCTCCGAAATTCCTACCGGCCCTTAAGAGAGCAGTGCTTTTTACCCCTGCAGCTGGAAAGTCAACAGTCTTGGCCACGCGCCCCTCCTATTCACTTCACTACGGGGGTCAAAACGTGCAGGGGGAGGCACCTACCCTAGTTCGGTGTCTTTCAAACTACATATTCATGCACAGAAAATTTAATATGGTAGAATGAAATCGGTAATTAGTCTAAAAAATGAAGTAGATGGAAAAAAACATGAGGCCTGCACACAGCAGAAGTAACTATTGTTAAACCTTTGTTTTGCATGTATTTTGTGTATCTGTATACCGGGTTGCCATATAAAATGTGTTTCTTACAATGGGTCGTGGTTTTTAGAGAGTGAAGATTAAAAACACTGCCTCAATGACACAGGTGGTCAGGAGCCAAGCTCGGATGAACCCCAGGGCAGGCCAACCTTCCCATTCCCCAGCCAGGTGGGCCAGGCACTTGCGAAGTCTCCCTGCCAGGCAGTGGGCAGAGGCAGTCTCCCAGAACCGACCTCACGTGCTCAAAGTGGGAACACGTGTTGAGTGAGTGTCCAGTCTCCACCTCTGGCTGGAGAGTGGGAGGCAAGTGTGGGGCCCTTTCCCCCAGCACCGCACATTGTGGGGGCGGGGGGGAGGTGGGTCTCAGGAAGGCAGTGCAGATTCCTGGTGGCCCCCAGGCACAGTTTTCAGGCCCGAGAACGGTAACACACAGCACTCTTGCCCCGACCCGGCCCAACCCCAGCAGTCAGCGCTCAATCGTGGAATCGCTGGTGTCTCTGAGGTTAGAGGGTTCCATTCAGGAAACGTGCGGGTCTTGTTCCCATCTTATCTCCCAAACACCCGGAGATGACTGCAGGGCTTCTCCTTAAGGCCGGGGTCGGCCTCCTCGCGGAGGTGGGTCTGTGTTTGTGTCCAGGGCTCCCTGGTGCTCGCCGGCTGTCTGGGGACGACAGGCGCCCATGTGCACACAGCCTCCCCCGCGAATCCCGCGGTACCTGGGGGGCCCGCAGCCTGGCTCAGGGGTGCTTCCACCGCGTGTGCTTCTGCAGTGTGCTCTGCTCCATGAACCGGCGCGGGCAATGCGGGCACTGGTAGGGGCGCTCCCCGGAGTGGACCCGGCTGTGCTGGGCCAACTCGCCCGCCTCTCGGAAGCGGCGAGGGCACAGCGGGCAGCCGTGGGGCCGCCCGCCGCCTGCCCGGTGAATGGAGTGGTGGCGCGCCAGATGGCTGGCCCGCTTGAATGCCTTCCCGCAGGTGTCGCACTCAAAGGGCTTCACCTCCGAGTGGGTGATGCTGTGTCGCTGCAGGTAGGACATGTACTCGAAGACCCGGGAGCACACGGGGCAGCTGTAGCATTTTTTCTGGGCCGACGCCCCATCGGGCCCGGTCTCCCTCTGCGACTCCTCGTCCACCAGTACGGTGTACGGGACGCCCTGGGTGTCTATGAGCAGGTAGTGGTTGGGCCTGGAAGGAGAGGACGAGGTCTGGGGACATCCTGTGGAGCAGGAAGGTCCGGGCTCTGGGGACCCGCCCGTCCGAGGGGGAGGGGCCTGCATGGCCTCAGCGGAGGGAAACGCCAGGGGCCGGGGGCCGGGGGCCGGCAGCACCAGCATCCGGATGGGTGGCTGAGGCCTGGGGGGTGGGAGACAGGACGAGGAGGTCACGCGGAGGCGGGAAGCTCGGCCCCACGGGCTCCGTCCTTCCCGCTCTGCGTTCCCTGCTCCGGACCGCTGCATCTTCTGCAGCGCTACCCTGACTCCGTGACCCTGAGGCTCCCAGGCGCCCCCGAGGCTCCCAGGCGCCCCCTCCTCGAGACACCTCTCCCTTCGTTCCCACCGCCGACCGCAGGCGCGGGGTCTCTTTGTAGCTGTCTGCCCTCCTCAGCTCACAAGTCGCCCGCAGGCCCCACCCATCAGGCCGCTGACCCGGCCGTGGGGGTCAATGCCCGCTCCGGGCGCCCCCTCGGCCTGCGCCCGGGCCCTCTCGGGTGGGCGGCCGCGTCGGGAGCCCTGTGCGCCCGGCCCCCTGCGCGTTCCGTGCGGGGCACGCCCACCCGCCCCCACTCCCGGCGGCGTGCCCCTGCTCCGCAGGCCTCCGCCCCGGCCCCGGCCTCTCTGCCCCGCCCCGCGCTCGGGGCCTCGCACGCCCGGCCCCGCCCCGCGCCGCGGCCCGCTCCGGCTCCCGCCCGCCTCCCGGCCCCCGTACCCGGTGCAGCAGCCTCTCGGGTCCGGGCGGCTCCTGATCGGCCCCGGGTTCCCCGCGAGGGTGCAGGCGGCGGCGGGCCGGGGGCGTTCGGCGCGTCCCTCGGGAGCTAGCGGCGCAGAGGAGGGGCGGAGAGGACCGGGGGACGGAGGAGAGGGTCCAGGGCAGGACGGTGGGGGCGGGGCGCACGGGCCGCCGGGAAACGGCTCCGGCCGGAAACGCGCGCCGGGACGGCGGTTCCCACGTGCTCACGGTCCGGCGTCACCACCCGCGCCCGCCCCAGCCCCGCAAATAACAGCCCTGAAGTGAAGTGCGGAATGTTTATTGAGAGAGGGTGAGGGTGGCAGGTGCGAGGGGAGACACGGAAGCGAACCGGGCCGCTGCCGCGGTCTGTGGTCGACCCTCCCGCGCAGACGGCAGGCGCTCACCACCCGGGAGCTGCACGCGGGGCGCCGGGCCGGGGCCGCCCGCCGGCTCAGTGCAGCCGCACGTGCTGCGCCAGCTCCGCGGCGTCCTGGAAGCGACGCGGGCAGAGCGGGCAGGCGTGCGGCGGGCCAGCGCGGGCGCGGTGCGTGGCACGGTGCCTCGACAGGTGGCTGGAGCGCTTGAAGGCCTTGCCGCAGGCGCCGCACGTGAAGGGCTTGAGGTCCGAGTGCGACACGCGGTGGCTCTGCAGCCGCAGGGGGCTGGCGAAGACGCGGGCGCACTCGGGGCAGCTGTAGCCCTTGCGCGGCCCGGGCTCTCCGGGAGGCGCCTCGCGCGGGGCCGGGCCGCGCGGCTCCTCCTCCAGCGGCGCCGTGTACGTGTAGGGGACCCCGTTGGCGTCGATGAGCAGGTGGCGGCCCAGCCGCGGGGGCCGGGGCCCCGCCGCCGAGGACGCAGTGGACGTAGGGCCCTCCGCCGGGGGGAAAGGGGGCGCCTTGGGGGGCGGCGGGTCCATGGCCTCGGGAGAGGAGGCCCGAGGGTGGGGGGGCCGCGGCGGCAGCAGCAGCATCCGGAGCGGCAGCTGGGAGCGGCGGAGGGGAGACAGGTCAACACGGCCGCTGCCCGGGGACAGTGTCCCCGTCGTCTCAGCGCTCGCGGCCCTCTGTCCCACTGACCTCCTACCTGACGGGAAAGAAGGCTCCCTCCAGGCCGGGTCGCTCGGCCCGCACGAGGCAGCCTCAACGGCTTCTCTGGCTAAGTTCAGCAGCTCAGAGACCCCACCTGCCTTTCCTCGCGAGTCGTCCTCTCCTCCCCCAGGGGGGCCTGAGGACATCACCCGGCCTCTTCCATCCTCCTCCTCTTCTTCCTCCTGCTTCCTTCCTCCCTCACTCCTCGACAGCCAATCAAACCCCAAGCCTATTTCGTCCTTTACATCTTCATGGTTTCTTCCAAGTCTAGCCAGGATTCTTGCCCCCAGAATTTCCCTAACGGGTCGCTTCCTCGGCCGCAACTTAGGTTGCATCCTCTTCCCACCCCCCACCCCCGACCCAGGACCACCGCAGCGGCCTCTCCTTGGCCTCCAGACTCTCCTAGACCTCCATGCCCACTAGTTCCCTGGAAGGCCTCTCAAACCGGGATACGTCTGTGGCTGCTCTTAATTTCCTCCCGAGGTACGTCCCCAGAGCCCCACTAATTCAGCTCCCCACTTTTGCACCCGGGGCTCCTCTAACCTGTTCCTACACTTGGCACCTTAAGGATTCAACATACTCTTCCATTACCTAGGGGCTTCCCTGCTGGCTCAGTCTGTAAAGAATCCGCCTGCTACGTGGGGGGCCTGGGTTCGATCCCTGGGGTGGGAAGATCCCCTGGAGGAGGAAACGGCTACCCACTCCGGTATTCTGGCCTGCAGAATCCTATGGACAGCGGAGCCTGGCGGGCTACAGTCCCTGAGGTCGCATAGAGTCGGAGACGACTCAGCGACTTTCACTCCATCACCTAACCTCCGAATTTAAGGTACGCATCGCTAGGATGCCACCCTGCTATGCAGGCGTCGGCTTGTGAACTTTCACACCTGCTACATCCCCACTTCCCCCTGTCCAGGGGTCCTTCTCTGGCCCGGCCCCTACGCATAGGCCGCTGACATCGTTCCGACCCTCTCCATAGCTGCCGGGGCCCGGAGCCCCCCTCCCAAGCACCCCTCCTTCCGCGGGATGCAGCACCTTTATTCCCCTACCCCTCTCCGCGCTGTGCCCTGCTCAGCGCCGCCGCCCCGCTCAGCTTCCCGCGCTGCCCCTGCCCCTCGGTCCCCGCCGTGGCCGGCCCCACCCCCACCCCGGTTACCACCGGCCCGGCCCGGCTCCTCCCTCCATCCCGGCCCCTGTACCCGGTGCAGCGGCCTCTCGGGTCCGGAGGAGCGGGCCGAGGTCCCGTACGGCCCGGGCTTCCCCTCGCGAGGGCCGGCGGCGGCGGGGCCGAGGCTTCGGGGAGCTCCGGGCCGGCGGCGCCGGGGACGCGGGCGCGGGGGGCGCGGGCGCGGGGCGCGAGGGGCGGCGGCGTCCCTGGGAAACGGCGCCGGCCGGAAGCGCGCGCCGCAGCGAAGGTTCCGCTGCTCTTGAGCTTCTGGGGGTCGGGAGCTGCTCGGGGCCTGGGACCGAGGTCGGAGGGTAGACGAGGGTGGGCGGGGCTGCGTCCGCCGAAGCCCCGCCCAAGCGGGGGCGCCCAGGCCATACCCTCGCCCCGGCCATCCCGCCTGCGTCCGCTGCCCCGCGAGGCCGAGGGCTGGAGGACCGACGTTTCTGCCCGCGGGGCTGGTGCAGGTCCCAGGTCCAGAGGCCAGGCTGGGCGCCGACGTGTCCCCGCTGGGATCCGCCCGCCCGCAAAACGGGGAAACCGAGGCCCAGAGAGGCCCAAAGCCTGCCAGATGGGGAGGGGTGGGCTTCTCATGGGGGGCGGGGGGCGTGGACCAGGGAGGACCAGAGTCCCCAGATGGGGAGATAGGGGGTGAGCTTCTCATGGGGAGGGGGGCGAGGACCAGAGTCCCCAGATGGGGAGGGATGGGGCATCTCATGACGGGCGGCGGCGTGGACCGAGGACCGGAGGGTGGCAGGGCAGCCAGGCCAACCGGGAACCTAGAACGGGGGTCGGCGCCGGGCCGCCAGGTGGCCGCAGCAGTGCAAGGCGGGCGCAGGCGGAGCACTTGAGGAGTTGGAACCCGGAGGGCAACGCCGGGAGCCGCTCGCAAGGCCGCACTCCGCGCGTCCGCAGCTCGACCTTTGGCTGCGCGGTGATCCGGGAGCGAACGCCGGGCGCAGCCAGGGGTACATGGCGTAGAGAACCGGCGTTAAGTTCGCGCCCCGGCCAAAGACCCGGGTTGGGCCAGAGCTGCCTCTGAGAGAACTGCGAACAAGAACTTTGTGCAATGATGGAAAAATCCTCCGACCTGCGCTCTGTGCAGGGGAACTGCCGCTAGCCACCGGGGACTGTTGCATATCTGAAAGGTGGCTCGTGGTTAAGGACCTGACTTTTAAACGTTTCTCTTTCTCTTCTTTAAATAGACAGGTGGCTAGTGGCTGCCCACCTTGCGGTACAGCTCCTGAACCACACTCAGCCAGTTGTAAACTGGAGACCCGCGAGCCACAGAGGGTTCAGTTATATTTGGTTTGGATCGCAAGATATGTTTTACTGGGCAATAATCTAAATGCCAGAAAATGCACACACAAATCCCCAGGAATAGAAAAAAATCTCTAGGTGGGGCAACAGTAAGCTGGAACTGAGAAAACATTCTTCAGAAAACTTTCAAGAAACCTGCAAGTGCCCAAACAACTGTGGTATCAGGCTAAATTGAAGATCTTCCCCTGCATCCGTGTTTAAAATAGAGGAGACATGGAAGCAGCCTAAACATGCATCAACAAATGAATGGATAAAGATGTCATGCATAGATACAACGAACTATTACTCCACCATCAAAAAGAACAAAATAATGTCTTTTGCAGCAATATGGATGGCTTTAGAGATTGTCATAGATGTCATTGTCTGACCATTCTCTGAGTGGTCAGAGAAGCAGAAACATTGTATGACATCCCTTATATGCAGAATCTTAAAAGATATGATACAGATGAACTTTCGTACAAGACAGAGTCAGACTCACAGGGACTTTCCTGGTGGTCCAGTGACTAAGACTCCCAATGCAGAGTTCAATCCCTGGTCAGGGAACTAGATCCTACATGCCACAATTAAAACTCAATGCAACTCCCAAAAAAAGAAAATAAACAGACTCACCAACTTAAGAGAAGGCACTTATGGTTCTGGAGGTGGAAGAGGATGGGGAGGGAAGGACAGAGTTTAGGATGGACATGTTCACACTGCTGTATTTCAAATGGATAACCAACAAGGGCCTACTGTATAACATCACTATATCTTAAGTGATCTGGAGAATAACTTTGGTGTTTGTCTTAATTTTTTCAATAAAAGTTTTATTAGAAAAACAAAGATCCTCCAGAATTACACAGTCCTGAAGGGCAGCCACTGGACACACATGGCTCTCAAGCATTTGGCACGTGTCCAGGCTGACCTGAGATGGGCTGTGATGCAGACGCCCCTCAGATTCTGAAGGCTGAGTATGAAGAGTGTAAAGCACGTCGTGAATGATGTCTGTGTGGATTCCACTGAGAAAGGGTATTCTGGGTAAACTGACTGGGTTAAGTATTAAATGAGTCCTTAAAATTAACCTCAGCTGTCCCTTTTCAGTTTTTAGAGTGTGGCTCCCTACTGCACATCATTGGTCCTGCAGGCTCTTCCTCCTCTGGTTTCTTGGCAGGCGGTGGGGAAACAGGTGGAAGCTGGTGGACTGAGACCCTGTGCCTGCCTTAAAGGGGCCAACACCCCCCTGTCTACACCAGGCCTCTCAGCTTCGGCGCTGCTGACCTCTGGGGGCTGGGCCAGTCTTTGCTGTGGGGTCGTCCCACGCACTGTGGGATGTTGACCAGCATCCCTGGCCTCCACCCCTTCAGATGCCGGAAGCACCACCCCACCCAAACCTCCCACCCAGCTATGACAACAGGCTTGGCCAAACAACACAGATCCTGGGCTACACAGACACCCCCATGAATCTCTCCCCCAGATCCCTTAAGTTTCAGATCCAGAAAACTAGCTTCGTCCTTGAGAACCACACCCATCTCCGGAAACAGTAACAATGACCAACATTCATTGGGCCTTTCCTATGGTGAGAGTCCCTCGGACTGCAAGGAGATCCAACCAGTCCATCCTAAAGGAAATCAGTCCTGAATATTCATTGGAAAGACTGATGCTGAAGCTGAAGCTCCAATCCTTTGGCCACCTGACGTGAAGAACTGACTCACTGGAAAACACACTGATACTGGGAAAGACTGAGGGCAGGAGAAGGGGACAACAGAGGATGAGATGATTGAATGGCATCAGTGACTCAATGGACATGACTTTGCGCAAACTCCGGGAGTCGGTGAAGGACAGGGAGGCCTGGCGTGCTGCAGTCCATGGAGTCAGACACGACTGAGCGACTGAACAACATGGTGCCAGCGGTCGTGGTCGTTAGATGCACCGAGTCCTCAGAGCCCAGACGGGAAGTGTCTTGAGGATCCCAACCTTATAGACGAGGAAACCGAAGCTCAGGGAGGTCACGTGATCGGCTGAAGCCCATGCATCCTCAGCTGGGGAGCCGGGATGGCACTGTCTCTACCTGACCCCTGAGTCAGAAGTCACGGCCACTTTCCTAGGGCACCTCGGGCTTGTCCCCAGCCCACTGCTGCCATGGTAACAGCCTCCCCTCCCACCCCTCTGCCTCCTCTGGCCCCTTTTCCCTATGGCAACACGGCAGCAATTTTGTAAACCCGCTGAAACATGTCACTCCCTGACCCCAAACCCTCCTTGCTGCACTTTAGACTAAACCCCAGAAGCGCGCCGGCCCTGTGTGGACTGGCCCCCAGCACCATGGTGCCCCCTTGCCAACCTCTCCCACCTCCTGGGCCTTGTGTGTGCTGTTCCTCTCTCTGGAATTTTCCTCCCCACCCCTCACAAGGATGCATCCTTTCTAGCCAGGTGGGAACTCAAGTAACCCTTCACCACTGTAGCGCTGCAGGTGATATCAGAGGTCAGGGAGGGGATGGGAGGCCCCCCCTGCCCCTCGGGCCATCTCCTCCGCATCTCTAGTTAACGCTCTGTGAGGGTCTTGCTCCTTAACCGATTTGCTCTTTTCCTGCCTGCCTTTCCTGTTCTGTCCTGGGCAAGTCTATCCTCAGACTCTAGCAAAGGTCTGGGGAGCAGAGAGCGGCTGGATTCAATACTGGTTAAATGATCGAATGAATGGAATTCAGTCACCCTGCCGAAAGGTAAAGCTCATCTCCCCGACCCACACAAAATGCCCTGCTTCTCTCCTGGGAGAGGGTCACGGGGAGGCCCTACATCCACCCAAAGTTCCCCATCCCTCCCCTCACCTCACTTCCCAAAGCCGGGCAGGCACCGAGTGCTCCCTCCACCCCCGGGCCCCAGCTCTGCTCCCTGCTCCCACCTGGGCCCTTGCACCAGCCTTCTCCCTGGTAGGCTGGCCCCCGGAACTCCTTCCACCCTGGCCTGATACTCTTCTCAGAGCTAGGTCATATGCATGAAACCTTCTGTCAGCCCCCGAGACACTCAGGACCAAGTCCCCAGGTTCCTCCGCATGGGATTCCAGGCCCTTCTTGAGGTGGCCCAGCCTACACGTGGCATCGCCCAGCCCCTACTCGACTGAGGGACATACTCCTAGGAAAGCACTCCAGCCTACAACCCCCACCCACAAAAGAAAGGTTCCCACCTCAGCTGGGTTCCAGCCCTACCACTGCAATTTAAAAAGGACTCTAACGAACATTTGTTTTCACCTGCCTCAGCAGGCACCATGAGTTACTAAAAAGAAGTGATGAAGGTAACTCTCTGGCGGTCCAGTGCTTAGGACTCCTGGCTTTCACTGCCGAGGGCACAGTTTCCATCCCTGGCTGGAGAACTAAGATCCTGCTAGCTGTTCCGCTTGGTCGAAGGGAATAAAAAAAAAAGTGATGGAACAGTGTGTGCTACCTTCATATTAGGTGAGTTTGCAGCTCACCTGATCAGGCTGCTTTATTCTGTACCCTCTCACAGATAGAGAAACTGAGTCCAGGATGGGTGGTGATCGATCCCAGGCTATGAAGAGAGGCTGTGGGAGAGTCAAGGGTCCAACAAGAGGCTCCTGCTTCTCCCCGCTGGGCAGGTTGGCTGGAGGTCACAAGTAATTTCCGGAGGAGGAAACAGGCCCAGCGAGGCAGCCTCAGGTCACAGGGCAAGTAAGGAGGCGGCCCAGACCCCGCGCTCTGCCTTCTGCACCAGAAACAGGAGCCTCTACGGAGCCCCTGCGGCCTCTCCACCGTCCAGGAAATCCCTTCCAGCCGAGCGGTCCTGGATGTGCTGGGCCAGCCGCCCGGCCTCTGAGAACACCGGGACACAGCGGGCCGGTGCGTGAAGCGACGCCTCTGAATCCTCGCTGGGGTGCTTGAAGACCTCCGAGCGGGAGGTGCTGTGGCTCCGGCAGTGCGGGGAGCTCTCGGGGAGGGACGGGAACAAGAGGGGCGCCTGGGCTCCGGCCACGCAGGGCCAACACCATCCCCTTCGGTGAGCGGGTGACGGGCCTTCCCAGGTGGGCAGAGGCCCCGGGGCGGGGTGCCACCCTAGGGAAGGAGGGCCCATGGCCCACGGAGAGGCTCGGGGTCGAGGAGCCCTCTGGGAACCTGAGGGGTGGACACGAGCGGGACCCTCTAAATTAGCTCTTTCCGCGGAACCCACCAGCTCCGAACCGCTCCGCCCCGCGCATCTGCGTCTGAGCGGGCGCCCCAGCAGACGCACCGCGCTGCTCGGGCCTCTCCGGCCGCGCGGAGCTCGGGTCCAGCCTCCCGGCGCCGGCCGGCGGTGCGGGAGCCTCTCGGGTCCGGGCGCGGCTGGAAGCGGCCCGAGGGGCGGCCCCAGGACGTCTGTCTGCGGCGCGGCAGAGATGGACTCAGAGTCCAGAGCCCTCTACCGGCTCCCGCCGCCATCGCGACCGGGCGGGACCCGAGGCATCCGCCCCGGCGGGAAACAAAACACCCGCGAACCACGGTTCCGGGTGCCTGCGCGCCTCACCTCTGCCATCGGAGGGTTAAAAAAAAGAAAATACCCAGCCAGTATAAAGTCACTATTTGGAGACGCGGTAGATGCGGAGGGAGGGAAGACAAAAGAGATAGCTTTTGTCCGAAAAGTTGTGACTTTCCTTTAAAAGTCACTTTATCCTTCTGGGCCGGAGAAGGAACCAGTCATTCTACAATAGGAAAAAGTGTTGTGTTATTCGCTCAGTCGTGTCCAACTCTTTATGATCCCATGGACTGTAGCCCCCCAGGCTCCTCTGTCCATGCGCATTCTCCAGGCAAGAAAACTGGAGCGGGTTGCCATTCCCTAATCCTGGGGATCTTCCTGACCCAGGGATCTCCAGCACTGCAGGCAGATTCTTTACCATCTGAGCCAAGACCAGAAATCACCCTTGGAGGTGAATCCATCTTTCATGATACTGTCTCCTCCTTCCCCTGCCACCCACTGACTCGCAGCACACCCGAAGGCTGAAGATCATTCAGTGTTAGAAAGAGCCAGCACAGAAAAGGGTACTGCCTTGTCCTTCAGAGAGGGCGGGGCCTAGCTCTGCAACTGACAGCCCTCGAGCTGGACGCTGGCGGCCTGCGGCAGGATTCCCAGGACGTGGCCCCCTAACAGCATGCGTGCTGTGCCCTTCCCTCCCTCTGCATCTACCACGGGCTTCCCTGGTGGCTCAGCTGGTAAAGAATCCGTCTGCAATGCAGGAGACCTGTGTTCGATCCCTGGGTTGGGGAAGATCCCTTGGTGAAGGGAACAGCTACCCACTCTAGTACTCCGGCCTGGAGAATCCCATGAACTACAGTCCATGGGGTCGCGAAGAGTCAGACACGCCTGAGCGACTCTCTGTCTTTCCCTTTTTGTGCCCACATTAGCAGGAGACCCAGTCTGCCGTGAGGCACCAGGACGTGCTGAGCAGGCTCCCTGCTAAGGCTGACCTGCCGGGAGCAGCAGGAGCAGCAGCAGGAAGCGCGGTGGGCAGAGACAGCGGGGTCCTTTTAAGGCCTTGCCACAAGCTTCACAAATGAAGCACCGGATGTCCGGATAGGCGAAGGCGTGGGCCTTGAGACAGGCCGCGTTCCTGGAAGCTCGCGGGCATTCGGGACGGCCGCGTGCTGGGTGGGACTGTGTCACTGGGCTTCCCCACTCACGGTGTCTGTGTGGGTGGGTGTACTCTGCCCTTCCAGTCAGCGAGCAGGTATCGATGGAACAGAGCGACGGGGCAAAGCAGACGGTTTAATATCCTTGGAGACTTTCTCTCCAGCTCCAAGGTCTCCTCCTTTCATACAGCTCCTGCGACACCAATTACGTGTTTCCATTGCCCCCCACCCCCCACCCCCGCCATCCCCACAGCGGCCGCCAACGAAGTCTCTCACCTCCAGAGTCTGTATTCGATCGACCTTCCCACCATCTCTTTGCAAAGCCCCCCCACCCACCCCAAGACCTGCCTGGTGTTCACCTCTTGTGTGTTCCCAAGAGGCTCGGCCCAATCGTCCCCTCAGTGGGTCAGCAGGTCCGGTCTTGGTGACCCGGCCTCGTGCTCCAGGGCCCTTACTCCGGGCGTGACCCTTTCTGTCCTTCCGTTATGAGGAACTGCCTCCCAAAAGCCCAATCCCGGAGTGCAGGAGGGGGAAACATTAACCCCCACCCCAGGAGCCCTAAATGGGGACACACGGGCTCCGACCACAGAGGAGAGGGGTGGGGTTTACATGAAAGCCTTCCGCCCGGAAACACACCCCCTCAAAGGAAGGGTTCCGAACACCTTTTGTTCCGCTGGCTTGAAGCAGAGTCATTTCGTTCAACACTAATCTGTTGTGTGTTGTTCAACACACAAATGGCTCCTAGATACCAGCTTGTGGGGGTAAAAGCACGAGCCAACAGGACCTAGGTAGTCCCTGCCTTCCTCTACCTTAAGAGGAGACCCATGTTATCTGCATTGGACACCTGCTGCAACAAGGAGCTCTCCTCAGCCTCCTGGGGGCGACAGAGACCAAAATATTGACATCTTCCCAGGCACCCCTGCCCCAGCACCTAGGAGAAGCAGGTAGGGATGACAATCAAGAGACAAATTGAACAACGACGAGTCAGCGTCACTAAGGAATCAGATATATGCCGAAAAGAGAACTTGAACAAGAAGGTGTCAGATTCAGTCCTAGCATTTTACACATGAGGGAACTGACCCGCAATGAGTTTAACTGAGAAGCTGATGGTCCCACAGAAAGCAGGTGCTGGAGCCAGGGTTACATCCTAAATCTGGGAGGTCTTTACAGTTTCTCATCCCCAGACCTTCAATTTCGGGAACGTGTCCTGTGGTCCCAGAGAGTTAGAGGGGTGCCGCTGAAAGACAGTTAGGGAAAAAGCTGCCCGAATGTGACACAGCCCTCAAGGCTAGCTGGGTGCTGGCCAGGAAAAACCAGAAGGTTGGGCTTTCAAGCTCCGCTCCCCACCCTCATCCCCACGGAGAGCACTGGAAATTCACACAGGGCCGCCTTCTTGCCTCAGTACCCACTGTCTTGAAGGATTGGGCATTCCATGTTTCCTGGCAAAGATCAGATTGTAATGAGGAGGTTAGAAACAGCTGGATTCCAATTCTGGTCTAAAATCAATCAGACCTCAAGTTTCTCCAGGCAAATCTCCCCGCCCCTCCACCTTCCAGGCTGCTTGGCTTGTGGGATCTTAGTGGTCCAACACCAAGGATTAAACCCAGGTCCACGGCAGTGAAGGCACTAAGTCCTAACCACTGAACGGCCAGGGAATTCCCTTCTCTAGGCAAATCTGAAAAGCATGTGGTGACTCAGTTTCCTCATCTGTCATGCAATGTTTGACATTCTTTGTTTTTCCTTTTAATCTTACTTTTCTATATTGAGATGTAGATCATGATAGAAGAAATTTTCAGATGTTGATGTATGGGGAAGTCTTTCGGGCTGATACATGACCTGTCTTGAACTTTATGCTGACCACAACAGCCTGTCTTATGGCCTGTCAAACATACACTGTATTCATACATCTTCTATAACCAGTAAAGAAAAGAATATTTAAGATAAAAATGGAGTCACCGTGGCTCGGGCATCAACAATGGAGCTGGAGGATTTCCCTGGTGGCACAGTCAATAGGAACCTAGCTGCCAATGCAGGAGACACAGTTTCGATCCCTGGTCCAGAAAGATCCTAAATGCCACGGAGCAGTTAAGCCCATGCACCGAAACTAACTCTTGAAGCCCGTGCTCCACAACCAGAGAAGCTGCTGCAATGAGGAGCCCCCGCTTGCTGCAACTAGAGAAAGCCTGTGCAGCAAGAAAAACACAGTGCAGCAAAAAAAAATACATATTTTTGGTTAATGGGGCTGGGTAGTCATTGTAGACATGGTTTCAGACACACTCTTCCATCACTGAGAACTTGAATTTTCTGAACTGTATCAGACTCAAGGCCACCACCTGCCATTCTCAAAACAGTATCTGCTAGCAGCTGCCACCTTACTTCTTAATCTGGACTGATCCCATTTCAAAAGCTCAATACTGATGCATGGTGGGTGGCCACCATATTGGAAAGACAAATCTATGGGAGGCCAGCTAACAAATAGGCAGCTACAAAGTAGGGTCACAAGTGCAATGAGGAGGCACTCCAAGGGGTCAGAAGGGGCACATGACCAAACTGGGGTGGGGGAGGGGTGCAGAATTGGAAAGTTTGCCTGGAGGAAACATCTGAGGTCAGTCGTGGACAAAAGAGTTAGCCCGCCTTTGGGAAGCATGAATGCAGTTCCAGGCGCAGTGAAGTGGGGGCAAAGGCCAAGACTGCAAACAGCCTAAAGAACCGTTCTTCTTTCAAGGTGCAGAAACACCCCTGGTGGCTCAGTTGTAAAGAACCTGCCTGTCAATGCAAGAGATGCAGGTTTGATCCCTGGATTGGCAAGATCCCCTGGAGAAGGGAATGACTACCCACTCCAGAATTCTTGCCTGGAGAATCCCATGCACAGAGGAGCCCGGTGGGCTACAGTCCCTGGGGTCACAAAGAGTTGGACACGACTAAGCGCCACAGCTACCCACATCAGAATTCTTGAGCTTTCTTGGTGGTTCAGATAGTAAAGAATATGCCTGCAATGCAGGAGACCTGGGTTCGATCCCTGGGTTGGGAGGATCCCCTGGAGGAGGGGATGGCAACCCACGGCAGTATTCTTGCCTGGAGAATCCCCATGGACAGAGGTTTCTGGTGGGCTACAGTCCACGGGGTCACAAAGAGTCAGACACGACTGAGCGACTAAGCACAGCGTATCACAAGTGCGGCAGCAGCTGCAAGCATCATGTGCACAGCCAGGGATGATGCTGGCTGAAACATCACAGGTACTGGACTGAAGAACTTGGAGTTTGTGTTGCAGGAGTCAGGGGCGAGTTGGGAGCTAGAGAGGGAACTGTCATATAAGGGCTTTACAAGCATTCCTGTAAAACCAGTAGCCTGAAGGAGTGGCTCAGTCAGCCTGGGAGCTAGAGCGATGCAGGAGTCAGAGGTTGCTTTCTGGAGGAATTAAGCCCTGATGAAACAGCCAGGAACCATCAGGAAAGGTTATTCTGGGTAGTGAGAAGAGTCCAAGACCTGGCACCTGGAGAAATGAAAGCATGAGGGTTTCACTGGGGGTTATGACATGTTGTGTTTGGCAGATGCACAATCCAAGTGGTGAGAGGAGGTCAGTGAGCTTGGCAGGAACTTCGTCATGAAGGCCTTTCAACGCAGGGCATTTCAGTTCAGTCACTCAGTCGTGTCCGACTCTGCAACCCCATGGACTGCAGCACGCCAGGCCTCCCTGTCCATCACCAACTCCCGGAGTTTACTCAAACTCATGTCCATTGAGTCGGTGATGCCATCCAACCATCTCATCCTCTGTCATCCCCTTTTCCTCCTACCTTCAATCTTTCCCAGCATCAGAGTCTTTTCCAATGAGTCAGTTCTTCACATCAGGTGGCCAAAGTATTTATTGGAGTTTCAGCTTCAGTATCAGTCCGTCCAATGAATATTCAGGACTGATTTCCTTTAGGATGGACTGGTTGGATCTCCTTGCAGTCCAAGGGACTCTCAAGAATCTTCTCCAACACCACAGTTCAGAAGCATCGATTCTTCAGCGCTCAGCTTTCTTTATAATGCAACTCTCACGTCCATACGTGACGAACACAGGGCCAAGGAGTTGAGATTTCTGTCGAGTCAAAAGGGAGTGTGGAAGGACTTTGAGCTGGGAAAGGACAAAAATTTTAGAAAGGTCTCTCTGCCTATGTTGTCGGGCCAGAGAGTGAAAGTTCAGAGAGTAGGGAGGAGGCTGGGGCCGAAATCTAGCTGAGAAAGAACGAGATTTGAGCTACAGAAGGGGTTGTGGGGTTTGAGACAGCTCTAGAGCGATAATATGTGTGTGCGTGTTTAGTCGCTCAGTCATGTCGACTCTTTGTGACCCACGGACTGTAGCCCGCCAGGCTCCTCTGTTTTCCCAGGCAGGAGCACTGGAGGTGGTTGCCATTCCCTTCTCCAGGGGATCTTCCCCACCTAGGAATGGAACCCGCGTCTCCTGGATTGGCAGGTCTGTTCTTTACCACTGAGCCACCAGGCAAGCCCCCCCCCCCCCCCCGCCTCCGCGCCACCCCCTCGCCGGCCTAAAACCCTGAAGGAAATGGTCCTTTCGGCTGTGTCTTCACTCCTCGCATTGGAAGCCAATTGCCCTCAGACCCACCTCCCCGCCCACCATGGCCCTTCTAGTCCTCCCTCTAGCCTCCTCTCTATGATTTCCTCCCTCCCACCGCTCTAGCCAGACGCTTTCTCTCGTTTCCCTCCCACCCTGGACCCCTCTATCAGCCGCCAACCTCTCTATGGTCCTCCTTCTTCCTCCTCCATTTATCCGCTCCTCTTCTAAAGTTTAGATTCTAAACTCCTCAGTATTGGCCATCAGCCTCCCGCACCTATGAGATCCGTCCTCTGAGCTGCCTTTCGGCTCAGGTCGAGCGGACAGTGGGAAGTGCTTTTACGGGAGGCCCGGCTAGGAGGGACCCCGGACTTCTAAGCCGGCTAGAAGCTGCGCGATTCAGGCCTTTTGCAAAAATGCTCGGGGTGCAAACACGAAGCCCAAGACAGGAAGATTCCGCTTTGCGCTTAGGCTCTTATAAGATGGATCCCAAAAGGATCACTCTAGGGGAGTTCCCGGCCCCTGGTTTCATTTTTGTTTTTTTTTTTTCAAGTTTGCAAACTTGATTTTTCTTTATAATTTACCCCCTTTATCTGCACCTGACGGCATGCGGAGGTTCCCTGACCAGGAACCAAATCCTACCTCCCCTGCAGTGGAAACTCAGAGTTTTAACCACCAGGGAAGCCCCTCTTTTTTTTTTTTTTTTTTCTTTTTCCTCTTTTTGTTCCGATACTGTCACAAACAGCCGAGGAAATCAGGGAATGCTCTCCTCCAACACAGACTGGGGGAAATAAGGACAAGGACGGGAAGGAACTTGCTTAAAACTAGTCAATCAGGAACCAGATGGAACTCAAGTCAGGGTCTCCTGGTCTCCGGTTCCCAGAACCTCAGGGGCTTTTCTGTTTAAAAATAGGTGAGACTAACAAATGAAACAACTGACAAAGGATTAATTTCCAAAATATACAAGCAGCTCATACAACTCAATACCAGAAAAACAAACAACCCAATCAAAAAGTGGGGAAGAGACCTAAACAGACATTTCTTCAAAGACATACAGGTGGCTAACAAACACATGAAAAGATGCTCAACATAGTTCATTATTAGAGAAATGCAAATCAAAACTACAAGAGGTATGATATCACCTCACACAGATCAGAATAGCCATCATCAAAAAGTCTACAAACAATAAATGCTGGAAAGGGTGTGGAGAAAAGAGATCACTCTTGGATTGTTGGTGGGAATGTAAATTGATACAGCCACCATGGAAGACGGTATGGAGATTCCTTTAAAAACTCAGAATAAAACCACCATATGACCCAGCAAATCCACTCCTGGGCATATACCCTGAGGAAACCAAAATTTAAGAAGACACATGTACCTCAGTGTTCATTGCAGCACTATTTGCAATAGCTAAAACAT
Organism: Cervus canadensis; assembly: GCF_019320065.1. Taxonomy (NCBI): domain Eukaryota; kingdom Metazoa; phylum Chordata; class Mammalia; order Artiodactyla; family Cervidae; genus Cervus; species Cervus canadensis. The sequence continues at coordinate 14,063,586 of NC_057403.1, read as the reverse complement.
GGAAGCAACCTAGATGTCCATCAACAGATGAATGGATAAAAAGGTCTGGTACATATACACAATGGAGTATTACTCAGCCATAAAAAGGAATGCATTTAAGTTCGTTCTAATGAGGTGGATGAACCTAGAGCCTATTATATCAAGTGAAGTAAGTCAGAAAAGGAGAGATAAATATCATATCCTAATGCATGTATACGGAATCTAAAAATATGGTACCAAAGGATTTATTTGCAGGGCAGCAGTGGAGAAACAGACATAGAGAATAGACATATGGACTTGGGGAGAGGGTGAAATGTATGGAGAGAGTAACATGGAAACTCACATTACCATATGTAAAATAGATAGCCAATGGGTATTTGCTGTAGGTCTCAGGGAACTCATACAGGGGCTTTGTACCAACCTAGAGGGGTGGGGTAGGGAGGGAGATGGGAGGGAGGTTCAGGAAGGAGGGGACATATGTATACCTATGGGTGATTCAGGTTGAAGTTTGACAGAAAACAGCAAAATTCTGTAAAGCAATTATCCTTCAATTTAAAAATAAATTTTTAGAAAATAAAGAAAATAGGTGAAGTAAATAGTAACAGCATGGCTCCTAAAGGAGGAATGCAGGGCCTTCACAGTCAAGTTCCATCTGATATTCTGCCCCATCTACAAGGATTCTTCTTCACACATAGCAAAGCACATAGAATTCTTTGCTGTAAAATTAGTAATGCATAACTGCAGAGGTGGATTTACCATGAATCTAATGAACCTTAAGCTTCAAGGGTTCCTTACTTGCACAAGATATTTCCTGAGTAGTAGGTACTGACAATTCAAAGAGTCATTAGATTAGTCACTGCTCAAAAGAAAGCAAAACAAAAAATACCAACAAAAAACTTGCACCAGGATGTCCAGTGACAGATGAATGGATAAAAAGTGGCATATGTCTATATGCAATGGAGTACTGCATGTGAGCTAAGTTGTTTCAGTGGTGTCTGACTGTTTGTGGCCCCATGGACTGTAGCCCACCAGGCTCCTCTGTCCATGGGGATTCCAGGCAAAAATACAGAAGTGGGTTGCCATTTCTTCCTCCAGCAATGGAGTATTACACAGCCATTAAATAGAATGAAATAATGCCGTTTGCAGCAACATGAACAGATAAGAGATTATTGTGCTAAATGAAGGGAGTCAGAGAAATAGAAATTATAAGATATCACTCCTATGTGGAATCTAAAATATGATACATATGAACTTTTTATCAGTTCAGTTCAGTTCAGTCGCTCAGTCATGTCCGACTCTTTGCGACCCCATGAATCGCAGCATGCCAGGCCTCCCTGTCCATCACCAACTCCCAGAGTTTACTCAAACTCATGCCCATCAAGTCAGTGATGCCATCCATCCATCTCATCCTCTGTCGTCCCCTTCTCCTGCTGCCCCCAATCCCTCCCAGCATCAGGGTCTTTTCCAACGAGTCAACTCTTCGCACGAGGTGGCCAAAGTATTGGAGTTTCAGCTTCAGCATCAGTCCTTCCAATGAACACCCAGGACTTATCTCCTTCAGAATGGACTGGCTGGATCTCCTTGCAGTCCAAGGGACTCTCAAGAGACTTCTCCAACACCATAGTTCAAAAGCATCATGTATGAACTTTTTATACATACATATAAAAAACAGAAATAGACCCACAGAAGTAGAAAACAAACTTATGGATACCAAAGGGAAATGGTAGAGGAGGGGACAAATTGGGAGGATATGACTAACAGAATCATTGTGCTGCTTACAGATAACCGCAGTGCGCTGGGCAGCACTGCGAATGTGTCTCTCCTTCCACGGTGCTCAGACAGAACAGGCCCAGGGACGCCCCTTCCTCCAGCCTCCACCCACCCTCCAACCATTTTTCCAGTGGCAACCTTGGAACCAACCACTCAGCTGTCCTCGGCCCCCGGGACCAGCCAACGCCATTTGCAGAGCTCGGCTCCTTGTCGCCGGCCACCCGTGAGCTCCCAGATTCCTGAGACTTACTCCCGCAGGCGGAGGCGCCCCGGCCGCCCGGTCCACGTGCCGTCTCCGGCCTGCCGCCCCGACCTCTCTCTGGGCTTCTCCGACCACTAGGACCAGGCGGCTCTGGAGGGTGGGCCATCTCCCTGCGGATCGGGGGAGAAACGGGGGGCAGGAGGGGCGCCGAGCTCCATGGGACCTGCAGAGCCAGCGCTGCGGCCGCGCGCTCTTCCAGGACGTCCGTCCAGGACAGGACGAGGGAGTCAGATCCCGGACGCCTTGGGGCCGCCCTGCTCCCGGAGAAGAACCCGAGCCAGGCCTTCATGGACCCACAGGCCCCGGTCCTCCCCGCCTGACTCCGGTTCCATGACTTCCTGCCCCCACATCCTGGACAAGCAGGTGAAACTCATCACGACGATGGGCGCCCACCTGACCAGCCTCTGCAGGCCGGCTGGTCCCGGGCGGGGCTGGACGGGTTTTTCCTGCAAAGGTTCAGTCTCCAAAGCACCGCTAGGAGCCTCTGGAGCCCAGCGGCCTTTGAGGAGCCCCTCTGGTAGTAGGGCTTCTGCCTGAAACCTCTCTCTGCCACTAGGCAGTTTATATTTTTTGTTTGTTTTGTTTATTTTTGGCTGTGCTAGGTCTTCGATGCTGCTCAAGGGCTTTCTCTAGTTGCCAAGTCCGGGGCTACTCTGTGGCAAGCACAGGATCTAGAGCTCAGGCTCAGAAACTGTGTTTCAGGGGCTTAGTTGCGCCAGGGCATGTGAAATCTTCCCAGACCAGGGATCAAACCTGTGTCCCTTGTGTTGGCAGACAGACTCTGAACCACTGGACCACCAGGGAAGTCCCACTAGGCAACTTGTTAACCACTTTGGAACCCTCTCTGGAGCCTTCACTCAAAGGGAAATAATACACGTTTTTGCAACAACAAAATTAAAAAACAGAGAGATAACCAAAAAGAACCTACTGTATATGATAGGAAACTATATTCAATATCTTGTAATAAATTATAACGGAAAAGAAGCCAAAAATATATACATCCAAAAGAGAATATATATATATATAGGAACCACTTCGCTGTAATGAGACTATCAAAATATTGTAAATCAACTATACTTTCAGTAAAAAGGAAGAAAATTGGAACCAACCCAATGTCCACCACCAGGAGAATGAATAAAGGTAATCTGGCATCATCAGTCGGCTATCAAAACAGCATTGACAATGAATGACTAGACTACACTAAGCTATGGATGTTTACAAATATAAAAAAGCAATATTGAGGAGAGAAAAGGTTACACTGAATGACACCATTTATCCTAAAGGTGTTAAATGTGCAGAACAGTATCACATTGTATCATGTATGTAGCAAAATAGAAAGACATACATGCATCAGTCAGTCAGTAGGAATGGGAAACAGAAGATGCAGAATCTAGTAACCTCTCTCAGGGAAGCAAAGGAGGAAAATCGGTGGGGAGGGGTACACAGAGGGCTTAGACTACTTCTGTAAAGTTGTACAGTCTTTGTTTATTAGTGAGAACAGGGAGCTATTTATGATTCTGGATATTTTTTGTATAGAGAAATGGTTCAAGATAAAATTAATATTAATAAAGGCTCCCTATATTCATCTGTCAATAGACTCTGCTGCAGTAACAAACAACGCCAAGCTCAGTGGCTTTACACAATACATGATTATTTTAAGTGTTATATATCTAAGGAAGATGAGCATCAGGTTCTGGTCGCTGTAGACACATACTCTGGAATTTAGGCTGATGAATTCACTTCACTTCACCCTACAAGTTCCCAAGCACAGAACAGCAGGAATGGAAAGTGATCAACAGCTGAGCTGGCTCTTACCTTGTGCTGAAGTTGACACACATCTCTTTCACTTATATTTCACTGGGCAAGGAGAATCACAAGGCCATGTCTAATTGCAAAGGAAAATTCAGACTTATCATGTTCCCAGAAGGAGGAGAAGCAGAATTTAGGAAAAACTGTCATGTTTAGCATCTCCTCCCCTGTTGCCAGGAGAAATATCAATAACCTCAGCTATGCAGATGACACCACCCTTATGGCAGAAAGTGAAGAAGAACTAAAGATCCTCTTGATTAAAGTGAAAAAGGAGAGTGGAAAAGTTGGCTTAAAGGTCAACATTCAGAAAACTAAGATCATGGCATCTGGTCCCATCACTTCACGGCAAATAGATGGGGAAACAGTGGAAACAGTGAGAGACTTTATTTTCTTGGTCTCCAAAATCACTGCAGATGGTGACTGCAGCCATGAAATTAAAGATGTTTTCTCCTTGGAAGAAAATTTATGACCAACCTAGACAGCATATTAAAAAGCAGAGACATTACTTTGCTGACATCGGTCCATCTAGTCAAAGCTACGGTTTTTCCAGTAGTCATGTATGGATGTGAGTGTTGGACTATAAAGAAAATTGAGCGCCGAAGAATTGATGCTTTTGAACTGTGGTGTTGGAGAAGGCTCTTGAGAGTCCCTTGGACTGCAAGGAGATCCAACCAGTTCATCCTAAAGGAAATCAGTCCTGAATATTCATTGGAAGGACTGATGCTGAAGCTGAAACTCCAATACTTCGGCCACCTGATGCAAAGAACCAATTCATTGGAAAAGACACTGATGCTGGCAAAGATTGAAGGCAGGAGGAGAAGGGGACGACAGAGGATGAGATGGTTGGATGGCATCACGACATGATGGACATGAGTTTGAGTAAGCTCCGGGAGTTGGTGATGGACAGAGAAGCCTGGCGTGCTGCAGTCCATGGGGTCGCAGAGTCAGACACGACTGAGCGACTGAACTGATGCCCCTGCTCTCCCAAGAAAACAATTTAAAGTTGCTCCAATCCAGTGCTCAGGGCTGGTGCATTGGGATGACCCAGAGGGATGGGATGAGGAGGGAGGTGGGCAGGGGGTTCAGGATGGGGAACACATGTACACCCAGGGCGGATTCATGTCAATGTATGGCAAAACCACTACAATATTGTAAAGTAATTAGCCTCCAATTAAAATAAATAAATTTATATTAAAGAGTGCCCCAAAAATAATAAAATAAAATAAAAAAATAAAGTTGCTCCAATCCAAATATCTTGCATATTTCTTTCTTACTGGGTTTTACAACCACCTACAGTTTTGTACGTGAGAGAAATGCAGGCACGACCCTGAGAAATGTGGTGACCTCTTCAAAGTCACACAACCAGGCCACAGAATGAATAATTGGACGCCTAAGACCTCAGCCCTGTCCTTGGTGCTGTCAAAACCCCACCATCTTTGGACTCTTTCCTCCCAAACATCATACCACCTAAGGACTTTTGCTAATAAATCCTAGTACCACCAGTGTGGCTGTTTGATGACTGTATTTCTGCAAATGGACTTTAAAATCCTTACATTGGTAAACTGTCTCACTGGGTTATGGCAAGCCATGCAAAGGAGATGACCGCAAAAATGTGTGGCATGGAAACAGAACAATCATTCAATTCTGGTCAGTATCAACTGACTACCAGAGCCTACTCATACAGGTTAAAAAGAGAAATTCGAGTTAGTTTCTCAGGCACCCAGCGGACCACGCAGAATGGCTCCTGAGGGCACTGACAGGTGATTAGAAAGAAATTGAGCACTTTCTTCCCAGCTCTCTGGATGCCCCGCCCCGTTCTCCGGTGCGCCTGCGGAGGCGCAGGCGCCATTCCCAGGCCACGCCCCCTCCCGAAGCGACCACGGGCCTCGGGGGCGGGGCCTGGGCAGAAGATGGCCGCCGCGCGCCCGGAACCCCCGAGTCCGAGCTCAGCGGCCCCAGAGCCGCGATCCCCGGAGCCTCCGGACCTGGTGCGGGCGAGGAAGGGGCCATGGCTGGGGACTCGAGACGGCAGGAGGTCTCAGGGCTGGGGGCGGGGCCGGGGCGGGGCCTAGGTGGGGGCCGGGGGCGGTATTTATGGCTCCTGCTCTGGGGGCGGAACTTTCTCGGGGTGGGCGAGGGGCGGGGTTTATAGAGGAGCCAATGAGGGCGGTGGGTGGGGCCTGAGTGGGTGGACCCTGAGGTGGGGTGGGTGGGACATCTGAGCTGTTGATGGGTTCGGAGAGTTCCCGGGGATGGAGTTTGTCTAATTAGGGGGCGGGGCCTCTGGAGGGCGGGGCCTCTGAAATTTTAGGGGTAGCGAACCTCCTAGGTTGGGAAGGTGACCCTGAAAGACAAGGGTGTCGGGTTATAACTGGGGCATCCACGCTGGGGTGGGGTATGATTCTGCAGGGATCTGAGGGATGCCTCTTGATGCCCAGGAGAGGATTTGGGTGGAAGGAGAAACGACTGCTCCAGGTGACTTTGGACCCGTGCTCAGGATGGGAGAGTACCTGAGGACATTCATTCATTCGACAGACATTTACTGAGCTCCTACCTGGGCTAGACAGATGGAGAGGCGAACGAATACATGAACTGTATTCTTTTGGAGCGCACAGTCGAGTAGGGGAAGAGAGACAATAAACGAGACTTAATTGTGATCTGGAGAGAAAGAGTGAGCTGAGAGAGTGGGGGGTAGGGGAGCTAAATTTAGACGAGAGCAGTCAGCTGTGTGCCAGCTTATAGTTACACTGGGGTCAGAGAGATAAGGAGGAGCTGGGTCAGGGTGGATATTAGATGACCGGTTTGGGATTTTAAGTGCAATTGGAGTCATGTGACAGTTTTGAGTGGGAAAATGACTGCTGTCTGATTTCCGTTTTCAAAAGGTCCTTCGGGCTGCTTTGGGGAGGTAGGTTATAAGGGAGCAGGCGTAGGCACAGAGACATTCAGAGGGTTAGGAGACTTGGCAACAGATGATTGGCTTTTAAGTGCGGGTGGGGGAGAGAAATGGCTGGATCTGTGATGTATTTTGGGCAGGAGGAGAAGCCTTGATGGTCATAGGGCAGAATCCCAGAGGATGGAGAGCTGAATCTAGAAGTCGAGGGGCCCAGTAGGCTGCAGAGGGCGTTTTAATAAGTGGGGCGTGTTGGGGGGGGCATGTTGCGGCAGAGTCCACAGGCTCCTCTGTTTCTCCCCCTCCCCACTCAGGTCCTGGTACCTGATGATGGCCACCCAGCCACCCCCCCGAGTGACCTCATCGAGATCCAGGTGGTGAAGGTGACGGACACCACGCTGGTCCCCGAGCCCCCGGAGCCAGGTTCTCTGCACTGTGCCTTGTGCCCGGCTGCCTTCCGGCTGGTCTCCGAGCTGCTGTTCCACGAACATGGTCACCTGGCGGGGGCTGAGGGTGGCGGGCAGGGTGGGGACCCCAGCCGGTGTCACGTGTGTGGCCACAGCTGCCCTGGCCCTGCCAGCCTCCGTGCCCACTATAGCCTGCACACAGGTGAGCGGCCCTACCGCTGCGCCCTCTGCCCCCGGGCCTTCAAGGCCCTGGCCCCGCTGCTGCGGCACCAGCACCGACACGGAGTGGAGCCGGGGGCCCCTCAGAGGCCCCCGGAGGCGGCGGCGGCGGCAACTCGAGAGCAGCGGCCCTGGGCACCCCCGGAGAGGTCGGAGGTGGTGCTGGCGGCGGCAGCGGCGGGCGCGGCGGTGGGGAAGCCCTTCGCCTGCCGGTTCTGCGCCAAGCCGTTCCGCCGCTCCTCAGACATGCGAGACCACGAGCGGGTGCACACGGGCGAGCGGCCCTACCACTGCGGCGTGTGCGGCAAGGGCTTCACCCAGTCCTCGGTGCTCAGCGGCCACGCGCGCATCCACACCGGCGAGCGCCCCTTCCGCTGCAGCCTCTGCGACCGCACTTTCAACAACTCCTCCAACTTCCGCAAGCACCAGCGCACCCACATCCACGGGCCGGGGCTGGGGGACTCTGGGGGCCCACTGGCACCGGGGGCCGAGGGGCCGGGGAGCGGGTGTGGGGCAGGGAACCCTCCGGAAGAGGGGCGTGGGGAGATGGCCAAAGTGAAGGTGGAGGTCGACCAGTAGTCTGGGAGAGCCGGCGCACGTCGCCACAGGGGACGGGTGGGTGAGTGAGACAGGCCAGGGAGGACGAGGAGAGGTTCGGGGCAGAATGACGTCACAGCACACAGAGATGGCCACGCGCGGCCCGCGTGGGAGAGTGCACGGACAGCCGGGCTCAGGACGCTCACAAGTCACACAGCCCCTGCGTGAGGTTCGGAGAAAGGCACACCCGCAGCCCTGCGGGTGCTAGGAACCTGGGCTGGATGTCATGGCCTCGTTAAGCTCCCCGACGGCTTGTCCTTGCACAAGACATCACTTGTTGCAGCAGAGCCTGGGCACTTCTTGGGGTGGGGAGATCCAGGCTGGACCCTTTCACCTACCTCACTGGATCACACTGACCCTAAGATTGCCCACCTGTCCTCAGTCTGCCCGCCGGATCCTCCGATAAAACTGGGACCCTGTCTCCTCAAAGCCAGAGGGTCCCCAGGTCACAGTGTCAAGGATGCAAGCCTGACCCTAAGGATTTTGACGCCAGGAGCCCGACCCCTGCTCCCACGGTGGTCCCTCACTAAGCCAGACTCCTCTTTCAAGACAACTAAAAAGCCGGCCCACGCTCAGCCAGCTGCTGCGCCCCTCCTAAAGCTCGGCTCAGAGCCCAGGGGCTACCAAGTAGCCCCCAGTGGATCTAATTCCCTCCAGTCCCAGTTCGGAGCAAACAGCTTACAGGCCAGTCCCAGGCTATCCCGCGGAAGGGTTGGTGGATGCCAATGGAGCTGGCCTAGCTGGCCTGTGGGTGTGGGGCAGGAGATGAGTCATGGCTGGGGGGGCAGAGGAGGACCTGGGGGCTGGAGATGGGAGGCCTCCAGTGCTATTCCTATTAAAGGACTCTCTGAAGGGTTTCTCTATGTTGACCTTGTGTTTCCGGGGGAGAGGGTAGGAGGGCTACACTGGGGTCTTGTCCCCAGCATTGAGTTGTGACTCTCTTCAAACCTCTGTTTCCTCATCTTTAGAACTGGGGAGGGGGTAGTCTGGGGGTGGGGGGTGTCGGCAGTGGACAGCGTCTGGCTATCCAGAGAAGCTATGTGGTTCACCTGTGGAACTGGGGATCAGGGAAGTTTGACAATACGAAGGGGCTCGCGGGATCGGTATGCTTCAGGAGGGGGAGCCCAGGACTCACACCTCTTCCTGTTCACCCAACACCCCCACAAGACATCTCATAGATGAAAGAGAATTCTGTTTTCACCAAGGAGACGCCCCTGGTGTGGACATCACCACCCAAGCTACACACCTTGGCGGGTTCCTTAAGCCGTCTTCACCCTTCACCCATCCATCTAATCGCTTATCAATTTCCTGTTGTTGGAATCTGAATGCTGCTTTTCATCATCACTATCCTTGAAGACCAAGCCAACAACAGTCTCACAAGGTCGGGGCCCCACCCTCTTCACTCCAGGCTGTGGCCACCTGGACCCATCCCTTGGAAACACAGATCCCCACCTTGTCACCAACCCCCAGCTCCTGTGGCTACGAGGAGGGATCCCAAACGTGAGTGCCTATAGGGACTTCGTGATGATGTGAGGAAGGTGGTGGGGTTTCAAGGAGAAACACCAGGACGAGCGAGGTGAAATGGGACCACTGGCACGTGGGATGCAATGGTGCTGGGAACTGGCAACAGTCTGGAGAATACATGCCACGTCCAAAGAGAGCAAGGGCTACTCGGCCCCGGGGGTCGCAGACCACGTTGCTAGATGTTCCAAATTGTTCAAAAGTTGCATTACTGTTTATATTATGTGAACTCGCTCTCTTTTTTTTTTAATGTGGCTGCACTGGGTCTTAGTTGTGCATGTAGGATCTAGTTCCTCGACCAGGGATTCGTCCCCGGCCCTCTGCACTGAGGGCTCTGAGTCTTAACCACTGGACCACCAGGCAAGTCCCCATATGTAAAATCATTCCATGTTCAAAGTCTGGCAGCCAAGTCTTTTTTTTTTTTTTCCCTCCCATGGGCTAAACTGGATGTCTCAGTGGCTCAGATCCAACGGCTGCCAGCCTCCAACTCCTGCCTCCAAGGTCATCTGAGCTCCACTGTTGGGGATTCGTGGCTCTTCAGGAGCCAGTCCCCGACCCTTGGCATCTCCGGCCACACCAATCTATTCAAAACTTGCTGGAACGGCTGGGTTGACTTGGACATGCTTTAACCCTCCACCAGGAATTCAATGCCCAGGTCACCTGGCAAGCTTCCACGGCTCTGTCCTCCTTTGGGTGTCCTGCTCCTCCCGGGAGCCTGGTTAGCCCCTCCGGTCTGATGCGGAGATTGTGTCATGCTCTCAACCCCCAGGGAGACTCCACATCCTTTGCAGCGAGGTGCGCCGCGTCCATGGGACTCACTTTGAGTCCCACACCAGCTCTGTCACCTGCTAGGTCTCCGGCGTTAGAGTAAGGTGGCCACACTGGCTTGCTGCCCTCTCGTGGGTCAAACTGGACTCACCCAGGCAGTGACTCCTGACCTGACTTGGTCTCCAGATTTCAGTCCTGAGGCACCCGGGACTGTAGGTCCAAGGCTCCTCTGAACCTGCTAGGTATCCTTGGAGCCTTTCTTCTCTGGGACCTCAGCATCCTCTTCTGACAAGTGGGCTAAGTCAGCCTCGCAGGGCATATATTTCACTGCTGTGAGGACCAAAATGAGGGCTGTGAAAGGGCTTCTAAAGTTCCACTAAGTCACTCTGGAGGGCGACATCCTACAAGTGGGCTGTATCATAAACAGAGCCCTGGCTCACCAGCTCTCTTCCAGCTCATTTGAGGGAAAGGAACGTGTCCACTTCACATTTGTGTGCTGTCACTCAGTCTTGTCCAACTTTTGCAACCCCATGGACTGCAACCTGCTGGGCTCCTGTCCATGGAGTTTTCCAGGCAAGAATACTGGAGTGGGTTGCCATTCCCTCCTCCAGGGGGTCTTCCCCACCCAGGAGTCGAACCCATGTTTCTTAGGACTCCTGCAATAGCAAGCGGGTTCTTCCCCACTAGCGCCAGTGTTTCCCCAGTGTCCATCAAAGGACCCGGCAGACAGGGGCCATGGGGAAGAAATGTTGGCCGTGGAACAAACCAACCACGAAAGTATCCTGAAGGGGAAGGAGTCCAGGTACATGGTCGGTTCCCCAGAGCAGTGCCTTACCTATCTTGTTCTGCGTTCGCTCCACTGGGAGACCAGAGCCTGGACATGGTGAAGCCTCGGTGACTACAGGCTGAAAGAGGAAAAGCAGAGAGAGGCAGGGCGAGGCAGAAGGGGTGGGGAAATTGCCATCCCAGGAAGCCAAAATTCTCAACCTTCTGTTTGTCAGCGCTCGACCCCCCTCCCCACCCTTGGGACGAAAGAAGGGACTCCAGCGGCCCTGTTGATAAGATTTATTATTCTCCGCTCTGTACAAGCCGCGTCTGCCCCCCGCCCCCCACCCCCACAAACCAAGAGCACCCAGGCCCCCACCCTGTGCCCTCCCGAACCGCTCGCGCTCCGCTGTCCGGCCAGCTTGCCGGGGAAGTGGGGAGTGTCAGTCCAGACCCGGCTCCACCCAGCTCACCGGGGGGCTGAAGGCTGCTGGGGCAGGGGGGCTGGAGAGGGGTACACATCAGGGGTGGACGGAGGGTCGAGTTCAGTGTCCGATAGGAGGAGAGGGCCGGGGAGATCCAGGTGGAGAGAGGCAGGCTAGGGTCTGCACGACATGGGCCTTGGGGGAGGAGGCTAGTCTGTCTATAGTTCGGAAGGATGGATGGGACGGCCGGCAAGAGGAGGTCCGCGCCCCCGAGGGGCGAGTCCGGGAAGGGACGTCTGATGGGAGTGGCGGAGGGGAGGCACACCCCCCGGTCAGGCGTCCTTCCCGGGCAACGGGCCGGGCCCTGCGCCCGGCCCTGCAAGGCCCTCGGCCTTGTGCGCCAGGCGGTGTTTCTTGAGGCCGTAGGTGTTGGCGAATCCCTCGCCGCAGGAGGAGCAGCGGAAAGGCCGGCCGCCCTGGTGGGCCGCCAGGTGCTTCCGGAAGTAGCCGGGATCCTTGAAGGCCTTGAGGCAGGCAGGACAGCGGAGCTCGGGCCGCGGCGGCTCGTGCGCGCGCTGGTGGCGCAGCACGGAGCTCAGGTAGAAGAAGCCCTTGCCGCAGTGCTCACAGCGGTAGGCGCGCTCGCCCAGGTGCAGCCGCTGGTGCTCCAGCAGGTTGGAGCGGTAGCGGAAGGTCTTGCCGCAGGCGCCGCAGCGCAGGGGCCGCGCCACGGCGTGCAGCCGCCGGTGCTCCGCCAGGCTGGACGACTGCGCGAAGCGCTTGGCGCACACGCCGCACTTGAAGGCGCGCTCGCCCGTGTGCACCACGCGGTGCTGCCGCAGGTACCAGGAGCGCAGGAAGCCGCGGCCGCACACGCCGCAGCGGTAGGGCCGCTGCTCCGTGTGGCAGCGCTGGTGGCGCATGAGCAGGGCCGCCTCCCAGAAGCGCTTGCCGCACACCGGGCAGCGGAAGCCCCGCTTCTGCCGGTGGCTGCGCCGGTGCAGCAGCAGGTCGTAGGCGCCCGCGAAGCTCTGGCCGCACAGGCCGCAGCCCAGCGTCCGGCGCACCAGGTGCACGTACTTGTGGGTCACCAGGCCCAGGAAGTGCTTGAAGCTCTGGCCGCAGGTAGCACAGCTGAAGCGCTCGGGGCCCGCGCTGGCGCCCCCGCCGCCCCCGGCCGCCGCGGACCCGCCCGCGTCCTCGCCCCCGGACACCCCGGCCAGTGCCGCCACGGCCGCCCCCACCTCCCCGGCCAGCCCGTTGTCCAGCACGGTGGCTGCGTCGGTGCCGCCAGAGCCCTCCGGAGGCTGGGCGCCGCCGGACGCGGGCGGCAGCAGGCGCTCGGGGGCCGCCTGGTGCACCAGCTTGTGCCACATGAGGTTCTCGATGAAGCCGAAGGTCTTGCCACAGGCATCGCAGCCGTAGGGCTTCTCGGCCATGTGCGCCTCCTTGTGGCTCATGACGTGGAAGAGATCCGGGAAGTGCTCGCCGCAGTCCGAGCAGGCGTAGCTCAGCCCGTCCGCGGCGGCCCCGGACGCGGCCGAGCCGCTCGGGCCGGCCGCCCCCGCCGCGCCCTGGGCGGCGGGGAGGCCGGCGGCCCCGGCCAGGGCGCAGGGCAGCTGGAGCCGGTGCACCTGTCGGTGGCGCGTGAGGCTCTGCGGGTAACCGAAGACCTTGCCGCAGAGCTCGCACTTGTAGGGCCGCTCGCGGGTGTGCACCACGTGGTGCTTGCTCAGATGGAAGGACTCGCGGAAGCGCTTCCCGCACACGGGGCACTGGTGCGGCTTCTCGCCCGTGTGGATGCGCTCATGCCGCTTCAGGGTCTCGCGGCGCCCGAAGCCGCGCCCGCAAATGCCGCAGCAGAACGTCTTGCCGGGCGCGCCGGCGCCCGAGCCCCCGGCCCCTCCTGGGCCGGCCCCGCCGAGCAGCAGCGGGTGGGCGCCCAGCAGCGGGACGGGCACGGCGCCATACACCACCGCCGCGGCCGCCGCCGCCGCCGCCTTCTCGCCGTCGGAGGCGGGCGGGTCCGGGGGCAGCAGATAGGGCCCCGGCGGGAAGGCGGGCGCGGGCGGCACGCCGGGGGCCGCCGTGTCCTTGGGCGCGTCAGGGGCGGCGGGCGGGCCGTGCGCCGCCTTGTGGCGCAGCAGGCTCTGCGGCGCCGAGTAGGACTTGCCGCACAGCTCGCAGGGGTAGGCGGGCCGCGGCCCGGGCGCGCCCGCGTGCGCCGCCTGGTGCTTGAGCAGGTAGGCGGCGTCGCGGAAGGCCTTGCCGCACACGCCGCACGGCAGGCGCAGCAGGTCGGCCGAGTGCGTCTTCACGTGGCGCTTGAGGCTCTCGCGGCGGTTGAAGCTCTTGCTGCACACGGAGCACGAGAAGGGCTTCTCGCCCGTGTGGATGATCTGGTGCTGGTGCAGGTGGCTGGGCTTTTTGAACACCTTCCAGCACAGCGTGCAGGCGAACGGGCCGTCGCCGCCCCCCGCCGCCGCGGCCGCCGCCGCCCCCGCCGGAGGGGCCACCCCCACGCCAGCGCCCGCGCCCGCGGGGGCCGCGCTGCCGTCGGCGGGCACGGCCGGGGGCCCCGGGGGCGCCGAGGAGGGCGCGGCGGGCGCGGGCAGGCCCAGCGGAGGGAGCGGCGGCGGTGCCGGGGCAGCCGCGGCCGGCGGCACGTCCTTGTGGCAGCGGCGGTGGCGGATGAGGCTGGACACGTGGTTGTAGGTGCGGCCGCAGACACCGCACTCGTAGGGCCGCTCGCCCGAGTGCACCAGCATGTGCTGCACCAGGTGCGAGGACTGCTTGAAGGACTTCTGGCACACGCCGCACGGGAAGCGCCGCTCCATCAGGTACTTGAGCCGCCGGAAGTAGCCTTTGTCGTCCTTGGCCGCGTCGCAGGCCGCTGACCCCGCCGCCGCCGGGCCCGGCGGCGCCTGCGAGGCGGCGGGGAGTGGCCCGGGGGTCCCCGGGGGCGCGGCCAGCCCCGGCGCCGTCCCCGGCCCAGCGGCCGGCCCCCCACGCTTCAGGTTCCCGAACAGGTGCTGGTGGCCCGAGAGGTCCACGATGCCCCACTGCGGGGCCGGGAAGGCCGCGTCGAAGATCGGGGGCGGCGGCGCCCCGAAGGCGGGCGGCAGCGGCGGGTCAGGCTTCTTGGCCTGGGAGGACGACGACGAGGACGAGGAGGACGAGGACGACGAGGAGGACGAGGAGGGGGCCTCGGCCTTGGGCTTGAAGCTGGCCTGGGGCGGGTAGTCGTACTGCGGCGGGGGCGGCTGCGGGGGCGGCTGCGGCGGGGGCCCGGGAGCGCAGGGCAGCGCGGCTACTGCCTTGGCGTGCTCGCCGTATAGCTCCATGGGCTCGAAGCGCTGGTGGTTGAGGAACTCCAGGAAATCGAAGGGGTAGCTTTGGAAGTGGACCCCGTCCTCGCCCCCCAGGCCGCCGCTCCCGCCGCCCCCGGCGCCGCTGCCCGCTGGGTTGGCCTCCATCCTGGGCAGCGGGGAGACGGGGGACCCTGCAGAGAGGAGAGCGGGGCTCAGGAGGCAGGGCCGCGCGGGGTCCCCCAGCTGAGGGCGCTGGAAGAACCACACGCACCTGCCGGGGACCCCCCACTGTCCGCCCTCGCCCGTCTGTCTCTCTGTCCTCTTGCACCGAGCGGTCTTACCCCGGGCTCCGCTGGCACGCTGACCTCTCCCACTCGGCCTACCGCCTCCTGCCGCTGTCCTCTCTGGCCCTCATCTGCCTCCTCTTCCAGAGATTCCCCCTCTCCCTTCTTCCCGCGGTTCCCACACATCTCCATCCATCCCCAACACCGCCGGAACGCCTTGTTCTCAGACTCTGGTCTCGGGCCCCTGTGCAAACACTCCCAGGCCTCCAGCCTGGGTCCCCCAGGCCCTCTGCTCTGTAGCCACCACCATACAGGCACTAGCCCCAGCCCTGTGCTCCCAAACCCCTCAGGTTCTGCCTTTGCCAAAAGAAGTTTCTATCAGAGTGGTTAAGAGGGTGGCCTGTGGAGCCACAATGCCCCGCCAGCCTCTGTGTGACCCTGGACAAGTTCCTGAACCTCCCCATCTACACGTGGAGGTGACAAATCATGTCCCCGTCTCCCAGGGCTGCTGGGAGGACCCGACAAGCTACGGTGGGTCGGGTGGACACTCGGGGCCCTCTGGAGGGGATTCTCATCCTCACCCTCACTGCTGGTAGTAGGAACACAAAGTCAGGACAAGCGGGGGAGGGGGCGCTGGGAGGAGGGCCGTGTGGGCAGGGGCGTTCCTCCACCACCATGTAGGAAGGAGACGCTGCCGGCCTGGGAGGAAAAACAAGCTACAGTAGGAAACATCCCCGTCCTGACCTATGCTTGTAAAGGGGGCGCTGACCCCCAGGAGGGGGACTTAAGGGGGCTGGCGCAGGGTGGAAGGGAACACGCTGGCTGGCAGGGCTCGCCCAGTCCCTGGAGCTACCTATACCTTCATGGGCATCACGCGCCTGGGAGGAGCCTGGTGGCAGGTGGTCCGGGAGCAGGGTTCCCGCCCTCGCCCCTGAGGGCGATTCCCGCCCCCCACCCCCCCAGCAGTCATTCTCTAAGCACCTCCTTTCCAGGACCTCTCCTTCCAGACTGCAGCTGGCCAGTGTCTGCCCCAACCTAGTGTCCCCTGCAATTGATCTCAGCCTGACACCCACCAGGGGCCCCGGGAAACGCCTCCACTGAGCAGGTGGAGCGCCACGGGGAGAAGGGCCCGCTAGGTCAGGCGTGCCTCTTAGCCATCGTCCCCCCTCCGCTGGGGCCCGGGCCCTGCGGCCAGCCCACCCCAGGGGTCAGTGGGCCCTTCCGCGCCATCTGCCCATCTGGCTGCGTCTGTCCCCAGACAGGTGAAAGGTGAGTGCCTCCCCGACCCCTGCCCGGAGGTCAGTATTTTTAGCCTCCAGCTCCGGGTGTCCCTGGATGCGATTCAGCAGCCCATGCCCTTCACACTCGGCTGGTTAATCTGATCTCCGGAAGGACCAAAGGCGTGGCCGGGTGCTAGTGGAAGTCTGTGGGCAAAGCCGAATCCAGGAGGCAGTGCTGGAGTGGGCTGGCTAGGGCAGGGGGCGGGGAGGGGGGGCGAGGGTAGGGAGCGCCGGTGGGGGCGGGGCCCCGGGATGAAGGCCCACCCCACCCCAAGCGTACAGTTAAGGCTGCGGGTCGCTCCCCAAGGCCAGCACCCTCGGAATCCCCGCCGTGACGTGCACACACAAGGTGGTTCCCCGAGGAGGAGGAAGGCGAGGGTGGACAGGACTGGGGGGACAGGAGCCTTACTTTGGGGATGCTCTCTGGGTTATGAGGGGTGTTTCTACACGGGGCCGGGTGGGAGGGGGGTTACCTTCCTGAACACATGGGAGTGGTGAGGTGGTGCGGCTGCTCCCTCCTGCCTGGACCCTCGTCCCCAGCCCTCACGCCCCCAGCCCTAACCCCCTCGAGGTCTCTGCTTCAGGTCGACGTCACCTCCAGGAGAGGGGACGTGCGTCCCTCACCCCACCACTCACGCACCCCCTCATCCTGCCGCACTTTTTTCACCAAAGCCACTGCTGCCAACATACTGCACATATTTCCTCTTGCTGTCTCTTTACTGTCGGGCCTCCTAGCCTAAAAGAGCAAAGACTTGGCCTGTGTGGCTTACCACTGGGCGCCCAGCACCTAGCACAGCGCCTGGCACAGCCTGGTTACTTGGTAAATTATTTGCTGAAATGGAATTAAACAGCACCCTCCCACATCACCAGCGGGAAATCAGATGGACAAAAATGGAAAAGTAACACAAGTTAGGAGATGCAGCTAAAGCTGGGCCCAGAGGCAAACTTATAGCTATTGGTGTCTGCTGATATAAATTCGTTCAATAAATAAAGGGATTCGACTGTGCTGACCAGAACTTACGGGGGCGGGCATTTAGCAGAGATGGAGCTGATATTGTCGAGGTGTGCCCAGGACGATGAGTTCTGGTGGGAATGATGTCGTGAAGAGGGCCTCCAGGGCAGGTGAGATGCCGAAGGACTGCGGCTGAGAGATGCAGGCGGTGGGGCTAAAGGACAAAACTGACTGGGCTCACAACTATTTCCACTGGGAAAGGAGCCACATTTCCTGTCTCCAGGGACCCGAGTCTTAAACTGCTGTCTTTCTAAGGGGAGATGTGTGGTGGATTTCATGCAGAGTGACCTGAGGGGGGGAGCCCCTCCCAAGGGGCAGGCATCCCACAGAAACCGCAGTCACAGTCCTAAGGACTCGTGTTTGCTGTCTGACGGGTTTCACGTGGACCATCACCCTGATGCCTCCTAAATGTCCTGTACATAACTGGATCCACTGCACAAGGAAGGAAATGGAGAAGTGGGAGGGGTCACTTCCCCAAGGATGGGAAAGCAAGTATTGGATCCCAGGCCCCTGATGCCCAGACCTGTGGGCCCTGCTGGTGCAGTAAAGCTGCCTTGTGATGAGATTCTCCTCTGTAGTGACAACAGCAATGACACATAGTAACGGGGAGCCCTGGGTGAGTGCTTCCTACATGGCAAGTACCCTTTTAAATCCTTCGTATGTGTTGACTCATTGAGTCTTCCCCAATAACCCTAGAAGATGTTTCAGATTATTAACCCCATTTTACAGAGGAAGAGATTGAGGGCCCGAGGGGTCAATTAATCTCCTAAAGTCATACCACCACCAAGTGGCAGGGCCAGGAGTCGAAGGCCAGCGGTGAGGTTCAAGAGGACATGCTGTTATCCTCACAACATGCTGTCTTTATCTTTTTCTTTTTTTGTGGTAACACCTCATGGCTTGCAAGATCTTCGTTCCCTGACCAGGGATGGAACCTGGTCCCCCTGCAGTGAAAGCATGGGGTCCTAACCACTAGACCACCATGGAATTTCCATGCTGTCTTTTCAATATTTCTCTCCAAAATTAAAAAAAGCCTTCACTCCACTTTGTACTGGCAATACACTCTGCCCATTCACTTTGCTGCCACACGACCCCAGGACTAGCCACTGGCATTTACTCAATGCTAACCAGCACTGCACTGTTTTATGTGCCTTCTTTCAATCAAACTCACAACAGACTCACAAGAGAAGCACTACTGGGACTTCCCTGGTGATCCAGTGGTTAACAATCTGCCTTGCCATGCAGGGGAAGTGGGTTCAATCCCTGGTCGGGAAATAAAGATCACACACGCCGCAACTACTGAGCCCGCATGCCACAACTAAGACCCGACTGAGCCAAATAAATACAAAAAAAAAAAAAGGAAAAAGATAAGCTTTATTATTGTTCTTACTTAGTAGACAGGAAGACTAAGACCAAACCATGTCACTGTTGCTCCTCTGCTCAAAACCTGCAGTGACATCTCAAAAGAGGTCAGAGAAGACCTCCACAGCTCCAGCTGCCTCCTCGCAGCTCTGGCCTCATGCTGGCTCCATCGCTGCCCCAGGGCCTTTGCATGGGCTGCTGCTTCTGCCTGGAAGGCTGGGACTCCCATAGACACAGCTCTCTCACCCCCTCATCTCCTTCACGTCTTTGCTCAGACGCTGTCTTCTCAGCAAGGTGCTCCAAGACCACTGTGACCTGTCACCCAGAGCAACATTCCTGCTCACCCCAGCCTCCTTCGCCTCTCTCCTTTCCAGTCAGTGCATGCGTGTGTGCTTTTGTGACCCTATGGACTGCAGTCCGCAGGGCTCCATGGGGATTCTCCAGGCAAGAATACTGGAGTGGGCTGCCATGCCCTCCAGTCAGTACCACCGAGGTATGTTCTATTTGTTGCTGGACTGCCCCTCCAGGAGGTGGGCTCCAAGCAGGCAAGATTTTGTATCTGATTTGGTCACTGGTCAGCACTTAGAACAGGGCCTGCCTCAACAAACATGTTAAATGAGTGAATGAAAGAGGCTTGGGGAATAGGGAGTGGTCTGCTCAGAGATATGATAGCTAGTGAGCCAGGGTTCATGCCCTTAACCATTTCACTCCCGGGGGAGGGGAGCATTAAGGAGCCCCCCCCCACCCCCTTACCCTGGGGGGACTGCAGCTGTCCAGAAGAGGAGTCTACACACAGGTTTAACTTTTTGGTGCTGGGGGGACGGATCTCTTGAAAGAGGCCTTCCTGCCGCCTCCTCTGACACTGCTGTATTTCCTTCACACAAACATCTATATTTTGCTTTTTAATTGTCTGCCCCAGAGGTGGCATATGCACTCCACGAGGACAGGGGTTTTTGTCTGTTTTGTTTGCTGCATCCCCAGTGTGTAGCAGGTGTTCATTAAACAGTTGCTGAACAAAGGGAAAGAAGGAACAAATGAAGAATGCTCTGGGCTCCGCGGAGCTGACCAAGGCCAGGAGACTGGTCACAACGCCCTCACCTCTAGGGCCCTGTGAGATCACACCGTTTCCCTGCTCATCCTCCCTTCCACTCCTCTGCTCCAACCTCACTACCTCCCCTGCTGCCCCTCCCACCAGCACACTCACAGCAACCTCAGGGCCCCTGCCTGGAACAATTCACCCAGACCTTTCCATGGTGAGGCTGCCTGTGCTAATTCAGGTTTCACCTCTGAAGTAGCTCATAAGCCTCTCAGAAAAATCCAGAAAAACAGCACCGATCTTGTTTACTTGCTTTTGATCTGCCTCAACCAGACTGTAAAGACCGACAAAACAAAAACTGTATGGCTCTCTCCCCTTCACGCGGTACACCTGGACCTGGAACAGCAAGCGCATGTTCGTTCAGTGAAGAGTGAATGAATGAATGTCCAGGGGAAGAGGCGGCCGTTGCCCAGTGAAGCTGGGTCTTCCTTGGGGAGTCCAGGAGGAGGGGCGTGGGGAGAAGCTGCAGGTGAGGATGCGAGCTGTCAGGGCCAGGGGAAGAGCTTTGAGGGGAAAGCCTCACGTGGGGCGCCGTTCCCTGGGAGGACCCCAGACAGGCGCTGACCCCGAGGAGGGCGGGGTGGCGGTGTTTCAGGGGAGCCTGGGGCTAAACTGACAGCTATTCCTATCTGAAGGGGGGAGGATGCGAGTGTGTCAGGACAACTCTAGGGGGAGCTGTCTATGGAAGGGGGGAGTGAGGGTGTCGGTCATCGAAAGCAATATTCTCAAGGGGGATTATTACGGGGGGGGGGGGGGCGCAGAAAAGGAAAAAAGGTATTTTGGGCCGCTGATCAGAATGCAAAGTATTTTTACAGTAACGAAGGGGGCGTTGGGGAGGGGGTGGTTAAGAGCTTTGGGGCTGTTGTGCGTGGACAGAGAAAATAGGGATCTGCTATAAAATACTAATATCACACTCTTGCGAAGCAACCTACAAGAATACCAAAGGGAGGGTTCACGGACAGCTGCTCCGCACGGGGACGGGCAATGCCGATGGCATTTGGGGGGCTGTCCTGCAGGAAGCAAAAACGGGGGGACTATGTAGAAAGGGAACCTATGAGAAAGCCTTAGTGGGGGGCCCTGGCAGCAGCTGAGGGATCGCCACGAGTGAGCGCGTTCTGGTAGCTGTCCTGCACGGGGGGCGGTAATGGGGCGCTATCTGGAGTAGTCTTCTGGGGGAGAAGTCATGGAGGGGGCCCCCCAGCGAGGGCCGGGCGCGAGAAGCACTGATAGGAACGCTCTGGGAACCAAGGCGGGCCAGGGCGGGACCCCCCGCCCACGCTGCCCCCGGGCCCCCGGGCCACGCGCCCCGTCACTCACCGGCGCCGGGGTCTCCGCCGGGAGGAGGCTGAGGAGGCGGAGGAGGCGCCGCCGCTCCGGGGAGACCCGAGGGCCCGACCGGAAGTGCCGCCCCCTCCCCCTCCCCGGCAGCCCCGCGCCGCCCGCCTGCCCGCCCGTCCGGAAGCGGAAATCGCGCCCGTCTCCGAGGCGCCGGCGTGGAGGAGCGGAAGGGGGAGGCGGCGGCAGAGACAGGGAAGGGGAAATGCGCCTGCGCGCGGGATCTGGGGCCGCGGGGACCGGGGAAGCCGGCTCCGCTTCCGGTGGGCGAGCGGAGCGCAGTGCGCCTGCGTCCTGTGCTCCCGCCCCTTCCTAGGGCACCGCCCACACGCCCCGGGCCCTCGTTAAGCCACGCCTCTTATGCAAAATAACACATAAGTCCCGCCCCATCCACGACGGCGCCACTTTCGGAGCTTAATTATCATAGTCCCCGCCCACCGCCTCAGAACCCACCCTCCTCGACCCCCCCTAGAAGTCTACCCCGTACTTCCCCGTCTCAAAGGCCCGGACTCTCTGGAAGCCCACCTCTCCCTCGTAACCCCGGCCTCTCGGAGCTTCTGGGGCCGAGCCACGCCCCTGCGCGTGAGCCACGCCCTTTCCGCTCGCAGTATTTAAGCCCCCGCCTTTCTCACCGCTTTCACGCTCAATTGTTTCCCACTTCCAAAACATTTCCTGAAGTCAGGGGGTCTGAAAGTGTGACTTGAATACCTGCAGCGGCGGCGCCACAGGAAATTAGAACTGTAAATCCCCAGGCCCCTTACCCTAGATTCCCTGAATCACAGACCCTGGGGGTAGGCCTAGGGACCTGCGTTTTAAAATGCTTCAGGTGATTCTGACGCAGGCTGAAGTTTCGAACCACACAGCTTCACGACATTTCACACGGCCCCTCACGTATACTCGCTCTAAGCCTCGCCTCTAACAGCCCCACCTCAAGCAGCTAAGCCCGAGTCTCTCCAGCCCTTCCTCCTAAGCTCTGCTTTCCTCTGGGACTCTCCTTCGGTACTCCTCTCTTAAGGACCCCCTTCTCTCCCCTTGGCCTGCAGAGCAGTTATATCCACCGCTCAGCATCCTCACAGTTCAAATCCTACCTGTCCCAACACCTTGCTCTCCTGCAGTTTCCCCTTGAAGCCCCTCCCGTCAGATAAGCCCCCTATCCATTCCCTCTTAACTCTCTCAATTTCTGCCCACCAACCCGCCCACTCGTTTAAGCCCCTCCCCGTCCTCAGCCCCCTTATCCTAGGCCCCGCCCACAACCTTCACCTAACTGCGCAGCGTCCTGAGCTCTGCCGGTTCAGGTCACTCCTTATCTACTTAAGCCTACCAAAGTGGTCAGTCCAGCACGCAACCCTTAATTTTGTTGTTTCTCTGCAAACAGCGCCAGAACAAAGAGATGGGCCAAAGTGGTGGCTATAGGATTTCCAGGAATCTGGTTAGAATGACGCAGGGGACAGGGACCCGGGGTCACGTTTGCACGAAAGGTCCTATGTTTTACTTGAGTGGACATTTAGGGGGGAGTGCTTTGGGGTCCGCTGGAGATGGGAGTGGCGGCAGAGGCTTCTCTCAACCCAGTCTTTAACGCCAAGCTAATGCGCAAGGCATGGGGGTGGGGCAGCGGCGGAAGGACACGGGAAGGGAGAAGGGGGCCCAGCCCTGGGACCGTGAGGGAACACACACCAATGGGCAGTAGGCAGAGATTTATTTCCACAGCCCCTGCCTCCACAGGCCTGTCAGTCCGCCGGAGGGTGGTAGAAGGCAGCAGGACCCAGAAGCTGAGGTCTGCACCCTCAGCCCACTCCCAGAACGGGAAGACCACCAGACAAGGTGTCCCGGCCTCGCTGCCCAGGCACCGCACCCGGGGCACGCCCAGCTCTAAGCCTGGCCGGGGGAGCGGTGGCCGGGGGTGTGGGTCAGGCCAGCTCTTTCCCCTCCAGCTCTTCCTCCTCGTCGTCGTCGGCCCCTGCCGTGGCCGGGATACCGTCGTCGTCCCACGGCGCTTCAGGCTCTGGGTCCGGAGGACACATAGGTGCCCCCATGGCCTCGGGGTGCTTGCGTTTGGCGTGGCGCCGGAGCGTGTTGGTCTCCATGAAGCGCAGCCGGCACACCGTGCACTGGTAGGGGCGCTCGCCGGAGTGGACGCGGTGGTGGTGGGCCAGCTCACCCGCCTCTCGGAAGCGGCGGGGGCAGAGCGGGCAGCGGAAGGGCCGCAGGCCCGCATGGATGTTGCAGTGCCGCCGCAGGTGGCTGGACCGCTTGAAGGTCTTGCCGCAATCCTTGCACTCGTGCGGCTTCAGCTCTGAGTGTGAGATGCTGTGACGCTCCAGGTCAGAGAGGTAGGGAAAGGCCCGAAGGCACACCGGGCAGAAGTGCGGCGCCTTCTTAGGGCCGGGGCCAGAGCTCTCGGGCCCGCCAGCCACTGACCCTTCGGAGACCGTGTAGGGCACACCCTGATCATCGATCAGCAGGAGGTCACTGCCATCGCCGCTGCCCACCGGGGCGCTCACCCCCTGTGTCAAGGGGGGCTCCTGCTCTGACTTGGCTGGGCGGCCCCGCTTGCGCGAGAGGGAGGCCTTGAGCGTCCGGTTGGAGGAGGTGGCCCCCCCAAGACTTCGGCCTCGGCGGCCCCGGGGAACAGGAGGAGATAAGGTCAGAGGTTTCTCTTCTTCCTCAGGCAAAGGCGAAGGCCACGGGTCTGGGCTGGGGGTGTCCATTGAGCAGTGGGGGGCTTGGGTCTGGGCACTGGAGCCGGGCTAAGAGGAGAGAGGGGCAGCCGTCAATGCAGGGTGGTCTGGAATAGCCCTAGTCCCCCAGACAACTTCCTGGGTTCCAGTCCATCGACCAGGGCATGGCCGACATCCGCTTGGACACGCAATTAAAGCCAAACTAGTGGGTAAAACAGCAGGATAATTCTGTGCCAGTCGCTAAACACCTGAGCCCCACAGGCATCTCCCAGACGTCCCTAACTCCTCCTAGACATTCAGGGTCAAGGAGCAAAAATAAACTCTTCCTGGGGTGACAGAGTCCAACTGAGAGTGTAGGCCAGTGTTTGAGCCTCAGAACAGAGAGAAGAGCCAGCAAGGTCTCAGAAATGTTTTCTCTCTCTTCCTGACAAGGTGAGAAGGCCAGAGAAAGAGACGGAGGGGGGGGGGGGGCAGGACTGGAAGAAAAAAGAAAGGGACTTGTCCCGGGTGACGTGTGCTCCTGAGCTGGGAATGAGGATGTATGTCAGAGCTGTTATGAGCCTGGGCTCTGGAGCCAGAGGTTTGATCAGAGCTCAGGAGCTCAGATTCCTGAACCTGTCACTCACTCTCTGTTTGGTGGCCTTGGGCAAGGCGCTCACCTCTTCAGGCCCCAGCTAAGCCTTTGCAAAACATGGTATTTCTACCTACTCGCACAGACGTGCCATGAGGATGATATACATAAAGTGCTCAGTAAACAAGGGGCTTCCCTGGTGACTTAGACTGTAAAGAATCAGCCTGCAACGCAGAGGACCTGGGGTCCATCCCTGGGTAAGGAAGATCCCCTGGAGAAAGGAATGTCTGCCCTCTCCAGTATTCTTGCCTGTAGAATCCCAAGGACCCAGGAGCCTGGTGGGCTGCAGTCCCTGGCATCGCCAAGAGTCGGACAGGACAGAGCGACTAACACTTTCACACACAGAGGTCCTTAGGAAATATTAGCTCTTATTATCATGGCTTGTAACTAAGCTTTACACCAACCCTCTGAATAAGGGTATATCACCTCCTTTTTGCAAACTTGGGAAACGAAGGCACAAGTTGCCAGCTCCCTCTGCTGGTAAGCGGCCGGGTCAGGACTTGATCTCAAGGACCCCAGTGTCTCAGGGAGTGGTAAGTTGTAGGCCCAAGGGACCTCATGAGGTCCCTTAGCCCTACGTTTGAATCCAGCTCTGCTGTTAACTAGCAAGTGGCTTTCTCTCTCCGAACGAGTTCCCACCTCTGTAAAATGGACATAGCAGGGTTGCCGGTTGTAATAAGCACCAAACAATCTACCATCAGCAACACCACCAGGGCCTGGGACCAGGGGACTAGAGTGTACTAAAGTTAAAGGCGAGAAACACACAGGTGCACCCCATTAAAGCAGGCACCCAGACTGAGACACACCGAAGGGCAGCCACTTTTCCGTAACCACACGGCTCCCTCTGTTGGGAGTGCCTAGGCCTGAACCCGGGTCTCTGAACAAGGCCCAGACCCTCGCCCTCCTCCACCCCGGGCGCAGGCGCGCGCTCGGCCGGCGGCCCCGACCGCGCGGGGCGGGCCCTGCGGGGGCGGCGGCCAATGAGCGGCGCCGAGCCGCGGACGGCTAGGCCGAGCCAGGAAGGGGGTCTGCGCGCGCGCGCGGCCAGGCGGGCCGGCTCGGCGGGGCGCGAGGTCGGCGCGCGCGCCTCGGCGGTCGCGCGAGCCGGAGCAGGTGGGGGGCGCGCTCCAGGCGCGCACGGCCCCGGGCCTCCCCTCGCCCGCTCCCGTCCCCCCGCCCGGGCCCCCCGCCTCTCGGGTACCTCATTTGCATGCCGCCTGGACTCGCGAGTGTGCGCGCGCGGGGGCGCGAGGCCGGCGCGCCGGAGGGGCGGGGGAGAGGGGGGCCCTGCCTCCCGGCGGCGCGCGCGCGGCCCCGCCCCTCGGAGATGACGCCCCTCCCCCACCCCCCCGCCCGGCCCGACCCGGCCCGCGGGGAACAAAGGGCACGCGCTGGGTCCTAAGGGCCGGTCACGTCCCCGTCGGCAGGCCGCTCCTGCACACCCATCGCTCTCGCTGGCCCCGAGCGGGAAAAAATTACCGCACCAACACATCCTACATAAACAGAAATATCGTCCTCCCCCAAAGGACCCAACCGGGTGACCCAATCAAAGAGATACCAAAAGGAGGAGAAGCGCGAAAATGGCGGCGGGTTCCCGTAGTTAACATGGCGCCCGATGGGCTTCAAAACCCACTGGAAAACTAAAGCACAAGATGGAGCCCGCTCTTTCCTCCTGTGTCTGTCGCAGGCGGCGAACTTCAATGTCTGTGTTTTCCTGATGCAACTCGACGTCCTACCCAGGAGAAGCCTGAGGTTGCGACGAGGGACTCAAATCTGCCCTCATCTTTGTTAACACCCACCAGCGTCGACTACGCCGGGATGAAGCCGAGCGCTCGTAGCTTGTTGCCCTTAGTCTGTATGGCGCCGAGGGTCGCCTTAAGCCCCGCCCCTTCCCCATGCCTGCCCTCACCCAAGATGGCGCCGCCCCGGCTTCTCTACCCTCCAGCAGCTGGGAAAGGGACGGGAAAGAGGGAGAAGGGAGGGCGGCGGGGAGGAGGGAAGCCAAGAAGGCGGGAGGAAGGGGGAGTGAGGGGGAGAAGGGAGCCGAGGCGGAAGTCGAGGGGCCCCCCGGGTGGAAGTGACGCTACCCCCGCTGCCCAAAATGTCGGCGCCCAGAGGGAGGTGTAAGTAATTAAAGAGGAAAGCCGACTGACTTTCCCGGCCTCCCGGGGCCGCCTCAGGGCTCCAGAAACCCCGCTCCGAGCGAGCAAGGTGGACTCGCCGGGCCGCGGGGCCAGCCAGACCTGCCCCCGCCCCGGGCTCCCGGGCCCGCACCTCTCAGGGACAGGGGGGAGGGGCACAAAAGGCCGGCTCTCCGGGCCTCGGTCCCCGAGCGGACTGGGGAGGGGGGCCAGCCCCGCGGGCGACTGGGTGGGGAGGAGGCGGGGCCTAGCGGCGCCGGGGCGGAGCGATGGCTGCGAGGAGGCTGAGTGGGCGTGGCTTGGGAATGGGCGGGACTGGGTGGAAGTGGGAGGAACTTGGGCAAGGGGCGAGGTTTGACGAAGGGGCGTGGCTCTGGGAGACTGGTAGGCGGGCCCTAGGTTGAAGGGTCCTCCACTGGGGCTGAGTGGGGAAAAGGGTTCAGTGTGGAGGTGGGAGGAGCTAGGAGAATGGGTGGAGTTTGTCTAGGGATGAAGCTTTCAGAAAGTGATGGGCATAGTGGAGGGGGGTGGGGTTTAAGCGTGTAATTTGGGGGCGTCTTTAGGGGAAATAGCAAGTCTTTATAACTGCAGGTGAAATGATTTAGAGAAGATGGGGAGGGCGTCAGAGAGGAACGGCTGAGGTGGCAAGAGAGTGAGAGTGATGGGGCCTTGGAAAGAAAGGGGTTTACATAAAGCCTGCGCTTAAGGAAAAAGTGAGCGGGATTTAGTAGGTGGATCTTGGAGAAGAGATGGAGACTTCAAGAGGAAGCTCGGAGGAATTTAGCAGACAGCAGTGAATCAAAACAGCTTAGCTGTTGAGTCTTTGCTGTGCGGTCAGTAAGCACTTGGCGGTGTGGCCACAATTATGCTTAGTCCTCACCACCTCCTGAGGTAGGTCCTCCTAGTATCCTATTTTGCGGATGGAAATAGAATCGGTTGGTTTTCTCGAGGATAGTCATGGTCACCCTGGAAGGTTGATTCATATGCCCTTAACCCAAAATCTTTGTTCTCTCATTGGTTAGCAATGTCAGCCTTCCTCCGAAGATGACTTTCATCTTCAAAGAAGAGAGGGGGTGGCTTTCAGAAATACAACAGGCTTCAGGAGCAAGGAGACTTTGGAAGGAGTAGGTGGGGCCTGAGCGCGAGTGGGCGGGGCTTAACCACAGTGGGTGGGGCTTGGAGCAGGGCGGGAGTCCAGCTTAGAAGTGATTGGGAAGATAGGTAGATGAGTGGTGGAAGGTGGGGAATCCCAGGAGAGTGGGAGGGGTTTTAAGCGCAGTGGGCGTAGCCTTTGACAGATGGGCGTGGCTTGGGAGGTAGTTCGCTGGATTTCCAGGGACAAGTGGCAGGTCTCTGAGTCCAAGGAGCCTAATTGGGGAGGCTGATGGGGAGGTGACTCCCTCACCCCGCTCCATGTCTCCCTGCTCCAGAGAGAGCCCCCACCCGCCACTGCCCTCGCACCGCGCCGCCATGGATGACGCGCCGCTGCCAGCGCCCCCGCTCCCCGCCCGGGCCCCGGCCCCGGCCCCAGCTCCGCCCGCTGCTGCCCCCCGCGTGCCGTTTCACTGCAGTGAGTGTGGCAAGAGCTTTCGCTACCGCTCGGATCTGCGGCGCCACTTCGCTCGGCACACTGCGCTCAAACCCCACGCGTGTCCGCGCTGCGGCAAGGGCTTCAAGCACAGCTTCAACCTGGCCAACCACCTGCGCTCGCACACCGGCGAGCGGCCCTACCGCTGCTCCGCCTGCCCCAAGGGGTTCCGAGACTCCACCGGCCTGCTACACCACCAGGTGAGTCCTGCAGGCCGGCCCTAGGCTGGCCTGGCTGTGCTGTGCCCTCGGAGCCCCGGAGACCCACTGTGGGCGACAGCAGACAGCTGGCCCCTGAGAATATTTCTCTCCCCCTCCCTCCCTCCCCATCGAAGCATCCTGACCAGTGAAACCAGGAACTAAAACATTCACAGTAAATTTGCCCCTCCCCTCGCCCGTGCTTCTGCTCATATGCCAGCAACTTTGTGTTCATCTTCCCGTACCGTTTTCTAAGATAGATTTACCATATATGTCCTTAATTCCTTTACTCAGCAATTATCTATCAAGTGATTTCCCAGTTCCCAACCCTGGGGCTACCAGGATGAAACCAATAACGTCCATGCCTTTGGAGAACTTACATTCCATTGAAAGTGGTCCATCGCCAGGTAGACAATCAGCAAATTCACAGGCGAGGGTGATCTAGAAAGGCAGAGATTTGGGGAAGGAAGTTAAAACAGCAACAGCACTAAAAAACTAAAACAGCATAGCACCTGCTATGGAGGAGGAAAGGGGGAAGAGCTCTGGGCTACCAGACAGGGTAGGAAGGGCAGGGCAAGGTGATGCTCCAGCTGAGACCTGAAGGAAAAGCAGGAATTCGCCGTGGGAATAGCATAACAGGCAAAGGGAACAGCCAGTTCTGAGGCTGGAGGGACCAAAAGAATGCGGACAATGGCCGGACGCAGAGAATGAGAGGGTCGCAGCTGGATCCTGGCCCCGTGGACCTGGCCGGAGGCTTCCCCTGCGTCCCCCCCGGGAGGCCAAGACTCTGTTCCCTGGACCAGACGCTCCGCCCTGACGCCGGGCTCTCCCTCCTGCCCTCGCAGGTCGTCCACACTGGTGAGAAGCCCTACTGCTGCCTCGTCTGCGAGCTCCGCTTCTCCTCGCGCTCCAGCCTGGGCCGCCACCTCAAGCGCCAGCATCGTGGGGCGCTCCCGTCCCCGCTGCAGCCCGGCGCAGGCCTGCCCGCTCTGAGCGCGCCCTGCTCGGTCTGCTGCAACGTGGGGCCCTGCTCTGTGTGCGGGGGCGCGGGGGCGGGCGGTAGCGGCGCCGGCGGCGAGGGTCCAGAGGGGGCAGGCGCCGGCGCGGGGGGCTGGGGGCTGGCCGAGGCCGCGGCGGCCGCAGCGGCGGCCTCCTTGCCCCCGTTCGCTTGCGGCGCGTGCGCGCGGCGCTTCGACCAGGGCCGTGAGCTGGCGGCCCACTGGGCGGCGCACACCGACGTGAAGCCCTTCAAGTGCCCGCGCTGCGAGCGCGACTTCAACGCGCCCGCGCTGCTGGAGCGGCACAAGCTGACCCACGACCTGCAGGGCCCCGGCGCGCCCCCGGCGCAGGCCTGGGCCCCCGGGGCCGCCGGCGAGGGCGGCGAGGTTCAGCCAGCCTGGGACGGCGGGTTGCTCCTGGGCCGCGCCGGGGGCGGCGTGCCCGAGCTGGGGGTGCTGCTCCCGGAGGGCGGCGGCGAGGCGCCCGCGGAGCCGTCGGAAGACACGCTGTACCAGTGCGACTGCGGGACCTTCTTCGCGTCGGCGGCGGCGCTGGCCAGCCACCTGGAGGCGCACTCGGGCCCCGCGGCCTACGGCTGCGGCCACTGCGGGGCGCTGTACGCGGCGCTGGCGGCCCTGGAGGAGCACCGGCGCGCCAGCCACGGCGAGGGCGCGGGCGCGGGCGGCGCGGAGGCGGCGGCCGCGCCCGCCCGCGAGGGGGAGTCCCCGTCCGGGGAGCCCGCGTCTGCCTCGGGCCGCGGCAAGAAGATCTTCGGTTGCTCCGAGTGCGAGAAGCTGTTCCGCTCGCCGCGCGACCTGGAGCGGCACGTGCTGGTGCACACGGGCGAGAAGCCGTTCCCGTGCCTGGAGTGCGGCAAGTTCTTCCGCCACGAGTGCTACCTCAAGCGCCACCGGCTGCTGCACGGCGCCGAGCGGCCCTTCCCCTGCCACGTCTGCGGCAAGGGCTTCATCACGCTCAGCAACCTCTCCAGACACCTGAAGCTGCACCGGGGCATGGACTGACACGGCCGGGCCGTGCGCCCCGCCGTCCGACCTCCCCTCCCCGGGGCGCTGGACTCAGGGCCCGGGCCCCGGGGACCTAGGGACCACGAGGGAGGAGCCCCCCACTGGCCCTCCAGAGCCAGGCACGGGCCCTGGGAAGAGGGGACCCTGGCTGGAGGACAGGGGACCACCTAGCACCTGCACAGGCCCCTGAGCTGGTGGGCGGCAAGACTAACCTCGGGGTCCCGGATCTATGGAGAGACTCCTAACCTCGAGGCCCCTGGAACACGTGCTGAGCACCCCCATATCAATCGACCTCTAAGCTGTGGGGAGCTGGGGATGACAAAGGGGTCTCCACAAGTCCTCCTCCTCTTGAGGGCCCTAATAATTAAAGATGGGCATGCCCTTCCCCACCCAAGGAAAGACTGCCCCTCTTCCTAAGAGCCATTATTCCAACCATCTAGATCTGGAGAATGGGGGAACCATTTCCCTGGATTTCCCTCCCCGCCCAATGCTATCCACCAGGAGTCGTCACTGGTGCCCCCGGATAACAGATATAGCCGGAATCTGCCTCCTCCCCTGTCACTTAGACCGTATGTGGAAAGAGGACCAGGGTAGTTGCCCGGTCTCGCTCCCCTACTGCGGAATGGATGGACCCTGATGATCTTCCCCGCCCCTCAAAACATAGAATAGGCTGGTTCAGAATCCGACCCCCCTCCCCCCCGTAGGATGGACTGATCCGGATCCACGTAGACTCCACCCCCTGTCCACTGGAATGGGCGGTGCCGGTTGCGGCCTGCACCCCACCTCCTCGGAGCAAATACCACAGACATTCCTCCGCGCCCTCCAGCGTGGGGGCCGGTCCACGTCATCTCCCGCTCTGCGAGCTCAAGAGTGGGGCGTGGGGTTCGCCGGGGCATCCCTCTCGCTCTGCTGTAGCACCTGTCAGTCTTTCCATATCTGTCAGTTTGTCTGTGTTCTTCCCAGCACCAAGGGGAAGGGGGCTTTGGCTGGGGGGGTTGTCCCCTGTGAGCCTCGACCTCGCCCCCTCGCCCCACTCCCCAGCTTCTCCTGGACCCCAATAAACGCCGTCCTTTCAGCCGCTCCCGTCTCAGGTCCTGATCCTTGGCTTTTAGGGACGTGGGGGCTTCTCCTTCCCTGAATTAGAGCAGGAAGACAGACAAATAAAGACAGCTTTCCTTTCGCCGGAGACATTTCGAGTCCTCCACTCCCTCACAAAGACTGCCTGCCACCTCGTGGCATGTGGGAATCTTAGTTTCCCGATCAGGGATCGAACCCGTGTCCCCTACGCTGGGCGCGTGGAGGCTTAACCAGTGGACCGCCAGGGAAGTCCCAGTGTATGACCCTTTTAATGTCAGGGATGGTTTAGATCTCATCCGAGTGGAACCCTGCCTCTGAAAGACAAAATTCACCCCCAACGGATGGATATGCCCCCTGGGACCAGACACACCCTTTAGAAACCCTCAATCCCACAGGACACGCCCCCTAAACACGTAAAGGCCCCGCCCCTTAGCTTCTGTGTCCCAGGCAACCAAGTTTGTCCCTTAGCATCCTTCCGCTAGATTAGGATCCGCCCATCTGAGAGTGAGCAGACTTTCCACACTGTCTTCTACACACTAGATTTTATTCCTGTACTGAGTGCCAGGCACTGTAATTCCCCCTGGGGATCCAGCAGCGAACAAAATTACTCCCTGAGAAAACAAGTGGCTGGACTGTATCACCTTAGGTGGAGTGGTCTGGTGGGGGGAGAGGGGGCGGGGGGGGGTGCTTCTCTGCAGAGGCGACACCTGATCTGAGACCAGAAGGGTGAGGAAGGGCCGGCCAAGTGGACAGCTGGGCCAGCCCAGGAGGGGAGGGGCTGGTGAGAGGAGGTGGAGTGGTGAGCAGGAGTCAGGGCACGCAGACCCTGGGCTGACACAGACATCTGACTGTGCTCCGTGGACGCTGACAAGCACGACTGTAAGGGTGAAGGGCGCGTGGAGGCTGCTGCAACTTTCCAAGGGTCCCTCTGGCCGGCCGCTGGGTGGAGAAGGGGGCTGAGAGAATGCAGAGCAGGCTACTGCAGTCCACCAGGAGAGAGACGTGCGGGCTTGGAGCTGAGCGGTGGACAGAGCTGGGGGGGCCCAAGGTGAATCCTGGAGGTGCGATGTGGGAGGGCGTGTTGTGTGTGTGCGTGTGTTTAACGGAAAGGGAGGAATCAGGGCGGAGGCTGCCTTCATGGTGGGGCCGAAAACGGAGAGAAAGCAAATTTAGGTGAGGCTGGAGGGGTCAGGAGCGCCATCTTGAGCTTCTTAAATTTGAGATGCTTGGGAGGTGGTGGTGTTCAGTTGCTAAGTCATGTCTGACCCCATGAACTGCAGCATGCCAGGCTTCCCTGTCCTCCACCATCTCCCAGAGTTTGCTCAGACTCATGTCCATTGAGTCAGTGATGCCATCCAACCGTCTCATCCTCTTGCCCCCTTCTCCTCCTGCCCTCAATGGCACGCTTTAATAAGGCTGTGCTATTGATAGGCATGAACCCTAGAGAAACCCTGAACTCAGAACCACTGAAATACCCATTGCTATGATCTAAGCATGTCCCCCCAAATTCATATGTTGAAATCTTAGTACCCAATGAATATGATGGTATTTGGAGGTGGGGCCTTTGGACGGTGCTTTTTTAAGTCATGAGGGCGGAGCCCCCACGAATGGGATTCATGCCTCATAAAGGGCTTCTTTGTAACTGAAAGGACTCCAGAGAGAATGTAGCCCCTTCCACACCATGAGGACACAGCAAGAAGGCACAGCATTGAACAAGGAAGAGGCCCCCTCAGCAGAAGGCAACCATGCTGGCACCTTGGCCTTGGACTTCCAGGTTGCAGAACTGTGAGCAATAAACTTCTGTTGTTTATAAGCCACCCGGTCTGTGGTATTTTGTTATGCCAGCCTGAATGGACTAAGACATTCATCACCAATACAGTGAATAAATAAATGATGGTATATTTATGCAGGCTTCTCTGGTGACTCAGATGACAAGGAAGCTGCCTGCAGTGCAGGAGACCCAGGTTCAATCCCTGGGTGGGGAAGATCCCCTGGAAAAGGAAATGGCAACCCACTCCATTATTCTTGCCTGGAGAATCCTCATGGACAGAGGAGCCTGGTGGACTGCATGGGTCCACGTAGTTGCAAAAGGGTTGGACGTGACTTAGCGACTAAACAACAACAACAAATATTATGCTATGAAATACTATAGGGACTTCCTTGATTGTTCAGTTAAGAATCTGCCTTGTTGTGAAGTAATTAGCCTCCAACTAATAAAAAAATTAAAAAAAAAAAAAGAATCTGCCTTGCAATGCAGGGGACAGAGGTTCCATCCCCGGTGGGGGAACTAAGATCCCACATGTCTTGAGCACCTAAGTCCACGTGCCACAATGAAAGATCCCACAGGAATCAACGAAAATCCCTCCTGCTGCAACAAAGACCCAACACTGCCATTTAAATCTATAAACACTATACAGGAAGAGAATGCATGAATACAGAGATACACAGTTACACAAGTGAAAGTTACAAAGAAGCCAGGCCAAAGAAACCAGATAGGTAGAGTCCTATTTCCTTCTACCACATGGAGGCAAGCAAAACTGAACTGCAATATCGCTTAGGACACCCTGTGGGTGTGAGCCACCTAGAGGAAAACTTTTTTTTTTTCCCTGTAAAACTCACAACAGTGTGGATAGATGGGTTAAGCTCGGGGTGGGACATAGTGGAACCTTCTATGGGGCTCTGGGGCGGCTGCCAACATTCCTTTTCTTAATCTGCTGATTATTTTATAATTCTTTGTTAAATTGTGTGTTTTTATCATGCGCTTTACACCGATACGTCTTATATTTCACACAGAAAAAAACATTTAAAGGAAGGAGATAAGTTTGAGGGCAAACAAGTGGGAGTTTATCATTCAAGAAAGACGTTTTGCCTGGAGATCCACACGTGCCCACTTGGAAAGGTGGCAGATCGGCCCCTGGGAATGCTCAACCTCTCCTCTCTACCCCCACTACTCAGCAAGGGGAAGCAGGCTCACCCATTTGGGGTAAAATAAATATATATATTTCTCCGAGTTGGAGAAACAAGACCCACCTCCTTAGGTACAGGTACCGCCCCCAGGGACAAGACCCGCCCACTTGGAGACCGCTCTGCCTGCAGAGTCGAGGGCCGAAAAATGTGCCAGGGTTGTCATGGAGATGCTCGCCTGGCAGTAGGGTGATGAATAGGGACCTCCCTCCCACCTCACCTGCACTCCAATCCTTTCTCTTCCGAGACGGTAGCGAAAGGGACTCACCCCTTTCCCGAATGCTCCCCAGTGTCAGGGGGTGGCCTGGACCTGGCCCCCTACTCATGACACGGAGACCCCATTTTATCGATGTGCTCAATTGAGGCTCAGAGGCTGAAGGGGTGGGTTTTACCCTGGGGGCGATCTCAGCGGTTCCGGAGCATCAACTTCTAGCCAGACGCCGGCAACTCCTACGCCTCTGTGGGCGGCGCTGACTCCCACGCGCAGACCCGCTCACCTGCGCTCCGCATCTCCCCTCCTCCCCACGGCAGTCTTCCCTTCCAGGGAGCCCCCATTGCAAAACCTGAAGCCGCGTCCTCCTCACCCCGCATCCCTCTTTGTGTGCGCCCTAAGTCTCTTCAGTCGTGTCCCACTCTTTGCGACCCCCTGGACTGTAGCCCGCCAGGTTCCTCAGTCAAAGGATTTTCCAGGCAAGAATATTGAAGTGGGTTGCTAGCCCTCCTCCAGGGGACCTTCCCCATCTTCAGGATCGAACTTGCGTCCCTGAACGTCTCCTGCATTGGCAGGTGGGTTCTTTACCACTAGCGCCACCTGGGAAGCCCCTCGGCCCTCTTTATTCACCTACAAATATTGCTCGACGTGCGACGCTCACTAGGGTAAAGCAGGTAAACAAACAGGTGAAGAAACCCCCCGCCCTCGGGGCGTTTATATTCCAGTGGAAGGGGAAATAGGCAATCAGTGGGCAACTGATACACAGCCTAATATTTGTGATACGTAAATGTTGGAAATTAGGGCCAAGCAAGGACTAGATGGTGACAGGAGAGGTCTTTTAATTTTTATTTATTTATTTGGCCGCGCTGCGCTGCTTGTGGGATCACAGTTCCCCTATGAGGGATCGAATGGATGCCTCTGCCATGGAGGCGCGGAGTCCTAACCACTGGGCGCCAGAGAGTTCCCAAAAGGGCTATTTGAGCTAAGGTGGACGAGACAGATGTCTCTGAGGAGATCTGTAAGAAACGAGGGAAGTAAGGAAAACATGATGGTAATCTAGGAGAGGCTTCCCAGGTGTAAAAAATACGCCTGCAGTGCAGGAGAAGCGGGTTCGATCCCTGGGTTGGGAAGATCCCCGGGAGAAGGAAATGGCAACCCACTGCAGTATTCTTGCCTGGAGAATCCCATGGACAGAAGAGCCTAGCGGGCTACAGTCCATGGGGTCACAGGGTCGGACACGACAACCTAGGAGGAGGGCATTCCAGGCAGAAAAGTGTGCGTGCAAAGACCTGAGAGTGAACGAGCCAAGAGCGCGGTGAGGATGGAGCAGAGGGAGAAAGGCTGGAGCCCGTTAAGGGAGGCTCCAGGGTTCAGGCAGGTAGGGCGGGGAGCGGAGGTGTAGGTGAGGAAGGTAGGGAGGAAGAGGTGAGAGCCCCGGGACAGGGACCGCGTTCAGCACAGGAGCAAAAATGATTACGGTTTCCTGGTGCTGGAGACCGGACGGAGGGAGGGGCGGGTCCGCGAAGCAGGGAAGCCAATGAAGAGGCGGCAGCGGCGGGAGTGGCATCCAGAAGGGCAGCGCTGGACCAATCAGCGCCAGCCCCGCCCCCAACCTGAGGACCCCGCCCTCTGCCCGGGGCCCCGCCCCCAGACCGAGCCGGCCCCGCCCAGGCCTCAACGCTCACCTGGACCCGGGTCCCGCCCGCTGCCCGGGGGCCCCGCCCCCTGCCCGAGCCTGCCCCGCCCCCTACACGGGGACCCCGCCCCCAGCCCCAGCCGGCCCCGCCCAGGCCTCCTCGCTCACCTGGACCCGGGCCCCGCCCCCTCCCTGCTCGGCCCCTCCGTCTCTCCTGCATCCGGCCCGGCCTCCGCGCGGGTCCCACAGGAATTTCTCTAAAACACTAATCGGATCATGTGACTCTCCAGCTTAAAACCTTTTCAATGGCTCCTCAGTACACTTGGAATGCGTCCGGCCTTCAGCCTGGACTGGGAGGCCGGACGTCGTTGCTCGTGAGGCTCTTGCCATGCCCCAATCCAAGGCCCCACGTGTCCCCCCAAGGCACAGATTCCCACGGCCGCCGCCGCTGCACACACGGACCGCACGCTGATCCCTCTGAAACTGCTTTCCCTCACCCTCATTCCTGAATTCGTTTCTTTCTTTTATTTAGGAAAAAATACTTTAAGGCTTTAAAATATATATAATAAAATAAATGCACACACACTTAGGTATATACCCAAAAGAATTGAAAACAGCCATTAAAACAAAAACTTTACACGTAACGAATGCTCGTAACAGTACTGTTCACAACAGTCCAAAGATAGAAACTATCTAAGGTTCATGAACAAATGAATGGATAAACAAAATACAGTAACCCATATGATGGAATATTACTCAGCCATAAAAAGAATGAAGCATTGGACTTCCCTGGTGGCGCATGGATCAGCCTGCCAATGCAAGGGACATGTGTTCAATCCCTGGTCCGAGAAGATTCCACATACCGTGGAGCAACTAAGACCGTGAACCACAACTATTGAGCCTGTGCTCTAGAGCCCACAAACTGCAACTACTGGGTCCATGTGCTGCAACTACTGAAGCCTGCATGCCCAGAGTCTGTGCTCTGCAACAAGAGAAGCCACTGCAATGGGAAGCCCGTGCACCACAACGAAGACCCAGTGCAGCTGAAAATAGTTAAATAAAAAAGAATGAGGTATTGACATAAGCTACACATGGATGAACCTGAAAAACATAAGTGAAAGAAGCCAGTCATAGAGGACTACACACTGGATGACTCAACTGATATGAAACATCCACAGCAGACAAGCCCATAGAGACAGAAAGACAATTATTGGTTGCCAGGAGCTGAGGGGAGAAGGGAATGGGGAATGACAGATTAATAGATCTGGGTTTCTGTCCAGGGTGATGAAAAAGTCCTGGAACTAGACACTGGGGTTTATTGTACAACTTTGTGAATGTTCTTATATCACTGAATTGTACACAGTTCAAAATGGCTAAAATAGTAAATTTTTATCTTTTTTTTTTTTTTTTGCTGCACCACGAAGCATGTGGGATCCTAGTCTCCAACCAGGTGTCAAACCCACACCCCCTGCAGTGGAAGCCCAGATTCCTAACCACTGGACCACCAGGGAAGTCTCTAAAGTGGTAAATTTTATGTTATGTGTATTTTAACAAATAAAAATATACACACGTACATGTTCATATATTGACTACTAGTTTTAAAACATAAGGTACTCCTGACTCCATAGATCTCTCCCCTCCCCTGACTGCCTCTCCCTTCTCAGAGGTCACCCTATCCCAAATTTGGTGCTTATTGTTTCCATGGATGTGTTTAAATTTTTGATTCTTAAAATGCAGCATTATCCACCAAGTGCTTTTAAAAATCATGCTCCTCACCCACTACCATCTCTCCCATCTCTTTGTGAGATACAGAGACTTAGACCCACCACTTTGAAACTCTTAGGACCTCACTGCTCTGTGAAATGGGAGAGTAACGTTACCCACTTCTTAACACCAGGAGGAACAAATGGGTTTGTGTTTGTAAAGCACTTACATTGTAAGTTATCATTTATTTTCATTTATTTTTTATTATCCCCATTTGCATCTTTTCTCTTTACTTTGTGAAGTATGAAACACATTCACATGGTTTCAAGTTCCAAAAGTACAAAAGGAGAGAGTGTAGTCACTTTCAGTCTTGGGAGTTAGACAATGTTGCCAGCTCTTCGCTCTCCTCCCATTTCTCCCAGACACAGCCCACTGATAAGTGCAGACGGGACAGGCTATGCTCCATCTTCCAAATTTTTCTCTGTTATCACTTGGAACCTTTCCATATTTTTACACAGCGAACTTCTTTGTTCTTTCTTTTATGAACACACAGCATTCCGCTGGGTAGATTTATCACTCAAATCCCCGACGGATGGGCGGATGGGCATTTAGTTCACTTCCCCTGTTTTGAAGCAAGGCACAATACTGCAACAATTAACCTGATACAGACACTTCTCCTGGCATGTTTCTGAGTAGTGCTGGTATATTTCCTTCCTATTTGCATTTGCTCCCTCTTCCCATTTCTAACTCTTGGCTTTCATCCTGCAGGTTTCAGCAGAAACACTGTTGCCTCCAGGAAGCCCTCAGGGGTCACTCTCACTCAGAGGCGAGTCTGCTCCGGTAATCCCAGGGCACCCTGCTTCCTGCCTCGGAGCAAACTCTCCGGGAGGGCAGGAGGGCCTGTGTCTGTCTCCTGCTCCGTCAGACCGCGAGCTCCCTGTGTACTGGGTCCAGTGGCCTCTGTCTCTGCTACTGAAGCTCCAGCACCAAGGACAGAGCTAGCTCGTAGTAGGTGCTCAGTAAACAGCGGTGGCTTCGGATGGAGTGAATCTACGTAGCACAATGAGTAACCGGTTTCTTAGCGTCAAGGGGATAACCACGCGGGGGTTAATCACGGAGGGCGAGACTGAGGCTCACAGACGGAACATCGCCTTCTCAGGCAGCCGCGTGACGGCTGCAGTCAGGTTCCCGTCCCGATTGCGGAGCCTTTTCCCGTCGCCTGTCACTCAGGGCCGCATTCACCATCTTTCCCGGCCACCCGCCTCGCCCCGCACAGTGCCTGGCGCTGACAGGACCTGATGAATGTGCATGTGTTGAAGGAATGAATGGGTGTGTGTGTGCGGGTGTGCGTGTGTTGTGGGAGGTGGGGGCTGACCTCCTGGAGGCAGAGGACGGGCCCCCAGCCCCCTCCCCTTAGAGGACCCAGGCGTCCGAGCCGCCCTGCGTCCCCGCCTCCTGGGTCCCCGCGTCCACCCGCTTCCGGCCTCCCCGCCAGCCTTTTCCCCTTCCAGGCGCGGGCGAGGAGCCGGGTTTCCGGGGGGAAGGCTTAGGCGGCGACACCGAACCCAGCCTCCTCCCCCGCCCCCGCCCCCACCGCGCTCGGGGGCCCTGCCTCCCCGCTACCGCCGTCCGCGCTCGGCCGGCCGCGGGGAAGGAAGAAAGGAGCGGAGAGGCGGAGGGCGCGGAGGTAAGGGCCGGGCGCCGGGCCGCGGGACCGAGCCGCGGGTCCCGGGCTCAAAACCTTGCCGGGGAGGCCGCGACCCGTCGCCCCGATTCTGCCGATCACGCCTGCGGGGGGCCAAGGGCTGGGCCCAGCGCGGGGACGGGCCCCCCTCGGGGGCCGGGGGCTCCCCACCCAGCCCCAGCGGCCTTCCTCGGGGAGGCGTCCAGGCCCGGGCCCCCAGGGCCCTCCTCTCCCTTGTCTCAGGCGCCCGGCCCCCTCCCCCAGCCTTCTCCACCCCCGGGGACCCCGGAATCCACACCCCCCACCCCAGGTACACAAGTCCAGATGCGGGTCCCCGGCATTTCCTCCCCAGCGCGCGCACGCGCCCCCAGCCCCCGGAATCCGGGCCCCTGAGCCCCCTCCCGGCCTAGGACTCCGAGCCCTCCTATCCCGGCCTCTCCCAGCCTCTGGCCACCGGGGCACCCACACTCCATTTCCGGGGCCTCCGGACCCTGCCTCCCACCCCCTCCTCTCTGGCACCGGGGACTGTGTCCCGGCCCCTCCCGGCACGCTCCGGACGGGGCCCCCCCGGGAGGAAAAGCGCTTCACTGACTTTGCCCCCGCTTTCTTCTGTCTGTCTCGGTCTGGCTCTCTGTCTCCCTATCTCTCCCTCTCTCCATCCTGCCGCGGTCCCGCTGGTCTCTGCTGGCCCCATCTCTGCCCGCATCTCTTTGTTTTCTCTCCATCTCTGTCTCTGCTGGGTGTCCCCATCTCTCTGTCTCTCTCTCCTGCTTTCTGCCTCTCGCCGTCCCGTCTTCTGCTTCTACCAGGTCTCTGCCTCTCGCCCCGGCCCCTTTCCTCGTCTGTCTGTCCCTCTGTTGCCCCGCTAAACCTCTGGCCCTCTCTGTCTCTCCATAGCTCTGGCTCTGCATTTCCGCACTGCACACCCCCCCCCAGCCCCCCGCCCCCGCAACAATATCTCTGTCTTTTCCCTTTCTATTTACAGGCATGGATCCGCAACCTCCTCCACCTGCCCAGGGAAGCCCACCTCACCGGGGCCGGGGCCGAGGCCGGGGCCGGGGCAGAGGCCGAGGCCGAGGCCGTGGCCGGGGGGGTGCCGGAGCCCCCCGGGCGCCCCTGCCCTGCCCCACGTGTGGCCGCCTCTTCCGCTTCCCCTACTACCTCTCCCGGCACCGGCTGAGCCACTCGGGCCTGCGGCCCCACGCCTGCCCCCTGTGCCCCAAGGCCTTCCGCCGGCCGGCCCACCTCTCGCGCCACCTGCGCGGCCACGGGCCGCAGCCCCCGCTGCGCTGCGCCGCCTGCCCGCGCACCTTCCCCGAGCCCGCGCAGCTCCGGCGCCACCTGGCCCAGGAGCACGCAGGAGGCGGCGTCGAGCTGGCCATCGACAGGGCGGCCAAGGAGGCGGCCGAGTCCGGCTGGGGCCCGCAGGACAAGGCCGCCGAGCAGCCACCCGGCGCCGGAGCGGAGGAGGAAGACGCGGCGGCGGAGGAGGCAGCGGCTGCGCGGCCCGAGCCGTGGGCCACGGGGGAGCCGGCCACGCCGGCAGCTGCCACTAGCGCGGGGCCCCGCGAGCCGGAGGGGGCCGCGGCCGAGGCCGAGGCCGGGGCGGCGGAGCTCAGGGCCGAGCTGGCGCTGGCTGCCGGGCGGCAGGAGGAGAAGCAGGTCCTGCTGCAGGCCGACTGGACGCTGCTGTGTCTCCGCTGCCGGGAGGCCTTCGCCACCAAGGGCGAGCTCAAAGCGCACCCGTGCCTGCGCCCCGAGGGCGACCAGGAGGGCGAGGGGGGGCCCCCGCCGCGCCCCAAGCGCCACCAGTGCTCCATCTGCCTCAAGGCCTTCGCCAGGCCCTGGTCGCTGTCCCGCCACCGGCTGGTCCACTCCACCGATCGCCCCTTCGTGTGCACAGACTGCGGCCTGGCCTTCCGCCTGGCTTCCTACCTCCGCCAGCACCGCCGCGTCCACGGCGCGCTCAGCCTGCTGGCCCCGCTGCCCGCGGCGGCCAAGAAGGACGACAAGGCGGCGGCGGTGGGCGGCCGGACCTCAGGGAGGGGGCCCGAGGGGGGCGAAGGGGCGGACCGCGGGGCCGCCGCGGAAGGCGGGCCAGGCGGGCAGAACGGAGGCGAGGCCGCCCCGGCCCGGGCCCCGGCCGGCGAACCCCGCTTCTGGTGCCCTGAGTGCGGCAAAGGCTTCCGGCGCCGGGCGCACCTCCGGCAGCACGGGGTGACCCACTCGGGCGCGCGGCCCTTCCAGTGCGTGCGCTGCCAGCGGGAGTTCAAGAGGCTGGCCGACCTGGCGCGCCACGCGCAGGTGCACGCGGGGGGCCCGGCCCCGCACCCCTGCCCGCACTGCTCGCGCCGCTTCTCCCGCGCCTACAGCCTGCTGCGTCACCAGCGCTGCCACCGCGCCGAGCTGGAGCGGGCCGCCGCCGCGCAGCAGGCACTGCAGGCCCCGGCCTCGCCGCCGCGCGCCCCGCCGCCCCCCGCGGGCCAGGAGGCCGAGGGGCTCCCGTTGCCCCTCGCCCACATCAAGGAAGAGCCGCCGTCCCCGGGGTCCCCGCCCCAGTCGCCGGCGGCAGCAGCACCCCCTGTCTTCCTCAGCGCCTCCTGCTTCGACAGCCAAGACCACTCGGCCTTCGAGATGGAGGAAGAGGAGACTGAGAGCAAGGCTCACCTGCGAGGCCTGGGGGGCCTGGCCTCCTGACCGGCACCGCCCCCCTCAGCCCCTCCGTGGGAGCCGCCCCTGCCCCGGCCTGCAGCACGGAGGAGGGAAGTGAAAAGAGAGGCGCCTCCTCTGTGAACCCACCCTCCCCTTCCAGCCCTCGACACTAGGGGCGGGGGCTGGACGCCCCTCGGTCCCCATCGCCCACCCCCAGGCCCCTGATGCTGGTTAGAAACTGCTCGCCCCTCGTCTGAAGGCAGGACGCTGAGTCGGAGGCGGAGGACATTGGCCAGAGGGATGGAGACTGAAGGGGGACCCCCCCCCCAGCCTGGCTGCCTCCCCATTTCACACACTGGACACCATCACCTCTTTGGAACTGCCGGATCCTGGGGTGGGGGGCAGTCCCCAGTGAGCAAAGGTCTGTCCCTGTCCCTTTGTCCGTCTGTGAATAAATGTGAGTTTGTGGAACTGGAGAGAGTGGGGCTGTCTGTGCGGGGAGGGCCGGCGGAGGGGGTCTGGGGAGCAGGGCGGCGTCTGCCAGGCCCTGAGCCTTGGCTCAGAGTGGAAGCAGGCAGAGCCCCACTTCAGGGGACACGGGCCCACGAGCCAAGCAAGACATTCATGAGAAGAGCCAGGGGCGGCAGACGACAAGCTACCCTCTGCCCCGGGGGTCTTTGGGGACCCTTACATGCACTCATTGACCGAACACTGCCCGGGCGCAGCTCGAGGCCCCGGGACACGAGAAGAGGAAAGCCACT
The DNA here is from genome assembly GCF_019320065.1 of Cervus canadensis. NCBI lineage: Eukaryota > Metazoa > Chordata > Mammalia > Artiodactyla > Cervidae > Cervus > Cervus canadensis. The sequence goes on along the minus strand of NC_057403.1, from coordinate 14,020,549 downwards.
TGGCACCGGCTGACTCGGTGTAGCCACCGGCCCCAGGCGGCACTCCTGCTGAAACGGAGAATGATACGTTTATGATAAAATAATTAAAACGGAATAAGATTAAGCATTCCTCAGTCACACTGTTTCAAGTGCCCAGTATCCCCCTGTGGCCGGTGGCTACCCGGCTGGACATCACAAGTCTAGAACATTCCACATCACAAAAAGCTCCACCAGAACCTCGCTGCCCTAGGCAATAAGCCAGTCTGCACCGTAACATCAGGTATTGATAAGGGCTTCCAAGAGAACTGCAGGGTGCTGTGAAGATGGAGCCCAAGGGGACGGCAGGGCCTCTGGGGAGATGACCTCTGACCTTTTGACCTGCATGAAGAACTGGTGGAAAGAGGGAAGAGCAGGGGTGAAGGAGCAGGGGTCTGTGTGTGTGTGTGTGTGTGTGTGTGTGTGTGTGTTGGGTGGCTGCTCCCTGTTTAAAAAACCACAAGGAACCATGGGCGGGGTGGACAGTGTCATCGTGTACACAGACCTCGAGGTCTGTGTGTGTGTGTGTGTGTGTGTGTGTTTGTGTGTGTGTTTAGGTCCTAGTAGTGGAGGGGGGATGTCTCCAGGCCAGTCCTCCTTAAGCCCCCTCCCTCTCTTTCCTCCTACTGACATCCTGCCCCCCAGGTCTCTCGGCACCTGGGAAGCCAGGCAAGGGGCGGGTGACATCATCCTTGTTTTCCAGGGCAGCAGACAGAGGCTCGAGGCTCAGGGAGGGGGTCTGCTTCCCTGGTGCGATGAAACTGGCAGAGGGAGCGGGCAGGAGGGAAGCTGCGAAGATGGGGGCTGAGAGGCAGGCCGGGGAGACGATGACCACTCGGCGCTTTGCAGAATTCCCGGACGTAACGAGACACACTGTAGCCGAGCCCTTGGAACGGTGTCCGGCACGTAGGAAGGTCTCCATTTGTGCTGTGTTCACCACACCCCGGGCTGCATGTTGGCGCCAAAGACCAGAGGACCACCTGCCCTCGGGGAGCTCACAGACTGGTGGGGAGGTAATCACATGTTGGCACAAATAATGATAGTTTCCAAATAAGCCCCATTCTCCAGTGCACTAGATCCCACCTGAAGCTATAACTTAACCTTGGGTGCTGGAGGGAAGGGGGCTGGGGTATGCTTTCCTTACAGGCCAGCCACCTCCCTCTCCAGGAACCTTCAGTGGCTCCCTATTACCACATCCTAGTTGCAGGCCAGACACCGTTTCAGCACAATCTCACAGATGAAACTCCTTGAGGGAGGTGATTACACAGCCCTGTTTATAGAAGAGGCAAACTGAGGGTTCATGCTAAGAAGGCATTTGTCCTACTTCCATGATCACTAATGTAAACTGAGCCCTTTGGATCAATGTGTTACTGTGGGGAATTCTCTGGAGGTCCACTGGTTAGAACTCTGGACTCTTACTGCCAAGGTCCTGGGTTCAATCCCTGATTGGGGAACTAAGACCCCCCACAAGCTGCATGGCATGACCAAAAAAAAAAATTACTTTGTGGAAAGAGTTGAAGACAGTGGTTGGCACCTGGGGTCAAGTTTTTGCTGCTGTTGCTTTCTTACTGGTATAGATATGAACTCAGGGAATACTAGCTCCCCACAGGGCAACGTGCTCACCATTTTCCAGAGGAGTTAACACTGCCCGGAGCAGGACTCTCTTGTCCAAAGTCCCAGAGGTAGGGAACAGCGGATATAGGACTCCAACCCAGACTGGACTGGCTCTGCACCCTGAACCCTGCACCAGGCCCATACAACCTTCACAATCAGCTCCCAGTCATGCAACCCACCTTTCAAGTCCCCCCCACACACACACACATCCTGGTCTCCAAGCCCCAAGGCACCCCACTAAGGTGTGCCCACTGCCCTCCCCCACCCCACATGCTTACTCATACCTCAGGACACCACATCTGAAGAGAAACATTGCCAGAACAAAATATAGGACTTACGGCAAGAAAAGGGCCTTGGAGACAGAGCCCACGTCTCCCATTCTGCAGATGAGATAACAGGCCCACGTACGTGGGACAGCCCCAGGAAATGATAAAATAACCAAGCGACTGGTATTATTGTAAAGCAATATTAGGGCTGTTTGTGAATCTTAACTCTGTTTCGATTGCTGTCTTTCCCTGGAGTAAGCATTTTACACAGACGATCTTGTCACACTTGATCATAATAATACAGAACACATTTCTTGAGCATTTACCCTACATCTCTAAGGAGATTGACGTGAATTAGCTCACAATCTTCACAACGGCATCCTTAGAGAGATACCATTATAGGCTCTGTTTTTTCTTCTTAAGCAGGTTTGTTGAGGTGTCACTTACATTCCACAGAATTCACTCATCTTAAGTGTACAGGTCAATGATTTTTGGTAAATTCACAGGATCGTGCAAGTATCGCCACAATCCAATTTTAGAACATTTTCATCACCACCCCACCCCACCCCGCCCCCGCCTGCAAAGATCTCTTGTGCTCATTAAACGTACTTCCGACTTCCATCCTTAATCCCAGGCAGACACGAATGTACTTTCTGTCACCAGAGACATGCCTTTTCTGGACATTTCACAGGCGTGGGTCACACAACACGTGGCCTCTCGTATCTGGTCTCTTTCACTTTGTGTCCTCAAGGTCCATCCAGGCTGTAAGTTATATCAGCATGTTGTTCCTTTCACGGCTGAATAATATTCCATTCCACCCATTCACGGGTGTTTGGGTTGGATCCATTCTTTGGCTCTTACAAATAGTGGCTGCTACACAATGAAGACGCAGGCACAGAGAACGGACTTGTGGACGCAGAGGGGGAAGGAGAGGGTGGGAAGAACTGGGAGAATGGCACTGAGACAAATGCATCACCATGTGGAAAATGAGACAGCCAGCGGAACTTTGCTGCAAGACACAGGGAGCTCAAACCCAAAGCTCTGTGACCACCCGGAGGAGCGGGAGGTGGCAGGGAGCTTCCGGAGGGCAGGGACGTGTGTGCGCCTGTGGCTGGGTCAGGCTGATGCATGGCAGAGGCCAACACAATGCTGTAAAGCAACTGTCCTCCAATTAAAAATAAATAACTTAAAAAAACAGTGCTGCTGTGAACACGTGTGTACAAGTCTTCCTGTAGACATGTGTCTCCGTTTCTCTCGGGCAGATTCCCAGGAGCGGAATTGCGAGGGTGTGTGGGAAGTTTAAGGTGAGCTTTCCAAGAAACTGCCAGACCATTCTTCACCTACAGTCCCACCAGTGAGACATGTGGGCTTCCCAAGGGAGTTCTATTTTCCTGAGAACGAGACTCAAGTCCAGAGACATGAACAGATGTGCTCAAGGTCTGGTAGGAAGCGGCAGTTCCTGATATGACCCTGAGCCCTGTGGTCCCAGAGCCTGTGCTCTTTTTTTTTTTTTTCCCCCATTTTCCAGATCTTTTCTATTGAGGTAAAACAGAACATAAATTTTACCTTTTTACCCACTTAAGTGTGCAGTTCAGTGGCATTAAGGACATTCACATTGCCGTGTAACCATGGCCACCCTCCATTTCCGGAACTTTTTCATAGTCCCCCACTGAAGCTCTGTGCCCATTAAGCAATGGGTAACTCCCCATTCCCCTCCACTCTCCCCCGACAATCACTGTTCCACTTCTTGTCCCTACGAATATGACTATCGTAGGTATGCAAAGAAAACTCTTCTGTTTTTCTTCTCCACTCTACTCTACTACTACTCATGAAATACTTCATCTCTGATACTCCCAGTGACCAAATGTCTGTGGCATTTGGTCACACATCAAGCAATTCATCACCAAACTTTTGTTGTTTAGTCACCAAATCATGTCTCACTCTTTTGTGACCCCATAGACCGTAGCCCACCAGGCTCCTCTGTCCATGGGGTTCTCCAGGCAACCACACTGGAGTGGGTTGCCATCTCCTCCTCCAGGGGCTCTTCCTGACTCAGGGATTGAACTCGCGACCCCTGCAGTGACAGGCACTGGCAGCTGGATTCTTCACTGCTGAGCCACCTGGGGCGTCTAGAATTCAATTCAGTTCTGACACTGTTCACCCAGAGATAACGTCAGATCGCACAGGATAAGGCTCAGCCCCACAAGACTGCATCTCCTCTCCCCACCCCCAGAACCAATCAAAGTCTCGGCTCTCACCGTGCCAAAGCCTGTGATTCGTGCTTATCCTGTTCATTCATTTATTCATCCTAAACTCTACGGAGCATCTTGTGTTTAGAGGTAAAACATCAGCAGAGAAGCAAACAAGCTCACATTCCGGTAGGAGATGCACATAAATATACTCAGGACATCAGTTCAAAATAATACTTACTGGGCTTCCCTGGTGGTCCAGTGGTTGAGAATTCACCTGCAATACAGGGAACATGAGTCCAATCCCCGGTCTGGGAAGATCCCACACGCTGCAAGGCAGCTAAGCCGGTGCGTCTAGAGGCCGTGCTCCACAGTAAGAGAAGCTACCACAGTGAGAAGCCCGCACGCTGCAGTGAAGACCCAGTGCAGCCAAAAGTAAATAACGAAAACGAAATTTAAAAAACAAGGAAACCAAACACTTGCTGAACTCCCACTCTGGGCTGGGCACCACGCTAGCTGTTGATCACGCACTGTCTAGTGAAACAGACACGGGGCCGTCCCCACGAGGGGTGTACTTCCTGGTGGGAGGAGACAGACATGAAAACACAGTGATCAGGGAAGGGACAAAGCATCTTCGAAGGGGATGATGCTGTGGATCAGGGAGACGCGGGACAAGGTGGGGTGCGGTGGGAGCTCCAGGCTGTCCAAACAGGACAGGAGTGGGCCTCGAAGATAAGCAGGGACGTGTGCCAGGGGAGGGCAGAGCGGATGCAGAGGTCCTGAGGTGAGACTGTGACCCGTGCCTCCAGGGAACAGAGAGCCCGGCCTGAGCGGAGGCAGAGACGGGAGAGGAGATGAGCAAGGGGAAGGGGACCAGATCCAGCAGCAACTCACAGGAGTCTGCTCTCTGCCCCAGTGAAGTGCAGACAGCGCCCCAAGGGATTTGTGAAGAGGCCGGCAGGACTTGACTTCCCTTTCCTGTTTAACATTTTATACATCTATTTATTTAGGCTGTGCCACGTGGGTTGCGGTCTCTCAGGCCCCCAACCAGGCATTGAACCCAGGCCATGGCAGTGAAGCCACAGAATCCTAACCACTAGACCACCAGGGGCCTCCCCATCCATCTTTTTAAAAACGAATAGATTTTAATATCTAAGGCCATTTTACGTTCACAGAAAACTTGAGGGGAAATACAGATGGTCTCCAGCCACCTATCCTTTAAAAATGCATTTCAAAGCCATCTGCAAACATGAGTCCACATCACCGCTAAACACTTCAGCGTGTGTATCATACCAAGATATCAAATATTTATCTAACCTCCTTGTCCTTGATAAAATTTAAATTCAGTGAAAAGCACGCAGGTTATGTTGCTGCTGCTGCTGCTAAGTCGCTTCAGTCATGTCCGACTCTGTGCGACCCCATAGACGGCAGCCCGCCAGGCTCCGCGGTCCCTGGGATTCTCCAGGCAAGAGCACTGGAGTGGGTTGCCATTGCCTTCTCCAGCAGGTTATGTTACCATCTGATAAGCTTTGGGAGCTTACAGAGACACCTGAGCAGCACAGATTCTTCTTAAATAACTTTTTCCTTCTGGAATCGTCTTAAATATACAGAGAAGTTGCTATGGTGGTACTGAGGTTGGGTACCCCTGGCCCAGGTTTCCCAGATATCATCAAGTCCTTATCATCCAAAACCAAGACGCCAGTATCAGCAGGTTTCTATCAACCTAATGCAAGCCCCTTCCCCAGATTTCGCTCCTTTTCCCTATTGTCTTTCTGTCCCAGGATCCCTCCGCCCCACCTCCAGGACACCGTGTGGCCTTCCGTCCTGCCCCTGAGCCTCCACTGGCCTGTGGCCACTCCTGAGGCTGCCTCGGTCTTGCACGACCCTGGCCCCTGAGCGATTCCTGGAAGAGAGGCCACGCCCCCGCGCCCCGCGGCTCCTGGATGTGGTACCCCATGACGTCACTGAGGCTGCTCCCCTCACCCGGCGGTTTGCACGGTGCGGAGTGTCACCCTGCTTCCAAGCTCTACTCAGCAAACAGACCGCGGAAGCAAGGGGAAGAAAGCTCCGCCTTCTGGAGGGGGCTGTATCCAGACACGTTTTGGGGGAGAATTCTTCTGTCCCTCCTGTTTATTCATGTCTTCAGTCATTTATTTGAGCCCGAATGGATTCACAGCTGTTTCTTTTATACTTTGAGCGGCAAACACGGCGTTATCTCATATAAATAGTCTATATTACAGTCCAGTGCCCCCTTATGAACCTCACAGGAGCTCACCTGTGTCTGAGTGCCGGGTGTTGTCAGGGGCGAGGGAAAGCAGCACAGGGAACTCGGTGTATTCTAGTGACCATGCGGGAGAAGGTCTGAGCGTGTGTGTGTGTGTGCAAGCACACGCGCCTGTGTGTGTGTAACTGGGGCGTCCCAAGGAAAAGGGTCTGAAAGAGTGAGTGTGTGTGTGTGTGTGTGTGTGTGTGTGTGTGTAACTGGGGCTTCCCCAGGAAAAGGGTCTGAAAGAGTGTGTGTTGGGTTTGATCCCTGGTTGGGGAAGATCTCCTGGAGAAGGGAATGGCAACCCCCTCCAGTATTCTTGCCTGGAGAATCCCACGGACAGAGGAGCCCGGCGGGCTGCAGTCCATGGCGTTGCAAAGAGTTGGACGTGACTGAGCACGCACACACATGTGTGTAACTGAAGCAGTTTGTTGTGTATCTGAAACTAACACAACACGAGATCAACTACACTTCAATAAAAAAGTCAAAACCAGAGGGAGAAGCAATGCTGCGCGAGAAGCGAGGGCTTCTGGCCAGCGTGTGATGAGAGATGAGACTTCAGCCCGGTGATCAAGAAGGGCTTTGAGGAGGGGTAATTAGAGACCTGGGCTTCCCTGGAGGCTCAGTGGCTCAGTGCTGAAGGACCTGCCTGCCAATGCAGGAGACCCAGGTTGGATCCCTGGGTTGGGAAGATCCCCCGGAGGAAGGCATGGCATTCCATTCCAGTATTGTTCCCTGGAGAATCCCACGGACAGAGGAGCCTGGCGAGCTACAGTCCATGGGGTCCCGAAGAGTCAGACACGACTGAGTGACTAAAGAACGATTGGAGATTTGGCCCAGACAGGCCGAGGTGCTGAGCCAGGCAGGGGCTCCGAGGCCCACAGGGTCGGCCACCTGCCCGGGGCTCACCCGCCGCTCCCGGGCACCAGCCCCGCGGCAGCCTCAGCTCTCTGCTCTCGGCACCCCAGGAGGGCAGCTTGGAATCCAGCCTCCAAGGCCAAGTCCCCAGCCTCCTGCGGCCTCTTATCTCGCCACGCCCGGCACCGTGCCTGGCACCGACCCGCGCTCCGCAGATACTTGCCGCCACTCACCCGGCCACCCGAGCCCCCGCCACCCTCCTCTGCCCTCCTCCCAAAGCGGCTCTTTCCCCTCCAGGAGGGAGGGGGCACTGGTGGATCCTGACGGGAAGCCAGGGACGTGACCCGGCCGGGGTGGCCGGGACAGAGAGCTGAGCGGCCTCCAGACGTCTGATAATGGGATAATCAGCACCGCTACTGCTTCTTATCTGGCCCGTTTGCTGGTGTCAGGCACTTCACACGCCTGTTCTGGTTTCATCTCCACAACAACTCGCTGGTTACCAGCACAGACCACGCTGCCTCGCCTCGTGGCCGGGGACAGGCCAGCCTCTTGGCCTGGAATGACCCCTCCCCCCTCCCCCCCAGGAGGCCCACCCTGTACCCCAGTTCTCTAGTGAGAATTGTTAGATGTCCCCCAAGATCCCTGCTCCCCAGGTGAACACACACCTCTTCCCAATTATTCGATCAGATGTGGGTGTCAGTGCTGCTGTGAAGGGACATTGAAGCTGGAATTGAGGTTCCGAATCTCAGATAGGAATTGGCTCTTCGGTGGGCCTGGCCTCATCAGGTGACCTCCCGGTAGGAGTGTATCTTCATTGGCCTGGTTCATCAGGTGACCTACCAATTGGAAGTGTATCTTTGGTGGGCCTGGTCCATCAGGTGACCTCCCAGCAGGCGTGTATCTTCACTGGCCTGGTCCATCAGGTGACCTACCAATTGGGAAGTGTATCTTTGGTGGGCCTGGCCTCATCAGGTGACCTCCCCTGCAACCTCTGGAAAGAGACTCAAAACATGAGGGGTGTTCAAAAGGGAGGAGATTCTCCATTGTTGCCTTTGAAGGTGGAGGGGACCCCACAACAAGTGGGTGTATCTCTGTGTCTCCCACTCAATTTTGTTTTAAACCTAGAACTGCTCTTAAAAATAAGTTTATTTTAAAAAAGAAATTAAAAAAAAAAATCCTCAAATCAAGGAGGATGCCGATGGAGTCACAATAATGACTGAACATCATTCTGTTACATACAGGCCAGGGGGTGTTAAAATGACATGGGTGTCCAATACCTCAGGCCCTGGGGCCTCTGGTTAGAATGCATGCTCCATTGGGACAGGGAATTGTTTTTATCACTTAATTGAGATACAGTTCCTAGACCCCATAATGTGTCCATTTAAAGTGTACAACTCAGGGGATTTGGTGTTGTCACAGACTTGTGTGAAAATCACCACAATCAATTTCAGAACACTTCCATCACCCCAAAAAGAAACACTGTAAAAGAAGACAAAATAAGACAAAAAATGGAAAGAAATAAAAAACAATAGAAGAAACACCGTAGCCCTTAGGCCTCGCTCCTCATTGACCCATCTCCTGGGCAACCATTCCGTCCCCTCTCCACCTCTGAGATTCGCCTCTGATGGTAAGAGTTGCGCACTTTGCTCGGACGTGTCTCCAAAACCTGCAGTCCTGCCGGCTACACCCAGCAGGCAGGCGCTCCATGTTAAATGTAATTTGGTAAAGCACCCACCTGCCAATGCAGGCGACACAAGAGATGTGGGTGCCTTTGATCCCTGGGTCGGGAAGATCCCCTGGAGGAGGGCGTGACTACACTCTCCAGTATTCTTGCCTGGAGAATCCCATGGACAGAGGAGCCTGGCGGGCTACAGTCCCTGGGGTCCCAAAGAGTTGGACACGAGTGAAGTGACTTAGCACGCACGCATGCAATCTGTTTTTGTTTTGAGTTCCAGTCGCAACTGCTCTGTCTCAGAGCCCTGTCTCTCCCTCACCCACTGTCCAGCAGGACCTTTCAGAGTCAGCTCCGTGAGAGCAGGAAACACCCTGCTTCACAGTTGCCTGTGTCCTTGTCCGGGGCAACCTCCGGACTGCTCGGGGCGGGGATGGAATCTACCTGGTCCTCTTGGCTCATTAGGCCCCGGGGACGTGGGTGTTGCCTTTGAATGGAAACCAGAGCAGGCAGCATCCTCGACAAACAAGTGCTCCCAGCCCGCGGCCCAGCAGAGAGGCCCCGGGGGTGAGGCAAGGAGCCCACCTGTCCCTGAGTGAGTCCTGACTCCGCAGCTGACCCCCAGCGGGACGCCGGGCAGGAGATTTAATCTCCCCGAGTCTCCCTTTCCTCACTATAAAACGGAGCTAATAATAGGACCTACCTCTTCCCCACGGCTGCGAGGATTAGCACAGGGGCTGGTAATACACAGAGCTCAGTAAATACTGGCTATAATTATCGCTAAGCACGCGGGATTTATGAAGCCGTGACACACGCCCTTTGCTGGTCCATCCGGCGGCCGCCTCGCCCCGCACACGTTTCCGGAGGAGAGGCAGCAAGAATGCAGGGCGCCCCCAGGGACTGTGAGTCCTTCCCCGTGACTGGGGTGTTGGGTGAAGCAGGGTGGGGCGGCAGATAAGATGGGGCCGGTGCCAGCCCCGGGAGGGCTCCGAGGCCAGCCTGGGGACTGTGGTCTCTTTCCCTGAGGGCCACGAGGAGCCAGCGGATGGTCCCGAGAAGCTGAGGGACAAAGGTTATCTCTGAGCATTAGGAGGATGGCTTACGGGGTGGGGGGAGACTGGAGGTCTGCAGGAGGCAGAGGCAGGGGGATGGCCCACATGGGGGAGGAAGCAGCCACGACCTTGGCCTGCAGCCCAGTGCAGGTGGAGACTGCCACGATTCTGAGCCCACCGCCTCTAGACTTCTAGAGAGATCTGGGAGGGTCTGTACAACTGCCTTCATCTGCCAGCCGTGTGCTTCCATTTTTACAGACGCAAAAGAGACACAAGGTGAACGTAATTGTGATATGGTTTAGTTCACCCCATACAGTGTATTTTTTCTCCTTGTTCACAGTAGTGATGGTTTATAATCTGGCATGAAGAAATGAAAGCATTAGTCTCTCAGGTCGTGTCTGATTCTTTGCGACCCCGTGGACTGTAGCTCCCCCAGGATCCTGTGTCCATGGGGATTCCCCAGTCAAGAATCCCGGAGTGGGTTGCCATTCCCTTCTCCAGGAGATCTTCCCCACACAGGGATCGAACCTGGGTCTCTGGCATTGCAGGCAGATTCTTTACCACTGGGCCACCAGGGAAGCCCCCTGTAGCGGCATAGTGAACCCTGAATAACTGATCCTGAACCAGTGCAGGGTGGGAGGGAAAATACAGGGTTAGGCTCCTCATAGACTTTGATCATGCTCTGTTGTGGCTGTTAATTGTTTATACATAATCTTGTTTTATGTGTGTTTCCATTTAAAGGCACCTTGTCTAATGCACACTGTTGACTCACTGACATTGAACTCAGAGCCAATGGTGCTGTCACACATGCCCGGAGGAAGCTTATCTATCGTTTCCTCCATAAGGCACGTCCCAGCTCTCTTAGGCTTTTAGGACACCAGACAGCACTTGGGCTTTATGTTTGGGCCTGGGTAGGGGGCGTTTGAAGCTGTAAAATCACCAAGAAAAAGCCCAATACTGTGGGGGGGAAAAAAATGGTCCTTTACTGCGAAGCAAGCTTGTTCATCCTTAGCTGGGAACACGTGTCAGAGACAGAGGTGCTGGCCGCTCTGCGCGTGCCTGCCGGGGGTTACAGCGGCATCTCAGCGGATAGGCAAATTGGCCAATACAGGAATCCGCCCAATGATGAGCTCGACTGTATATCCAAAACATTACCATGTCATCATGTAATTAATAGAAATGTCACCCACGGATAGCTTACATGCTCTTTTTCATTCTAAGTCTTTGAAAGCCGGGGTCTATTTTGTATTCACAGCACATCTCAATTTGGCCTGGCCACGTTTCAAGTCCCAAAGAGCCCCACACAGCTGGTGGCTTGCATATCAGTGCAAGTCCCTGCAGCTTTCTTCACACTCTCCAAGGGCCCCGTGAACTCAAAAATAAAAATTGGAAAAGCAACGTCAGATATGGCCACCTTGGAGAGAGCTGTGTGGCAATACCTAAGAATTTAGCTGCACGTTCTTCTTTCCACCCAGAAATTCCACTTTGAGGCCAGTGCCCCATGAAGTGTACCACTTTGCACCAGACAACCCACATAAGAATGTCCTTTGCACCCCTGCCTGTAAGAGCACCATAGGGGAGAAAAAGAAAATGTCTTTGCTCAGAAGAATGTATATGTAAAGCACAGCATGTCCACACACTAGACTCTTCAACATCTTTGCAAAGAAAGGAACCTGAAGTCCCTGTAACAACACGGAAGAAACGCACAAACAGGGTTGAGCGGGTGAGGACAAAAGCAAGCTACGCAAGGTCAGGGACCTGATACTATTTATACAACATTAAAAACATGCAAGGTGATACTCTAGGGCAGTCACAGATTCATATATATGTAGCAAAAGTATTTTCTTTTTTAACATGAAGAATAACAAACATCTCCTTAGGGATGGTGGTTACTTCTGGGATGGAAGGGGAGGATTTGGAGAAGGGTAAGTACACAGAATGTTCCAATTATATTTGAAAAGTTGTATTTCTTCAGCTGCACGCTTCTGGGCAGGGAGACACTAGTTGTGCTTATTCGGGATATTTTGGGCATGTGTGCCTGAGATATTCTTTTGCACAAGGAACCACAGCAAAGTTTTGTTCTGCTATGTGACCTGGTCAGACTGACAGTGAGGGGGCATGTGTGGCTTTGAAAAATACTAGAACTAAGATCACAGGTCGATGGTGAGGGTTCTGTGAAACTCCTGGATGGGGGATAAAGCCTCCAGAACAGTATCTGGCCTGCTGTAACTGCATCGGTGTGTCTGTTGCCAGAAATCATATGGCTAAGCAATTGCTCTCTTCTAGGTCCTACGTCTAGTGTCTTCATCCATTATTTTATTTAATAGTGTTTATTCAGTGTATGTGCTGAAACTGAAGCACCAATATTTTGGCCACCTGATGTGAAGAGCCAACTTATTGGAAAAGACCCTGATGTTGGGAAAGAGTGAAGGCAGGAGGAGAAAGGGATGACAGAGGATGAGATGGTTGGATGGCATCACCGACTCGACAGACATGAGTTTGAGCAAGCTCCAGGAGATGGTGAAGGATAGGGAAGTGTGCTGCAGTCCACGGGGTCACAAAGAGTCAGGCATGACTGAGTGACTGAACAACACAAAAAAAATCCAGTGTATGTAGGAATAAGGCCACCCACCCCGTGGGTGTGCCTGAGAGAAACATGAGTGTCGTGAGCACAGGCGGGCAGGCGGGGAGCCCAGTCCTCACGAGGCACCATGATAACCGCCAACAGTCACGGCTTCCCAATTAGTTTAGAATCTTACTCGTTACAGAGGAAACACACTGATTTAATGGTAGGGCTTTTTTTTTTTTCTTTTTATCTCTCTCTCTCTCTTTTTTTTTCTTTTTGGCCCAAGGATGGTGGGGAGTTGGAGGGGTAGTGGAGGCTGGGCAGCTAAGCTATCAACTGCTCAACCTTTGAAGTACAATTTTTTCTTTTTCTTTTTTTGACCATGCTGTGTGGCTTGTGGGATCTTAGTTCCCCAACCAGGGATTGAACCTGGGCCCTTGGTGGTGAAAGCGCAGAGTCCTAACCACTGGACTGTCAAAGAATTCCCATTTTCCTTTCTTTCTTTTTTATTTTGAAGTGTAAGTTAATTCTTTATGTCTTTATGTGATCTTTATTTGGAAAAAGATATCAAATATAAATGACATAGAAATTAATGCTGGATATAACGTATATGACAGTACAAACTGCATGTGTGTGTTAAGTTGCTCGGTCGTGTCTGACTCTCTGTGACCCCAGGGACTACAGCCTGCTAGGCTCCTCTGTCCACAGGGATTCTCCAGGTGAGAATACTGGGGTGGGTTGTCATTCCCTTCTCCAGACACAGTGTGTATAATATCTGATCTTGTATAGGGCATTTATTATTGTGTTAGATACAATCAACATACACTATAAATGCATGCTACAAATGTTAGCTGTTTCTTTAACAGTAACACTCTGAGTAGGACCAGCAATTGCTCCTGTTTCTTAAGGGGGAAATGGAGGCAGGGAGGCAGCTGGACTCTTGGCCGGGGTGTCAGAGGCAGGAGGAGGTCACCAGAGGAGCCCCTGAGCTGGAGAGCAAGGGCCACGGGAGGGAGAGGGGGAGGCCCAGAGCCCAGCTTTACCCAGGGGTGCATGCACCCAGGGGCCAGGGCCGGAGCACCCCCTCCCCCGGCACACCTGCCTCTCCAGGTCACTCCGGGTGACCCCATGGGGCAGTGTTGCTAAATGGGGAGGTGCAAAGCTCCGTGGATCATCGGTGAGCCTCTGGCGGGGAGGCGGGGGTGCTGGGGAGGGCAGAGGCCTGCAGCGGCCCCTCTGACCCTCCCCCCGAGGGCCCAGGTGGCCAGCTATGCAGCCCGTCCTCTCAGCTCCCGCCCAGCAGCTGGCCTGCAGGCCTCAGCTCCCCCACAGCCCTCCCCACACACTCACAGCCGCCCCAGGCCCCCAGGGCAGGGGCTGAGCTCCAGCCTGCATGGTAGGGGGCGGGGCACAGGACAGCCTGGAATCCCCTAGAAACTTGGGGACCCTAGCGCTGCCTGTCGCCACCTGCTGGTCCCTGCCTCAGTTTCCCCATCTGTAAATTGGGAGCCATCACTTTATTCAGCGAAGACTTGTAGGGAGGACTCTCTGAAGTCTTGAACAAAAAGCAAAAGAAGAGCCAGGAAGGGCCTGACATCCGATCAGCATTGGATGAAAAGCCTCCACCGCATTATTTAATTTTAGTTTTTGAATTGGTAATATGCTGTGTTGCTGCTGTTCAGTCGCTCAGTTGTGTCTGACTCTTTGCGACCCCGTGGACTGCAGCTCGCCCCGCTTCCCAGTCCTTCACTGTCTCCCAGAGTTTGTGCAGATTCATGTCCGTTGAGCCGGTGATGCCATAAGGGAAATTCAAATACTAGGAAAGGCAGAGGTTGCAAAGCTTCCCCAAAGCTGTTTAGACACCGAGTACCGACCCCACTGAAGCAGCCATAGGAGGCGAGTATGGGGAAACGGGGGCGGGGTGGGGGGGGATGTGGAATGCAGACTGGGTGTCAGCTCATCGTAAAGAATTACCGTTTGCGACTGAAAAAAAGTTTTGCCATTGAGCTGGAAATTTTCCTTCCTTTGATGGGAGACAGAAACCTGAGGCACAGTTTGTCGTGATGTCTGAAGCCTACTGAATCGCTTTTAGCTTTTTATGAGGGAAAATTTCCAGCAGAACCAAAACTAAAAGTAAAGACACGTCCTTGTTCTCAGCATCACGTGGGCAGCTGTGTCCCGATCCCCTGCCCTCACTGGAGTCGTGATTTTCCAAGCAGGAGTATTTGAAATCAAACACCAGACGGCGCCTCATTTTACCCCAGAAGATTTCCATGGGCTGCAATTTACTTTAAAACCCGCCATCGCCCCAACAGAAAAGAGAGAGAGCCAGTAGGGCAAAAAAAAAAAAAAGGAACATGCGTGAAATCTGGTCAGTGGACCCCGGGTGCAGCCTTTTCTTGCTCTGATCCATGCTCACAACTTTCCACAAGCCCCGGAAAGTCAAAGAGCAAAGGCAGCTCCGTCCGCGCCCCGCCTCAGCCCTGCGCAGGCTCCCAGGGCCAACACGCGAGCCGGCTTCCGGGGACCCTTCCAGAAGCCGCGTCTTTTATTAATAGCAGGTTGTAGTAGTAGTGGAAAGCAACCAGGCTGAGTCACACAGGGCTGGCCCGGCCGCCCCACACCTCCTCCCATCTGACCCGCTCGCTGCTCAGAACCTCAGTTTCCTGCTCTGTAAACTGGGGCTAAGACCCCGCCGTTCTGGGGGTGCCCAGGAGGACGCAGTGTAAAACGGCCCGAGCTGGGAGTGGGGCGCAGAGCCTTGCTGCGTCCAGGAGAGAAGCCTGCCCCCAACCAGGGTCTCCATCAGCAGCTGAGAGCTCCTGGGCCTGAGCGAGGAGGGGCCGGGGGCCTGCGTCCGGTGCTCAGGGCGGCCGTGGGGGCTCTTCCATGAAGGGGCTCTGGGAGTGGGCTCCCGGCCCCTGGAGGCCGCGGGTTAGGCTGGATGCACAGGGTCCAGGGCCCCCTCCCAGGTACAGGGCACACAGCACCCATCTCCCTGCTGCCCGCTGCCCTCCGGCCCTTGGGGTTCAGGCTATGTTTTGTCCCCTCTGTCCTGGGAGCAGAGCCCAGAGTCCAGGCTGGTCTAAGTTTGGACGGGGGAGGGAGGGGGGCCGCGGGGCGGGGAGGTGTGGGGGGACGGGATGTCTCTGAGCTGTCCCAGCCGGAGAAAGGGAGGGACAAAAGCAGAAACAAAGACGGCAGGGAGACGGACGGGAGGCCGGCCAGAGCAGGGGACAGACAGGGCCTCCCAAGACAGACGGACAGGCGGCTGCAGTGGGGACAAGAGCGGGGGCCCAGGGACCAACAGACGGGCAGGGAGACCCCGAGACCTTGGGTGCTCGGACTCGGGCTGGACCTGGCCAGGGAGGTGTGGGGAGAGGGGGCGGCCGCTCAGGGCAGTCTCCCGGCCCAGACGCGGGGGGACACGGAAGTGGGCCCCGCAGACCAGCCCCCTGGCCTGGGCTCCGCTCAGGGCTGCAGCGGGGCTCGGTGGGCAGGTGGTTTTTCGGGGAGCCCAGACCAGGGGTGCTGGCCCGACCCTGAGATGGAGCTCAGGGACCCTGTGAAGCAGGAAGATGGGGACCCGGAGGTGAGAGGCAGGAGATAACGGAGAGAGGAGGAATGGGGGAGGGCCGGGGGGCCAGACACAGAGGGACTCACAGAGACCCAGGGAGCCTGAGGAGACGCAGCGAGACTGGGGCCCCGGGAGACACGTCCCCAGATAGAGGGGCAGGAGACACAGGAAGAGAGGCGGATGGAGAGAGAGGCGGGCGGGGCGGGGGGCGCGGGCTGGGGAGGAGGCGGCCCCAAGTGAGGCTGGGGGCTTCTGGGGGGAGCCCCAGACGGCCGTGGGCAGGGCCACCGAGACAATCACCCGTGACCCAGCCAAGGCCTGAAAACAGGTGGCCCGAGGCAGGGTGAGTCACTGTGACTCACCCTCCTCGCTGGGGACAGTGACCCCGGGCCCCCAGGCCCCCCGGCTCGGCCCGCCGCCCTGACTGACCCCCCACCCCCCGCCCCGTCCCTCTCCTGCAGGAGGACACAGCCACGGCCCTGCAGAGGCTTGTGGACCTGACGGCAGCCAGGGTGACCCCCGTGCGGAGTCTGCGAGCCCGGTACCGCCTCATCCGAAGGCTCGGCTCCGGCTCCTACGGCCATGTGCTGCTTGCCCGGCCTCGCCAAGGGGGTGAGTGTGGCCATCAAAGGGCAGACCCCAGGACAGCCCCCTCTTAGGGTCCACGGTAGCCACCGCGATGGGAAGCATCCCTTCCGGGAGCTGACCAGGACCCCTCCCGATGGGGCTCTCAGAACGTCAAGAGCTCCATGATCGCCCAAGGAACTGGAGCTCTCACCCAGAGATGGGGAGAGGCTTGCCTGAGGTCACCAGGATCGCTAGTCCAGTGGCCACGTCCCCCAGTTCACGCAAGAGGAGACGGAGGTCCAGAGAGGGTCGGGCAGTGGTGCAGGGTCACACAGCAATCTGAGACAGAGCAGAGAGCATCCCCAGGGAAGGGGTCCTCCAACCTCCCCCTTAACAGATGGAGAAAGGAGAGGCATGCAGAGGTCAAACCCCCGGGTTTGAGGCTCAGGGCGCCCTGACTTGCCCTCTGCCCCCGCCCCCTGGCAGGTCGGCCCGTAGCTCTGAAGCTCCTCCCGCGGGCCTCGGTCTTCAGAACCACCTTCCTGAGAGAGTTCTGTGTGGGCCGCTGTGTGTCATCACATCCAGGCCTGCTCCAGACGCTGGCGGGACCGCTGGAGACCCCGCGACACTTCGTCTTCGCCCAGGAGTACGCGCCCTGTGGGGACCTCAGCGGGATGCTGCAGGAACGGGTGAGGCGGGCAGGCGGGGTCTCCTCCTGGTCTGACGTCGGCCCTCCCCCAGGCCTGTCCCCCACCCTGACCCCCAGAGGGAGCTCCGCCTCAAGCCCCTAAGGGCGTTAGCTGCTCAGTCGCAACGACCCTCTGCAACCTCAACACCGAAGTGGGTCGCCATACCCTCCTCCAGGCCACCTCTTTCTCTTTCTCAGCGCAGTTCCATGACTAACCCCAACTCTGATCCATCCAACCATCCGAACACAAACGCCTGGATGAGAGGCTGGGATTGGGGTAGAGGACAGATCAGGTCTGGTGAGAGGGTGGGGACAGAGGCAGAGATGGGATGTTAATGGCAGTGGGACTGGGAAGGGGTGAGGGTGGAGATGGATGAGCTGAGCTTAGAATTGATGAGAGTGAGTGTGGAGAAGCCCAGGGGTGGGGCTGCAGAGATGGCTGACGGTGTGTCTGTGTATAGAGGGAGTTAGAGAAGGACTGTAATGGAGTTCTCTCTAGAAAGAACAGGTCAGGACTGAATCCATGACCTTCTAGGGGTACTTGAATGTGACGTTAAGGTGTGGTCATCTTTAGGGATAGCTTCCCAGGTGGCTCAGATAGTAAACATCTGCCTGCAATGCAGGAGACCTGGGTTTGATCCCTGGTTGGGGAAGATCCCCTGGAGAAGGAAATGGCAACCCACTCCAGTATTGTTAACCTGGAGAATCCCATGGACAAAGGAGCCTGGTGGGCTACAGTCCATGGGGTCACAGAGTCGGACGTGACTAACCAACTTACACTTTCACTTTCATCTTTAGGAATAAACTTGGGATTTGAGATAAGTTTGGGGATAAAGAGGAGGAAAGAAGGAAGCAAGGGAAATAAGGAGGAAAAGAGTGGGATGGATGGAAGGAAGGGTGGAGGGACAGATGGATGGGTGGCTGGGTGGGTGGGTGGATGGGTGGGTGGATGGGTAGATGGATGGATGGATGGATGGGTAGATGGATGGATGGATGGGTGAATGCATGTATGGGTGGATGGATGGGTGGGTGGATGGGGGGATGGAATGATGGATGGATGGATGGGTGGATGAGTGGATGATGGATGGGTGGATGAATGGATGGGTGGCTGAGTGGATGATGGATGGGTGGATGGATGGTGGGTGGATGAGTGGGTGGATGAGTGGGTGGGTGGATGAGTGGATGGGTGGATGGTTGGTTGGGTGGTGGATGGATGGATGGGGGGTTGAAGGATGGATTGACAAATGGGTGGATGGGTGGATGGAGGGATGGGTGGGTGGATGGATGAATGGGTGGGTGGGTGGATGAATGGATGGATTGGTGGATGAGTGGATGGATGGATGGGTGGACGGGTGGATGGGTGGATGAGTGGATGGATGGATGGGTGGATGAATGGATGGGTGGATGAGTGGATGATGGATGGGTGGATGGATGGTGGGTAGATGGGTGGATGGATGGATGGGTGGATGAATGGATGGATTGGTGGATGAGTGGGTGGATGGATGGTGGATGGGATGATGGATGGGTGGTTGGGTAGATGGATGGGATGGATGGGTGGATGAGTGGATGATGGATGGGTGGATGGATGGTGGGTAGATGGGTGGATGGATGGATGGGTGGATGAATGGATGGATGGATGGGTGGATGGATGGATGGGTGGATGAGTGGATGGATGGATGGGTGGATGGGTGGTGGGTAGTGGGTGATGGATGGATGGGTGGATGAGTGGGTGGATGATGGATGATGGATGGGTGGATGGATGGTGGGTAGATGGGTGGATGGATGGATGGGTGGATGAATGGATGGATTGGTGGATGAGTGGATGGATGGATGGGTGGATGGATGGATGGGTGGATGAGTGGATGATGGATGGGTGGATGGATGGATGGGTGGATGAGTGGATGGATGTATGGGTGGGTGGATGAGTGGATGGGTGGATGGTTGGTTGGGTGGTGGATGGATGGATGGGGGGGTTGAAGGATAGATTGACAAATGGGTGGATGGGTGGATGGAGGGATGGGTGGATGAATGGATGGGTGGATGAGTGGATGTTGGATGGATGTATGGATGGGTGGATAGGTGAGTGGATGGATGGATGGGTGGGTGGATGAGTGGATGGGTGGATGGGTGGATGGTTGGTTGGGTGGTAGATGGATGGATGTGTGGGTTGAAGGATGGATTGACAAATGGGCAGAGGGATGGATGAAAGAAAGGAAAGGTGGATGGATAGATGGGTGAATGAGTGGGTGTATGGATGGATGAATTGAAGGATGGAGGAATGTATGGATGGATATCAGATACTAAATAACTGGACAAATTATTGAGCTGCTGACTAGCTGATGGAATGGATACTGAGTGGAACCCTGCTGTATAGACTGTTCGATAGATGACAGGTTGGGGTTAGGATGGATGGATTGCTGTCTCACTGCCTGGCTAGCTGAATGGACAGATCTATCAATCGATTAATGAAGTAAACACTGGGACTTTCGAACTGGGTCTGAGTTGGAGATGGGACTTCAATTAGTACAGGACTAAGATTAGTTAAGTTCATTAGTTAAGTGTGAGACTCAGGGTTTCACTGGAGATCTCCGTGGTCTGTTGAGTGAAGATAAGAAATGTAAGGAGTGTCAGGACAAAGTTCAATGGAAGTTAGAGAGCTTCTGGTGAGATGCGGGGTCCCGCTGAGGAAAACATTTGAGGGCGGGTCTACAGGGAGAGCTGGTGGTTGGGGATGACCTGGAGAATGTGTTGGGAGATGTTTCAGGGACTCTCCTGGTAGCCAGCGGTCCTGGGATTCGGGCTCCTGAACCCCAGGAAGCAGCAGAGAGGAGGAACCGAGGGTGACCTTTGCCCTCTGCCTTTGACCCCAGGGCCTCCCAGAGCTACTGGTGAAGCGGGTGGTGGCCCAGCTCGCTGGAGCCCTGGACTTCCTCCACGGCCGGGGGCTGGTGCACGCAGACGTGAAGCCCGACAATGTGCTGGTCTTCGACCCTGTGTGTAGCCGTGTGGCCCTGGGGGACCTGGGTCTAACCCGGCCCGAGGGCAGCCCCACCCCGGCACCCCCAGGGCCCCTGCCCTCCGCGCCCCCCGAGCTCTGCGTCCTGCTGCCCCCCGACACCCTGCCCCTGCGGCCTGCCCTGGACTCCTGGGGGCTGGGAGTGCTTCTCTTCTGCGCCGCCACCGCCTGCTTCCCCTGGGACGTGGCCCTGGCCCCTGACCCCGACTTCGAGGTCTTTGCAGGCTGGATGACCACCAGGCCCCAGCCGCCTCAGCCGCCACCCCCCTGGGACCAGTTTGCGCCCCCCGCTCTGGCCCTGTTCCAGGGGCTCCTGGATCTGGATCCTGAGACCAGGAGCCCCCCACTGGTCGTCCTGGACTTCCTAGGAGATGACTGGGGGCTAAAGGGGAACAAAGAGAGAGCCGGGGGCTTGGGGAGCATGTCCAGCGAGGGTGGGGAGGAGGAGGAGGAAGAAGGGGCAGCAAGCCTGGAAGAGTGGTCAGAGGAGGAGGACGGTGACAGCGGGGGGAGGACGGGCACAGACGGGGGAGAGCCCTGACCAGGTGACCGGGACAGGTGGCCGGAGGCCGGGCCAGAGGCCCCGCCCCCAGAGCCCACGGCCACCTGCAGGAAGACAGCTGCGTCCGGGAGAACTGAGAGCGCCCTGCGCCTCTCCCCACCGAAGGCTGCGCTCAGACGCACGACTCCCCTCCCAGCTGACGACCCAGGGGTCTGGAGCCCTCAGACCCGGGGGTCCAGACCCCCCAGCCCCGCCTCCCTCAGACCCAGGGGTCCAGACCTCCAGTCCCACCTTCCTCAGACCCGGGGGTCCAGGCCCCCATCCCTTCCCCCCTTAGACCAGGAGTCCAGGCCATCAGCCCCTCACCCTTCAGACCCAGGGGTCCAGGCCCCCGGCCCCTCCTCTCTCAAGGACCCTCCCTCTCCCTTCTGTTCTGTTGCGTCTTCCTGAGAGGAGGTGCCATGTCTCCCGCACATGCGTTTCTGCCCCGTGGGGACATGTTCAGTGCCTGTGGACCTCTGAGGGTCACTCCTCTCGTCTAAGACCTTAGTGGGTGCCCGCTGACTACGGCTTTCCAGATTCAATACCGTGGAACCCTCACCTGCCATCTCTTCCACTTTCCTGGGCTCTGAGTGACATTACAGGAATCACTCATCCTTTCTGGACCTAAATCGACATATATGCACACACAGGCACACATGCACAGATGTTCACAGATGCACAAACGCACACACGTGTGCATGCACACACAAACACATGCACACATGTGGGCACATGAGCACGTAATGCACACACATGCATACACACATACACACTCTTTCTCCTGCCTACAGACTTTTGCGCACCCAGCATTCTCCTCCGAGAGTGTCTCCTTTCCAATTCCAGGCCTCCAGGAAGCAGAGCCCCCGGGGGCCGCTCCCGCTCGCCTGGAGTCGGCGGTGCAGTGACCTGTGCCCCCACTTCACATCTCCCCTCTCGGGCCGTCTGGGATGCACCTGGTCCTTCTCACCTGTGCATCCTTTCGGGTTCTCCTCCTGTCTCGAGAGTCTCCTGGGCCAGCTCCCCGAGAGCACGCAGTCCCGTCCACAGCGAGGGCCACGACTGGTCTGCAGGGACCTCTGCCAGGCCCCTGGCTGGCCCCATGCACCCCCCACAGCCCAGTACACAGACCCGCAGGCAGCGGGTGGCACTGGACCCGAGGCAGCGTCCCCTGCACCCAGCACAGTCACGGCTGCTTTTGGAAGCCTGATCTGAATGCTTCCTAGATTCAACCATGTGAGCTCCCCACGTACAACGGGCTGTCTGGGACTGGATCCCGGGACAGATAAAGGCTGCTGTGGACCTGGGACCAGTCTACCATTTGACTGATAATTCCTATCTTCCTTTGGACAAATGGACGTGTGGTCGGTGAGGACTCACCTGGTGGGGAGCTGGGGGAGGGGACGTGGGAGCTCAAAGCAGCTGTCTCGTGCATCCAGAAATGATTCTGGGATATGGGACTTCCCTGGAGGTCCAGAGGTCCACCTCCCAACACAGGAGGTGCAGGTTCGATCCCTGGTTGGGGAGCAAAGATCCTGCATGCCTCAGAGCCAAAAAACCAACACGTAAAACAGAAGCAACATGGTGACAAATTCAATAAAGATTTAAGAACAATAAAAATGATTCTGAAATCAAAAGCTTACTTAAAAAGAAGCAAGTGAGTTGGCATCGGTCATCTGGCTCTAAACCTGGGCAGGGGTGTGCAGCCCCCCAAGCCCCCTCCCTCAGCCCTGGGGGTCCCTGCCTGCGCCCCCACCTTGCAGCCTGCAGCCTCGGGCCGGGGACGCCCCTCCGCCCGGCGCTCCCCCGAGGCCCTCTGGCCCAGTTGCCGCGCCACCTGCTCCCCTGCGCCCGTGTCTGAGGTCATCCCTCACTGCATCGTTCTGGAATCCTGTTACGTCATCCTTTCCCCGGCAGACCCCAGTGCCACCTCCCCCGGACTCCCCTCACCAAACACTTGCGTCTGGCCCGTCATGGGCACTGAGGGGCGGCCGGGGGCGGTCACGGCGGGCCAGGCTGGACGAACGATTTCATCCTTTAGAGGGGCCTGGACCCCCGGGTCTGAGGGAGGAGAGGCTGGGGTCTGGACCCCTGGGTCTGAAGGGGGAGGGGCTGGGGGTCTGGATCCCGGGTCTGGGGTCTGGGCCCTGGCTCTCAGGAGGGTGTGGGGACTGGGCTCTTGGCTCTGGGGAGGAGGCAGAGTCCCTGGGTCGGGACGGTCTGGCTGCAGCCAGTTCTGGGCCACAACGCACGGTGTCGCTCTCCCCCTAGTGAGTCCAGGGGTGAGGCCGGGGGCGGGGCTCCGACCCCCTAGGTGGGGGCGGGTCCTGCTGCGGGCAGGCCTCTGCTGGCATGGGCTCTGAGTGCTGGGCACTGACCACAGCGGGCAGCCGAAGGGTCAGGCAAGCCTGGGAGAAGCTGAGGTCTGCAGGTTGGAGCCCAGGTCAGGAGGAGGCAGGGGTCAAACGGCCTGAGGTGGGCAGTGCCTGAGAGAGAAGCCGGGCAGGTGGTCGGAGCACTGGGTCCTTCGGGGATCAGCGGCTCATTACAGACCCTGAGACTGCAGAGTGCTTGAGCGTGGGGGACACAGAGTCTGGGGTGGGGGGACCCCAAGATATGTGAGTTGCGTCAGGTCTCAGGAGAGGGGTCAGCTGGGAGCCTGGACCCCCGGGGCTGAGGGAGGAGGGGCTGGGGGCCTGGAGCTCTGGGTCTGAGAGAGGAGGAGGGACTGGGGCTGTGGGCACTGGACCGCAGACCACCCCAGGGCTGGACACCCCGTCCCAAGAGCTCGCTCCCACTGGGGCCCCGGCGTGCCCAGGCCTGGAGTGTGCAGCCCGCCCCCTGCAGCCCCTGGGGGCCAAGCACCTGTTTGCTCTTAGGAGACGGAGGCTCGTCGTCCACCCCCAGGGCCCAAGTCTGTTTGCTTTGGAAACAGGGTGGGGGGGGGTGTCTCGAGTCATCTGGTTCATCTTTCATCCTCAGGCCATCAGGTGGCGCAGGGCGCTGGGGGCAGGGAGGGCACGTCGGGGCCTCAGGCTTGCCCTCACCCCACCCAGCAAAGGGTCTGCTGCCCCAGAGACGCCCCTGACAAGGAGGGAGACCGAGTCACGAGGGCCCAAGCTAGTGACCCGCCACCTCCTCCTCGGACCCGGGGGTTGTGACCCCAGCCCCTCCTCCCTCAGGCCCAGGGGTCCAGGCCCCCAGGCCCCCAGGCCCTCCCCGCCCCTGGCCCGGGTCTGGCAGGGCTGAGTCCAGGCCCCCTCTCCTCTGCCCTTGCAGGGATGCCCGGGGCAGCATCGCACTCGGAGCACATGGAGGCCGCGCATGGGGAGCACATGGAGAGCCAGGTGGAGGAGGAGGGCCTGGGGGGCCTCACAGCAGAGGAGCTGCGGCAGGGCCAGGAGGCCGCCCGGGCGCTGGAGGCCAGGATGGCGCTGAGCGCCCAGAGCCTGGTTCGGGCCGAAGTGGATGAGCTCTACGAGCACGTGCGTGCCCTGGGCCAGGGCCGCTTCGGCCGCGTCTCTCTGGTCACCCACCGGCAGGAAGGTAGCGGGGGCCTGGGGGCAGGGCACAGGGCAGGTGGTCTGCAAACCCAGCCAGTCCCACCTCTGCCCTTTCCAGGCGGTGTGGTAACGGCCCGGCCCTCTCTGAACCTCAGCCTCCTCCTCTGAACATGGGGGTGATGATCCCTTCTCTGAGAGAACCGAGATTCCCAGAGGAGA
Source organism: Cervus canadensis (assembly GCF_019320065.1). NCBI lineage: Eukaryota > Metazoa > Chordata > Mammalia > Artiodactyla > Cervidae > Cervus > Cervus canadensis. The sequence continues at coordinate 13,995,940 of NC_057403.1, read as the reverse complement.
CGTCAGTGGCTCTGGTTGCCGGGGACAATGGGGAGGAAGTCACAGCCCCTGATCTGATCCCCCCCCCCACCGTGGCCCTCACATGGGGCCGGCTCGGCGGTCACCGTGGGGGTGATGAGAGACGCCCTGTCGGCCGGGCACTCAGCGAGGCCAGCACAGGGCCGGTGTGCAGGACACGGTCCCCAGCCCACGCCTGCTGGTCAGTGTCCAAGGAGGCTGCAGGGCTCAGCCCTGACTGGGGATGGGACACAGCTGGGCCCCCCGAGAAAAGCCTCCAGGGAGCCCCCTGCACGACAGGGTGTGTCCGTTCCCTGCGGTCGTCAGCTGATCACAAAGGGCCGCAGACTGGGGGGGTCACAGCTCTAGAAGCGGGGGACAGGGACCCAGGTGCCAGCAGGGCGGGCTTCTCCAGAGGCCTCCCTTCTCGGCTTGCAGACGGCCAAGCTTCTCCCCGTGTCCTCACGCCTGCCTGCATGTCTGCGTCCAAACTTCCACTTCTCGGAAGGACAGCAGTCACACTGGAACTAGGGACCACCCCCCCACACCCCCAGTGACCTCACTGTATCTCTTTCACGACCTCATCTCCAGGGCACTCCCTGGCGGTCCAGGGCTCAGGGCTCCGCGCTTTCACTGCCGAGGGTCCCAGTTCGCTCCCTGGGACTAAGACCCCACAAGCCGTGCAGCCAAAACAAAAACAAAAGCGCCGTCACCAGATACAGTCATGTTCTGTGAAAATGGGCATAAGGACTACTTTAACATGTGAATTTTGCGGGAGGCAGTGAGGAGGGATGCCAGGCAGCTCTTAAGAGAGAGATGCAGAGAGATACAGACCTGGGTCATCACAGAACTCCGGGGACATGAGCGATAACTGGAACCACGGGCTCCATGAGAGGGCCTCGCCCACCTGGAGGCCGGCTCGATGCCCTCCCCCAGGGCCGGGCAGAGCTGGGGCGCAAAGGTGTACCTGCCCCCAGAGGGGAGAACCGGTCCTCGAAATGGGAGGTGGCGAGTGCTCACAGCTGGCAGGAATTCAGGGCACTGCTGACACATGAAGGGGCTGCACTCAGGTATCTCAGGCGAGGAGTTGACCCTCCCCCACCACACACTGCCTCTCTGTGACCCCGCGGACTGCTGCCCTCCAGGCCCCTCTGTCCGCGGGTTCTCCAGGCAAGAACACTGGAGTGGGTTGCCATTTCCTCCTCCAGGGGGTCTTCCCCGCCCAGGGATCAAACCCTCCTCTCCTGCATTGCCAGCGGATTCTTTACCTCTAGTGCCACCTGGGAAGCATTAAATGCTATTATTATCACTGGGCTTCCCTGGTAGCTAAACTGGTAAAGAGTCCACCTGTAATGCAGGAGACATGGGTTTGATCCTGGGTGGAAAAGATCCCCTGGAGGAGGAAATGGCAACCCCCTCCAGTATTCTTTTTTTTTTTTTTTAATATTTCTTTATTTGACTGCACTGGGTCTGAGCTGCAGCACATGGAATCTAGTTCCTGACCAGGGACCTAAGGCAGGCCCTCTGCAGTGGGAGAGTGGAGTCGTCGCCACTGGACCAGCAGGGAAGTCCCACTCCAGTCTTCTTGCCTGGAGAATCCCGTGGACAGAGGAGCCTGGCGGGCTACAGTCCACGGGGTCGCCAAGGGTCAGATAGGACTGAGCGGCTAAGCACACACGGCATTTTCCGCACCCCCGGCGGGGTGTGGGTGGCCAGCCTCCTTCCGGGCGGTGGGCAGGGGCGGGGCGGAGGAGCGAGCGGGGCGGGCCCGAGCTCACGCCCCCCCTCCACGCCCCCGCCCCCCAGGCACGGTGCTGGCCCTGAAGCAGCTGCCGAAGGCCTCCACCACGCTGCGCGGCTTCCTCTACGAGTTCTGCGTGGGCCTCTCCCTGGGCTCGCACGCGGCCATCGTGGCGGCCTGCGGCGTCGGCCTGGAGTCGGCCGACTCCTACAGCTTCCTGACTGAGCCGGTGCTGCACGGCGACCTCATCGCCTACATCCGCCCCAAGGTGGGTCGGCCCCGGAGCTGGTGGGGGGGTGTCTGGCGCGGACGCGCCACCCAGCCTGGGCCTTAGGAGTCTCACTCAGGGCAGCCTGATGCGGGTCACCCTGCAGGAGCCCCACCATGCCCGCAGGTCTGGTGGGATGGACGTGCCCCTCCGAGTCCACGGCTGTCACAGAGGCAACGCGGAGCCTAGCTCACAGGCTCACCCCGGGCCCACGGGGCTCATCAGGGCCAACCAGGCCTCTGTCGCCCTGGGCCTGCTCTCAGGGGCTGAGGACAAGCTCCAGGGCCAGCCCCGGTTGGTGGGCTGGGGAGGTGGGACCCCGACGCTTGTCCCCGGGGCTGAGGACAAGCCCTGGGCCTGGCCCCTGACGCCCGTTCCCGCAGGTGGGCCTCCCGCAGCCGGCTGCCCAGCGCTGCGCGGCCCAGCTGGCCTCAGCCCTGGAGCACGTCCACTCCCTCGGCCTGGTGTACCGGGACCTCAAGCCCGAGAACGTGCTGGTGTGCGACCCCGACTGCCGGCGGGTCAAGCTGGCGGACTTCGGGCACACGCGGCCCCGGGGGACCCTGCTGCGCCTGGCCGGGGCCCCCATCCCCTACACGGCCCCCGAGCTCTGCGCGCCCCCGCCCCTTCCCGAGGGGCTGCCCATCCAGCCCGCCCTGGACGCCTGGGCGCTGGGTGTCCTGCTCTTCTGCCTTCTCACCGGCTACTTCCCCTGGGACCAGCCGCTGGCCGAGGCCGACCCCTTCTACGAGGATTTCGTTGTCTGGCAGGCCTCGGGCCAGCCCGACCACCGGCCTCGGCCCTGGCTCGGCCTGACGCCCACGGCCGACAGCCTGCTGTGGGGGCTGCTGGAGCCCCAGCCGCGGAGGAGGAGCCCCGTGAGCTCGGTCCGGGGCTTCCTGGGGCGGCCCTGGAGGCAGCGGGAGGGGGAGGCTGAGGAGGTGTACCTCGGGGAGGACGAGGACTCGGGGTGAGGAGGGCGGGGCGGGAGTGCCCCCTCCGCTTTGGGGGGCGGCTCTTGGCTGCTCTGCCGTCTGTCTGCCTCCTGTCCTTGTTTCCCACCTCACCGTCTGTCTGCGGCCTCGCCCGGGGGTCTCTGAGCGGCCCCGTGTCAGTCCGCACCCATCCACCTTCCCGGCCGCGGCACCCACGGCCCCCAACCCCAAATCAGCCAGGCCGCCCCCGCCCCTCTCCGCTGCCCTTCCTCTGTGACACTCCTTCCCGTCCAGCCACATGGCTGCCTGCATTACCCATCCCGGTTGTTCTGTGTCTTCTGCCGGAGTGTGGGCTCCCGGAGGCCCGGGGTCTCGCCGGCATCCCCTCCGGTGGAGCCCACGCACAGGAGCGAGCGTGCCCGTGCAGGCGGCCCACAGATGGAGTGCACGGCCCATCCCTCCGGTTTTGCACGGCCCTCCTGCGCACGCCTGTCGTCCTGCCCGCGTGTCTCCGCTCGCTGGGCGCCCTCCACTCCCCGCCTCACTCCCTCTGCCCCTTGTCCCACCAGCTGGGTCTGTGCCCTCTTGGTAACGCGTTTTTGTCTTTCTAACTCCAGCGGCTCTCTGCAAATAAAGTCCTTCTGGTACTTAGGTCCCCGTGACGCTGTTGGTCTGTCAGCCTGGGACAGAGAAGGCCGGCATGTGTGTCTGTCTGTGTGTGTGCGTGCGTGTAAGTGTGCGTGTAAGTGTGCCCTGAAGGACATGCTGTGGAGGAGAGACAGAGGAGGGAGGGAAGAGAGGCAGAGACAAAGAGAAAGGGAGAGACAGACAGAGGACGACATACACAGAGAGGCAGGAAGAATGGCAGACAGTGGTCCCTCCAGTGGTCCACGAGATGCTGGCTCTGTGTGCGTTTCTGAGTGTCCCTGGGGGTGAGTGTGTTTGCACCTGCTCTGCACAGACATGTGTGAAAAGGAGAGAGATTAAACACCGGAGCTGGAAAGTGCCTTGCTGTTTTCAGGCAGGAACTGGAGCGTGCATCTCTCATGGTCCTACCTGAAACTTGCGTGTATTTGTGTGTCCATGAGCACCCATCTGAGCCCGTGTGTGTGTGCAGATAATGGTGTGTGTGTGTGAGTGACAGAGAGACGTGAGGATTGAGTGTGTCTCACTCCACGTGGACGACATGAGTTGCGTGTTTTGTGAATCTGCGAGCCCCCATGTGCTCAGAGAATTGTGTGACTGCGTGTGAGGGTCGAGAGTGGAATGCACCTGGCTGTGTGCAGACACTGGACCTGTGTGTGTGTGTGCGCGTGTGTGTGGCAGGGGAAGCAGAGTCCCAGGCGTGGCTGCCAGTCACCGCTGGGCCCCCCTCTCCTTCACACCTCCCCCCGCCCTCACCCCGGCCCCTTCTTGGCAGCCACCCTGTTTGCAAACACTCTCTCTTCCTCTCCGTGGCCTCCTTGGCTGCCCGCCCAGAGAAAGGCTACAACCCAGGCGGGATCGTGTGTCACCCTCTCCCTGGCCCCCACACCCCGCCCCAGGCTCCTGCTGCGGCCGCCGAGGTGTTGTTTGGTGGGGAGTCGGGGTGGTGGAAGGACGCCCAAGGACCCTTTCCATCTAAATTCAATCCAGAGACCTGGGGACATGGGCTCATGTTCCGGGCAATCGCGGTGGGCTTCCTGGAGTAGGGGGCTGTTGGAGAGAATAAGATGGTGGGTGCATTGGGTGGGGGGGCAGCAAGAGCAGGACTTCCTGTCCCCTCACCTGTGAGCAGCCCAAGCAACGCGGCCAAGAGTGTGTCCCCAAAATGCTGGAGGTGGCTGGGGCAGGGTGGCACCGAGGTGGGGGGCAGTGAAGAGGAGCAAGGCGGGGCGGAGGGCGCAAATTGGTGGCGGCAGCTGGGGATTAACTGGGAGGAGGCGATAATGACCAGCGAAGGGCCCCAGGAGCAGCAGGAGGAAGGGCCCCGTGGGGGCGGTCATTAAGCATTACTTAATTACAGGACACAGGATACCAGATCGTTACACTTTACAGGAAGGAAGCCGCTCACCCCTCAAGCAACTCCTGGTAGGTGGCAATTCCTGACGATGCTGGAGGGGGTCCCTCACACCCTCCCCACCCCAGGGGCGGGCACAGGGGGCCCAGAGAGGCCGAGCCACCTGCCTGAGCTCACACGGCGGGTCAGGCGGCGGGAGGATTCTAATCCAGGCCAGCCTTTCAAGGGTCCGAGGTGCACGCTTGTGTGCCTCGGCCGTCAGGGGCTGGAGGCCTGAGCACACGTGTGTGTGTGAGTTTGGGTGTGTGAGTGTGTGTTGGCAAGGGGGCCACCCCTCCCTTGGAGGAGATGGGAGTTGGGGCAGCTACATGGAAAGGAAAGCTGAAAAGCCTTCAGAGCCAGGCAATGACCGGAGTATGCAGACAGACAGCAACACGTGCTGGCAAGGAGAGGAAGCTGGAGCCCTCCTGTGGGGCTGGGGGAATGCGAAAAATGGGGCAGCCGTTTTGGAAGACCGCCCGGCAGTTCCTCAGAATATTAATTAACTTTGGAGTTACTATGTGTGCGTGCTCAGTTGCTCAGTCATGTCCGACTCTTTTATGACCTCATGGACTATAGCCCGCCAGGCTCCTCTCAGGAGTATTTCCCAGGCAAGAATATTGGAACAGGTTGCCACTTCCTCTTCCAGGGGATTTTCCCGACCCCAGCGTTGAACCCGTGTCTCCTGCATTGGCAGGTGCCTTCTTTACCACTGAGCCACCAGGGAAGCCCGTGGAGTCACTGTCAGTTCAGTTCAGTCGCTCAGTCGTGTCCAACTCTCTGCGACCCCATGAATCGAAGCACGCCAGGCCTCCCTGTCCATCACCAACTCCCGGAGTCCATCGAGTCGGTGATGCCATCCAGCCATCTCATCCTCTGTCGTCCCCTTCTCCTCCTGCCCCCAATCCCTCCCAGCATCAGGGTCTTTTCCAATGAGTCAGCTCTTCGCATGAGGTGGCCAAAGTATTGCAGTTTCAGCTTCAGCATCAGTCCTTCCAATGAACACCCAGGACTGATCTCCTTTAGGATGGACTGGTTGGATCTCCTTGCAGTCCAAGGGACTCTCAAGAGTCTTCTCCAACACCACAGTCCAAAAGCATCAATTCTTCAGCGCTCAGCCTCTTCACAGTCCAACTCTCACATCCATACGTGACCACTGGAAAAACCATAGCCTTGGCCAGACAGACCTTTGTTGGCAAAGTAATGTCTCTGCTTTTTAATATGCTATCTAGGTTGGTCATAACTTTCCTTCCAAGGAGTAAGTGTCTTTTAATGTCATGGCTGCAATCACCATCTGCAGTGATTTTGGAGCCCAGAAAAATAAAGTCTGACACTGTTCCCACTGTCTCCCCATCTATTTGCCATGAAGTGATGGGATCAGATGCCATGATCTTAGTTTTCTGAATGTTGAGCTTTAAGTCAACTTTTTCACTCTCTTCTTTCACTTTCATCAAGAGGCTTTTTAGTTCCTCACTTTCTGCCATATGGGTGGTGTCATCTGCATATCCGAGGTTACTGATATTTCTCCCAGCAATCTTGATTCCAGCTTGTGCGTCTTCCAGCCCAGCATTTCTCATGATGTCCTCTGCCTATAAGTTAAATAAGCAGGGTGACAATATACAGCCTTGATGTACTCCTTTTCCTATTTGGAACCAGTCTGTTGTTCCATGTCCAGTTCTAACTGTTGCTGCCTGACCTGCATACAGGTTTCTCAAGAGGCAGGTCAGGTGGTCTGGTATTCCCATCTCTTTCAGAATTTTCCACTATACAGCCCCACAATTTTGGTACTAGGTAGATGCCCACAAGAAATAAAAACATGTGTCCACACAAGTATTCATGGCAACATTGCTCACAATAGCCGAAGAGTGGACACAACCCAGATGTCAAGTCACTGGCAAAGCAATAAAATAAATGTGGTCTAGGGACTTCTTTGGCAGTCCACTGGTTAGGACTCCACACTTCCACTGCAGAGGATGGGGTTCAACCCCTGGTCGGGGAACTGAGATCCTGCAAGTTGTGCTACATAGCCAAAAAAAAAAAAGCAAGCAAGAAAGAAATGCAGTCCATCCATACAATGGAATATCACATGCGTGCATGTTCAGTCCTATCTGACTCTTTGTGACCCTCTGGACTGTAGCCCGCCAGGCTCCTCTGGCCATGGGATCCTCCAGGCAAGGACACCAGAGCAGGTTGCCGTTTCCTTCTCCAGGGGATCTTCCTGACCCAGGGATCGAACCCGTGTCTTCTGTGTCTTCTGCGTTGGCAGGCAGATAAAGGAAGGAAGCACAGACACACACCTCATGATGAACCTCAAAAGCCTGGAGACCATCTGTGGTAGGGCTCTCTGTATGCACAGAGGAAGAAAGCTTAGCGATCACCAGGGGAGATGGGGGTGCCTGCTCATGGTACAGGTTTTCTTTTGGGGGCTGGTGATGGTGGTGGGGAAAGCTCTAAAATTAGATTGTATGAATGTTCTCAATTCTCTGACTGTATTAAAAAAGTCATCGAATTGCACATACAAAAGAGTGAATTCTAGATGGGCCTAGAGATTATTATACTAAGTGAAGTAAGACAGAGAAAGACAAATACCATGTGATATCATTCATAGGTAGACTCTAAAAAAAAAATGATACCAATGAACTAATTTATAAAACAGAAATAGACTTGCAGACTTAGAAAACAAACTAATGGTTACCAAAGGGGAAAGGGGGAATAAATTAGGGGTTTGGGATTAAAATATACACACTATACAGTCCAGTATGTGGTCCAGTGGCTAAGACTCCATGTTTTCAATACAGGGGCTGGGTTTGATCCCTGGTCAGGGAACTAGATCCCACATGCCATGACTAAGACTCAGCACAGCCAAATAAATAAGCAAAGACCTTCTGTACAGCCCAGGGAACTGTATGTAGCATCTTGTGACAACCTATAATGGAAAAGAATCTTAAAGAGAATGTATACATGCTTAACTGAATCATTTCGCTGGACACTTGAAACTGACACAACATTGTAAATCAACTATATTTCAATAAAAAATTTTAAAGGGTTAATTTGGCACGTCAATTTCATCTCAATGAGACTGCTCCAAAAAGCAAAAACAAAAACACAGGCATTTCCAAGTTCTCACGCTGTGACCTTGATCGTGTTCTCTGAGCCTCTGAGTTCCTGTTAAAAATAAAAGGGAAAACCCTGCCCTTTTCCTAAAATCGTCAAATTCAGAACCTGTTCGTCACACAGGACCTGCTCACATCTCTCTCCACTTTACAGACAAGACTGTCGAGGCCATACTTTCCAAAAATCCTAAAGTTAAAAGGTGGCAGAGTCTGATTCCAAAGTCTTTGGTCTTACTCCCCAGTCACCCGCCCAGAGTGTCTACGGGCCTCTGATCACCAAGGAAGTTCTGGCTACACCCCAGCAGGGGAACCCCAAGCTTGCAAGCAGGACCAGTTACAAAAATTTGTGGGTGTCCAGTATAAAATGAAAATGTGGGATTTCTTGTTTTTTTAAAAAGTTTTTTTTCTGGGATTTCCTTTGTGGTTTAGGGTTTCCCTGGTGGCTCAGATGGTAAAGAATCTACCTGCAATGCTGGACACCTGGGTTTGATCCCTGGGTAGAGAAGATCCCCTGGAGGAGGGCATGGCAACCCACTCCAGTATTCTTGCCTGGAGAACCCCATGGACAGAGGAATGTGGTGGGCTACAGTCCATGGGGTCACAAAGAGTCAGACACGACTGAGCAACTAACACATTCCCTGGTGGTCCAGTGGTTAAGAATCTGCACTTCCACTACAGGGGCCATGGGTTTGATCCCTGGTCAGGGAACTAAGAGTCGGCATGCTGCCTGGTGAAGCCAAGAAATAGACAAATAAAAAAGATTTTTTTTAAGAAAAGCTTTCCCCCTCCCTCCCCATCCCCCATTTGCTACTGAATGTTGTGCTCCCCGGGCACCAGGATAATCACGGACAGACCCTCAAGAGGGTAGGGGGTCGTGGAGTCTGCCTGAGGGCAGACAGCCAGGAATCGGTCATCAGAACCCTTCAGGGAAGTGGGACGTTGCATGAGCACGCAGAGCCTGCTTCCTTGTTCCGTCAGCTTCAAAACGCAGAATCACCAGTCACAAAACACAGAATCAAAATTCACGACCCGCATCAGGCTGATTAGTGGCTGTAGAGCATTAAACCAGTGGGGTTCACACCCAACCCACTCCCTTCTCTGCCTGGGCCGGCTGCGCAAGGCTTCAGAGACACTGTCCTTGGCCCGCAGTTCATGTTTAGTTCAGACACGCAAATGGCTGGGCTGCACCCAAATGTCACCCCCACCCCCACCCTGCCCCTGCCCGCACCCTGACCCCTGACCTGGTTAAAACACAGATGCTTATCCAGGGGGGTCTGGATGGCGCCTGGAATTCTGCTTTTCTAACCAGCTCCTGGAGGCAAGGCCGATGCTTCTGATCTGGGTCACACACACTTAGAGGTGCAGGGAATGGTGAGAACACGATTTTAGAGTACTGACCCCTCATCCCAGCTGAACTGTCATTAACGCTAAACACTTGCCCGCTCGATTCCGTGCGGTTTTCGACGTGGCCAGTCACATCATCTGTGGGGAAATGACAGACCTGTGGCTCCCTCTCCACCCTTTATCTGATTAACGGGGCTCCCCTTGCTCCTACTCTGCAGGCAGTGTGTGCGTGTGCGTGCGTGCGTGTGCGCGCGTTTGTAAACCATGAATGGGTGTTAATTTTGTCAAATGTTTTCTCTGCGTCAAGCTTGCTAGGCCTCTGCGGCTACTGTTTTGGGCTTGTTGCAAGCTGGCAGGCAGAGGAGCGGGCTCAGATGTCCTGGGGGAGGTGTCCGGGGTCAGGGCCAGCAGTAGGTGGGGGCTGGCCGCCCATCCTGGCCGTGGGCCCCGGGGCCAGATGTTTGGGCTTAGCTGCCTGGCCAAGCGGGGATAAAGTGACCGGATAATTAAGCACCCGCTTCTTTGGGGCTGGCAGAAGGTGGCAGAGGGTGGAAGAACCTTGGGCCCGGGTGCCTGGGAGACCCCGCCACCCTGGCTTGCAGACAGTGGAGTTGGGATTCTGAACCCCCAGGGGGGACCCTCTGGGGAGGGGGGCTGGAGCGAGGGTGCACCTGCTCCCATCTGGGGATGAAAGAGGGCGCCTCTGGCTTCTGAGTCAGGGTGCCACCCTTGGAACCCCGACGAGCCGGGACAGCAAGGGGAATGCAGGCAGACACCTTCCCCAGGGCACCAGTCAGCAGTTATTTAAGTCTTAGGGCTTAATGGGACCCAGGGGGAACAGAGGATTCTCAGCGTGCTCCTTGGTCTGTTGGCAGGGGCAGACAGCTCATCTACCAAGACCCCCAGACAATATCCCTCCCCACCCCCAGCAAGTAACTGGACCCTGCTGGCCTTTGCCGGACCGCGGGGGCGCCAGCTCCGTGACCTTCCAGGACCTCAGAGCCAGGCTCCGATCTGGGGAGAGGGAGGAGGAGGGGAGCTGAGGGATTGACACTGTGTTATTCTGAGGCCCTGCAGCTCCGCTGTGTGACCCTGGGCAAGGAGCCTGGCCTCTCTGAGTCTCCAAGCCCTTTCCGAAACAGGGGTCAAGTTGCTCCCTCTGAGGGCTGTAGGGAGGGTGGGAGGTAGTGTGTTAAGAGTCCATAATGGGGCTTCCCTGGTGGCTCAGTGGTAAAGGATCCACCTGCCAACTCAGGAGATGCCAGTTCGATCCCTGGTCCGGGAAGATCCCACATGACCTGGAGCAACTAAACCTGGGCGCCCCAACTCCTGAGCCTGTGCTCTAGAGCCCAGGAGCTGCAACCACTGAGCCCACGTGCCTCAGCTTTGGAGCCCACACACCCTCGAGCCCGAGCTCTGCAACGAGAGAAGCCACCACCGTGGGAAGCCCTGCACCACAGCCAGAGAGGAGACCCCACCCTCTGGGACTAGAGAAGGCCCACGCAGCAATGACGACCCAGCACAGCCAAAAACATATTTAAAACAAAGAGAGCCGCCAGCGTGTGGGACACAGAGAAGCGCAGTGAGAAGTGGGCGTGACCCCTCGTGAACTCGTGCCGAGCTCTGCTGTCACCTGCAGTAACACTGCTAATCCTCACGACCACCCCAGGAGGCAGGAGGCCTCTACTCCCCCCTTGGACAGATGGGGAAACAGAGACTCGAGAACGGAAGTTAACTTCCGGAGGCCCCACAGCCAGCACATGGCCTTGAAGCCAGGGTGAGCTGACTGGGGGCACTTAACACCTTGTGAGCAAGGGCCCTGGGTCAGACGGGCCTGGGTTCTAGTCACGAGCCTACTGCACACTCCCTGAGTGATCAGGGCACAGGACCAAACGTCTCTGTGCCTCAGTGCCCTGACCTATAAAGTGGGGACAATTTGGTAATAACGATCACATGGAGAGTAGGTGTCAAGAGGCAGGCCCTGTGCAAAGCACTCTCGCATAGGCACTAATCTATCAGGTAATCATCACAGCAGCCCCACAGGCTGTGTATTGTTACTATCCCCCTTTAAGAGACGGGGAAACTCAGACCAAGCAGTAACTGACTCAGGGTCAGTCCCGCAAGGGCTCAAACTCAGGCATTTAGGCTCCAGAGCTCACCCACTCCCTGCCGAGCTGTGGAAACAGTACCCTCCTCAGAGGCTGTTCATGAAGATACAATGACATCATGCGTGCAAAGCCCTCCGCACAGAGCCTTACCCGTAGGAAGCGCCTGGAGAACATTAGTCATTATTACTATGACGATGAGTTCAGTCATTCAGAAGGTATTAATGGAGGGGGCATGTTGTGTCAGGCTCCATTCTAAGAGCTGGACATACGTCTGTGAACAAAGATTTCTGCCCACGTGGGGCTTCATCATCGCCATCGTCATTGCCATCGTGATTACCACCATCACCTCCACTATCCTCATCACGACCATTGTCACTTCCATCATTCGTCACCATCATGAGTCATCATTGTGACCTTCAAGACCGTCACCGCCACCGTGATCACCTTCAGCACCCTCGTTATCACCATAATAATCATCACCACCGTCACCACCACGATCGTCTTCACCCTCACCAGCATCATCCCCATGACCGCTTCCATCATCGTCATCACATCACCGTCACAACAGCTATCGCCATCATCTTCATGACCGTCATTGCCACCATAAATATCACCATGACGATCATTACCTTCAGGATAGCTGTCACCACTGCCTTCATGACCATCATCACCATTACGGTCACCTTCATCACCTCGTGTGGTGCCTGAGGCATTCACAAACAGATCGTCTTGTGATTCCACCTCCCCCAGTGCCCCAGAAACATCATTCACACTTCGTGTTTAAGTAGATACTTTGGTTTTCCTTTGTTGTTGTTGTTGTCTGGGAGTGGCTTAAGTCCCTCCCATATGGTCACACATCTCCCCGCAGAGGCCTCTCTTCCCACTCAGGGGTGGTAGTGGTTGGGACAGGTGTGGTGGGGGGCCAGGCCACCTCTGCCAGTCTCTTCACAAACTCACCCAGCTGCCCCAGACCCTGGGCGGCCTCCACCAGCTGGGTCAAGCCCAGTCCCAGGGCTCGGCGCTCCTGTTGATCTCGCTCCAGGGCCTGGTTCAGCCTCTGCAGCTGGCTGCCCACGTCCCTCACAGCGGCCACCAGCTCTACCAGGGCAGGCGGCTCGCAAGCCATGACCCTCACAGGTGGCACTGGGACCTCACACGGGCCCAGAGGGCCTGAGCTCGGACTGGGAGCTGGCCCAAGGGAGAGGTGGTCAGGGGGCGGCTGATCCAAGGGGTGGGCCATAGGAGTCAGATGGTCCCCAGATGACCCCACAGGGGTCACAGTGGGGTCAGGGGCTGAGTGTGGAGTCTGGGTAGGTGGAGAGGTTACTTGGGGGCTCTGGCTTGTGGCTGGTTTGAAGTTCTCAGTGGACAGTATATCCATGCTTGGGGCGGGAGACAGGCTAGACTCCGAGGCTGGAGATGTGGAGGGGTGATGGGGCCCCGTGAAGTTCAACTGGGGGTGCAGGCTGGGCTTCACTGGAGAGGGAGACAGAGGTTCTGTTTCCAAGGAAGTTAGAACGGACTTGGCAGTAACCACAGGGGCTGAGGTGAGGTCAGGTGTCATGGCGCGGTAAGCAGTGGTAGTCAGGTGAGGGCTTGTGGCAGGGTAAGGGGTGGTGATGGGGTGAGCGGTCGTGGTGGGGTGAGGGGTTGTGGCGGCATGAGGGGTGGTGGCGGGGTGAGGGGTCATGATGGGGTGAAAGGTTGTGACTGGCGTGAGGGGTTGAGATAGACTGGGGAGTGGTGGTGGGATAAGGGGTCGTGGTGGCGTGAGGGGTTGTGGTGGGGTAAAGGGCAGTAGTGGGGTGAGAGGTCACTGTAGGGTGAGGGGTCGTGGTGGGATAAGGGATCGTGGTGGGGTGAGGGCTCGTGGTGGCGCGAGGGGTCGTTGTGGGGTAAAGGGTGGTAGTGGGGTGAGAGGTCGCTGCGGGGTGAGAGGTCATGGTGAAGTACGGAGCCGTGGTGGGGTGAGAGGTCGCTGCGGGGTGAGAGGTCATGGTGGAGTATGGGGCCGTGGTGGGGTGAGAGGTCACGGTGGAGTACGGGGCCGTGGTGGGGTGAGGCCCTGTGGAGCGGTCTGGGGAACTGGAAGGTTCTGGAACTGCGCTGGGCTGGGGAGACATGCCCCGGCCTGGGGCTCTGTCCAGCTCCGGGGTCAGCCCTGAGGTAGGGGAGAGGCGGGTCGCCGCCGCCGGTGCAGAGGGGTCTGAGGTGAGCTCCTTGGGCGCGGTGGGCGGTGGGGTGGGCGAAAGCCCAGAGGTCGGCGCGGGAGCGGCGGCGGCGTCAGGGGAGGGCCCGGTAAGGCTGGGGCTCGTCGAGGTGCGGTGGATGCTCCCCCGAGAGGCCGCGGCCGGGCTGGGCGGCACCGCGGAGGGCGCGTCAGGGGTAGCCTCCGGCGTTGAGGCCGCCGTGCGGGTGAGCAGCGGTGCGGAGGCGGACGTTAGCGGAGGGCCGGCGGACCCCGGCGCATCGGAGGAGGCTGGTGAAGGGGCGGCGGGCGCGGTCCTGGCCGTCGTGGGCCGCAGCCGGCGCTCTGGCCACGGTCTCCTCGGGGAGCCTGGCGGAGGAAAGACAGACGGCCGAGGTCAGGCCGCCCCGCCCACCTCGCGGCGCGCCCCGCCCTCCAGACGGTACGGCCAATGGGGAGGCGCGGGGCCTTGTGACGTCACGGGTCGCCGGCAGACTTCACCCGGCCCTAGTGCCCCACCTCCCCGAATGCTCGGATGTCTCCAAGCGCCACCTGGCGTCCTCTCCTCTGGAGGATGCGGGGATGGGCGCGCGGGGAGAGGGGGACGCGGAGGGGTACCCCGGGATGCAGGATGGTTGGGGGCAGATGTGCGCAGCGGGTGTGGGAGGATGCGGGAGGGAGCCAGGGGAATGCAGGCCGGGGGTGTGGGATGCAAGAGGGGGCGGAAGGGCAGAGATGGGGTGAAGGGAGATAAAGAGGCGAAGGGCATGGGAGGTGCTCGGAGGGAATGTAGGAGAGGTCGGAATCAAGTAATCAAGACCAGTATCTTTTTGCCCTATTTTTAAACAATCAAAATTAATGCGAAAGATCCACAATGAACAAAAAGTCAAAATTTTAATTCAAGGCAGGATCCGGACTACCTCACTGGAATCCCCCCTGTAATTGGCTGTCAGATCCTGGTGAGGTAGGTCGGATCCGACTTAAGTTAAAATTTTATTTACTTCATCGTGGATTGTTTTTGCATTCGTTTCTATTTTTTTAACCTATGGTATTAAGATTTTATCTTCATTACAAAATGCTTGGAATGCCCCCAAATTTTAGGCCTGAATAGGAGAAACCTTCCCCTCTTCCAGGCAAATGTGATTTTTAACCTCTTGTGACAGATGAAGGAAATCAGGCCAAGAGGGCAAGTAATTTGCCTGAGGTCACACACTGACACAGTTTGAAGGTTATAAGACAAGGTCTGAGCCCAAGTCCTTTGCATCCAGAGTCGGGGCCAGTAAGTGTCACTTTCTCAGCGGTGGGAATGTTCTGTGCTGGCCAGTATGGTAGCCGCTGGTCACCTGTGGCTTCTGAGGACTTGAAATGTCGTTCAACTAAGGAACCAAATGTTTCCTTTTTCAATTTTTAACATTTTTATTTTGGCTGCACTGGGTCTTCGTTGCTTTGTGCGGGCTTCTCTTGTTGGGGAGCACAGGCTCCAGGGCACCTGGGCTTCAGTACATGTGGCTCTCGGGATCTAGAGTGCTGACTTCCATAGTTGTTGCGCACAGGCTTAGTTGCTCTGCAACGTGTGGAATCTTTCTGGACTAGGGATCAAACCCATGTCCCCTGCATTGGCAAGTGAATTCTCATCCACTACATCACCAGGGAAGTTCTCAACTTTTTTTTTTTTTTTTACTTTGAATGGATTTCTTTTTGTAAATTTTGTAAATTCTTTTTGTAAGTTTTTTTAAACAACAAAAAAGTATGGAATACTTCACAAATTTGCATGTCATCCTTGCACAGGAGCCATGCTCATCTTCTCTGTATGGTTCCAACTTTAGTATATGTGCTGTGGAAGCAAGCACTGTAAGTTTTTTTAATTAAAGTATAGTTGACTTACAATGTTGCATTAGTTTCAGGTGTACAGAAAAGTGATTCAGTCATCGATAAATATATATTCTTTTTCAGATTATTTTCTCATACAGTGTTTGTCGCTTAGTCATGTCCGACTCTTTGCGACCTCATGGACTGTACCCTGCAAGCCTCCTCTGTCCATGGAATTCTCCAGGCAAGAATACTGGAGTGGTTAACCATTCACTTCTCCAGGGGATCTTCCCAACCCAGGGATCAAACCTGGGTCTCCTGCATTGCAGGCAGATTCTTTATAGTCTGAGCCACCAGGGAAGCCCCGATTTTCTCGTGTAGGTTGTTACAAAATAGTGAGTATAGTATCATGTGCTAAACAGTAGGTCCTTCCTTTTTCAAGTTTTTGATTAACTTAAACAGCTGCCTGTGTTGGTAGCTACCATATTGAATAGCACAGCTTGACTGAATTCCACTTTTCTGCAGGGTCCCTGAGGTGCATCATGTCCCCCTGCAGGGTCAGAGGAACAGTTAAGTAAAGGGCTTGGCCTCCAGCCAGGCCACCTGGATTTAGACCCCAGATCCGCTGCTTCCTAGCTGGGTAACTGTGGACAAATGACTTAACTGCCTTGAATCTCAGTTTCTTCCCCTTCTGTAAACCACAGACGATCCATGTATCTCCCCTATAACCATGAGGGTTCAGAGAGCCTGTGCATGCACAGAGCACTTATGCAATGCCAAGCAGGTAATAAGCATTCTCATCATTACTTATATTGCCATAGGCATTGATATCTGTGCCTCAGTTTCTCTCATCTGTGAAATGGGCACAATTATAGCACCTACATCACTCATTAGGCCTCGTGTGGCTGCTACAAGGATTAACATATATAAATGTTAAAGACTAATACACATAAAGTGCACAGAATAGTGCGTGACATATGGTATATTGCTCCATAAATGTTAACTGTTTCTGGTTATCATTTCAAGAATCTCAGCTTGGTTTGTGTTCACAGGGGCTCAGATACCCAGAGAGGTATTGGCTTAATTTTTTAGACCCAAGGAACAGAGAGTTAAGCCAATCATACTCCCTTGTACATTGTCATCAATAGTTCCTGCAATGTCTCCTCTTGTTTTATTTTTTCCCCTCATCTTCTCCCATAGGAACCTCCAGTCTAATGTGTTTCATGTGTGGTCTTAAACAATATAGAATGCATAGATGTTTTCATGTTAATATAAAAGTGTATGTATATTTTAGGGTTTGTGCTTTTAATTTCTGCAAATAACATTCTGCTGGACATCTCATTGTTTCTGAACTTCTCAGTATTATGTTGTTAGTACCTATGCATGTTGCTGTGTATACAGCCTGCCATTGCTTTAGCCACTGCATAGAATTCCATCAGGTGTAACCATTTCTCTTCTTCCTTACCCTTCTCTTGGACACTTAACTTGCCTCCCATTCCCTAATACATCCTCACACATATTCCTTTGTAAGCCTGTGAAAGAATTTCTCTGGATGCAAAGAGCCGACCCATTGGAAAAGACCCTGATGCTAGGAAAGACTGAAGGCAAGAGAAGGGGGTGACAGAGGATGAGATGGTTGGATGGCATCACTGACTCAATGAACATCAGTTTGAGCAAACTCCAGGAGATAGTGAAAGACCGGGAGAACTGGCATGCTGCAGTCCATGGGGTCACAAAGAGTCAGACACGACTTAGTGTCTGAACGACAACAACAAACAGATCTAGGAGCAGGGTTGCTGGATGGTAATGTATAATCATATTTAATTTCACTGAACAGCTCTAGGTTGCTTTTATTGATTGCTCTATCCAGTGGGGATACCTGTCTCCCCACACCCACACCCACACTTGGTATTATCGACCTTTCCACTTTTTTCCCACACTTGTCAGTTTTCATTTGGATTTTCTGACTCATTATGAGCGTGAGCATTTCCAGACATACATGCTGGGCATTTGGGCTTCCTAGTCTGCAAATCGCCTGTTTGTGCCTTTCCCCCCATTCTCTTACAGGATTTCCTGTCATTCTTTGGTTGATTTGTCAGAGTGACGAACATGATACAGGTGCGGGTTTCTCCACTTCGGCCCTGTCGCCATGTGGGGCTGGCTGGTTCTCTGTGGTGGGGGGTTCCTTGTGCGCTGGAGGGTGTGTACAGCAGCCTGGCCCCCACCCACCAGGGACCACTAGCCTCCCCGCTCCCAGCCGTGACAACCTGAAATGCCTTCACGTCTTGCTAGTTATCCCAGCTGAAGACTACTGGTGTCGATAGAAATATATTCAGGATATATTTCTGCCTGGTCTTTCTGGGGTGAGAGCTGGGTCACCACTGGGAAATCTGCAATCCACCTCTCCATTCTGTTGTTGCTGTTTAGCTGCTGAGTCGTGTTCGAATCTTTATGACCTCGTGGACTGTAGCCCTCGGGGCCCCTCTGTCCATGGGATTTCCCAGGCAAGAATACTGGAGTGGGTTGCCATTCCCTTCTCCACCACCTCTCCAGCCCACCCCACAAACACCCTGCCACATGCCTCACCTGTGTCCCCACGGAGCCTGGGAGCTAGAGAGGGGTGGCCTGAGCTCCTGGTGGTGCCAGGGGGGCCAGGTGTGGCTGCAGTGGGGGTCTCCTTGGCCGGGATTCCTCCTGAAGGTGTGTCCCCCGTCTGGGAAGGCTCACGACAATCCTTGTCACCTTGAGAGATAATAGAGAGAACCGAGTAATCCCTGTCTCTGTGTTCTGAGGCTTTCTTCCCAGGATGCCAGCTTTTAGGAGGACTCCGTCAAGAAGAACACAAATAGGAACTACTTTTCCTGTTAAAATGTCAACCCACCAAGGGCAGGCATGCTCCCTGGGTCTGTGTGTTCTCAAAATGTGTTCTAAGAAATGGCTGCATGCTCGTTCGTGGTTCATTAGTCTGTGATCGATTTGATTTTTTTCATTAAAACATACACTGAAAAAAGGGGACCTGCAGGGCTTCCCTGGTAGGAGTCTGCCCCGCAGCACAGAGGACGCCGTGGCACAGGTGGCACTGGCAGGCAGATTCTTCACCACTGAGCCACCAGAGCAGCATCCATCTCTCTAGACATTGTCCAGCTGCCCTCACAAGTGGGTGCAGATCCTCAGGCCCGCCTTTATCCCACATCCTTGCCGCTGAAAGACATGTTAATTTTTGGCAAGCTCGTGGGGAGCTGGTGGGCAAAGAAGTTGCAGGTTCCCTACAGATGACCAACCTGAAGCCCAGAGAAGGCAAGGAATTTTCCTAAGGTCACACAGCTAAGGGGCAACACTGGGCTTCAGATCCAGTAGGCCTACCTGGTTCTGAATGGAGACCTCTTTCCCTGTGGGGGCAGATAGAAATAAAGCCCGAGGCTGGCCTCACCCCTGGTCACCTCCCCCGCCCCCCGCCTGGCTCACTCTGCTCCAGCCAGGCTGGGATCCTTGCTCTTCTCTCAAGACCCCACCACAGGGTCTTTGCACATGCTGACCCCTCTGCCCAGAAAGCACCTTTAGCTCCCTCTCCAGGTTCCCCATCACAGCTGACATCTTTACAATGGACCACAGACCTCACCCCCTGCCGCCACCCCTACCAAGAACTCCACTTCTGCCCCACCGACCTCACTGCTGTGTCTCCAACCAGCTGAGCACACTCCCACCTCATGGCCTCTGCACGTGCATGCTGACTGCACTTTACGGAACACTCTCCAACCAAGTATTTGCATGGCTTTCCCCTTCTTTTTCTCCTTTTTCCTTTCATTTTATTTATTTTTGACTGCACTGCATGGCAGGTGGGATTTAAGTTGCCTAACCAGGGACTGAACCCTTGCCCCCTGTGTTGGCAGCGCCAAGTCTAAACCGCTGGACCAGCAGGGGAGTGCCCCCGGCCTCTTGAGCCTGTCACTTAACTGGCATTTCCCTAGTAAGTCATCTCTTGACCATTCCATTTTAAATGACAATTCTTCACACACACCCCTTTCCCCTCTCTTTCTCGGTCCATCCATGTTCCGAGGGGTTGGGACTCATGCCTGCCACACAGCAATCATCTGAGGCATGAACTAATGCCTGTGTCTTCAAACTCCATCATCCAGGAAGCCTCAAGAAATGTTGCTTCAAATGAAATGGAAAGAGAATTCAACCTTCATAAGCTTCCATCTTCACCTCCTGTGCACTCTCTCTAGACCTACACGGCAAACTTGCAATTGTTTGTTCATTCATCCATTCAACACAGATCCCATGGAAGACAGACTAATGTTCCCCAAAGATGGCCAAGCTCTAACCCTTAGAACCTGTGAATATGTTACCTTTCATGGCAAAGACTTTGCAAACTGACTAATGGTCCAGTCCTTGAAATGAAGGGTTTATCCTATATTAACCCAAGGGGACCCAATCTATCACACAAATCCTTATTCTTAGAGAATCTATCCCAGCCGTGGGTTTCCCTGGTGGCTCAGTGGTAAAGAATCTGCCTTCCAGTGCAGGAGACATGGGTTCAATCCCTAGGTCGGGAACATTCCCTGGAGTAAGGGAATGGCAACCCACTCCAGGCAAGAGGAGCCTAGTGGGCTATGGGGTCCCCCTAGTCCATGGGGTCACAAAGAGTTGGACACAACTGAGTGACTAACACACACACAAATCCTCACTGTAGTGACAAATATATAAAGATTAAAAAAGGACCACAGAGACGCAACATTGCTGACTTTGAAGATGGAGGAGGGGGCAGTGCACCAAAGAATACGGGAGACTCTAGAAGCTAGAAAAGGCACAGGGAACAATCTTTCCCTTCAGCCTCAGAAGGTATACAGCCCTGCCATCTTTGATTTCAACTAGTGAACGACCCCAGCAGGGCTTCTAACCTCTAGAACTGCAAAATAATAAGCTTGTGTTGTCTTAAACCCCAAATGTGTGGTGGTGTTATGGCAACAATAGAAGCTGACATAGCTAAACCTGAGACAGCTAAAAGTCTAGTGGAGATGACATGTCCTCAACAAGCAATGTCTCAGCTCCCGTCATCGCTGCTCAGAGAAGCCCCTTCCTCATGCGGTCTTCTGGTGGAAAGGATGCCATCTCCACTGTGAGCTTTTCCCCACTGCTCTACTAGAAATAATCGCTGTGTCCCTGGGACTCTACAGCTGTTGTTCATTTACGGTAAATAACTCTAACAAGCAGTGCATTGCGGTTTTAAGTGATTTCACACACATTTTGCTCGTTGAATTGGGACCTGAGGTCACCCAACCCCTTGTCCTAATTCCAGTGTAGTCGCAGCTGGAACCCTGGCAGCCAGACTCCAGAATTCACACTTGTAATGACTTCAGTAATTCCCCAGTACAACAAGCAAACTGTGTGCGAAATCGTTTAAAATGGATCTCAGCCGCAGCTCCTGAGTTCAACTTCCCCGAGCCTCATTCCCCTCCCTCCCACCTGAAACACAAGGGCAACACCAGGACCTCTGAAAGAGTGAAAGTGTTAGTCGCTCAGTTGCGTTCGACTCTTTGTGACCCCATGGACTGTAGCCCGCCAGGCTTCTCTACCCATGGGATTCAGGACTTATGTCACCCAGTTAATGGCATGTGTTCCTGGCACTGTCCTTGACTCTTTCCAGGGACCCTGGAGCTGCGGCTTTGTTTTTACCGAAGTAAGGAATTGCGGCTCAATGAAGCGGAGTCATTTTTTTCCAAGGCCCCCTTGCTAATAAGGGCAGAATTTCTGTCTGTTGTTTCCACCTCTCCCCACCCAACCCTGCCCCTCTTCCCAGTACTAAGGTTGCACATGTGACCCCCGGGATTTCCATCGCGCAGTGCCTAGTTTCGTACTTATCTGTGCTCACACACCCCCTCTCCCCCACCACGAACAGGCGCGCTCTCAGAGGCCCGGGCACGGCCGCCCTCAAAGCTGCGGGTGTCCAGCCTCCGACCGTCTCCGCCGCGAGGGGGCGCGACGAGACGGGGAGGCCGTGCCCGGCTGCAGAGACCGAAGGCTCTGGAATCCTGGCCACACGGCACGGAAGAGCATCACCGCTGGAAACTGAGCCCTAAGTCACGAGTCCAGTGCCCCCGAGCCCAAATCTCGGCGGCCCCAAGGCCGGCTAAGCGCCCCCGCCCCGTCCCTCCGGCGGAAGCACGACACCTAAGCAGAAGACCGACCCGGGCGGCAGGGGCAACTATAACACGCTTCATGCTTTTATAGCCGCGGGCGTGGGCCAGCTGGCCAATCAGGAGGCGTACCAGCGCCTGTGACGTCACATGGCGCTGGGCCATTGACGTTCACCCTCCCCCGCCCCTGCAGCCGAGGCCCCGCCTCTCTCACCGAGGCATGCGGAGTGCGCATGCCTGCTGAACGCGCGAAAAAGGCGGGATCCCGCGCGGAGCGAGCAAAGCACGCGACACCTAGGGGAGGGGAGGGGCCGGGAGAGCCGGGCGAGGCAGCCGGCCCGTGGGAAGCGGAGGGACGGAGGGTCGGCGAGAAGGACGAGGAGACGGAGGAGGGAAGAGGGGAGAAGCGGCCGCGGGCCGCGGGGTCGGATGGGAAACAGCGAGGAGGCTGGGCGTGGAGTGAAAGAGAAAGGAAGGCGGGGGAGAGAGAGAGAAACTGGGAGAGACAGGAGTGATGAAGCATGGCCTTGACAAGGAGAGAAAAGGTGAGAAAAATGGTGAGAGGCCGATGAGCGATAGAGACGAGGAGGGGGAGACAGAGGAGAGGAGGAAGACAGACACGGAGCTGAGAAGATAAAACTGACCGCAGAAAGCAGGGTGAGGAACAGAGAAGCTGAGCGTGAGACGCTGAAAATGACAGGAGGAGGGGGAGGACACAGGAGACGTGAGGAGAGACTGGCCGAGAAATAGAGGGAGAGACAGAGCCGGGAGGGCGGGCAGTGAGGAATGGAAGGAAAGAGCCAGACGCCGGGGCGGGGATAAAGAGAAGCTGACCGAGGTGGGGGAGGGCGGAGAGAAACAGAAATGGTGGGACATGAACTTGATGAGGAAAGAAAATGAGAAAGGTGACGAGAAAGAGACATGGTCGGTGAAAAAGAAAAAAGAGTGATCGAGGTGCGGAGGGTGAGAAGTTGAAAAAAAGTGAGAAAGAGGAGCAGAGAGGGATCAAGAGAGACTGAGCAGAATGGAACAGATCTCTCTCTCTCACAGACACACACACACACACAGACACACACACACACACACACACAGGAGAGAGGAGAGAAATAGGCACCATCTGAGCCGGTCAAGGCCCCGAGTGTGACCACACACACACACACACACACACACACACACACAGGAGAGAGGAGAGAAATAGGCACCATCTGAGCCGGTCAAGGCCCCGAGTGTGACCACACACACACACACACACACACACACACACACACACACACACACACAGGAGAGAGGAGAGAAATAGGCACCATCTGAGCCGGTCAAGGCCCCGAGTGTGACCACACAGATGGAAGAAGGAAAACAGGCCACAGGGAGACAGAGGCCATGGGGCAGCGGGGCCTGGAGCTGTGGGGGCCCCCCCAGCCCGCCTCCGAGCCTCAGCCCCGCCCAGCCCAGAGCATGCGCTGGGAGAAGAGGCTTGAGGGGCTGGGGTGGGGCGGCGGCGTGGTGACGGCGTGTGCCTCCGTGTGGGGACTGGGGAACTTCTGCGGAGGCTCTGGCTCCAGGGACACGGGCTTTGACATCAAGGCTGATTCCCGGAGGCCCCAGAAGGTCTGCAGGAGGACTGGGGGCCGGGCTCTGCTGAGCCTGGCTTGATTCTGAGACTCAGGGCGGGGCAGAGGAAGGGATCTCGCCTTCTAGGTTCTTGTAGGACAGTTACACACAAGCCCAGGGAGGGAAAGTTCTTAGCATCTCTGGAGCCGAGGAAAACCTGCCTGCGGTCTCGGAGACCCGGGTCAGCTCATTCAGGAGGGTCTTTCAGGAAGCCCGGCAGGGAGACGCCCCTCCCCACCCCATGCCTGCCCCTCACCTGTGCTCGGAAGGCGCCTCGTTGCTGGGGCGGGGGCCCCTGAGCTCCCCGTTGTTTCCCGGGAGAGGGTGTGTCCGGGCACCCCTGCAGCAGTGGTCCCCTTGGCCAGGTCCTCCCCCGAGGTGGGGTCCCAGGTCCAGGGGGGATAGTCCTCCTCGTCTGCGTAGCCTGGGGAGGAAGAGGGGAGGGGAGAGCCCGAGCCGACTCAGGAGTCCTTGCCGCTGCTTCTCCTGAGGTCCTTGCCGGGATCTCCTGGCGCCACTCGGGGTCCTGCGCCCCGCTCCGCGCCCCGCCCCCCGTACCAGTGCAGGTGACGTCCCCCGCCCCGCACCCCGCCCCCCGTACCAGTGCAGGTGAGCCCCACATCCTCCTCGTGGTCGCAGTTGTGCTGTCCCCACGCCCGGGCGGGGCAGTCGCTCAGCGAGGATTCGCTGCCCTTGCAGCCCACGTCGTCCAGCCAGATGGGCCCGGTGCCGGGGCCGTAGTGGGTTTTGCCCACTCGAGGCCGGATCCTCCCGCAACCCAGCTCCCAGCAGGCCACCATGCCGTCCCGCAGGTCCCAGCCGTCATCACAGACCGTCCCCCAGCGTCCGGCATGCCACACCTCCAGCCGCCCGGCACACCGGTTGGGCCCATCCGCCAGACGAACCCGGAACGGGCCTGCTGGTGGGAGACCCAGATCAGGAGGGGTCAGAGAGGGTCCCCAGGGGCCAGCCTCACCCTTCTCATTCCTCTACTCACCTGCTGCGCTGGTGGGGGAGGGGGCCGGGTCTGTGGATGACTCTGGAGAACCTTGTCCTGGGAGCTCAGCGGATGGCTCCACGGTGGCCTCGGAGGTCACTAATCGGGGGCCCTGGGTGGTGGGTGTCCCCACAGTCTTAGAGGTCCGTTCCCGGGGGGCTCGAGAAGTCCGAGTCACGGTGGTGTGCGAGGTCAGCCTGTGGGGGGCCTCCGTGGTCAGCCTGGTGGTAAACTCGGAAGTGGGTCTTTGGGAGGCCCCCATGGCTGGGGTGCTGGTGGTGGTGGTCCGTGAAGTCAGTTCTGGGGGACTCTGGGTGCCCGGGACCCTGGAGTGCTTAGTGGTTGGCATCGCTAGGGGCTGAGTGGTCGGTCTCTTTGCGTTCTTAGTCACCCACTTCTTGGTGCTCTTGGGCATCTTCCCTGGGGCCTTGGTGGTGGTTTTCTCGGGGACGCTGGAGGTCCGCCTTGCAGAGGGCTTGGTGGCCAGCTCCCCTGGGAGCCAGGCATCTGGGTCTCTGCCCAGGCTGGGGATCCAGCTCCAACTGAAGGGGTCTGAGATGGAGTCCAGGCCGGGGGTTCCTGGAGATGCGGGGGGGGAGGCGGCAGGGGAGACAGCAGACACCGTGAGGTCCCTGGCCAGGCCCCGCCTTCTCCTGTCTCCCCCTGCAGGCGGCCACCGAGTTCCCAAGCACTCAGCCTCACCACAGGTGGCATTCGAGTGTTTCCTATGAGCCAGGCCCTGTGCTGGGCCTGGGGCACTCCATGGCCACAGCGGCCCCATCCTGCCTCTGAGCACTTGCGGTCCTGAGCTGCCTGCCCACCTTCGCCCCCTCACTCTGACCCATCCTATCTACCTCGCCGCTGCCCTTCTCCTGTACCTGCTGACTGGTCACCACCCCTCCAGCGTGGCACCAGGTCACTCCCCAGCTCAAAACCCTTCTGTGGCCCCCGGGGCCTTGGAGAGGAGAGGGAAAGAGGGAAAGCGCCCCAGCTTTGTGCTCTCAGCCTCCACGGCTCACCCAACATCTTTCTGGGTAGCACAGGGAAAGTGGCAGATGCCACGGGTGATGCTGAGGGTGAGTGGTGCAGGACGAGGGTCAGTCTGGCCCTTCACCCCCGGCTGCTGGAGGCAGGGGGTCCCTCCCAGCCCTGGAATCGTCCTGCCTGGTTGGAGTGTGTTGCTCGCCTGGGGGCCCAGGACCACCCAGGTCATCTCTGCTAACAGTGTGGCTCATGAGCGCCCGTGGGCCACCAGCCACATGGGGGGATCCAGCTCCTGAAAACACTCTGCCTCCGGCTGGGAGAGCATCCCTGGCTGGCAACACGTCACGTGCATGATCACGTGTTTTTGCCGGAGAGGGGGGCGGATTAAGTGCTGTCTGCACCCCTCCCCTGGGAGAGGAGGCTTCACAAGGGTCTCTCCCGTACCCCGCCCCAGCTGCCTCCTCCCTTGTGATGTGAATCTGGGCCCTTCCACTGCAGGAAACCCTGCTCCTGAGTCTGACAGCTTCTCTGACCATTGTGAACCTTTCTAGAAAACTGTGGAACCTGAGGGTGGTCTTGGAGAACCTCCCGAGTGACAACGTATCACACGGGCTCGTGTCTCTGTCCCTCAGTAAGCCCCAGGCCTCTCTGAGGCCAGGGCTGCATTCCTAGTGCTCTGAGTCCTCGGGACCTGGCTCAGAGTCTGCCGCTGGATGAAACAAGGGCGCGTGAGAGAGCACAGGCCAAGGCTGAGCTCGCTTCAGCTGGCCCTCCACCACACCGGCTTCTCGCCACCTCTCGGTGCCCCTGTGCCTGCTTCCTTTCATCTCAGGGAGGACACAGCTCCCCTCCAGGAGGGAGACCCCGTGATTCTTGGTAGGAAGGAGAGGAGGAAGGACCCCAGCTGTGCCGCTTAGTTGCTGTGTGACCTTGGGCAAGTTACTCAACCTGTCTGTGCTGCAGTATCATCACCAGGCTTCCCTGCTGATGGTAGAGAGTCTGCCAGCAATGTGGGAGACCTGGGTTCCCTCCCTGGGTTGGGAAGATCCCTTGGAGGAGTGCATGGCAACCCACTCCAGTATTCTTGCCTGGAGAATCCCACGGACAGAGGAGCCTGGTGGGCTACAGTCCATGAGGTTGCAAAGAGTTGAAGACAACCAAGCAACTGACACTAATATCTTCATCAGTAAAACTGGTGTGTGTGCATGTGTGTATGTGTGTGCGCACGCACACACTCAGTTGCTCAGCTGTGTCTGAATGTTTGCAACCCCATGGACTGCAGCCCACCAGGCTCCTCTATCCATGGGATTTCCCTGGCAAGAATACTGGAGTGGGCTGCCATTTCCTTCTCCAGAGGATCTTCCCAACCCAGGGATGGAACGGCATCTCCTGCATTGGCAGGTGGATTCTTTACCACCGCACCTCCTGGGAAGTCCCTCACGTGGGCATAACGTCCATCAGTTTGGACTTATCCTGAGGTGTGAATGGGGTCACTTGTGTGAAAACAGCCCTCCCCAGGCAGGGGTTAGGAGGCAGGCACTCAGTCAACGTTAGTGCCAGCGTCAGTTCCCATTTCATCCTCCAAGAAGCCCTCCAGGGGCCAGCATACGGCAAGGCCTCCTCACCCGCGCAGGTGACTCCAACGTCCTCATTGTGGGCACAGTTGTGTTTCCCCCAGGGAGCGGCGGGGCAGTCTGCGAGGGCAGCCTCGGTCCCTGCACACCTCACGTCATCCAGCCAGATGGGGCCAGCACCCCAGCCGAAGCGGCCAGCGGTGGGGTCCGGTTGCCGCGGCCCCCCACAGCCCAGCTCCCGGCAGACCACGGCCGCGTCGCGCAGGTCCCAGCCATCGTCACACACGGTCCCCCAGCGTCCGGCATGCCACACCTCCAGCCGGCCCGAGCACCTGCTGGGCCCCGCCACCAGGCGCAGCTGGGGGGACCCTGGAGTGGGGGGGACACAGAGAATTCGAGGCAGGCCATCCTCCGTCTTCCCTCCATGCATTCACCCAGAAGGAGACCCCAGCTGGCCCAGACGCTCTGTGCTCTCCTCCCCTCTGTCCTCTGAGCAGGGAGGGGGCACCCGGGGGGCTGCGGGAGGGGGAGGGCAGGAAACCTACGCTCAGCCCCACACTTGGGGTTCAGGGGAGGACGGGGGCTCACCGGCGTCCGGCCCAGGCTCCTGAAGGGCGGTCGGGAGGGCGGGCAGAGCTGAGACGCCAGGCGTCCCCTGGGCCTGGCTCGCCGTGGGGGGCGGGGGCCTGGATGCGGCCCCCCTGGGCCCCGAGCTGTTGCTGCCCGCTGCTGGGGCCGTGGGAGGGGCGTACCCGAGAGGCATACCTGGGGCGCGGGAGGGGAGAGGTGACCACCAGCCCCTGCTTGTGGCGGGCGGTTCCCCGACCACCAGCCCAGGACCACCATGGGGGGGATTCACAGGTGAGCATGAACGGGGCAGGCGGGCCACCTGGACAGAAGGAGTGCAGACACCTGGGAGAACCTTCCAAAGACACACAGTGCCCCCAGCTCTCGCCCCTCTGGGTGAAGCCCCCCAGACCTCCCTCCCTGGCCTCTCCCCGGGGCTGCCCTCACCGTCACACACGGCCCCGGCGTCCTCCCGGTGGTGACAGTCATGCTGGCCCCAGGGCCGCGCTGGACAGAACCGCAAAGCCGTCTCGTTCCCCCGACAGCGCAGGTCATCCAGCAGGATGGGCCCCGCGCCCTCCCCGAAGAAGGCGCCCCCAGGGGCGGCCAGCGCGCCCCCGCAGCCCAGCTCCCGGCAGGCCACGGCGGCGTCCCGCAGGTCCCAGCCGTCGTCACACACGGTGCCCCAGCGCCCGCCGTGCCACACCTCCAGGCGGCCGGCGCACCCGTGGGGCCCGTCGGCCAGACGCAGCCGGGGGGCCGGGCCTGGACATTGGGGGGGTGGGGGGGAGCAGAGAGGAGGGAGACTGCAGTGGACAGGCAGGGACTGCGGCGGCGAGGATGGGGGAGCGGGCCTAGGCCGCGTGTGGGTCCTGCTCCACACCCGGTATGGGGCTGCAGAGCAGACCCTCCACCCTCACAAGTGAGGAAGAGGCTTTGAGACGGGCCATCTGGATGGACGGGGTGCGGGGGGGGACCTCAGGAAGATACACAGGACCCCCCAATTCTCACTGCTCTGCTCCGTCCACCGCCCCCGGCACGTCCCTGTCTCCCCAGGGGAGAGCCCAGGGCCCGCCTTCCAAGCAGGTCCCCATGCCCCAGCTGCCTTCCCCAGGCCTGCAGGGCAGGGCTTCTCAGCCTCAGCTCCCCCGACACGGGCGCTGTCCCCAGCACGTAGGATGTCCGGCGGCCTCTCCCAGCTCCACCCTAGACGCCAGCAGCCCCTGCCCCCGAAAGGCCTGCAGACCCCGCCCCTGTCACCCTAGCAGTGGGGCTGAGAGCTAGGCTAGAGGTTTGGGGGCCTTTCTGTTAGGTGTTTGTGGCCTGAGAGCAGGGCCGGCTCTGGACAGTGTGGAGTCCATCTCCAACCCCCAGTCGGTGTCTAAAGGGGACAGACCAGACAGGGTGCCACACCCCTGGCCTGCATCACCCGGCTGCATGTGCAGAGCTCCCGCAAGGCCCACCCCGAGGAGCAGAGATGGAGGTAAGACACCAAGCTCCCGGCCCCTCGATGGGGTTCACAACTTCCCGCCAGAGCTTAACCGCCCTGGGGAGCCTGGGCTGACCTTCCAGGCTTCAGAGGACACAGCTCAGCCCCCACGGTACAGCCCTCAGAGGGACCAACCTCACGGCTCCGGGTCCCCCGACCTGTGTCACCCTGGTCTCCACCCCCACCACACCCCCCACGCCAGACCCCCACATCATTCCTCTGTGCGGCCTGCCGGATGTCATGCTCTGGTGGAGCCTCTGCTCCATCTGGGAAGGGTGGGGCAGTGTGGGTGGGGGTGCGGCTCAGAGCGGCTCTCAGCTCCCTCTCCCAGTTCCCACCCACTCCCTGAAGCATTTCCTGGCCCCTGCGACTTAGCAGCAGCAGCAGCAGCCCCCTGCCTGGGTGGGTGGGCGGATGTCTCTGCCTCCAGTGGGTCCTTCAACTTGCCCACCCCACATCTGTGCGCCGGCGCGCCCTTTGCTGGCTTCGTCCTCGTCCTGCAGAGCGAGGGCTCCCAAGTCAGGAGAGCGAGGTCTGGGTCAGTGCCCACGTGCATGGGGCTGAATGAGTGTGGGTGTCGGGAGGAGGGAGGAGGGAGGGAAGAAGGAAGAGAGGAAGGAGGGAAGGGGGCTGGACACCTTTAGGTGAGTGGTATGGGGGCGTGGCCCGCGGGAGGGGCGTGGCCCGCGGGCGGCGCACGTACCGGTGCAGACTAGTCCTGCGTCCTCGCTGTGGTCGCAGTTGCTCCGGCCCCACGGGCTTCGGGGACAGTCTCTTAGGGTCTGCTCTCCGCCTCCGCACCCCACGTCGTCCATCCACACGGGCCCCGCGCCCGGGCCGAACCGGGCCCCCCCGGGGGCGGCCAGCGCACCCCCGCAGCCCAGCTCCCGGCAGGCCACGGCGGCGTCGCGCAGGTCCCAGCCGTCATCGCACACGGTGCCCCAGCGCCCGCCGTGCCACACCTCCAGGCGGCCGGCGCACCCATGGGGGCCGGAGACCAGGCGCAGCCGCTCTGCGGGGCGGGCGGGAAGGGGCACTGTGAGGGGCCTCATGGAGGCGGCTGGTACACCCTCGTTTTCAGTCTGGGAAGACGGAGGCCCCGAGGTGTCAGGGGCCTGAGATCGGCCTGCCAGCCGGCCAGTGGCAAAAAGTCGGTCTGGACAGGGCAGGGGGCCTGGGGACCTGCCGGGAGTGGACACCCGGCTCTACTGACCAGGCGGGGATCCTGGGCCTGACTGAATCCCTGGGGACGCAGTGACCCCCTACCCTGCACCTGGGGGTCCCCAGTTTGGCCTGACCCCTTCTGGAGTTGTTGCAGACGGAAGGCCTGCCTCGGACTTACCCTGGCGGGGGGCTCCAGCAGTCAGCACTGGGGCCCTGGTGGACTTGGCCAGCTTGGGTGGCCGGGGGCTCTTCTTCCGGGAGCCGCTCTGGGGGGTCCCAGCTGGGCGGGGGGCTGGGTGAGGAGGGGGACAGTGGGGGGGGGGCGGTTGAGAGCTGAATCTGGGGCTGCAGGTCAGTCCTGAGAGCCCCCAAGGGTCTGAAGGGGGCGTTGCGGGGGCCCCGGGGAGGGTGGAGGAGTCGGGCCTCTGTCCCTTCTCCCTCACGGCCAAAGCAGGAGACAGAGCATGGGCGGGGGCTCACCAGGCGTCACCGGGGGCTCCTCAGAGCTGGGGCTCAGCTCCCCTGCCAGCCCCGGCCAGGGGTCCCCGTCCAGGACTGAAGGTGGCTCGTCACGGTCCCTGGAGTCCGTCCCACGCTGGCCTTGGGGACAGCAGCGTGTGGCTGGAGGGCACGCTCCCTCCTGTGGGCCCATCTCAGGCCTGGGCTGCCCCACCCCACCCGGCGTGGCTGCGTTTCACCCAAGCCAAGTAGGTTCCCTATCAGTTTTTACCCTTGCCTTCTTCTCTGTGAAAACAGATGGTTTTTGCTGACACAGTTGATAAGTGGCCCATGAAGAATAATAGTCAGGAGACCCCCTGAGGGGAGGGACAATCCCCAGTTCCAGTCTGTGCAGACCAGCTCTGGCCCCTGTAAGTCTTCCTGCACCTCTTTAGGTGGTGGGAAGCACACGTGCAAATAAATAACTCTGGCTCGCCATCTGCCTGATCCAAATTCTGTCTGTATGAGCTCCTCGTGTGAGTTCATGATAAACTCATAGTTGTCCTTTACAGAGCTGCCGGCTTTATCAGTCTCAAAGTTCCTTCCAAATATTTTGGAGGATGTTCTTCGATATCCCTGCCGTCCAACACCCCAGTGCTATGGACAGGGCAGGCTCTGAGTGAGGCAGGGATAGGGTGTCTGGACTTCTGGATGCTCAGACTTACTGGGCTGAGGGTCCCTGGGCATTGAGGAGGTTGAGGATCCCTTACCTGCACAGACGACCCCCGCGTCCTCCTCGTGTGAGCAGATGTGGGCCTTCCAGCCCCGGTGGGGGCAGAGGCCCAGCTGCCGCTCCCCGCCCCGGCAGGCCAGTTCACTCAGCCACACGGGCCCTGCGCCCTCCCCAAAGAAGGCGCCCCCAGGGGCTGCCAGCGCGCCCCCGCAGCCCAGCTCCCGGCAGGCCACGGCGGCGTCCCGCAGGTCCCAGCCATCATCACACACGGTGCCCCAGCGCCCGCCATGCCACACCTCCAGGCGGCCGGCGCACCCGTGGGGCCCGTCAGCCAGACGCAGCCGCTCTGCGGGGACAGAGGAGAGGCTGTGACACCCTGGAGACCCCGGGGCCGGCTGGGAGGACAGGGGCTGGGGGCTGTCCTGCAGGGGCGTGACCAGGAGCCCCTTAGGAAGCAGGAGGCTGGGTGACTGCGTGGTCCTGCGGAAGTGCTGTGGGGGTCGTGGGCACATGCGGGTGGCCAGGGTCCAAGGGAGGGTGAGCCTGGGCCAGGCATGGGGAGGGCCTGGAGCTGAGCGAGCCGACGGGAGAAATGTTTGGAGCCACTTACCAACAGCCTGGGTCCCCATCAGAGTCACTGGAAGGGAGGTTGGAGGAGTGAGGCAGTGAGGTCCTCCTCGCGCCTCTGAACCAGAAACCCTGCCGCCGGGAAGGACGACTCGGGCCCAGCGCCTGGCCAAGGCTCAGGTCCTTGGGATGGGCGGAGCCCGGAGGCCTCAGGTCTGGGCAGGAGGCCAGGCCCTTGGCGCTCCCCCCTGGGGGCCTGGCTAAAGGTGAATGATGGGTGAACCCCCCCCTGCAGGGTCAGGGCTCATGGAGGGGAGAGGAAGTCCTGGGGTCTCCTGAGAGGGTGGGACCCAGAGTGCCTGAGGTCGGGTCCCTGGAGAATCAGAGGCGGCCAGATGTCCTGTGCCCGCCCCCCACCCCCCTCGCCCCGCACCAAGCAACAGGGATGGGGCCCTGGAACTCAGAGGCTTTGCAGTGGGTCAGCTCAGGGGTCAGAGGGCCGGGCCTGGGCCCCTGAGCCCTGGAGGAGGGGAAGGGTCACTCACCGAGGAGGCAGGCCAGGACCCTCATGTTTGCAGAGTCAGGGTGGGGACAGGGTGGAAGCAGACGGGAGCAGGAGCAGGGAGGAGGGGACGGCCGACGCAGGAGGGAGGGGAGCGCCTGCCGGAGGCGCCCTGGACCCGGGGAGGAGCAGGCGGGGGCTGGACGCTCTGCAGGAGGAAGAAAGGCTGCCGAGGAGGCAGCAGGGGACAGGAGCGGGGCGGGGAGGGGGCTGGCCAGCGGCTGAGGCCTGGGGAGGAGGGCGGTGGCGGGCGGGAGGGAGGGTGTCCAACTGCAGACACCCACACAGGAGACAGCCGGCTGGCCAGGACTGCTGCGCTCAGAGAGGCTTGGGGGGCGGCAGGCTGCAGGGGAGGATCCCAACAGGAGCGCCCACCCATCTGCCTCTTCTCCTATCCCACCAGGGTGGCGTGCCAGAAGCAGAGGGCTTTGAGGGTGGGCTCACATCAGCTGCCGGGGTTGGGGACCTGGTGCAGCAAGAGGGCTTGTGGGCAGACACCAGGAAGGACTTCCTGGACTGGGAAAGGAGACAGAGAGACTCCATTCCCCCTGGTGGATTTGCAGGCAGAAGTCATCAGCCCCCTGGGTGTCTCCCGAGAAAACTGGGGTCAGGGGTCGAGAGGGCCAAGTATCAGACTTGGGTGGGGGAAGGAGACTGCATACACACACGCACACACACAGGAACGCACTCTTTCTCTCTCTCTGCACTAAGCAGCTGTGAGGCGGAAAAAATTCGGTAATGGGGAGCGTGAGTCAGAGGGCTGGCAGGGAGCTGGGCTGCCTGAGCTCATTGCCTCCCCTGCCCCCAGTCCAGCACACTCCCCCCCACCCCCAAACAATTACTGTCAAGCTCGTGAAGGAGGGGCCAGACAGAAATGGGGGGTGCGGAGGCAGACTGGAAAAGGCATCAGAGAGAAACGGGCACGCAGCGGTTACAGGCTTTATTAACAAACGGGTGTAAAAAACCAGATGGGTCTGGCCTCCCCTCTGGGCTCCCACCTTCCTGGGGAGGGGGGCTGGCCGGGCCGCCCTGTGCCCACCACCCCCTCCCTGAGGCTCTATCCAGGCAGACAACCCCCCCCTGCAGAGGCTTCACTCAGCCCCTCTCTGCCTCTGCAGCCTCACCCCCTCCAAGCAAGGGCATCGCCCCCCCACCCCACTCCCCTGGGGTGGGGTGGGGGGGCCCTTGTCCCTGCCCGAGTCCTAACCCGGGTGTGGGGCATACTTGCTCGGCTTCCTCTCCTGCCACATGTCGTAGCACAAGCGACACAGGCTTGGCAGACAGACAAGATAAAGAGATTTCTCAGTGCAGACAGAATCTGAGGCAGGGGTTGGACGGGTTGACCTCTCTAAGAAGTTCAAACACTAGGGATGGGCGTCAGGCTGTGGCAGGGTCTCTTGCCCTCTGCAGGCCTCAGCTGCTGGGCCCTGGGTGGGTGGGGGCTCGGGGAGGGATGGCGTGGAAGTGCCTGCACACAGTAGGTGCTCACTGAGTGCCGCTTGTCCTCCCTCCCGGGGCTGGAGTCACAGTTCCTTGCTGAACTCCCGCACCAGCGTGTAGCCCATGCAGCCCCAGCTCCCCTCGGCCTGGTAGCCACAGCCCTCCAGCAGCCCGGCCACACCCCACGCCGCCACGGCCACCGGGACCACGAGGCGCGCCCGGGGCTCCCCCATGCCGCCGGCCCAGGCTCGCGCCCGGGCCTCGGCAAAGGCCAGCAGGCGCCTGCCGACGCCTCGGCGGCGGTGCCAGCGGGACACCGAGAGGCGGGTGACCCGGGCCCCGTCCCCGGCACCGGAGCCTGGGGCCAGGGCCAGGACCCCGCACACGTCTCCCGAGCCCCGCACTGCCACCCAGGGCCCCCCGAGGCCGCCCGGCGGGGGCAGCGAGCCCCAGCGGGCCCGCAGGCCCAGCTTCATGGCCGCCACAGCCAGGAACACGGGCAGGAGGAGGGCCAGGGCGAAGGAGGCCAGGACGAAGCGAAGGCCACTGCTGGCCGCAGCCAGGAGGAGCAGGGCCGGCGGCCGGGTCAGCGCATGAAGGGCCACGCGGTTCTCCGTGTCCTTCACGCCAGCCTGCGGGCAGGAGGAGCAGTCAGCGTGGGGGCTCCCGCGAGCGGCAGGCAGTGGGGGCGGAGGCAGGCCCTGCCCGGGGTGGGAGCGATCAGAGCGGAGGGTACAGCAGTGAGCCAGGGCTTGTGGCAGGCGTGCCACGGCGTGAACACACCTGCTGGCTGGCACACTGGGCTCTGAATGAGGGAGCGGGTGAATTAGGAACGGTGGGCGCTCCGGGTTCAGTGGAGTTGCAGGCGTGAGGCACCAGGGGAGGCTGGACAGAGGAGCAGCCCCACCAAGAGAGGAAGCTGGAAGGGGCCTCGAGGTCCTCAAGGGCCAGGCTCAGAGGAGTAGGAGGCCGGGTCATAGGGCTGAGGGGAAGTGGGAGGATGGAAGGGCTTGTACTGCGGGGGGAACGGCTTGGATCCATGGTGAGGGAACACTAACATCCCGCGTGCCATGTGGCGTGGCCACACACACACACACACAAAACCGTTCTCGATCCCCAGGTTAGGGAGAAGGCACTAGAGAGAGGAGGGTCCAAGACTGGAAGTGTTTTAGGAGCAAAAGATTGCTCTCCAGGGTTACCGCTGGCCCAGGAGGGTGGCTGAACCCACTCGGAATGCCACCCCGCCCCCTCCCGGGCTCCCTCGTGCCCCTCATTCTGTCCCCGCCCCTCCCAAGCTCATTGGTGCCCCCATTCTGTCCCCGCCCCCTCCCGGGCTCTCTAGGGTCCCGCCCCCCACCCCGAGTGGTCCCCTCCGTCCCACGCCCCCGGGCTCGGTGGCGCTGCTAAGGGCTCTCACCTTCAGCATCTCCAGCACTAAGGGTTTCTCATCTTCCCTCATCTCCCGCACCGACAGGTGGCTGGGGGCCATGGCAGCCCCCAGGTCGCGCGCCCCCAAAGGAGCAGGCGTGCACCTGGCGAAAACAAGCAGGTCAGTGTCAGCAGGGCACCTCTTGCCCCCAAAAGCGCCCCAGAGCTGCAGGCCACCAGCGGCAGCGTGTCCAGGTCAGGACGCGGGATGCTGGCGGCCTCTAGGCGAGGGCCGAGACACGACAGGCTTCCCGGTCAACCCAGCGACCTTCCGAAAGCCTCTCGGGTGAAGCCCGCCCCGGCGGTATTCGGCGACCCACGCCTAAAAGCCTGGTGCCCGCCAACACCTGCCAACACCGCGCTGCCTCCAGGCCCCGCGGCTGCCCTGGGGGTGAGTGAACCCCCCAGCCAGGGAAAAGACCGCTCTCCCCGCCCCCAGCGCCCAGAGCGCCTCTGCCCCCCGGCCGCCCCCAGCAGCGCCTGTCGCAGGAACGAGGACTTGCAGACACCTCTGTGGGTCGCTCAGCTTTTGACAAGGTGCGGGGGGCGGGGGGGCAGGGTCGGAGAGGGGTCGCCGGCGGAAGTGACGTCAGACTCGCGCACTGGGGGCGGGGCGGTGCCTGCTCTCGGCCTTAGCAACCGTTGCCAAGCGTCTGGCCCGACGGGTTAGAGCCGGGAGGAGCGGCGGCTAGAGCGGGGCAGGGGAGGGGGCCGGACGGAAGGGCCTGGAACTCTGGACCGGGTCGGGGCGGGCAGTGGGGCTTACCCAGCGCGCGCCCCAGCCGGCTTCCCAACGGCCCCTGGTTGCTAAGCGACCTGAGCGCGGGGGTGGGGCCGCGAAGACGGCTTGATTCCCACTGGCTCCCGGGCTTCCGCGGGCGCGGCCGCGACAGCATCTCGGACCCACAGGTTCCCCAACTGCCCACCCGGGTTCTCAGTGACAGTCGGGATACGCATTCCCGCCATCCACCTATTTTTCTGTGCGAGGAGGGGACCGGTGACTTACCGAGAACAAGAAGCAGAACCAGGATTCCAGATTCCAGCGCCTCCCCCATAGAGTGACCGTTGCGTCCCTTTTCTTAAAAAACGGATAAACAGGGCCCCCACATAGGAGCAGCGGCTGGCCCCAAAACGCAAAGCCACCTGCGAACCAGGAAGCAGGAGACTCCCCAGATCCCAAGTGGTGGCTATGGTCATTGACCTCCCACCCCACCAATAAGAAGAAAAAACACAAGAGAGGGGATTCTGGTCTTTATTAGCAAGCCCAGCCTGCAGCTCCCCTCCCCCCAGCCCAGCTCAGCCCAGCCCAGGCGGAGATGGGGTCGGGGCCTCTCTGTGGGGCGGGAAGAGGTACCGGTGGTCCGACTCAAAACGTGTGCACCAGCTGGACCGCGGGCAGAGTCTGCACAATCTGAATGGAGGGCAGGCCCTGTGGGGCCACGCCCCCGGGTGCTGCTCCTGCGGGGACCACTTGTACCATCTGGGGGCCCGGGGCCGCAGGGACGCCCGCGGGAGCAGCGGCTGGGCCAGGCGGTGGGGGCGCCAGCAGCTGCAGCCCAGCGGCGCCTCCCCCAGCGCCGCCGCTCTCCAGCAGCTCTGCGGCCGGAGCGCTGCGGATAATCAGCAGCTTCTGTCCGGGCGG
Source organism: Cervus canadensis (assembly GCF_019320065.1). Lineage (NCBI taxonomy): Eukaryota > Metazoa > Chordata > Mammalia > Artiodactyla > Cervidae > Cervus > Cervus canadensis. The sequence continues at coordinate 13,959,066 of NC_057403.1, read as the reverse complement.
GCCGGAGGCGGGCGGCTCGGCCAGCCCCGACGGTAAGGTTTCTACCTCCTGCACACACAGCTGGGTCTGCTCCCCGTCGGCCCCGCTCAACACCAGCACGCTCTGCAGCCCCTCCTCCGTCTGCAGCGTCTCAAAGAGCACATCTGGGACCACCCCCGGGCCGGCCTCGCCCTCGCCAGGCTCCCCTGGGCCGGGGTCCGCCAGCAACTCCTCCGGCGCCCCGCTCTGAACCACCAGCAGATTAGGCGCCTCGGTGGTCACGGCTCCCCCGCTGGAACTGGACAGCGGACCCGTCACAGGCTGGAGCTGGACCGTGGTCACCTCCTGGGCCGGCTGGAGCTGGACGGTGGTCAGTTCAGGAGCTGGACGAAAGGGCTGGAGCTGAACCCCACTCACTTCCTGCGGGCCTGTCTCCCCACCCGCCACGTTCTGCAGAACTATGAGGCTCTGCCCTCCCACGTTCGCCCCAGCGTTGCTTCCTCTCTGCACGCCTAAACCCCCAGGGCCTGGCAGCCAGACTACTCCAGCCCCCGGCCCAGCTTTCCCCGCGGCCCGCGGGCCCTGCCGGGCGCAGCTGCCCCCCCCAGCGGGGCTGGAGGAGGGCAGCAAGATGAGCTTGGGGGGCGCGGGCGGGGGTGGGGGCGTGGGCGGCTGGACGCTGCTGGGGATCAGCTGCAGGCCCTGAGCTGTCTGCACCAGGAGAAACGTTTGCGAGTTGGGAGCGGCGGCGCCGGAGGCCGCGGCCGGGGCCGTCCCCCCGGCCACCTCTAGGGAGAGCGTGGCCTGGAGGTGGGGGAGGACATGCACATCCTGGGTGGCCGATGGGGCAGGGGCGGCGGCCAGCGGGGCCTGGGGCTGGGGGCCGGCCGCGGGGGCCGCAGGGGCATGCGTCCTCAGGTGCCGCTGCAGGTAGGCGGCCATGACGAAGCTGCGGCCGCAGACCGGGCAGGCGAAGGGCCGCTCGGCCGAGTGCGTGCGCTGGTGCAGCAGCAGGTTGGAGGAGTGCGTGAAGGTCTTGGGGCAGAGCGGGCAGCGGAAGGGCCGCTCGCCCGTGTGCACGCGCTGGTGCTGCCGCAGGTTGGAGGTCTGTGCGAAGCTCTTGCCACACACGCCGCAGGCGTGGGGCCGCTCGCCCGTGTGCACGTGCCGGTGGCGCCGCAGGCACGACGTGTTGCGGAAGGCCTTGCCGCACTCGCCGCAGGCGTAGGGCCGCTCGCCCGAGTGCAGCCGCAGGTGGTACTGGTAATGCGAGGACCACTTGAAGGTGAGGCCGCACTGGCCGCACGTGAAGGCGCGCAGGCCTGTGTGCACGCGCTGGTGGATGGCGAGCAGCGACGAGCGCTTGAAGGCCTTGCCACACTCGCCGCACTGGTAGGGGCGCTCGCCCGTGTGGTCCCGCAGGTGGTAGCGCAGCCCCGACGAGCCCTTGAAGGCCTTGCCACACTCGGCGCACTTGTAGGGCCGCTCCGCCGAGGCCGGGGCGGGCGCCAGGGCCGGCGGGCCGGGCGTGGGCCCCAGCGGCTCCTGGGGGCAGGTGACCTCGGCGGCCTCAGCCTGGGGGGGTGGGCGCCCGGCTGCGGCCTCCTCCACGTGGCTCTGCTGGTGCGCCAGCAGGCTGGCCAGCTGCGGGAAGGCGCCGTCGCAGCTGCCGCAGCGGAACGCCTGCCCACCCGCCGCCCCGTGGCTGTGCTGGTGGCGGGAGAGGCCGGCCACCGTCCGGAAGGACTTCCCGCAGGGGAGGCAGGCGAAGCCGGGGGCGGCGGCGGCGGCGGCGGGAGCGGGCTGGGGCAGCGGGGACTGCGGCGGTGGCGGCGGGTCGGCCTTGGGCACCTCAGAGGGCGCGGCGGCCGGCGGGGGCGGCGCCTCGGGCCCCGGGCATGGCTGGTGCTCCAGGAGCAGCTCCTCGCTGCCGAAGCCCAGCTCGCAGCCATCGCAGCGGTACACCAGCTCCACCGTGGTCTCGGCCGCCGCCAGGAAGAGCTCGGGCACCATGGGCGGGGGCGCGGGCGGCGGCGGCGCGGGCGGGCTGGGCGGCGGCAGGGGCCGCTGCAGGTAGGCGTCGGAGACCAGGACCTTGCTGCCGGCGGCAGGCTCGCGCTGCGGAGGGCCGGGGCCAGCACCCGGGGCAGGGGCGGGGGCAGCGGCAGCGCCATGCGTACGCTGGTGCAGCAGCAGGTTGGAGGAGTGCGTGAAGGTCTTGGGGCAGAGCGGGCAGCGGAAGGGCCGCTCGCCCGTGTGCACGCGCTGGTGCTGCCGCAGGTTGGTGCTCTGCGTGAAGCTCTTGCCGCACACGCCGCAGGTATAGGGCCGCTCGCCCGTGTGCACGTGCCGGTGGCGCCGCAGGCTGGACGAGTTCTTGAAGGCCTTGGGGCAGTCGGGGCAGGGGTAGGGCCGCTCGCCGGTGTGCTGCCGCAGGTGGTACTGGTAGTGCGAGGACCACTTGAAGGCCAGGCCGCACTGGCCGCACGTGAAGGCGCGCAGGCCCGTGTGCACGCTGCGGTGGATCTGCAGCAGAGACGAGCGCTTGAAGGCCTTGGGGCAGTCGGGGCACTGGTAGGGCCTCTCGCCCGTGTGGCCCCGCTGGTGGTAGAGCAGCGCCGACGAGCCCTTGAAGGCCTTGGGGCAGTCGGGGCACTTGTAGGGCCGCTCGCCCGTGTGCGTGCGCTGGTGGTGAAGCAGGCGGGACGACCAGCGGAAGGACTTGCCGCACTCCCCACACTCATACTGCGCCTGCGGGGCGGGGGCCGCGGGCCCGGGCTTCTCGCCGGCCCCCTCGGCGGTGGAGGCCGGCGCCATGTCCGCGTGGGAGCCGACCATCACACCTGGGGAGGGACGCGGGATCAGGGCAGGCCGGGGGCTCCCCGCACCTCCACTCACACGCCGGACCATCGCAGCCACACACCCACAGGCTGGCCTTTTCAAAGGCAGGGAGCACCTCCCTTCGGACAAGGAGGCTGCCCGCGATGGAGGCCTTGGGTGCTCAAGGGGAAACTTCCGGCACACTAGGAGGAGTGGTCTCACTCCCTGATACGGGCCATCCCCTCCTGGAGGTGGGAGCGTTCTCTGCCCCGTCCCCCTAAAGACAGGCATGTCCTTAAAGAACACCAGATCTCTAGCGTCCTGGCTTCGGATCCTTTGGCCGGCTCCCTCTAAAGACCTGCTCCTCCATCGTGCCTTAGTACCTGCTCCCACTTCCGAAGCCCCTTATCTCTAGACGGAGCCTCTCCGACACCCACTCTCCACCACCACGAATCCTGCTCCAGCGCCCCCTCCTGGCGCCCGAACCCCGAACCGACCATTGACCCTGCAGCCCGCACCCTAGCCCCCATCCAGACCCTTGCCACCCCCTTACCCAGCATACATGCTGCCAGTGACCTGAATCCGCCTGGCCTCCGTCTCCCTGCGCATCCAAGTCCAAAGATCTCAAAGCTCCCGCCCCATCGCCCTGCACTGCCCACCAGGTGACACCTGGCGCGTCTTCTCTCCTCTCCTCTCTCCTGTCCCCTCTTGCTCTTAGCCCGAGGAGCCTGCCACTGACCCTGTGGCTGAGAAAAGCAACCAGAACAGAATGTTCCCACGATGCAGCAATCACACCGGTGGTTCTCAATGGCGCGATGCCATCTGCACACCCCCCACTACGCCCCCACCCCAGGGGACATCTGGCCATGCTTGCAGAGTGGGTTGGCTGCTGTCGACTGGAGGGGCAGAGGCCAAAGACGCTGCTCCACATCCTAAATGCACGGGACAGAACCACCCACCCCCCAAACAGCAAAGAGCCATCAATTCAAAATGCCAGGGGTGCTGAGGCTGAGAAACCCTGAACTGCCCCCCACCCCTGCCATCTGCCTCCTGCCTCTGGGCCAAAGACTCTGATTTTCCTCATGTCCTGGACCGTCCGCATCAGTGTACCCACGGGCTAAGTCTCCCATCTTTAAAAAGAACAAAGACCCTTCACCCCACTTCCTCCTCCAGCTGTGGCCTCCTTTCTGTCTCCGTGCAAAGCCACCCCAACATGCCATCAGGACACCCTTCCCCATCTCAAACCATGCCAACCAGACCCTCCCCCACACTCATGGCCTCCATGCCAGTGGTCTCTGCTCAGTGGTCAGCAGACATCTTGGTTCTCTCTCCTTGAACCACTGCCCTGGTTTCTGGGCTCCCCGCTCCTCTCACCTGCCAGTCCTTCTCTGTTTCGGGTGGCGGTCCTACTTGTGAATACAGGAGAGGCCAGGGCTCTGCCAGCCCTCCTCTTCTGCAGCCACCCTTTCCCTTGGGGCTCCCACCGCTCCTGGGACTCCACAATCTACAAACGGGACCATTCCGGAACTCCTCTCCACTTGACACCTGTCCTTGGACACCTACACCCCTGCTGGGCGCCTAAGAGACAGCTCACACTTAACAGGCCCCACACCTAGCTCCAGCTCAATTTCTGTTCCTGCTGTCTCCCCACTGTGTCCCGCCCTGCTGCAAGTATCTCTTTCACCCCGTCTTCATCTCTGAAGACACCTTTGTTTTTCCTCAGGCCAAGAGTCCCTGGGCACCCTCAACTCCGCTCTCTCTCCCTCTCTCTGACCAGTCCATTAGCTGACTCCCCTATCCTAGCTGACTCCCCATCGCTGGAATCTGACAGTTCTGGTTCCCATCCTTACTCTTCCCACCCCCAGCCTGTTCCCAACACAGAGGCTGAATGGAAATTGCGGACACAGACCACCTCAGTGCTCTGTGCTAAAGGCTTCCACAGCTCCCATCTGACAGACGAAGGCAGATCCCTCCCCAGAACCTACAGCCTTCCCACGGCCTGTGGCCTCCTCCCGTCCCTGACTCTCTGCCTGCTGGCCTCGCCAACCCTCACAGCCAACCCTCACAGCTCCCTGCTCACAGGGCCGCGCAGGCATGCCTGCTCCCACCTGGGGCCCTCACACAGGCCCCTGCCTAGAAGCCCCTTCCCTCCATCACCTCCAAGGGTTTGTGGAAACGTCATCTCCGGGAGGTATTCCCTGATCACCCTGCTAAACTCTGCAGTCCCTGCCAACACGCTGCAATCTCTTTCTCTGCCTTATTATCCCCACCCCCCGCCCCCCGCCATAGGGCTTATCACTTTCTAACCTACTTTATAATCAGAGTTTCCTAGCATCAGCGCTGTTGAGATCTGGGGCTGGACGGGGGTCCAGGGGGCTGTTCCCTGCACTGCAAGTTGGTCAGCCCCTGGCTTCTGCCCACTGGATGCTAATGGCATCTTGTTCACTGTTGCTTCCCGGAGCCTAGAGTCTGGAATGCGTCTGCCACAGAGTGAGTGCTCGGCGAACACATCTTGAGTGAAACAAAGCGGGGCATCCTCTCTGCACAGGCCATAAAGATCTCCTTTGAGAAAAAATGAGGGACCCCTTTGAAATGGAAGCACCTCCTTTTAAGAGACTACCCCAGGAAGCTGCACGTGTCTTTCAGAAGGCAGCATGCCTTAAGAAGACAGCCGTGCTCTGGAAGGGGCCGGACCCTGCTAATCCGGTAAACAGCAACCCGTCAAGAGGCCAGGCCACACCCTTCCATCAGGCCCGACCTCCCCTTTAAGAGGGTTCTGGCCCGCGTACCCACCTATCTTGCTGAGCTAAACTAAGGACTTGCTTTGAAGCCACTAGGATACAGAAGCTTTTCCTTCAGCGTGTGGGACACTGTCAACGGCCTTTAGGAGGCGAATTCTTTCTGGGGGTGCGGGGTTGGACAGAGGGGCGATGGGAGAGGGGAGAGCCTGCGAACTTCACTACCTGCTCCGAACCTTTAAAGAGTGGTCCCTTGCCCTTTAAGAGGGCGGGGGCCAGCCCGGCGGACAAAAGTCGGAGGTGAGGCAGCGCCCTTCCCTTTAAGGCACCCCTTCCGGTTTCACGTTCGCCGTTTCCCCAACGTCTCCGCCCTCGGGTCCCTCCCCCACCCCCGCCCCTCCGGTCTCTCACCTGCGGCCCCGACCGGGGAACGAGCGGAGGCGGCCCAGAGCCCTCCCGCGGGGGTCGACGGGAAGGCAGGGCCCCAGCGGCGGTGGGGCGGGAGCGGGGGCCGGGGAGGGGGCGGGGGCGCGCTCCCTCCCAACGGCCCCCGGCGCGAGGCACCCAACCTTTATCGGCGGCCTCTCGCGCACACAAACCCCGACGTCGCCGCCGGTGCGTCAGGACGCCACGTGCGCCGAAGCCCCGCCCCTCCACCCCATTGGCCGCCGGTGGCCGCGGCGCTCTCGGGCGCTTACGGCGCGATGCATCCTGGGAGTTGTAGTTCTCCCGGTAAGCCCGACCGCCGATCGGGTCCCCGAGGCGGTCGCTGGGGTGGGACCAAGGCCGGGCAAAGGCGGGTCGGGGCGCGGGGTCGGACGAACGGCTTTATTACCATCGACTCCCTTTTGTCTGTGATAGAATCCCAAGCAGGCGTCGCCCTGTCACTCCTGACCCACGCCCAGGCCCTCGGGGCTCCCGTTACCCCGGTGAGGGAAACCGAGGCCCGCAGTGCTGGCGGTTGCGGGCGTCTGTCGCCTGCTCGCGAGTGCGCCTGTCAGGCAACCTGGGCCTGGCTTTGCAGGGGGCTCGCACAGGGCACTAGGGACTCCTGGGGGCTTAGGGGCCGCCAGGACCGTTCTGAACCCCCTGTCTGCCCTTTCCATGTTCACCAGCCTCTAAGCCACACCGACTTTTCTGCGGGCCCTCCAACCCAGTTCTCAGCCGGGGCACTAGTAACATCTGGGCTCACCTCTCCTTGCTGTGGGGGCTGTCTTGTACCTTGCAAGCTGGTTCAGCCTGGCCCCCACCCACCAGAGGTCAATAGGGCTCCCTCCACCACACCTTAAGACGACCCCCTGCAGACCTGCCACAGTCCCCTGGTGGAGAACCTCTGTTCCAAGGCAACGCCCCTCGGCCTGAGGCCTTGACTCATGCCACCCCGTACCCTATCCCGTCTCAATTCCTACTGAAAAGTCGCTGTGTTAGGGATAGAATCGGATAGTCATACAGGTAGCTGCAGATACGGAAACCTAGGAAACTTTGGGAGGCCGCTGTAAGTTGATGATCACTCAAGAAAGTTACTGGACCGTGTTCCCTCCCCCGTGTTCCTTTAACTGTAAGACTGTAGCTCACTTAATCCTTGGTGGCAGGGAGGGGTGTCCCTGATGGCTCAGATGGTAAAGAATCCACCTGCAATGCAGGAGACCCAGGTTTGATCCCTGGGTTTGGGAAGATCCCTGAGAAGGAAATGGTAACCCGCTCCAGTATTCTTACCTGGGGAATGCCATGGACACAAGAGGCTGGTGGGTCTTCACTCCATGGGGTTGCAAAGAGTCCCTCACAACTGAGCAACTTTTTTTTTTTAAGCCGTGGGGGCAGAGCTCCCTCGCCTGCCCATTTGCACCTCTTACAAGCGTTCTATATTAATAACTGTACTTCTTCCTATCACTTAGTCTCTCACTGAATTCTTTTTGTGATGAGACCTCAAGAATCTGAGCTTCATTGAGTTGTGAGACCAGCTGTGTGGTCCTAGTGGGAAGACTGTGGGTTTGGGCCGGGTTCCAGTCCCAAGCTGAGATGAATGGTCTCACTTTTGCTAGGTGGGGGTCCCATTACATGCTCAGTGCTCATCTCTGCTCCATGTCAGAGGGGTGGGTTCTGCCTTTGCCACCCAGGTGTCCCCAACAACCAACAAGGGGCCCTGTCAGGACCAGGCGGCCCTCTTCAATGAGTGAAGTTCTACAGCCTTCCAGGTGGTTGGACCATAAAGAAGGCTGAGCTCCTAAGAATTGATGCTTTGTAAGTGTGGTGTTGGAGAAGACCCTTGAGAGTCCCTTGGACTGCTAGGAGATCCAACCAGTCCATCCTAAGGGAAATCAGTCCTGAATATTCATTGGAAGGACTGATGCTGAAGATGAGGCTCCAGTACTTCGGTTACCTGATTCAAAGAGCCTTTTTCCACAGTTCCTGGGAAAGACTGAGGGCAGGAGGAGAAGAGGGAGACTGAGGATGAGATGGTTGGATAGCATCACTGACTCAATGGACATGAGTTTGAGCAAACTCCAAGAAATGGTGAAGGACAGGGAAGCCTGGTGTGCTGCATGCAGTTCACGGGGTCCCAAAGAGTCAGACTCGACTTAGAGACTGAACAACAAAAGACAGCTCCCCAAGCCCCCAGGCAGGCTGGGACTCGGGTTATCTGAGCGGTCAGACCTACCCTGCCCTGCAGGGCCTTTATGAAATCCCCAGTGAATTCACAAATATAAAGCCCTTGGCTTACAGCTCAGCCCAAACATTCCTCTCCCTTTAGCTTTTATCTACCTCCCCTATCAGAAAGGGGGAGCGCACAGTTGCACTCATCTCACACGCTAGTAAAGTAATGCTTAAAATTCTTCAAGCCAGGCTTCAGCAATACATGAACCGTGAATTTCCAGATGTTCAAGCTGGTTTTAGAAAAGGCAGAGGAAGCAGAAATCAAATCGCCAACATCCAATGGATCATCAAAAAAGCAAGAGAGTACCAGAAGTACATCTATTTCTGCTTTATTGACTATGCCAAAGCCTTTGACTGTGTGGATCATAATAAACTATGGAAAATTCTGAAAGAGATGGGAATACCAGACCACCTGACCTGCCTCTTGAGAAACCTGTATGCAGGTCAGGAAGCAACAGTTAGAACTGTACATGAACAACAGACTGGTTCCAAATAGGAAAAGGAGTACGTCAAAGCTGTATATTGTCATCCTGCTTATTTAACTTATATGCAGAGTACATCATGAGAAACGCTGGGCTGGAGGAAGCACAGGCTGGAATCAAGATTGCTGGGAGAAATATCAATAACCTCAGATATGCAGATGACACCACCCTTATCGCAGAAAGTGAAGAAGAACTAAAGAGCCTCTTGATGAAGGTGAAAGAGGAAAATGAAAACGTTGACTTAAAGCTCAACATTCAGAAAACTAAGATTGTGGCATCCGGTCCCGTCACTTCATGGCAAATAGATGGGGAAACAGTGGCTGACTTTATTTTTCTGGGCTCCAAAATCACTGCAAATGGTGATTGCAGCCATGAAATTAAAAGACGCTTACTCCTTGGAAGGAAAGTTATGACCAACCCAGACAGCATGTTGAAAAGCAGAGACATTACTTTGTCAACAAAGGTCCATCTAGTCAAGGCTATGGTTTTTCCAGTGGTCGTGTATGGATGTGAGAGTTGGACTATAAAAAAAGCTGAGTGCTGAAGAATGTATGCTTTCGAACTGTGGTGTTGGAGAAGACTCTTGAGAGTCCCTTGGGCTGCAAGGAGATCCAACCAGTCCATCCTAAGGGAAATCAGTCCTGAATATTCATTGGAAGGACTGATGCTGAAGCTGAAACCTCAATACTTTGGCCACCTGATGCAAAGAGCGGACTCATTTGAAAAGACCCTGATGCTGGGAAAGATTGAAGGCGGGAGGAGAAGGGGACTACAGAGGATGAGATGGTTGGATGGCATCACTGACTCGATGGACATGGGTTTGGGTGAACTCCGGGAGTTGGTGATGGACAGGGAGGCCTGGTGTGCTGCGGTTTATGGGGTCGCAAAGAGTCGGACAGGACTGAGCGACTGAAGTGAATTGAACCTGCCAGAAAGGAGGCCCTGGAGGGACACCTGAGCAGAGCACTGAACGGTTCAGGAGGACGAAGGGAAGGCTAGGGAGAAGCGAGAGCAGGCCGAGACCCGGGGTCTGTATCCCCTGCTCTTCCACACGCCAGGCCCCGCCCCCTAACCCAGGCTTAGGGAAGGAAGGAGGAGTCCCCGGGAGCAATGGGATCCCGGTCTCTGGGGCCTGGGGCCTCTTTGGGGAAGAGGGGAAAAAGTCTGCAGATCTGACAGGCTCATTTCAAAGCACCCGTAACAGCCCCGTGGGGCGCCTGACGGAATGCCGGCATGGTGTCTGGCTCCCCAGGGACACGCCCGGGAGGAGCCTGCCCCCCCACCAGCCATGCCTGCGCTGGAGCACTCACGGAGCCATTTCCTTCTCCAGGGGATCTTCCCGACCCAGGGATCGAACCCCAGTCTCCTGCATTGAAACTAGATTCTTCACCATCTGAGCCTCTACAGGGGGTGAGGGGTGGCAATAAACAGGACATAATAAATAACGCATGTCCTATGGCTGTGTCCTGCTAAGCGTCTCAGAGGAGAAAACAGCAGGAGAGACAGGCAAGGGGACGTGACCAGGGCTAGGGGCATGAAGGCTCCACGGGGGACCAAGCCAACATCTGGATGTCTGCCTCTCCAGTCCTCAGGCGGGATCTTGGTTCCCAACCAGGAGCTGAATGCCAGGGACGGAACTTGCGTCCCCTGCAGTGAAAGCATGGAGTCTTAACCACTGGGCCGGCAGGGAAGTCCCGCAAGGCATTCTTCTTTCTGGCAGATGACACCCCGCCCCAGTGCTTTACAGGGGGAGGAACCACCTCCAAGGAGATCAGGGGTTCCGTCCAGCCCCAGTCCCTCGAGCCCCTACCTGGCCAGTCGGCAGGACGGTTCTTCCCAGGGGGACAGGGCTGAGGGAGACCCGCAGTCTTTGAAGGTGGCCAGGACCTGGGGCCACGGGGATCACACCTGCCCCAAAGGCTCTGTGTGCGGCGGGGGTGCCCCTCACTCCTGTGACCGGTTCTCAGCAGGTGCAATCAGGGGTCCTCATCAGCTGACTTTGAGTTAATCAACAGGAAACGTGAGAGTTAATTTCACGAGTTACCTTGATTGGACCACAGGCTGCCCAGCAGTGAAACGTGATTTCTGGGTGTGTCTGGGAGGGTGTTCCTGGGAGAGTTTGCATTTGGATCCGTAGACTGAGCGGAGCTGGGGGCCCTCCCCCGCGTGGATGGATGCCATCCGACCCACCGAGGGCCTGAACAGAACAAAATGGTGGAAGGAGGTGGACGTCACTGTCTGCCTGACGGTCTGAGCTGGGACATGGCTCTCTGCCTGCCCTCGCCACTCCTGGTTCTCATGTCTTCAGACCCAGACTGGAGCCTGCAACATCAGCTCTTTCCCTCTCAGGCCTTTGGACAACACCACGGCTTTCCTGATACAGCAATGACACCACCCTAATGGCAGAAAGTGAAGAGCAACTAAAGAGCCTCTTGATGAAGGTGAAAGAGGAGAGTGAAAAGGCTGGCTTAAAATTCAACATTCAAAAAACTAAGACCATGGCATCCAGTCCCATCCCTTCGTGGCAGTAGTTGGGGAAACAATGGAAACAGTGACAGACTTTATTTTCTTGGGCTCCAAAATCACTGCAGATGGTGACTGCAGCAATTAAATGAAAAGTTGCTCTTTGGAAGAAAAGACAAACCTAGACAGCATATGAAAAAGCAGAGACATTACTTTGCTGACAAACATCCGTATAGTCAAACCTATGGTTTTTCCAGTAGTCATGTATGGATATGAGAGTTGGACCATAAAGAAGGCTGAGTGCCAAAGAATTGATGCTTTCAAACTATGGTGTTGGAGAAGACTCTTGAGAGACCCTTGGACTGAAAGGAGACCAAACCAGTCCATCCTAAAGGAAATCAACCTTGAATATTCATTGGAAGGACTGATGCTGAAGCTGAAGCTCCTATACTTTGGCCACCTGATGTGAAGGGCTGACTCATCTGAAAAGACCCTGATGCTGGGAAAGATTGAGGGCAGGAGGAGACGGGGACAACAGAGGGTGAGATGGTTGGATGGCACAAGCGACTCGATGGACATGAGTTTGAGCAAGCTCTGGGAGATAATGAAGGACAGGGAATCCTGGCATGCTGCAGTCCATGGGGTTGCCAAGAGTCAGACACGACTGAGCAGCTGAACAACCACGATAGGGACACTACTCTTAGTGGACTACGGCCCACTCAGCGGACCTCCTCTCATTTCATTACCACTGTAAAGACCTCATCTGGGAACATAGTCACGGTCAGAGGTAGGGTGGCTGGGACTTCAACACACGAGTTCAGGAAGGCACAATTCAACCCATCCCTCTTCTCAGAAGAAAAGATACGAAACAAATATGACAGGGCTCGCATCTCTGCGTTATGGGTTGAGAACACCAGGAACCTGTCATCTGTAAATTTTTACAATAAATGTTATGGGGAACAGGGACTTCCCTGTTGGTCCAGAGGCTAAGACTCCATGCTCCCAATGCTGGGGGCCGGGGTTCAACCCCTAGTCAGGGAACTAGGTCCCACACACCATAGGAGCTTGCATGCCGCAGCTAAAGATCCCCCGTGCCACAACTAAGACCTGGCACAGATAAATAAATAAATAAATATTTTAAAAAGAAAATATTATGGGGGACAGAGTCCCTCTTGGACTTGGTTGAGGGAGGCAGCATATGGCGGGGTGGAGGCAGGGAGGGAGAAGCCTTATCTGGACTCCCAGCGGGGTCCTGACACCCCCTCCCCACACCAGAGAGGGATGTAGGGGCAGGGTCAGCAAGGCCGGCAAAGGAGGTTTGGGGCAGGGCCCTGAGCCCCGGGAACTACCTCTGTCCCAAACCCTCCATGGCTCACATCACTCTTGCACTTATCACCCAACTCCTGCCTAGCCTACAAACCCCCACGTGTCTGGCCCCTGACCACTTCTCTGATTTCACCTCCTCACATCACTCCCTCTCTCTCACTCCCTTCCTTCAAGCTTACTCCTGCCTCAGGGCCTTTGCACCCACTGTGCCCTCTGCCTAGGAAGCTCCTGATTGCCACTGCTTCCATTAGGGTTGTCAGACAATTATCACCTTCTCAGAGAGGGTTTCTCCACCTGAAGCATCACCCTTGCCTCCAACTTCCTGTCCAGCTTCTGCATCCTCATGGCACCTCTGGAACTGTAATTTCTAGTTTACAGATGGCTCCCTCCCAGACTCTGCTTGTCTTGTTCACCACTGCATCCTGAGTCCCTGCACACAGCAGGTGCTGCATAAATGCTTGCTGAGTGACTCCATGCACCCTCTACCCCCAGTTCCGAGAGCTGGGATAGGAGAAAGGAGTCTGTGAATACTTTCTCATACCTGTAAGGACAGGTCCTCAGATGAAGCCAGCCCCCAGCTGCGGGAGACTTTCATCAAGGAAGGAGACAGCAGGGCTTCCCTGGTGGTTCAGTAGTAAAGGATCCACCTGACAAGGCAGGAGATTCGGGTTTGATCCCTCACCCTGGAAGATTCCCACATCCCGCGGGGCAACGAAGCTCATGCACCACGGCTGTTGAGCCTGTGCTCTAGAGTTGGGGAGCCACAACTGTTGAAGCCCTCACGCTGCAAAGCCTGTCCTGTGCAACAGGAGAAGCCAGAGCACTGCATCTAGAGAAGGCCCATGCAGCAACGAAGGCCCAGCATGGCCAAAAATAAATGCATATTTAAAATTATGTTTAGGAAAGGAAGGATGCAGGGGACTTCCCTTGGTGGTCCAGTGGCTAAGACTGCGCTCCCAATGCAGTGGGCCTGGGTTCAGGTCAGGGAACTAGACCCCACACGTCGCAACTGAAAAATCCTGCATGCGCAACTAAGACCTGGTGCAGCCAAATTAATATTTTTAAAGACTTTTTTTGCTTTAAAAAAAAAAAAAAAAAGGACGGAGACAGGAGGAGAAGGAAAGAGGCTCAAAAGTGGGAGCCACGCACACCCTGGAGCGTCCCTCCCTTGGGGCGTCCCAAGGCCGGCCTCGGACGTTGGCTCCCCCTGGTGTACCATCCAGGCGACACCCTGCCGGCCGGCCGCCCTGGTGCAGGGACAGAGGGGTCGCACTTGTTGCCCATGACCCTTGATGGCTTGGATGTGAGTCCGCTCCTGGAGCTGGGCTGGCAGAGGTCATGCCAGCTGTGCAGAGGCAGCCCCTTGCCTGTCCTGGGGCCTGAGCTCTGACCTCCAATCCTGCAGAGACCTGGGGGTCCACGCCCCCCAGCCCCCCTTGCCAAGGCATCCTGGACTTTCTCCTCTGGGCCTGAGAGCAACAGGTCAGGAAACCTTCCAGGCCTACCTAGCTAGGACACCACATACCTGTCCAGGACACATGTGCACAGACAGACAGACAGACAGACACACACACAGTCGGCCCAGATCAAGACGGAGATGCATGCAAAGTCTGAAAGATGCTCTGGAGATGGTGACAAGTGGTGACAGAGACAGCGAGACAAGCCAGAAGCACAGAGTGGGGGGCGTCATCAGAGACACCGCGAAGAAGAGAGAGGTGCAGACCCAGGGCAGGGCAGGAGAGCTGGGCACAGAGGAGGAGAGAGCAGAGGTGACACAGAGACAGCCCTGGAGTCAGGGAGACTCACAGACCGACAGCGAGAGGGCCGGGGCAGAGCGCAGGAGGCCCATGATGCCCCCAGGTGGATGCCCAACGCCCAGGCCCCCACGCTGCATCCATGCTGACCTGTCCCTGACTGAGGCGTGGCACACAGGTGACACCGGGGGGTGGGAGGGACAGCCCTCAACACCTTGGAGCTGCGGCTGGTGTGGGTGATACGGGGCGTCTGGGTGACCCTCTGCCACTGGCCTCACTAGTTGCAGCTCACAACACGCTGCCAAGGGGACTGGACCTCCGGCAACGTCGCTGGCTGCCTGCTGCTGGCACAGGTCGCCTGCCCAATGCAGGCCGCCATGCCAGGGTCCAGCCTCAGCAGGATCCAGGGGTACCCTCAGGATGAACGGCGTCGGCAAGAGGGAGAGAGAGAGAGAGAGAGAGAGACCAGACTGGGGTGTGCAGCAGGGTCTGGTGGTGGTTTATTTTTACCATAGCTTTTATACCCCAAGTTAGTACATTTCTAAGGGGAAGATAAGCACACAGAGTTAGTTTAACATTACATCAGCTTGTCCCTCACGAAACCAGGTAGTTTTCTGCATACTTCTTTGTTTATGAGAGTCTTGTACATTATCTTCTGACCTTGGGGCCTATTGACATTTTATGACCTAGGTGAATGCAAATCTATGTTTCCATTTTGCCTTGAGAAAACAGAAAAGAAACCAGAAAACAGAAAAGTTGCAGTCTCATGTTACAGCAGGTTGGAACATAGTAGAAATACAATCCTGTTAACACAAAGGTCAGTCCTTTTGCAGAAGTTATCAGTTAAATTTTTCTTAAAGGTTTACCACACAAAGACTCTGCAGCCTGTTTAGCATTCCTGGTTAAAATTAACAGTTCTAAACTCTTATTTTTCTAAATCTCTAACTATATTAACAATAGTTTCCACTGCACAACCCCAGCACATTAAGAGCAAAAACACAGTAAGCAAACGTTGATCCAATAACCACTTTTAGAATAATATTTTTTGTGTTCTCCTATAGGGCTTCCTCACCCCCGAAGGGCTCTGTGCCTACTAGGGCCTTTTGTGTGATCAGGTTCTTTATGCTGTTTATGATTAAGGTGTTGTGAGCGGTCATGTGCATTAGTACGCATTTGCCAAGCAGGCTAGAATGCCAGCAAAGGGGTCTAAATTGAAACACTCCTTTCATCCTGGATAATCTTAAAGGATACCACCATCCGGGGGACATATTAATTAAAGTTCTAAGTTGATTCTGTTTGGAGAGAGATCAGGGAAGGCCTTCTACCTGTGTCACAGAAATTAGGGAGTAGTCTAATATAGTAAGCATCAGAAAGACAGACATCATCTTTAAGGTGAGCGCCAGGGCACCTTTTCGAAATCCCTGAGGTCCTGATCTGCCTTGCTTGTCAGGTCTTCTCCTCACGACCTTGTCGTGGGTGGGATCTCATGTGCTGGCTGCTACCGTGCTGCAGCTGGCCTGGTGCCCCCTCTGAACCCTGTGCCCGGCCGGGCTTCGGCCACTGCCCACGGGGTTGTCACCAGGGGCATGGCTGGATGGTGAATGGCCCCGGGAAGCAAAGGCCTGGGTTCCAGCATTGTTGTTACTTAGTCGCTAAGTCATGTCCAACTCTTTGTGACCGCGTGGACTGTAGCCCGCCAGGCCCCTCGGTCTGGTCCACGGGATTTCGGAATTCAAGTTCAAGCCCCAGCTTTGCCACTCAGTTGCTGTGGGAGTTTCGGGGATTTCTCCCTGGGCCACCTTCTCATCCCCATTTTACCAGTGAGGTAACAGAATGTGACAGTTGGACCATAAAGAAGGCTGAGTGCCAAAGAATTGATGCTTTCCAACTGTGGTGCTGGAGAAGACTCTTGAGAGTCCTCTGGACTGCAAGGAGATCAAACCAGACAGAGGAGCCTGGCGGGCTACAGTCCACGCAGTCACAAAGAGTTGGGCACGACTTAGCGACTAAACAACAACAACAATGCCTGAATCCAGGCCTTTGCTTCCCGGGCCCATCAACCCTAAAGGAAATCAACCCTGAATATTCCTTGGAAGGACTGATGCTGAAGCTGAAGCTCCAATACTTTATGCTATATCCCATCTGGTAGCTTTCATTTCCAAAGGACTGCTATGCTAAGAATTCCCCAGTGGCTCCATCCTCTCACTGCCAGTATCTGGGTTCAGTTTTGCTCTAGGAACTCTTATCCCTCAAGTCTCTCTGCCAAAAAAAAAAAGACTTCTATAATATATACTCTCTTCTTGAGCCGTTTTATAGTGGTTTATAATTTGTTGCTGATAATATTATCTGGGAATCATTCAGGGGGAACTTTATAATAGATGGACTTAGAAATAAAGTATTTTAGTATTTAACCACCGTGAGAGCTTTGTCTTAAAGATTTGTTTGTTTATGTTTGGCTGCGCCGGGTCTTGGCTGCTTCCTCTGGCGGCGGCGAGCAGGGGCTGCTCTCCAGTCGCGGCGCGGCTGACTTCTCACTGCAGTGGCTTCTCTTAGGGCAGCGCCCGGCGCTGGGTGTGCGGCCGCCACAGTCGCTGCACGTGGGCTCAGCCATTGCGGCTCCCGGGCTCCAGAGCGCAGGCTCAGTAGTTGCGATGCGCTGGCCCAGTTGCCGGGCAGCATGTGGGATCTTCCCGGACCCGGGATCGAACCTGCGTCCCCTGCGTTGGCAGGCAGACTCCTCACCGCTGAGTCATAAGGGAAGCCCTATGAGCGCTTTCAGAAAGGGCTTAGTTTCCCTCCTGAGAGCTTTCTCCCCGACATGCGTTAGATCCCAGCTCAGTTGCTGTGACTCTGGGTGCACGTGTGTCCTGACCTGTTTCTCCTTCAGGAAACAGGGAGAGGCCTGACTTCCTGTGCGTGCCTGGGGGCAGGGGGCCTCGCCAAGGGGCAGCGTGTCAGGCACTGGGGACCCCAGGGGATCCTCCTCACCGTTCTGTGTCTGTCTGTCTCCCTGCCTGGGCGCCGGAGCACGCCCCGCACCCCGCCTCCGCCCTGGGGCTCAGCCTCAGCGGCTGCAACCACTAACCCATTGCCATGGGGAGCTCGGGAGGAGCCATCACTGGGGCCAAGTCTCTCCCTCTGCGGCCTAAAGCTGCCGACGTCCTAACCTGCGGCACCTGCAACCGTGTGCCTTCCGTAGTGAGCGGGACTTGGCTGGCGTGGAGGAGTTCAGGATGCGAAGAGCGGGAGGTTATCAGGGTAACCCGGTGAGTCCCTATGACGGGGGACAGGAGGGGTGGGGTCAGAAGGAGCTGGGGCAGCGGAGGCAGAGGTCGGAGGAGGACTCACTTAGGACACGGAGGAAGGAGCCACAAGCCAAGGACTCTGGGTGACCTCAAGATGCCGGGAAAGGCAGGAGCAGACCCTCCAGAAGCAATGCCCTGACCTCAGCTCAGGGGAGCCGGGGTGATCCTGACCCACGTGGTGTCAAGCCGCGAGCTTTGCGGCCACGTGTTGGGGCATCCACGGGCTCCTGTACCTCCCAACACAAACCCCCCCACCAGGTCTTCTGAAATGCTGAGACCACTCCCCCACACACACCAGCCAAGGCCACAGGAGGCAGCCGTTCTTCCCTACCTGGTCCAGGGCCAGCCCCCCAGTCCCTCAGTGGCCTGGGTCTCCGCTTCCCCTCCCGGCCCAGTCTGCCTGGCATCCACGTCACCCACCTGAGCAGCCAGGCCCAGCCCGCAGGCGGCCCCTGCCCCTCTCCCCTGCTCACTGGGAAGCTGAGGTGGGAAAGGCTGGGTTTGGGAGTCAGCCTGCCCCCCGCAGCTGTTAGGCAGGCCCTGGGCACAGCAGGCGCTCTGAGCCCTGGAGCAGAGGGGGCGGGAAGGCAGGAGAGGTGGCCTGGTGGGGGCTGGGCAGACGTGGGGTGTCCGCCCTGCAGCTGGAGGCGCTCAGCCTGCCTCCCGGGGGCACTGCTCGTTCCCTCAGGGCGCCGGGCACCCAAGACTCCCCGCGCCCCCTCCCCTGGGCTGCAATTACGGGTCCTCCAGGCTAATCGCTGGGGTTGACTCACTCCTGGCCCCGCTTCCCTAATGAGGCCTTTGTCCCCTTAATTGGCCATCTCCAGGCGCTTTTCTCCGCCCCCTCCCACCTACGCTGCCTGTCCCAGATCCCAGGCCCAACTATGTGCTAATTGGGCCTTTGGGGGGGCACACAAAATGACCCCTCCCCTCCCTGTCCCCTGGCCTGCCTATATCAGACCCCCACCTATGGGATCCTCACACCTCAGGGCCTGGGTGAGGGCACAGGACGGTTCTGATTCCCCCGGCCCTGCTCCACCAACCAGGGTCGTGCCCCCCGCCCCAGGGTCCCCCACCCCCGTCTCTCTTCCCGTGCCCCTCCCTGGCCCTGGGCCCCCTCACAGATTTGTGGGGGTGGCTGCTTTCTGATCAGCATTGTGGGGAGCCGCTCCATCACCCTGGCCATGCACCCTGGGGCTCCCGCAGGCCCTGGAATCTCCGAGTCAGGCCCCCGGGAGCTGTGCGCCTTTGTGAGCGGGGCGGCTGCCCACGTGCTGCGTGCCTTACACCCACGGCGGGCCAGGCCCCCCAAAAGGAGGCCCAACCACAGGCGGTTCCTACACAACCAGATCTGCAGGTGAGCGGGGGGTGGGGGGGCAGCGTGGGAGGGGGCTGGGAGGGGCCGGGGTGGGACCCAGGCCCAGACAGCGCAGAGCGAAGGGGACCCCCGGGGCCGGCCGCACCCAACGTGCATCCACGGAGTGCCGACTGTGTGCCGGCCCCAGAGGCCCATCCGTAGGACGCAAAGTTCTCTGCTTTGGGAGTCCCTGGAGGTCCAGTGGTTAAGCCTCCGTGCTTCCACTCAGGAGGCATGGGTTCAATCCCTGGTCCGGGAACTAAGACCCTGCATGCCGCAGGCATGGCCAGAAAAACTCTCTGCTTCATGGAGTCTGTGTTCCAGTTGGGAGGCAGCTGATAAGGGACTGTCAAAATAGAGAAGCAGGGCCTTCCCCGGTGGTCCAGGGCTTAAGCCTTCACCTTCCAATGCAAGGGGTGCAGGTTCGGCCCCTGGGCAGGTAGTTAAGATTCCACACAGCGTGAAAGTGAAAGTGTTAGTTGCCCAGTCTCGTCCCACTCTGTGTTGCCCCACAGACTGTAGCCTGCCAGGCTCCTCTGTCCATGGGATTCTCCAGGCAAGGATACTGGGGTGCGTAGCCTTTTCCTTCTCCAGGGGATCTTCCTGACCCAGGGACCAAACCCAGGTCTCCCGCATTGCAGGCGGATTCTTTACCAGCTGAGCGGGAGGCCCAAGATCCCACATACCTTGTGACCAAAAAAAAAAAAAAAACATAAAACAGAAGCAATATTTAACAAACTCAATAAAGACTTTAAAAAAATAAAGAAGTGAATGACATCATATGAGGCTCCAGCACGACAGGATGGTGAGTGAAAGGAACCAGACACGAAAGGTCCCCTACTGTGTGAGTCCATTGCTGTGAAGTATCCAGAACGGGCTCAGCCACAGAGCAGGAAGCAGGTTGGCGGGTGCCAGGGGCTGGGGGCTGGGCTGGGGAGACATGCCTAACAGGTGCCAGGTCTCCTGGGGTGTAATGGAAAGTTCTGGAACTAATTAGAGGGGGTGTTTGCATGACATCGTGAGTGTACTGAAGGCCACTGAATTGCACGCTTTAAAATGGTTCCTTTTAAATACTGTGAATTTTACCTCAATTTTTACAAAGGATACAGCGTGTTCGAAGCTGGTGAGTGCTGCAGAGGGCATGCTGGGGGCGGGCTGGCATTTTAGGAAAGGTGTCCGGGAGGGCCTTCCTGGGGAGGGGAGGGAGGAGCCCTGCGGAGATGAGGGGGGCAGCCCGGGAAGGGAGCGTACTGCAAAGACCCAGAGGCGCCAGGGAGCAGGCCTGGGGAGGCTGGAGCAGAGTGCAAGGGGAGGGACTCAGGTTCAAGACAGACAGGGGACTGATCGGGGGACCTTGTGGGCCTCAGAGGGACTTGGGCTCTGAGCAGGGAGGTGGGGGGGATCTGAAAGGACCCCTTGGACTGTCGATCAGGGGTGCAGGAGGCTAGGGATGGTGGTGGCTCAGACGACGGAGGCGGGGTCCAACTCCGGGGCTGTTTGAAGGCAGCGCCTTTCTAACCCACACACCATGCACGCTTGGCCTTTCTTCTGCTCGAGCACCCCTCCCGTGGCTCCCATGGCCCTCAGTGCAGAGACTCTGCCCCGCCAGCCCCTGTTCCCCTGCCAGCCTCAGCTCCCCACCTAGCTCTGCACCATTCAGCCTCTTGCGGGGGCCACGCCTTGGCCTGTCTCCGGGCATGTGGATGGAGACCTCTGCTCCTCCGGCTCTCTGCCCAGCCTGTATGCCCGCACACCCGCCCAGCCCTGTGCTTGCCCCTCACCCTGTGACAGTGACCATTTTTTGAGGTTGCTGTGTGCCAGGTACATTGTCTTAAGGCCCCAACATATGCTAGGTCGCTTAACACTCCCACAAACCTGCACTGTAGGTTCTGTCTTTTCCCTATATTACTGACAAGAGAGCTCAGAGAGGTGCAATGACTTGTCCAAGGCTACACAGCTAGAGAGGTGAGACAACTATAGGCAGTCTGAGTCCATGCTGTGGACCACTCTGTAGTCCTGCCTGGATATAGCATCTCCGGGACTGGGTGGTGAGGGTGAGGGTGATGGTGGTGATGGTGATGAGGGTGAAGATGATGGTGATAATGATGAAGGTGACGGTGAGGATGATGGTAGTGACTGTGATGATGGTGATGGTGCTGAGGATGATGGTGATGGTGGTGATGGTGATGGTAGTGATGGTGAGGGTGAGGGTGGTGATGGTGGTGATGGTGGTGAGGATGATGGTGGTGGTGAGAGTGGTGGTGATGGTGATGGTGAGGGTGATGGTGGTGGTGAGAGTGGTGGTGATGGTGAGGGTGAGGGTGGTGGTGGTGATGAGGGTGATGGTGGTGATGAGGGTGATGGTGATGATGGTGAGGGTGATGGTGATGATGGTGAGGGTGAGGGTGGTGGTGGTGATGAGGGTGATGGTGATGATGGTGAGGGTGAGGGTGATGATGATGGTGAGGGTGATGGTGGTGATGAGGGTGATGGTGGTGATGGTGAGGGTGAGGGTGGTGGTGGTGATGAGGGTGATGGTGGTGATGAGGGTGATGGTGGTGATGGTGAGGGTGAGGGTGGTGGTGGTGATGAGGGTGATGGTGGTGATGTAGGTGAGGGTGGTGGTGGTTGATTGGGAGGGGTGGTGTGTTGATACTGAGGGTGGTTGATGGTTGATTGGTGAGTGGTGATGGTGGTGGATGGAGGGTTTTGATTTACGATGAATGGTTGATGTGTTTGTGATTGGTGTGGTGATGGAGGGGGGTGTATGGTGGTGATTTGGTGAGGGTGTATGGTGGTGGTGGTATGAAGGTGATGTTGGTGTGATGAAGGGGTGATTTGGTGGATGGATGGTGGGGTGAGGTGTGATGAATAATTCTGGTGAGGGTTGGAGGGTGGTGATGAGCGGTGATGGTGATGATGTGAGGGTGTAGGTGGTGTTGGTGATGAGGGCTGGTGGTGGTGATGAGGGTGATGTGGATGGTGAGGGTGTGTGGTGGTGATAGAGGGTGATGGTGATGAGGTTGTGGTGAGGTGTGGTGTGATTGAGGTGATGGTGGTGATGGTGAGGGTGATGGTGATGATGGTGAGGGTGAGGGTGGTGGTGGTGATGAGGGTGATGGTGATGATGGTGAGGGTGAGGGTGATGATGATGGTGAGGGTGAGGGTGGTGATGAGGGTGATGGTGATGATGGTGAGGGTGAGGGTGGTGGTGGTGATGAGGGTGATGGTGGTGATGAGGGTGATGGTGATGGTGAGGGTGAGGGTGGTGGTGGTGATGAGGGTGATGGTGGTGATGAGGGTGATGGTGGTGATGGTGAGGGTGATGGTGGTGGTGGTGAGGGTTGTGGTGGTGATGAGGGTGATGGTGATGATGGTGAGGGTGAGGGTGATGATGATGGTGAGGGTGATGGTGGTGATGAGGGTGATGGTGGTGATGGTGAGGGTGATGGTGATGGTGGGTGATGAGGGTGATGGTGGTGATGAGGGTGATGGTGGTGATGGTGAGGGTGATGGTGGTGGTGAGGGTGATGGTGAGGTGGTGATGAGGGTGATGGTGGTGATGGTGATGGTGGTGGTGATGGTGATGGTAGTGGTGAGGGTTGTGGTGGTGGTGAGGGTGGTGGTGGTGATGGTGAGGTGGTGATGAGGGTGGTGGTGGTGAGGGTGATGGTGATGGTGAGGTGGTGATGAGGGTGATGGTGATGGTGGTGATGGTGAGGGTGAGGGTGGTGATGGTGGTGATGGTGGTGAGGATGATGAAGGTGATGATAATGGTCATGATGGATGAGGGTGATGATGGTGATGAGGATGATGGTGATGGTGGTGATGGTGATGGTAGTGGTGAGGGTTGTGGTGGTGATGGTGGTGGTGGTGATGGTGAGGTGGTGATGAGGGTGATGGTGGTGGTGGTGAGGGTGATGGTGGTGGTGGTGAGGGTAATGGTGGTGGTGGTGATCAGGGTGATGGTGCTGAGGCTGAGGGGATGGTAAGGATGATGGCAGTGGCAATGCAGCTAAAACCTATCAGACACTTCCCACGTGCTGGGCACTGTTCTGAGTGCTTTAGTTTTAGCCCCCGATGCCCCTTACAGTGAGCATGAGCTCAGGAACGGCTGACAGCAGCCCCAGGAGGTGGGTGCTGTCACAGTCCTCCTTTTCAGATGAGGAAACTGAGGCACAGAGCGGTGAAGTGACTTTCCCAAGGTCCTGTTTTTCTGGAGGGGGATGGCTCTGGGGACTTGCCCCAGGAGGGCCTGGACCACACGTGAGTGAGTGGGGGCCGCCCCGCCTGACCGCTGCTCCCCTGCTGCAAGCGGCCTTCCTCCAGTGAGCCCAGGATGGAAGACACACCTGCCCCCAGACACGGACCTGCCCCATGTTCCAGAGCCGGCCTCCTCACCAACTGCTCAAGGACCCCTCCCCACCTTCAGCCCGCCCCCCAGCCTGGACCCCGTGCAGATGCCGCCGGGTTCCGAGGCTCCCTGCCTGTCCTCCCCGCCCCCTAGGGCCAGCCTCCGGTGGCACAGACCTCCCCACCCCCACGGCGGTTCTGCCGCAGGCTCCCCGGGGCCCTGGCCGCCCACAGTGAGCACATCCCCCTGGGCACGCAGGCGCAACCGACAAGACCCAGGATGCGGGCGAGCTCCCCTCCCGCCTCCCCACCCACGCCCTCCTCCTTTCTCCGGGTCCCCTCAGGCCCTGCTCCCCCGGGAACCCCCTCCCACCCACGCTAGAGACTGTTTAACTCTGTGTGAAAATTTTTCAAATCTACAGAAAAGTCAAAAGACAGCTGTCTGATGCAGCAGTTCTTTTATAGAAACTTTATTTGGCAGCTCTGGGTCTCAGTTGCGGCCTGCAGCAAGGCCCTGCAGGGACCTAGCTCCCCAACCAGGGATGGAACCCGCGGCCCCTGCTTTGGAAGCACGGTGTGTCTTAGCCACTGGACCACTGGGGAAGTCCCAGCAGATACATTTTCTAAAATTAATTAATTAACTCTTGTTTATCTTCGCAGCTGTGTGGGTTTCTCTCTAGTTGTGTCGAGCAGGGGCTCCTCTCTAGGTGCGCGCCTGGGCTTCTCGTTGCGGTGGCGTCTCTCCTTGGGGAGCACGGGCTTCCGGCACAGGCTCAAGGTGTGGTGCTTGGGCTTAGTCTCTCCAGGGCATGTGGGGTCTTCCCTGATCAGTAATCGAGCCTGCTGTCTTAGTCCCTGGACCACCAGGGAAGTTCCAACGGATACATTTTTTACATAAACCTTTCCCTGGAGGTTTATAACATAGTAGAAAAAAAAAATGCACACATCATCTGTGTGGAGCTTAATGAATTTTTCCTAAAGGGGACCTGCTGATAAAATCAACATTCAGATCCAGGAACAGGGCATTTCTTGCCCCCAGAGATCCTGGTGGGATCTCCTTCCCGTGAGTCACCATCCTGACATCTCTCCCTGTTGATCGAGTTAGCCTGGTTTTGAACTTTTATTTCTATGGTGTAACGCACCCACTAAGTCTCACTGCTTTTGTTCAAAATCATGTTTTTGCATTCATCTGCTGGAACTTCCACGATCAAACACGACAGACTGGGCGGGGCACTGAGGACAACCTTCTCCTGATTCTGGAGCCCAAGGCCCCAGACCGAGGTGCTGGCGGGGAGAGGCCTCCTCCTTGCTTCTCCTGTGGTCATCCCTCTGTGCGTCCTAGTCTCCTCCTCCTGGGTTAGGAGCCACTCTGATGATGTCATTTTGACTTAATCACCTCTCTAAAGACTCAATCTCCAAGTGCAGTCACGTGTTGAGGCCCTGGGTCTTCCCTGATGGCTCAGGGGTAAAGAATCTCCCTGTGATGCAGGCAACCTGGGTTCAATCCCTGGGTTGGGGAGATTTCCCCTGGAGAAGGAAATAACAACCCACTGTGGTATCTTGCCTGGAGAATCCCATGGACAGAGGAGCCTGGCAGGCTACAGTCCCTCGGGTCGCAAAGAGTCAGACACAACTGAGTGACTTTTCACTTTCTGAGGTGCTGGGGGTTAAAACTTCAACATATCAATTTTAGGGGGACACAGTGCAGTGCAATACCCACCTGCATTGCTACTGAGGGGGTAGGAATACTGGGGGGAGACCCATGCAGTGACTACTGCAGTCATCCAGGTGGGGAGGCTGGGGACTCCAGCCAGGGGTTGGTGGAGATTCTGAGAGGGTTGGTGGAGATGCAGATTCATAGCCCTTTAGGAAGCAGAATCCATATGGCTTCAGTGTTAAAGTCGCGCTGCCAATCCACAGAGTGCCTTTGTGTGAAAAAAAAAAAAATTTGTAAAGGCACCCCTTAAGGCATTTTTTACTTCTACATGTTGGAATATGGTCAGAATAAATCTAAATGCCAAACATATTGGGATTTCCTGGTGGCTCAGGGGTAAAGAGTCCTCCAGCAAATGCAGAAGACATGGGTTCCATCCCTGGTCTAGAAAGATCACACAGGCCTCTGGGCAACTAAGCCCACGCACCACACTGTTGAGCCTGTGCTCCAGAGCCCAGGAGCCAGGACAGCTGAGCCTCACGCTGCAGCTACTGAAGCCCTTGCACCCTGGAACCTGTGCTCTGCAACCAGAGAAGCCACCGCAATGAGAAGCCCACGCTCCTCAACTAGAGAGGAGCCCTCGTTTGCCTCAAGGAAGGAAGGCCCCACAGCCGTTCATAGCTTCCCTATGATGGGGTTGGAAGTGAAACAAAGGCTTAGTTAATCAGTCCTGTCCAACTCTGCGACCCTATGGACTGGAGCCCGCCAGGCTCCTCTGTCCATGGGAATTCTTCAGGCGAGAATACTGGAGTGGGTTGCTATTTTCTTCTTCAGGGAAACCTTCTCCACCCAGGGATCGAACCTGTGTCTCTTACATTGCAGGCAGATTCTTTACCATCTGAGCCACCAGGGAATCCCATGAATGGGGTTAGAGACACTGAACTGTGGGACTCAAGAAAACGGACCCGGGGCAGAGACAGTAGCATAAAGACAATGGGGAGGGAGAGAAGAGACACATCACTACTGGGATGGCAGACGGGAGGGGATTTCTCCGTGGTCACCCCTGTAACGCCCGGCTCTTTCTGCAGGCAGTTTGCCAAGATCGAAGCTGCCACCCAGCGCCTGGCCATGTCCATCCTGTCCCAGGAGGCGCCTCCCCAGAGACCGCCGCCCCAGAGGCCGCCCCCACCACCTGCGTCCCCCTTCCTGGGCGTGGCCTGTGCCGTGGCGCCCACCGAGGCACCCCATGCTGGCCCCAGCCTGAGTCTCGCTGCCCTGGATGCCTCCACCCTCGACCTCTTTGAGGACATCGCGCTCCCCCCGCCATGTCCTTCAGCGCCATCTGACCTGTCCCTCTGTGTGCTGGGCCAGCCGGCCCTGAGGCAGGACACACGGCTCTACGACCCCCTGCTCCCTCCCCCCCGTTCCCTGGGGGGAGGGGAGCAGCTCTTGGCTTCTGAGGGTCGCTGGGGGGGCAGGTGGGAGGTGTCTTGTGCCTGCCCTTCTCAGGGGACCCCCGAAGGCTGGGGGACCTGCTTCCCGTGACACCCAATCACAACCCAGCCCAGGCTCCCAGACAGACCAAAGCCCCTGCCATGACAGCTCCTCAGCTGCCTGCCGGGCAGTCCCCTGTCCCATCCACGCCCCTCCTGGCAACCTCTGGCCACAGGAATCCCCCCAGACTCCCTCCTCGGCCTCAAGGGTCTTCTCCCAAGTCCAGGGCCCCCAGTTCGGCCTCCGGGGTGGGGCAGGGAGTGCTCTCTCCCTCCTCACCTTCTTCCTTCTTTCTGCCCAGCCCCACCTCCTTGGTGACTGTCCCTCCGGCTCCCTCTCACCCTGGTTCAGCTCTTTCTAACGTCTGGTCTTCTCTTGTTTATTCCCAAAGATTTGTGGAGTGCCTACTGCATTCCAGGCCCAGATCTGGGTGTGGAGGACTCAGCAGTGAATAAAACAGACATCTCTGCCCTCGTGGAGTTCACATGGGGGGGGGGGGGCGGTAAAGATGGGGTCGCTGAAAATAAATGAGTACATCCATACTTTTTTTTTTTTTAAGGCAAGATAAATTTCCAATTTCAGATTGGTATTAGTGCTGGGAAGAAAATATCGATAGGATAGCGACCCGATAGGGTGACTCCTTGATACAGGGTGGTCAGGGAAGGCCTTCAATGACAAGGAGCTGGTACTGTGAAAAAGTCTGGGGTTTCAGGCAGCGGGACCAGCCGGTGCAAAGGCCCTGAGGTGGGACGCTGGGGGCCAGCCTAGCTGGAGCGGAGTGAGCCGGAGGAGAGTGGTAAGACTGGAGGGCGGTCGAGGGGCCGAAAAGGCAGACCGTGATCTGGGAGTAGTTTGGCTTTTTTTCCAAAAGTAATGGGAAATTCTCTCTCCACCCCCTTTCTCGCAAGCCCACTTCCAAGCACCGTCTAAACATTAGGACACCACCCGAGCACGCAGGTGCTGTGAGAGGGAAAACTGAGGCTCCAAGAGAACAGACTAAAGAGCGCGGAGAGGGAGGGACTTCTTGGCTCGTCGCGCCTTCAGCCCTTTCCTGGAAAGTGCGTGGGTCTCTCTGTAAGCTTCAGTCTCTAGCTAGAAGGGCCAGGTTCGGACCCAAGTCCTGCCCCTGCGCCGCGCACCCCTCGCCCTTCGCCGCTGTCGTTCGAACTTGACAGCCCGGCTGCTCGCGACCCAGCAACCTCTGGGGCTGCAGTCTCAAGTTCTCTGTACCCTTTAGACCCACCAGCACGCCTTTCGCGACTCCCCATTGGCCCGACGCTCTGCCTTTCTCCTGGACGGGCCAATCACGCTCTCAAGACGGACAGCCTGGCCCACCGCCCCCTTCCCCGGGGAGGGGGAAGAAGCGGCGCTCGTGGATTGGCTGCCAGCGGAGGAGCAAAGCTAGGCGAGTGCCTATTGGGTGGGTCGGCTCGGGAGGCGGGACGCGGAGGGCGCGGGGTGGGTCTCCGAGTCCAGAAGGTGAGAAACGTTGACCCGGCCTGCGGACCCCGCCGGTGGAGCCGAGCTGCGTGAGTCCGACGGCAGCGGGTGAGTGACTGCAGGCCTCACTTGCGGAGGGCAGGCCCGGCTCCCTCCGGCGCCTTCCGGGTAAGGCCCCGCCGGCGCTGCGGTGGGACCGACCTCCCCGCCTGCCGCTGGGGGAACCGAGGCTCCGCGGGGCCATCCGGGGCCGAGGGGACGCGGCCGGGGCAGGACTCCTGCCCGCGCCCGACACAAGTGGCCAGGGCCGATTCCACCCTCCGCGCCGAGTGCCTGCATCACTCCTGCTCGGCGGGTGTTTCCCCAAGAAGGAAACAGGCGTGAAGCTTGAGAGTCACACAGCCAGCGAGGCTGGGCTGCGGACGCACGCCCCCCGGGCCACCTCGAGGGGGTCTCAACAGACCGATTCGCTCCGCAGGTGGCCGCCCATCGTGGGCCGCTCCTCCGCCCGGCCTCGGGCTTCCTCTGACTCGAGCTGCGTTCTGCATCTTCACCACTCCCCTAGAGCACCCCCAAACTCTTGTCTCCAGCCCCGACCCCACCCCAACGTGTTTCATCTCCTCTGCCTCAATCAGGTGGGCTCGCCAAGGAATTAGCCCACCCTCTGCCGACTGGAAACCAGGCCCGCCTACCCCCTCCTCTCCGTCCCCGCTACCTGGACTGGACCTTGCCCTCCCGGCCTCCACCTCCAGTCCAGCCCCACAGGCGGCCAGCGAGGCCTCCCTGTTTTCTATTTTCAAAACTTTCTTGTGGAAGTTTATTACATGTGTAGGGAAAAGTACAAATCACAGATACACAGCTCACATAACTTCACAAAGAGTGTGTGAACAGCATACAAACGCAGAAACCAAACAACCCCCATGCAAGGTCCCAGCCCCTCCTTCATTACTGCTGCCCAAGGACAACCATTATCGTGACTTTAATGCCACAGATGGGTTTGGCTAGGTTCTTGCCTTATGTAAACGTTTTACTGTATTGTATTCACTGTATTGTAGTTTACTGTATTGTGTTTACCTGACTGGACAACCTGTTTACACACTCAAAATTTAAGAGCAACAGAGTCATACACACAGTGGTCAAACATCCTTCACACTCTGCCCCTCAGAGACCTGTCACTGCAGAAAAAGCTGCTCGCCAGAGAGCAAATACAGATTGCAAATACAGATTGCATCAGTAGGCAAGCTTTTTTTTTTTTTCCTTCTTGCATTTTGGCACAAATGGGAGCATTGTTTACACACACTGTTTGTTCTGTCCCCACCCCCCACCCGGTTAACATCTCTCAGACACTTCTCCACGGTGTTACTTAAAGGTCTTCCTTGTGATTACCAGTGCCCTAACCCTGGATGTTTGGGTTTATTTCTGTTCTTTTGCTCAGGGAGGGGTCTCATAGTGAATAACCCTGTCCCATAATGAATAACGTGTTACTGCACAGGCATGTCTGTAGGGTAAGCACTTAGGCTAAACACTTAGTGTGAGTTCTCTGGGTCACAGGGTTTGTGAATCTGTAATTTTGAGAACTGGGGGCACATGGTTCTCCCTAGGGGGTGCTTGCTGCCGTTTACACTCCTACCAGCCCAAAGGGGAGCTCCTGCAGAAGCCTGGCACAGGCTTTCCTACATTCCAGCGCTCCGCCCGCTCCTGACCGTGTCCCTCCGTCTGTTGGGGGAGTTACCACCAGGAACCAGAGTGAGGAGAGCTCTCCAGGTGGAGCAGCTGCCTGGGCCAAGGCCCTGAAGGGGGATGTGGCAGTCTGGCGCCTTGTGGGAGGAGGGTACCCCTTAGTCTTGAGGACAGAGAAAAGCCAGGAGGCCTGGAGAGCTGAGGTGGGGTGACAGGGTCAGCTCTGTGTTTTCAGAAAGATTGCTCGCTCTCCACTTTCTCCGGGAGAACTCTGCCAAGACAGAGTAGCTTCCCCAGAAATCCTCACCCTGGCCACAGCTGTGATTACACAATGAAGTAACACAGTGTGGTTTCATTTTTGAGGGAGTTTCCCTTCCATTTGTATTTCGAGACCAAATTCCCACAGCATAAAATCCACCATGTTAGCCATCCACTAGGTTTTAAACTTTAGATATGACACATGTAGGAAACATTTTCAGTGGTAGATGTGCTCAATTTAAAGAATAACCAAAACCAGCTGTGGGACTCCCCACCTGACACTAAGACTTGCCCTGAGCGAGGGTCGGCCAGCTTGCCCTCCACTGGGTGCCCGGGCTGCAGGGCCTTCGTTTCCTAAATAAACTAACAAATAAGTGAGTGACAGGCAGAGATGGGGGGAGCTGCAGACACAAGCCAGGACTCCCCATTTGTGCAGCAGTTCAGGGAACCAGAGACACAAGTCTCTGGGAACATGGGCTGGGACCGTGCGATTCGGGGTTTCCAGGGCCCTGATGGGGAGAGGGGGCAGTCACCCCTCTAGTCCCCGCAGCACCTCCGCCTTCATGGACGCCTCCCCCGGACCTCAGTGTCCTCCCCTTTAAAAGGGCTGCTGGCCAGGTGGCTCTACCAGTGCTCCCCTTAATTTTTACATTGCTTGCTTTCTTTGTTTTTTCCATTTATTTTTATTAGTTGGAGGGCTTGCTTTCTTTTTAATGGTGCGAGGGACTTCCCTGGAGGCCCAGGGGGTTAAGACTGTGCCTCCAATGCTGGGGGCACGGGTGCCATTCTTGTTTGGGGAACACATGCCACACAGTCAGAAATTAAACAAAATAAAAATAATTCAAAAAATTAAATTGTGCCAAAATACACATGACCTAAAATTTACCATCCTGACCATTTTAAAGTGTACAATTAAGAGGCATTTTGTATGTTCCTAATATTGTGCACCCAGCACTGCTATCTGGTTCCAAAACATTTCCATCTCCCCAGATGGAAACCCCCTGCCCCTCTTCAGGCTCTCCTCTGCCCCACCCCCAGCCTGCTCCGTCTCAGTGGACGGTCCATGTAAATGGATCCATGTAAAGGGACTCCTGCTCGGTGCTGTGACTCGACAGCATCACGGTGAGGAAATCCGCGCCATAGCATGTCCGTGCTCCTTTCCTTTTCGTGGCCGAATAATACTCCACGCCGCGGGTACCCCAGCCTTTCATTCTAAGACCCCAAGGCAGCGGGGTTCAGCTAGTGAGTCTCACGCGTGGGCAAACTGCATTCAGAGAGGCAGTCAGACCTGAGGGATCGCAGGCCGGGGGCGGGGGGGCGGGGGTGCAGCTTTGCCTCAGGACCGCATCCCGACCCCTCAGGAGCTGGCCGTGCCCTCCGGCTGGACACTTCAGAGCCTCAGTCTCCTGCAGGCTGCAGGAGGGTCACAGTGGGAGTCTAGGGTGTGAGTGCGTGGACCCCGGACATGCAGAGAAGCCCCCTCTGAGCCTAACTGCACTCCCTGGGCCCCTCTGCCCACCCCAGGACATGGCAGCTGCGAGGCCCGCTTTGGGCCGCGTCCTCCCCGGATCTTCCATACTCTTCCTGTGCGACATGCAGGAGAAGTTCCGCCACGTTGTGTACTTCCGCCAAATCGTCTCTGTGGCTGCGCGCATGCTCAAGGTACAGCGCTCCTCCCTCAGACCCGGGGGTCCAGACCCCCAGGCCCTCCTCCCTCAGACCAGGAGTCCAGGCCCCCAGCCCCTCCCCCTCAGACCCCGGGGTCCAGGCCCCACACCTCCCCCCTCAGACCCCGGGGTCCAGGCCCCACACCTCCTCCCTCAGACCCGGGGGTCCAGACCCCCAGACCCTCCTCCCTCAGACCAGGAGTCCAGGCCCCCGGCCGCTCCCCCCTCAGACCGGGGCTCCAGCCCCAGCACCTCCCCCTCAGACCGGGGCTCCAGGCCCCACAACCTCCCTCAGACCCAGGGTCCAGGCCGCCACACCTACTCCCTCAGACCTCCGGGGGTCAGCCCCCACCCTCCCTCCCTCAGACCCGGGGCTCCGACCCCAGACCCGTCCCCCCCTCAGACCCGGGGGTCCAGCCCCCCCTCCCCCTCAGACCCGGGTCAGGTCCCCGGACCCTCCCCCTCTCAGACCTGGGGCTCCAGCCCCACACCTCCCCCCTTCAGTAACCCGGGGCTCCAGCCCACACCTCCCCATCAGACCCGGGGGTCAGCCCAACACCTCCTCCCTCAGACCGGGGCTCCAGCCCACAGCTCCCCATCAGCCCGGGGGTCCAGATTCCCCGGCCCCTCCCCCTGCAGACCCGGGGGTTCCAGCCCCCACACCTCCCCCCTCAGACCGGGGCTCCCAGCCCCACCTCCTCCCTCAGACCCGGGGGTCCAGCCCCCACACCTCCTCCCTCAGACCCGGGGCTCCAGACCCCAGACCCTCCCCCCTCAGACCCAGGGGTCCAGCCCCCACACCTCCCCCCTCAGACCCGGGGCTCCAGGCCCCGGCCCCTCTGGGCTCAGACCTTCGCTCCTCCGCCCCCCACCCCAGGTGGCCCGGCTGCTGAACGTGCCAGCCGTGCTGACTGAGCAGTACCCGCAGGGCCTGGGCCCCACGGTGCCCGAGCTGGGCGCTCAGGACCTGCAGCCGCACACCAAGACCTGCCTCAGCATGGTGCCTGCGGTGCAGCAGGAGCTGGACGCTCGGCCCCAGCTGCGCTCCGTGCTCCTCTGTGGCTTAGAGACACAAGCCTGCATCTTGGTGAGACCCCCACTGACGCTTGGGACCTCCTTTCCACCTGGGACCTCCCCACCCTGAAAACCCAGAACCCTGGACACTCCCCTTCCTGACCCGTGGCTCCCCTCCTGACCTGGGACCTTCACCTACACTCAGGACCCCCTGGGCTTTCATCCTGCGAGGATCCCGCTATAATCCCCACCCCTCCTGCCCTGATCCGCCCTCATCCCACCCTGGCCCCCGTCTCCTGGCTGGGGTGGCCCTGACCTCTCTCTGCCCCTAGCAAACGGCCCTGGACCTCCTGGATCGCGGGCTGCAGGTCCACGTGGTGGTGGACGCCTGTTCCTCCCGGAGGTGAGCGTCTTCTCAGGGGTGGGGTGCGTGTGGGTTGGGTTTGGGCCACCCAGGGAGAACCCAGGGGCGGATCCTTGCTGAGTTCATCGGGTGTCTGGGCGTGCAGACCGAGATGCCGACACCCTCTCCCTCACCCCCTCAGCCAGGTGGACCGGCTGGTGGCGCTGTCCCGGATGCGCCAGAGCGGCGCCTTCCTCTCCACCAGCGAGGGGCTCATTTTGCAGCTCGTGGGCGACGCCGCCCACCCTCAGTTCAAGGAGGTACTGGGCCCCCTCACACCCGACCTCCCCCTTCTCCCACGCAAACAGCAAATGCCTTTCCAGCTCCCACGGTACAGCGGCAGAATACATCCGGGAATATAGCGGCTGCCGCCCCCAGGGGAGACTGCAGGTCAACACCATACATCCAGGAGCAGAGAAGCCGGCTGACCCTAAGCGCTGTAGAGAGAAAGCAGGGGAGGGGCCGGGTGTGCCAGGACGGGTTGCTGAGGGCGGTCCAGAGGCCTCCCAGAAGAAGGGGACTTTAGAGGGAGGTGGAGATGGAAGGGAGCCACAGGGACCCTGTCCACAGCGCCCCCTGGCCCTTCTCCAGCATCCCTCCTCCTCCTCCAGTCTTTGACACTCAGGTCCAGCCTCCACAGCCACCACTCACGTGGACTTCCCAGTACCCAGGTCTGACTGGGTAGCCCACGGCTTCGCACCTTGGCCCTTAGAGTAATGGAATATGCCAATATCCCAGTCCTCTGAGGTCTGCCCCTTCTCCTCTTAGATCAGGTCTGTTGAGCATTTACTGAGCACCTACTGTGTGCCAGTCAGTGTGGCAGGTCCAGGGGCAATCGCAGAAAAAGACAATCTGTATTCAGTTTCACATGGCGGCCAGGAGCTGGGGAGGGAATCTGTGGGGTGTGTGAGAGATGAGATGGGGGCCTGCCGCACAGAGGCCCCTCCTGGGGGTGGCCTTAAAGCGGAGACCTGACTGGGGGCGGTCAGCAACCGGTCATCCGAAAAGCATTCTTGGCAGAGTGGACAGCTAGGGCAGAAGCCTGGACGTGGGACTAAACTTGACTTATTCAAGGAACCACAGCAGGGCACGGTGAGCTCAGGGTGGAGGAGGGGCGGGAGGTGGGGAGGAGCCAGAGCAGAGCCTTCCTAAAGGTTTTGTCGGGGTTGCACCTGGGAGCTGGACACTGTCAGATCTGTGTGCCCTGCTGGGCGGCTCATGGACATGGGGTAGGAAGGAGGGAAACGAGGGTGGAGGCAGCAGGATCACAGGCCTGACTCACTTTTATTTTGTAACTTCTGTAGGTTAGCATGAGAGGACTTGGTGGTGGGCGCAGTGCGTGAAAAGGT
Organism: Cervus canadensis; assembly: GCF_019320065.1. Taxonomy (NCBI): domain Eukaryota; kingdom Metazoa; phylum Chordata; class Mammalia; order Artiodactyla; family Cervidae; genus Cervus; species Cervus canadensis. The sequence goes on along the minus strand of NC_057403.1, from coordinate 13,924,875 downwards.
AGCCCAGAGAGGCTCCAGGTTGAGCACGGCTGCTGAGGCTGTGCGCTGATGGGGGAGGGGGTGGAAGGTCAAATGACCACCAGCATCTAAGAAGCAGTTGCATAAGTGCATCCAGAGTTGAGGCGCAAGGCATGGGCTGGACCTGAGAGTTGAGAGGGGAGATTACTTAAGAAGCAGGAAGCCCCAGGACAGTCAGTCACCCTCAGTGGTCGAAGCTGCCAAGGTGGGCCCAGGCGACAGATGATCAGGCACTAACCCTGGTAGCTGTGGTGAAAGGGGGATCTCCAGCAAAAGTCTTGAGGGGAGGGGGCGGTTAGTTTGGCCAGTTACTGCCGGGGGCGGCCAGGGAAATGCAAATGGATCTGTCGTGGAGACGGGAACCCCTGACTCCCCGCTACAGGTCCAGAAGCTCATCAAGGAGCCCAGCCCTGATAGCGGACTGCTGGGCCTTTTCCAAGACCAGAACCCCCTCTTCCGCTGACCTCGCCACCCTGCGCTGAGCGGAGACACCCTCTTCTCCTGTCTTCGGGACTCTGGCAGGCGCTCTTTCTCCCCCCGTCGCCGGGTCCCGAGAGTGGTGCAGTCCACCGGGAGAGCCGCCCCCTTGGGAGGGCGGTGGGTGCCGCCTTCCCATTGGGCCGCAGCTCCCGGAAATGCAAATGAGGCTCCCGGAGCCGGGCGAGGGTTGGTCGAGCCGGGTTGGAGGCGGGGCTCGGCCCCGGGCCACTCCAAGGGGCGGCGTGGGGGAGAGCGTCGCAGGCTGTGTGGGACCCGCTCGCGGAAAATAAACACTGATGTGACTGTGGGCCGAACCATTCTTGTTCTGGGGGGTGTCCCGGGGGCGACCGGGGCCCGCGGGCGGCGGGGGAAGAGGGGTCCCCGGCAGGTGGGGAGGGGGTGGTGCCTCCGCTCAACTCCGAGCCGGCGGCGCGAGGCAAAGGCGAGGGCGGCCACTCACATCTGCACCGCAGCCGGCGCGCATCTGCCCGCAAAGGGACTGCCGGCCCGGGTCCCCGACACGCTGCCGGCCGCCCCCCAGGCAGCGCGCGCGCACACGCCCAGCCGGGTTGGCTCGCAGACACGCGCTCGCTCTGCCTCCCCCGGCCGGCCCCCCACGTCGCCGCCACCCCCCGACTCCCCCTGGGTCCCGCATCCGGAAAGTGAGGTGAGCGCGGCCGCACCCCGGTGCGGAGGGGGAAACTGAGGCAGGAGGGAGTTGGGGACGCGGAGGAAGGAAGAGACAGGCATGCGGATGAATAGATGGACGGATGGATGGGAAGGACAGATAGCTTCATCTGAGTGGTCCCTGCTCCCCTAAGACGCAGGAGCCCGGGGATCCGCATGAGGGCTCCCAGAATTCTACAGCCCCCTTGGAAATCTGGGAGTCGGGACTCAACGAGCCCCCCAGCCAAGGCCCCTCAGCCCTTTTAGATTCTCAGGCTCCCCCACCCCCACCCGCAACCTTTGGGGGCCCAAGAAGGCAATCCGAGTCCCCCAGTCCCCCGGCGTCAGAGCTCTCAGCGAGACCGCCCCCACTGGGGAATCAGAGCATCTCCCCCCGGCCCCCCGCCCCTGGATCCCAGATCTCGCTCAGAAGGCCGGGTCACCGGACCCCGCGTCAGAGCGCCCAGGGCCCTGTCTCCACAGGGACCTAGGAGTCCCTGCTTCCCCCTCCTCCAGGAACCCCTGGGACTGGGCGCCAGCGCCCCCGGCCCCCGCCTTCCGGATCCAGGTGTCCCCTCTCCTCAGCCCCCAGCCTGAAGCCTCGCGTCTCGGAGGCCGCGCTCGCGTCGCCATGGCAACAGGAGTCTATTTTGCGCTGGGAACACACAGCTCCCGTCGCAGCGCGCCCCCACCCCGCCCCTCTAACCCGAGCCTGAGTGAGAGTGAGGGCCCGGGGAGGGAGATGGGTGGTCCGGGTCGGGGGCGCACAGAGACACTCACAGGGTCAGAGATCTGTAGACAGCAAACCTGGGAAAGAGACAGAGATGGAGACACGCAGACGGAGGTAGCGGGAGACGGGGATGTGAAGAGAAGAGACTGGCGGGCCAGAGGGGAGGAGGGAATGCTGGCACGCGGAGGAGACGTGGGGCAGAGACGGCCGGATGCAGAGATGCGCTGAGACACGTGGAGAGAGCCGGGCTAAGAGAGCCCGTGACCCCGGGCACCGCCCCGCAGAAATGAGACTGGCCGGCGGGCCGAGGGAGGGGCAGTGGGGCGAGATCCCGGGAGGAGGTCAGGACCGGGAGACGCAGAGACTCGCAGAGACAGAGAGCGGACGGGAAGGCCTAGGCACCCGGGCGGGCCGCGGGGGGTGCGTGGGAACCGGCCGCGTCTTTCCCTCAAACCCCGGCCCCCGGGCGGCGAGCTGGAGGCGGGGCCGGGTCCCTCCACCCCGCCGCCCCCGCCGGGAGCTGGGATCCCCGCCTCCCGCCCGGACCCCTGCGGCCGGGTCCGCCTCCTCTTGAACCCGGATCCCCCTCCTACTGCCTGCTCTTCACATCCCTACCCCAAACCCACCCTCAACTCCAGACATTCCCGGGAGGCCCGCCTGCTTTCGCCTTCGGACCCCCGCACCCTCAGCGCCCACCTGCTCACCCCTCTCCACCGCCCCGCAGCCCGAGATCAGGCTTCTGACTTTCTCTGGGTCTCCTCCCTCTGCGGGTCTGTCCTCCTTCTCTGGCTCTCTCTTTCCTTCTCTCTCGCTCTCCTTCGATCCCCAGTTCTCCGGGTCTTTTCTCCCCGTCACTGCTCGCCCTCCGGGCCTGTGCCCTCCCAGGTCTCTGTCCTCTTTTCTTTGAATATTCTTTGACTATCTTCAGTTTCTTTGAAGGGAGAAGAATATCCCTCTTCTTCATCTCTGTTCTTCTCTTCCTGGGTCTCTGTCCCTCTCCCCAAGGCTCCGTTTCTCTCCCTGAGTCTTTCTCTGGGTCTCTGTCGCCCTCTCTCTAACCCTCTGCCCTCACCCTCATCCTGTTCTCATTCTCTGCTCCCAGGCATCTCACGAGGCAGTCCTTGCCCCCCCAGCCCAGCTGACAGGGTCAGGAGAACGGTGGGGTGGTGAGGTGTGGGACGCAGTGCTGGCAGGGCAGCAGGGGGAGGACGGGGCTCTCCAGGAGCGCAGGGACCCCGTCTCACACTGGCTCCCCAAGCTCTGTGCCCACATCTGTTATCTCTCAGCTCCTGGACTAGGATCCTGGGTTCTGGCCCTGAGCTGCTGGCTGTGCCCGGGGCAGGGAGGGAGAAGACGGCTTGGGGGGAGGAGGAGGATCGTGCCTTCCTGTGTGTGTATGTGTCCGGGAGGGGGTGCTGTCTGGGCGTGTCTGATGGAGGGTCACATGCCTGCTTCTAGACGCTCCACCGTGGGGTTTGCACTGGCGTGTGTACCCACGAGGCTGCCTGTCTGGCTGGGATACAAGTGTCCACGGTCTACGGGCGGTGGCAGCGTGTCCAGGTGCAGCTGGCTGGGGCGGGTCTCTGGCCATGTCCTGGAGCTGTGTGTGGTCCCAGGGTGCCGTGATGTCGAGACTGTGTCTGACTGTCGGGTGCTGTGGGCAGGAATGCCCATAGACGCAGGGCTGTGTGTCCACAGGGAGCTGTTCTGCGTGTGTGTCGGGAGGAGGCTCGGGTGTGCTACCAGGATGATACTGGGTGTCCTTGCATGTTGTGTCCGGGACACCACGTGGGTGCCCTGTGTTCTGTGTCACTGTGACACAAGCTCTGTTGTGTGTCCGTGCATAGTTCTGTGAGGCAGAGGAAGAGCCAGTCCCCTGTATCTGTGCATCTGGCCCAGTGTCGGCAGGGGCAGGTGCTGCAGGGCAAGAGGTGGGACGCAGGGGCGAGAGGCTCTGGGGCCCCGCTGACAGAGGGGCCGTGTGTGTGTGTGGCTGGGCCTGAGGGGGTGCCCCCGCTCCTCCTGCCCCACTCCCTGGAGCTGTCAATGACCAGGAGTTGGAATTTCCCTGGGAATGCGCCTGTGTGTGAAGTTGGAGGGGACCACGGCACTCTGTCAGCAGAGGGAGAAATTCTGTGATGGAGCCCCACCAGAGGCTTGGCACAGCGCAGGCACCGAGCCTGCAAACTACTGGCCCATGTGCGGCAGCCCTTGGCCCTGTGCAGCTCCCCAGCACCTGTGATTTAGCAGGCAGATGGCTGCTTGTGTGTGTTTGGAAGGAGTGCCCCTTCCCACAGATGGATGCCTCCCCACCAGCATGCCTTGAGAAGGAGAGCCAGTCTCTCTGCCAGACCCTCTTGTGCAGTGCACAACCTGCCCAACCGTACACAGCAGCCCTTGTGTGAATGAAGGAATCCACTTCGTCACGTGCATCTGTCACTCTCCCAAGGGCTATGTCTGCGAGCATGAAGGCCCGCATTTCTCTGTGTGGAATAGAGGCATCCACCATCTATGGGCGGCGGTGCCCTGAGTTCAAAATCTAGCTGTCACACCATCTGATGTATATCAGTTGTTTCTTTTGTTTCTTGACTGTAGTAAAATATATGTAACACAAAATTTACCATTGTAAGTGTACAGGTCAATAGTATTTAATGATGTTGTGTGACTCCCATCACTGTCTAGTTCCAGAACATTTTCATTACCCTCAAGGGAGGCCCTGCCCCCACTGAGCAGTCAGCTCCTCTTCCCAGCTGCCCTCAGCCCCAGGCAACCACTTATCAGCTTCCGTCTGCATGGATGTCACTGCTGTGGACATTTCATCTCAATGTAATCATCGGTATGTGACTTTTTGTGTCTGGCTTTTCTCTCTGAACGTCCTCGAGGTTCTTCAGGATGTAGAATGTATCGGTGCTCCATCCCTTTCGTGGCTGAGTATTATTCCACTGAATGGCTAGACCGCATTTTGTTTACCATTTGTCAACTGATGGGCACTTGGGTGGTCTTCCATTTGGGGCTGTCGTAAACCATGCTGCTAAGGACATTCATGTTTTCAACTCTTTGGGGCAGATTCCTAGGAGTAGAACCCCTGGGTTGTGTGGTAACTCTAACTGTGTGTGTGTGTGTGCTGGGCCACGTCCTGCTGCGTGCAGGATCTTAGTTCCCAGGCAGGGACAGAGCCTGTGACTCCGGCATTGGGAGCACAGACTGTCGACCAGCGGCCCACCAGGGAAGTCCCTACATGTTTAACTCCGGAGGAGCTGCCGAAATGCTCTCCGGAGTGTGGGCCACGGCACTTCTCAGATCACAGTGACGCAGCGGGCGGGGGCGTCCAGAAGGCAGTGAGCAGGGGGTGCAGGACAGGGGCCAGAGCAGAGCTCAAAGGGAAGGTTGAGGCCCCACGGGGACGCGGGCGGCGCCTCAGCCTCCCACAGCCCTCTCCGCATCCCAGCCCCCAGCAGCCTTTGATAATGCCGTGGAGCCGAGATACACGTGCACTCAATGGGGAGGAACAAAGGGTAAAAATAACAGCGAACAGACATCTATTAAACTAGTCCCACCCACCCACCCTCACTCCCACCTCCTCACGCTGCTTTTATTTCTTCATGGCCTCCTTCATAATTTCTTAGTGTTTCTTCATAATAGTTTTCAACGTGTATCCCATTGATACGTGTCTGTGTACTGGCTTTGTCTCTGTGCCAGAATGCGAGCCCCATAAAGACAGAGGCGGAACCCTGCAGTTCACCCACCACTGTCCCCCCAGCCTCAGTACACACTGCTGCAGGAACCCACCTGCCGGCCTGTAGACACGGTGGGGCCGTCCCGTCCATCTGGCCCCTCTCGTCCTGCGTCCCCTCCAGGGGGTACAGCACCTGCACTAGGCCAGGTGCTGCCCGAAGCCCTCTGACTGCGTGCTCGGTCGCTCAGTCGTGTCCAACTCTTTGCAACCCCACGGACTGCAGCCCGCCAGGCTCCTCTGTCCGTGGAATTCTCCAGGCAAGAATACTGGGTGGGTTGCCATGGATTCGTCCTTCCAACCACCCAATGATAGCCACCCTCACCCGCAGTTTACAGATGGGGAAACTGAGGCACATGAGGACTTAGGTGTGTCCAGTGTCAGGCACCTGGCAGGTCTGGGAGAGGAACCACTGCTGCTCGGGCTTGCCAACTGTGCAAGGAGACACTTCAGAGCTGAAATTGTAAGACCCTGTGTGTGTGTGTGTGTGTGTGTGTGTGTGTGTGTGTGAGAGGGGTAAGGGTGGGGGGTGGGGCAGAGAGAGAAGGGAGACAGAGGCTCAAGACCTTGACTATCAGACCTAAATAAAGGAGAAAAGTAAGCCTTGAGGGAGCTGAGGACCATAGGGGTCTAAGCCAGCAGCTCTAACTGGGGGACAAATGTGCCCCCAGGGGAACACTTGGCAATGCCTGGAGGCATCCTGTGTTGTCATGATGCGGGGTGGGGGGGTGTGAACGCTGCTGCCCCCAGCAGCTGCTGCTAAACACCCCACAGTGCAGGGAGGGGCCCTCAACAAAGTGCACTCCGCCCTCTGTCAGCAGTGCCCGGGCCTTCCTCTGATTCTCAACTCCGATCTCTCTCTCCTCCCCGTCTCCCCACGCCCCCCTGCGCCCCTCTCATTGCCGCCCTTGGTCCCTGTCTCCCCTTGGCCTCTCCCTCCGCCCTCTCCCTCGCCTGCCTCCTTGGTTTCTTCTCCCTCCATCCCATCTCTCCTCTGGTTTTTGTCCGTCCCTCTCATTTCTTCACGCCCCTGTCCACTTTCCCTGTCTTTCCTCCCCATTCATCACTCTCTGACCCTCTCTGCCCATGATCGTTGCTGTTCCCCTTCCGTGGCATCGGGGCATTCTTCTGTGGCTCCCCCATCACCGACCACTGCCCCCGGGCCTGGCCAACCCCGGGCCCGTGCACATCCTCCCCTTTTCCGCCTCCTGGCTCCTGCCCGCCCCCCTCCCCGTCCTTCTATCTTCCCTTGGGCTGCCTTCCTCATCCTTTCCCGCCACCATCTCCACATTTCTGCACCTCTGGCGCCTTTCTTCCGTCCACCGTTCCAGCCTCGGTTCTCCCCCCAGCCTGGCTGCCCCGGCCGAGCTCCTGCGCTCCCCATGCCGGCCCTCCTGCTCCTCGGGACCCTCCTGCTCCTGGCCTCGACTACCGGCCAGGCTGGGGCGCGTCCGTCCAACGCCACGAGCGCCGAGCCCCCGGGTCCGCTGCCCGCCCTGCTGGCGCACCTGCGGCGCCTGACCGGGGCGCTGACGGGCGGCGGGGGCGCAGCGGGCCCGGGGACCAACGGCACAAGAGCCAGCACCCCGAGCTCGGCGGGCGCTGCTGCACGGGCGCCCCCTCCGGCTGAGCTGTGCCACGGCTACTACGACGTCATGGGCCAGTACGACGCCACCTTCAACTGCAGCACCGGCTCCTACCGCTTCTGCTGCGGCACCTGCCACTACCGCTTCTGCTGCGAGCACCGCCACATGCGCCTGGCGCAGGCCTCCTGCTCCAACTACGACACGCCGCGCTGGGCCACCACGCCGCCGCCGCTGGCCGGGGGCGCCGGGGGCGCTGGGGGTGCGGGCGGGGGACCTGGGCCCGGCCAGGCCGGGTGGCTGGAAGGGGGCCGGGCGGGGGGCGCTGGGGGGCGTGGGGGCGAGGGCCCAGGGGGCAGCACAGCCTACGTGGTGTGCGGGGTCATCAGCTTCGCCCTGGCCGTGGGCGTCGGCGCCAAAGTGGCCTTCAGCAAGGCGTCCCGTGCGCCTAGGGCGCACCGGGAGATCAACGTGCCCAGGTGTGTGTACTCTGGGGCCGGGGCGGGGAGGGGGAGCCTGGGGGCGGGGCTTGGGCAACGGGGGCGGGGCCAGCATGGAGTGAGGGGGGTGGGCCCGCATGGCCAGAGGCTGAGGCAGCCTCCCGGAGCGCAGAAGCCTTGAGATGGGAGAGGCCTGAGAATATAGGTGACTTAAGTGACAGGCTAGGGAGTGACGAGGTAGGCTCAGGTCTTCATTCAGCAAATATTTCTTGAGCGCTTTCTGTGAGCCAGGAGCTGGGGGCACAGCGGTGAACAAGACAAAATCCCTGCACTGACGAGTAAACCTAGTTCTAATCCCAGGTCAGTCGCCTGCGGGCTGTGTGACCCTGGGAAAGTTGCTTAACCTCTCCGTGCCTGTTTCCTGTGTCTGTACAGTGGGGCTAATTATTGTTCCCCGCACATTCGGACAGCAAAGAAGATTAACTGGGTTGATTCATGTCCAGTCCTGGCACATGGTAAGCCCTCAATAAATGCTGGCTACCGTCATCATTAAGAGAGTAAGCAAGCAGTGTTAGTTGCTCAGACGTGTCCAACTCTTTGGGACCCCATGGACCATAGCCCACCAGGCTCCTCTGTCCATGGGATTCTCCAGGCAAGAACACTGGAGTGGGTTGCCATTTCCTTCTCCAGGGGCTCTTCCCCACCCAGGGATCGAGCCTGGTCTCCTGCATCGCAGTCAGATTCTCTACTATCCAAGCCGCCAGGGAAGCCACGCACAGGGGCAATGTACTTTCAGATGCTGATAACTGCTGTGAAGAAAAGCAGTGTGACGAGCTGTGGGTGGGAGGGGAGGTGCTGTTTTACGTGAAGCGGTCAGGAAAGGCCTCTCTGAGCAGAGACCTGGAGGACAAGAGAGAACCAAACAGGTATCTATGGGAAAGGCACTCCAGGCAGAGGAAGCCGTAAGTGCAAAGGCCCTGGGGTGGCGTGTTGGGAGGACTGTGAGGAGGCCCACGACACTGGGCGCAGTGCATGAGGAGGAGGTGGACAGAAGCGGGCAGAGGGGGGCTCAGCCTCAGTGTGACGGGGAGCCACTGGAGCGTCCTGAGCTCCGTGTGAGCCACCTGACCCCTGGGCTGTGCATGAATTTAGACTGCAGGAGACAAGGGCAGAAACGGGCAGGTCAGGTGGATCCATGGCGAGAGACAGGCTGCTAGCCGCAGAGGTGGTGACATATGGTTGGGATATATTTTGGAGAGCGAATCCAGGGGGTTACTAAGGGCCATTGAGGAAAGACAAAGAAGAGCCAAAGGTGATTCTAAGGTTTTATCGCTATGGAGAAGGCAGCGAAAGAAACAGGAGTTAGGTCCCAGGTTCGGGGTGGGGACAGGGCCACAGAGAGGACGCTGTGGGAGGGACCACACAAGGGGTAGGGTCCAGATGAACTGGGGAAGTGAGTCGGAGGGACCTAGAGGCAGGCGGCGCTCAGACTGACGCTAGCAAGGGGCGTGGCCAAAGGCGAGAAGCCGAGCTGAACTAAGATACCCGCAAAGGTGAGACGGGGAGGGGAAAGAGGCCTGCGCCCTCCCTCTCTCCATCCCTACCCGCAGCCCCCAAGCCACTGACCATCCCTCTGCCCCTTCCAGGGCTCTGGTGGACATTCTGAGACATCAGGCGGGGCCAGGGGCCCGCCCAGACCGGGCGCGAAGCAGCTCCCTAACCCCAGGGGTCGGAGGCCCCGACAGCATGCCGCCGAGGACGCCCAAGAACCTCTACAACCCCGTGAAGCCCTCCAATCTCGGTGAGCGAGAGGCGGGGCTGCGGCCGCCCTCGGCCCCGCCTCACCCCTGTGGCCCCGCCCCCACGGTGGCCCCGCCCCCCACCGCCCCGGCCTCTGCCTTCCTCAACCTTCCCAGCGGAGCCCTGTTCCGGACACTGCTCCGGACGCTGCAGTGAGCCCGCCCCACTCCCTGACCTTCCGTGGGCACCCTGGGTGGGCACCGCGGGCGCGTGGACGGTTTCTCAAGCCACTGCCCCTGAGAAACTCATGTCAGACCACCCAGCAGCCGGTGACCCAAAAGGACGCAGGTAGCGACTGAGTTAGAATGTCTGGAGCCAGACGCCTGGTTAGAATTCTAACTCTACCCCTGTGACCTGGGGCGACCGGCTTCAGTCTCTGGGCCTCATTTTCCTCACCCATAAAATGAGCATCAGAGGAGGGCTCGCCTCACGTCACCACCGTTCTTACCGGGCGTGGCCAGAGCATCGGCGGAGAGGTCCAGGAGGCTGGGAGAGGGCCAGAGGGTCTCGTCTGAAGAGGCGGAGGAGGCGCCCTCAGAAAGAGATCTCGGGGCAGTGGCCAGGGGACGGAGGGGAGTTTCTTGTGCAAGGGGAGCTCAGCTTGTGAGGCGCCCAGAGCTGAGGCTGGGGAGAGGGTGGGCAGGCACCTCAGGAAGGGCCCCGAGTGCCAGGCCGAGCTGAGTAGCTCTGTGTGCCGAGGGCAATGGGGAGCCAGGGAGGAGTTTAGAGCGGAGAGGGGCAGAGCCTCGAGTGGGCAGGACTACGGAACCCGTGTGCAGGGAAAGAAATGAGAGGAGGAAGGATCCGGAGGAGGCTGGGACGCGGGTCCAGGCAGTAAAGGACGCGGGCTGATCTGAGGTCAGGAACGCAGAAGAGGAGAGGGCTTTGAATACTAGTGATGAAGAAGAGACATTTGACCTGGATCTGGAGGGATGAGCAGGGAGGAGGTCTTCAGGCAAAGAAGGGGAGGAAGGGGTTCAACGCGCGGAGAACAGCGGAACAGCCCGTGCAGAGGCCCTGTGGCAGAACTGAGCTCGACCACTGGGCATCAGAGGGAAGCAGGGCTTGAGGGGAGGGGTGAAAGATGAGACTGGGGGCAGGTGGGAAGGCCTCAGAGGCCGCCCCCAGCTTAGACTGTGTCCCATCGGTGATGGTGAGACCGGCGGAGGGTTTCGAGCAACAGAGGGTGTGTGTGTGTGTGTGTGTGTTTCGAGCAACAGAGGGTGTGTGTGTGTGTGTGTGTGTGTTTCGAGCAACAGAGGGTGTGTGTGTGTGTGTGTGTGTATGTGTTTCGAGCAACAGAGGGTGTGTGTGTGTGTGTGTCTGTGTGTGTGTAGCACCGCGGAGACGCTGGTCTTGGAGCTGGGCTGAAGGCTGGTTTGACGATCCAGGAGGGAGAAGGAAGTCAGGGCAAAGATTGCAGAGCTGGGGGCCAGGAAGACGCGAGCAGGGAGCCCTCCACACGGACCAGGACGGGGCGCCAGCTGGGCGCCGGCAGCGGCAGTGACGCCCTCCCCTCTTGGTCCCCACAGATAACCTGCACCACAACTACCTGCACCTCAACGTCAACAGCCCCAAACACCACGCTGCCACGCTGGGTACGCACCCGGGGCGGGCAGGGCTCCTTCCCTCCTCACCTGGCACTGAGTCGGAGCCAGGTACCCTGATAGGGCAGGGGTGAGGCCGTGGGAGCGTGTCCTCACGGACCAGCTGGGTAACCCAGGAGCGGTCCGCGGGAAGCGGCCTGGAGCGCGCCCCTCCTGCTTGGGGCGGGGCACAGAGGACGTGCCGGCTGCGCCTTCTGCTCCTTCCCCAGCCAGGAGCTCCTGAGGGGTCGTGGGGGGGAGTGAGCAGAGGGAGCTTGGACTGCTGCAGCTTTGAGAGGCTGGAACACCAGGCTGCTAAAACTCCAAGGGGGCGGGGGACGGAACCGCGGGGTCCGAGGGAGCAGGCCCGGACTGACCCCGGCCGTGCCCTCTGCCCCAGACTGGCCTGGACTGACCCCGGCCGTGCCCTCTGCCCCAGACTGGCGGGCCATCCCGCCGCCCAGCCCGTCCTTGCGCTACTCCACGCTATCCTGCTCGCGGTCCTTCCACAACCTCTCGCATCTGCCCCCGTCCTACGAGGCCGCAGTGAAATCGGAGCTCAACCGCTACTCCTCTCTCAAGAGGCTCGGTGAGTCCCGGGGAGGGGGTGGTGGTGGTGGTGGGCTGCTTGGGCGGCGGGGCGGGGGCAGGGCCTGGGTTCAGGACCCTGGACAGTGGCCCGAGCGCCTTCTCAAGCTCTCGATTCCCCGCTTAGGGTTTTTTTTTCCTCCAAGTGGGCTTCCAGAAAGACCCAAGGTCATTCTGCATCGCAATGAACTACTTGGGGTGCTTTTCATAAATGCAAATCCATGGTCCTCCCCGCAAGATCTATTGCATTCATCAGGACTTGTGTTTGCAATTAATAGGAACACAATTAAAAAAAAAAAAAAAAGGTAACTATGCTGAAACAGAACTTTAAAAAAAAAAAAGGCAACTACATTGGCTTGATAAGGCAAATTCTGTGTGCGGCAAGCTTCAGGTGTGGCTGAACCCAGGTGCTGAAGAGCTAGCACCAGGATTCCACGTCTCTCAGCTCCGCTGAACAGTGGGCTGGCTTCATTTTCAGAAAGAATCTCCCCCTGTGATGGCAAAGACTGCCCTGAGAGAATCTTCAGGGCAGTTCTTACCAGAAGAGTCTCTCCCAGTGATTGCAGCAAAAATCCCAAGCCTGAACCCCACTGACCAAGAAAGGGTCATGAGCTTGCCCCAGAACCAATCACCATGACTCTGATTGGACATTCCTGGTAGTGGAGGAGGCGTCACACATTTTAAACTGAGATTCACAGTCAGAAAGGGTTTTTATACTGTGTCTCATAAAACCTACGTACACCGGCAATTTTTTAATTACAGCCAAGTTTTGAAACTTGCTATTGTGGACATTTTTAAACACGTTCAAGAGCAGACAAACTGTAAAATGAACCCCTAGGTTCCTATCACCCAGCTTTAACATTTTCTTATTCCCTCCTTCCCCCACCCCATCTTTTGGTGGATTATTTCAAAACAAATCCCAGATATTATGTCACTTCAACCACTGATATTTCAATAACACACAGAGCTGAAACAAAAATCGTATGAATGGTACTCACCCTTATTCTCTTGATGGGCTTCCCTGGTGGCTCAGACGGTAAAGCGTCTGCCTGCAGTGTGGGAGACCTGGGTTCGATCCCTGGGTTGGGAAGATCCCCTGGAGAAGGAAATGGCAACCCACTCCAGTACTCTTGCCTGGAAAACTCCATGGATTGAGGAGCCTTGTGGGCTACAGTCCATGGGATCGCAAAGAGTCGGACATGACTGGCCAACTTCACTTTTTTCTTATCTCTTATTGTGGGAAACTTTCTAATAATTTTCTATCCTATTTCATTTTGCAAAATACTGTCTCTACCCACAACACTGACTTTACAATCCACGAATGGGTTGAATCGAAAAATACTTTCTACAGGATGAAAGAGAAGGAAGTTTCCTCAAAAAGCAAGAGCTGGGTTCTACACACACAAAAAAGGCTATTCCCAAGCGATTTAAAAAGCAACCCCCCTCCTCATCTACGGCCCCATCACTGCAAGCTGGGCCTGGGAACATGCATTCTTCTAGCCTGACTGTTCCCACTGGTTAAAACCGTGCCCCTGCCCAGGCTAATGCCCAGGAAGTTCCCGGTGATGTCTGGAATTCTCCAGGGCGGGAGCCCAGTGCGGGGAGAGGCAGAGGGTTGGCCCTGGGAGGTGGGCAGCTTCTGGGCCGGCTGGGGCCCCAGCTCTGTGGTTTACCCCTTCTCCTGCAGCCGAGAAGGACCTGGACGAAGCCTACCTGAAGCGCCGGCACCTGGCAGAGGTGCCCCGTGGGACGCTGCCCCTGCACGCGCTGCGGCGACCCGGCACGGGGGGTGGCTACCGCATGGATGCCTGGGGCGGCCCCGAGGAGCTGGGCCTGGCCCCTGCGCCCCACCCGCGGCGCGTCATGTCCCAGGAGCACCTGCTGGGCGACGGGGGCCGGTCGCGCTATGAGTTCACGCTGCCGCGCGCACGCCTCGTGTCCCAGGAGCACCTGCTCCTGTCGTCGCCCGAGGCCCTGCGCCAGAGCCGCGAGCACCTCCTGTCACCCCCGCGCAGCCCCGCGCTGCCCCCGGAGCCCGCCGCGCGTGCCAGCTTGGCCGCCTCGCACTCCAACCTGCTGCTGGGGCCCGGGGGCCCCCCCACGCCGCTGCACGGCCTGCCACCGCCGCCCGGCCTGCACGCGCACCACCACCACGCCCTGCACGGCTCGCCACAGCCTGCCTGGATGTCAGACACCGGCGGGGGTGGGGGCACGCTGGCCCGCAGGCCACCCTTCCAGCGCCAGGGCACGCTGGAGCAGCTGCAGTTCATCCCCGGCCATCACCTGCCCCAACACCTCCGCACGGCCAGCAAGAACGAGGTGACTGTCTGAGCGTCCGAGGCCGGGCCGGGGGCTGGGGCGCTGTGGCCTGGGGCCCCCATCCCAGCCTGCACCCCCCGCCACACCTGGCTGGGGGGCCTGGAATCCAGACCTGCGGGGGCCAGGAGGGCTACCTCCAAGGACACGGTTTTGGACGAAATCCTCACGAGAGAAAAAGTTTCCTTCTGCAATGTCACAGCAGATAAGATCCTCCTCCTACGTCACAATCTGAGGCAGGGCCTCCTTCCCATGACGTCATCACAGAGGAAGAGGCCTGTATGTGAGGTCATCAGTAGCAAAAACGTCTGTGTTCATCACAGGGACAAACCCTGCTTCCCATGAGGTCATCGCAGAGGAACAGGCCCACTACAGTCATCGCTGGAGGCCGTGTCTGTGCTCCACGGTGTCATCACGAAGACCTCCCTCCGGTGACGTTGTAAGAGGAACAATGCCTTGTCCCATGACATCATCCCAAGAGACCAGGAGCCCTCCTGTGATGTCACTGCACAGATAAGTCTCACCCTCTGATGTCGTCTCTGGCACCAAAAGGTCTCTGTGGACATCATCGTCACCAGGAAAATATTTCCTTCCAAAGAAGATGCCTCTGTCTATGAAGCCGTGCCTGCAGACAAAGCCATCTTCCCGGGACGAGCCACAGGGGAAAGCGCCTCGCCAGCCACGTCCTCACGAGACACAAGGCCTCCTTTCTAGGACATCACCACGGGGGCTCACTTCCTTCCTGTGACACCGTCGCCAGAGGAGCTGGCTTGCCCTGTGATGTCATCCCTGGAGAGGGCAGCCCGCTCTGGGGCCCTCTCCGGGGTGAGGCCCTTCTGCACTGCAGCACCGGCTCTGCCTGCACAGAGACTGCATCCCCATGAGACACATCCACTGCGATTGCCCAGCACCCACAGGCGGGCCGCCCAGAGCCCGTGGCTAAGCTGGGGGCCACCAACGAAGGGCCCGGTCCCGAGATGCTACCCCGGGCGTCATCGCTGAGCGGCTGCCCTGTGGGGAAGCTGCAGCCAGAGGTGACAACCCACCCCTGGCGCGCCGGAGCTGTGACGTCACCACCGGAGACACTGCCTGCTCTGGAAGGCCATTCCATGTGACGGTGTCACCAGAGTTTCTGCCTTGCCCCACCATGACTTAGCTTGGTTGCTCTCTCCCCTGACCCTGGGGACAAGCCGTGAGGGATTTCCACCAGGCCCTCCCCTCAAGTGAGGCTGGGCCATGGGTCCTCCCCCCATGCAGGGATGTCACCTCCTGGTGACTCCCGGAGTACAGCACGCACCCCCAGACTGGCTTCTGCTCCCAAGGAGGCCGCTCCACTGCTCCTGGAGTCCTGGGGACTCTCAGGCAGCCCCATGCCTCTCTGCCACAGCTACAGACATCATCACCTCCGCAAACAAAGTCCTGGCCTCCTGCTGGGGTGGGGGTGGGGTGTGCCTGCATTGATGTCATCGGCACCACAAGACTTCCACCACCCATGGCGGCACTGCACCTGGGGTCCCGTGGTAACCATGCCTGATGATGATGTCATTTCCCAGGGTTCCCTATGATCTACGGCATATTCATCTCCCAGGATTCACCACAGCTGATGATGTCATCATCCCCCAGAACCCACCATGACCCGTGATGTCATCACCTTCCAGAACCCAGTATGGCCGACGGTGACATCTTCTACCAGGATCCACTAGGACTGATGATGCCCCAGTTCCCCACAGACCCCCACAGTTGTGCTGTCACCATCTCCCAGGATCCACTCCAACCGTGATGTCTTCATGCCCCAGGGTCCACCTTAGCCATGGTGTCATCACCTCCCAGGATCCAATTCAGCCATGATGTCACCAGCCCCCAGCATCCATGAGAGTCAATGGTGTCCTGGAACCCATGACATCCACCATCACCATCTCCTGGGATCCACTTCAACCTTGGTACCGTCATCCACTGGGATCCACCATAACTGTGACATCATCATCTCCCAGGATCCAGGACACCCAATGATGTCATTTATCAGGAACCACGTCAACCATGCACCATCACCTTCCAAGATCCATCCCCTTGGGAGCCAAGTACTCGGACAGCTATATTTCAATTGTCTTGTGGGGTCACCTACAGTCGTTCCCTTTAGCGGAACCAGCACAATACATATTCTTTTCCCATTCCCTCAAAAAGAGTGTGGGGTGGGGCTCCCTCTGATGACATCATCCTACTCCAGCCCTTCTTGGTGATGTCACTGCCTTGCTCCTGACTCAGGCTGATGCCTGCCTCAACCCGACCACAGACTTGGCCTTGGTCAGTCCCCCCTCACCCCTGGGTGAGGGCACCAGTCCCTCCAGATAACTGCCCTTCACCCAACCATCTGATCGGTGACAGGGTCAACACAGAGACCTCTTACCATCCCCAGAGGGAGGCCTTCCAGTCCTTGGGTGATGTCACTGCCCCAGTCCCATCCCTGGCACCGCATGCCATGGGCCTAGGCCAAACTCTCCCTGGAGACGCCCGGGGCCAGGCCAACAGCTGCTGACATCCCCAGGACCTTCAGTGGTGTCTGCCACTGCCTTGGTCCCTCGTCCCAGGAGGGCACGGCTGGAGCGCTGCGGGGCAGGCTGCGCTCTGCACCTCCCCAGGATGGCAGATGAGTGCCCTGCTCTCCCCTTGTCCCCTCACCCTCTGGGGAGCCCCCAACACCCAACGCACAATTTGCCCCAAATTCTCTTTGTACATAGCCATGTTTGGGGGGCGGCCATTCCCCCACTCTTAAAGGGCTACACGCCCCCTCTCCCAGCCCCGAGGGCCAGGTCGGGGGGCCTCTTCTCCCTCCTCTGGGCCGCCCCCCTTCCTCTTCTCTCTCCCCACAAATAACGGCACCTCAGCTCATCCCTTCTCATCGGGAGCCTGGGGCAGATAATTGGCCCTCAACTCCCACCATGGTCCCCTGGAGGAGGAAACGGCAACCCCCTCCAGAGCTCTTGCCTGGGAAACCCCATGGACAGAGGAGCCTGGAGGGCGATACTCCATGGGGTCTCAAAGAGTCGGACACGCCTGAGCAACTGAGCACACACAACACGGCTCCCACCACACAGGGCTCCCAGTCTACCAGGGCCCCAGTGGCAGTTTTTCAGCCCCCTGCTTGCAGCTGCTCCCTGCAAGGGCCTCAACACGCCCAGGGTCCCTACGGCAGACTGTGACTTCCCCCAAAAGGAGCCGGCTTGAGCTCCCCCAGAGCCCCGCCCCTCCACTCACCACCCCCAAGGAGCACTCAGCCTTCTCCAGCCCCCACATCTGCAGGGTTTGGGGCCTCTCATCTTCTCTTCACCCCCTCCCCTTCCACTTGCTCTTTCCTGGCCTGGATTCCAGGCATCTCGCCCCCCGCCGCCCACCACACATCACTCACTCGACACAGGCTGCCTCACCCTGGGGCCTTGACCTCTTATCTCAAATAAGCCATAGTGGGGAGAGGTCTCGAGGTGGGTGAGGAAGTGGGCCTGTCCTGCCAGACCCCCTTTATGCTTCCAGAGCTGAGACCTTGCCATCTGAGTCTCCCCCCTGCCCTGCCTCCTTGTACATCATACAGGCTTGTGCGCGCACGTGTGTGTACACACACACACACACACACACGCACACCCATTCCAGTGAGGGGACAGTGGAGGGCAGTATGGAGAGAAGATAATCCATTCTGGACCAAAAGACCTTCCGCAGTTCTGCCTGCTTCCTTACCCCTCCCCACCCTACTCCTCCACCCAACACCGGACTCTTGCCCCAGCTCCTTGGTGAGGACAGCCAGCCAAGCTCCAATTGGTATTTTCTCTTTTTTTAAATAAACAGATGTTTTCCTGATCCCCAGCCTCAGGTTTACTGTGGGGAAAGGACGGGCTTCCACCTCCGCACGTGCAGGTCACTGGGGAGTGCTGTGGCCGAGGCAGGGTGAGCGTCTAAGTGTCTTTGCAGCTGGGTGGTCAGGAGTCAGGCATGGGGCTGCCCTGCTCGGTGCTTTTAAATCCTTGATTTCTTCCGACGTGTCTTGACTCTGAGCGGGTAAGCGTTTGTTTGCAGATTCTATTTATTTGCACCTCCTCACATCGAAGTTTTTGACTGAATATCATTAAAGTGTGTGTGGGGGGCGGGGGGCTGCTGTGTCAGTTTCCCTAGGCAGTGGGAACATAGTACCACACTCGGGGCAGCTTAAACAGAAGCGCATTCTCTCCCCGAGCTGCTGGAGGCCGCAGGTCTGAGAGGGAGGTGTGGGTAGGACCCGCTCGCTCCTCCTGAGGCTGGGTGGGAGGATCTGCCCGTGCCGGCCCACCCCAGCTTCTGGGGGCTTGCGGGCAGTGCTGCCACTCAACACATCGTCTTCCCTCTGTATGCCCATCTCCTTGACGAGACGGCACACTTCATAAGGACACACACTGGTCATGACGGATTAGGGCTCACCCCAATGATTCTCCGTGCAAAGACCCTAGTTCCAAACAAGGTCATATTCACAGGTCCTGGAGGTTAGGACTTAAAACATTTTTTTTTTTTTTTTGGCAGGAGGACGGGACAAAATTCAAGCCATAACAAGACGTGTGACAGAATACAGTCTAACTGTCAGTTTTTATGATAACCAGGAAGCATTTTCCACACCTTTCTCTTCCCACCCAGTGCATTAACATATATGCATAGTGAAGACAAAACTGTTCCCTCCTTCTGTCTCAGGAGGTGCCCCGAAGGCAGGGTTTTATGAACTTTAGGAGTTCTACCTAAAGGAGCATCTAAATGCTTGTTTATCAACTGCCGGCTCTCACTACATCAAAGCGTGAGTTTGCTCGTCTCTCTGGGTTGTGTGTGCAGGGCATTCCAGTATCAGTTTTATCACTAAGAAAACCCCTTCCTCTCTAGTGCATTTAAGTGTTTGCCTCTCAAATATTAGATTTTATTCTGTATCAGTCAGGGTACTGCAGAGAAACAGAACCTGTGTGTGTGTGTGTGTGTGTTTCTGTTAAGGAACTGGCCTGTGTGACTATGCGTGCTCAGTCGCTTTAGCTGTGTCTGACTCTTTACAACCCCAAGGACTACAGCCCATCAGGCTCCTCTCTGTCCATGGGATTCTCCAGGCAAGAATACTGGAGTGAGTTGCCATGCCCTCTTCCAGGGGATCTTCCCTGACCAGGGGATCGAAACTGTTTCTCCTGCATTTCCTGTGGGGGCTGGCAAATTCAGTCTGTAAGGTATTTCAGAAACTCAGGCAGGCTTTCTAGGGTGCAGTCTTGAGGCAGGATTCGTTCTTTTCCAGGAAACCTTAGTTTTTTGCTCTAAGGCCTTTGACTGATTGGATGTGGCCCACCATAAGATCTAGGATAACCTCCTTTACTCAAAGTCAGCTGACTGTAGGTGTCCACAGAATACCTTCACAGCAATACCAGGGCTGTGTTTGCACCACCAACCAGGCCCTGTCACCTAGCCAAGTTGACACATGAAACCTTACCATCCTTGCAGGGAAGGGCTAGCTGGGAGACAGAGTGTGACCTGCAGTTGAGAAAGACTCCTCCCCTTCCGTGACATGTTCACCACCGGCTAGATTTCACCTGCTTGGGTCCATTTGTTTGACTCTGGATTAATGGGAGGGGAAGGGGGTAATGCCTTCAAATACTGGTGTTGGCCCACTGGTAAAATGCCCCCATCTGGCGCATGTCAGGGTTGTGTGTCCATCTATTCTTTGTGTTGGAGGCTTTGTCTACAGGAAATTGGAGGGTGGGGTGAGAGGAGAGGGAGGGTGGTGACACACTGCATCTAAGTATGGGATCACTGAGCACTCAGAGGGTCTCCTCCTGGGCTCAGACTAGGACAGTACTTCCCTGCCTCCCAGACGTTGTTAGACACGCCAGATATAAACAGACCATGTTGCTTTAGCACCTGGGGCTCTGGGGCTGCTAACTGCTGCTGCGGGACACTGCAGCCTATCCTGGCTGATGCACCTTGCCCGTGGAGAGGGGAACTGGATGGCTGCGGGCCATTTGCTGAACTCTCTTGCACTTGTATCTTACCTGCCTCCTGAGAAACCTGTATGCAGGTCAAGAAGCAACAGTTAGAACTCGACATGGAACAACTGACTGGTTTCAAATTGGGAAAGGAGTATGTCAAGGCTGTATAATGTCACCCTGCTTATTTAACTTATATGCAGAGCACATCATGCAAAATGCCAGGCTGGATGAAGCACAAGCCAGAATCAAGGTTGTCAGGAGAAACATCAATATCCTCAGATATACAGATGACACCACCGTTATGGCTGAAAGTGAAGAGGAACTGAAGAGCCTCTTGATGAAAGCTAAAGAGGAGAGTGAAAAAGCTGGCTTAAAACTCAACATTTGGAAAACTAAGATCATGGCATCCGATCCCATCACTTCATGGCAAATAGATGGGGAAACAACGGAAACAGTGACAGATTTTTTCTTCTTGGGCTCCAAAATCACTGCAGATGGTGACTGCAGCCATGAAATTAAAAGATGCTTGCTCCTTGTAAGAAAAGCTATGACCAACCTAGACAGCATATTAAAAAGCAGAGACATTACTTTGCCAACAAAGATCCATCTAGTCAAAGCTATGTTTTTTCCAGTAGTCGTGTATGGATGTGAGAGCTGGACCATAAAGAAAGCTGAGCACTGAAGAATTGATGCTTTTGACCTGTGGTGTTGGAGAAGACTCTTGAGAGTCCCTTGGACTGCAAGGAGATCCAATCAGTCCATCCTAAAGGAAATCAGTCCTGGGTGTTCATTGGAAGGACTGACGCTGAGCTGAAACTCCAATACTTTGGCCACCTGATGCGAAGAACTGACTCACTGGAAAAGACCCTGATGCTGGGAAAGATTGAAGGCGGGACGAGAAGGGGATGACAGAGGATGAGATGGCTGGATGGCATCACCGACTCGATGGACATGAGTTTGAGCAAGCTCCGGGAGTTGGTGATGGACAGGCAGGCCTGGCGTGCTGCAGTCCATGGGGTCGCAGAGAGTCGGACATGCCTGAGCGGCTGAACTGACTGGCTGACTTGCACTTGTGACTTTTCTGTAGTTTGTAACCTAACTTTGGGCTTCCCTGGTGGCTCAGATGGTAAAGAACCACCTGCAATGCAGTAGACCAGGGTTCAGTCCTTGGGTTGGGAAGATCCCCTGGAGAAGGAAGGGAATGGCTACCCATTCCACGATTCTTGCCTGGAGAATATCATAGACAGAGGAGCCTGGCAGGCTACAGTCCATGGGGTCACAAAGAGTTGCTCACAACTGAGCAACTAACACTTTCATTTTTACTTTTTTCAACCTAGTTTTTAAAAATAGTTTAAATTTATTTTTTTAATTATTTAAAATTTTTTTTCATATTTTCAAATTTAGAAAAAGTGTAAATCTGAATGTCAACAGTGCCAAATTTGGCTGCCATTGCCCTAAGTAGATAGATGCCCAGGAGTGAGGGTGATATGGGAAATAGGAGTCTCATTCCCTTCCCATGCAGTTGTAATGCCAGGGCTTAAATGTTACCTATTTTTCATTCAACATGACCTCTATGTGCCTGTCAACTACTTCATTTCTGTTCAACCAAGAAAGTAATCTGATCCACATGTCCCGTGCTTTGGTTGGGCAAGTCAAGGACAAGATCTGGCACAAGAGTTTTGTCTTTGTAACCTAACACTTGCTCAATTTGCAACTTCACTGTGTTGATTAAAAAAAGTTCAGCCTCTGAGCAGGTATTCTTAACCTGCGTTTGACGGGGTAGGCTTGTGAACTTCTGATATCTATACCAGATGCTGTGTGCACGTGCCTCTTTTTATTTTTGTGTCTTTTTAACTGTATATTTTCAAACTTTCATGCATGAATTACAAGAATAAGCCCAAGAACTCCTGCACAGCTTTTGTCAATTCACCAATCGTTAACATTTCATTACACTGCTTTCCAGTTTTCTTCCCATATAAATATTTTTTTAAGACAGTTGAGAGTCAGCAGCCCCTGAGGAACCTTTCTGAAAAACACAGACATTCTCTTACAGAGTCACAGTATAGTTATCAACAATCAAGGACTTAACATTGATGAAGTCCATGTTCAAGTTTCACCAACTGTCCTAATACTGTCCTTTGGAGCAATTCTCTTTTCAGCCCCTGGTACTCTGGGATTAGGTGTTGTATGTAGTTATTGTGTCTCTCGAGACTTGAACAGCTTCTCAGTATCTTTCACGAGTTTTAGAGTCCAAGGAGCAGCATAATTTTTATTTCAGTCCCTACCAGTAGACATCTGGGGTTTCCCCATTTTCCACTATGAAAAACAATACTTTGAGGAATATGCTTTTGCACACCACATGGAGCATTTACTTAGTTTTCCCTGGGATGAGCTCCTAGGAGGGTGAACTTCTAGTTTAAAGGGAGGTGTGTTTTTAAGACTTTTGCTACATGATGCCAAGAGGCAGTTTCAAGAGCCTTGCCAAGTCCATGTATCTGAGAATGTTCATTTGCTCCCACAGTCACCAGCATCAGGCATTGTTCTATTTAATCTTGCAGTGCATCAGAGAAGTCAGTTTTACAGCCATTTAAGGATGCCTCTGGTGGCTAAACTACGTTTTTATCCAAGGCGAAACCCTGCAGTCTGGGGTTTGGGAGCAAAATGAGAGGCGATGCGGTTCACTGCCACTGTCACTAGAGGGAGCACATGATCCACTGCAGGCAGTGTTGTCCAGTCACTAAGTAGGGTCTGACTCTTTGGGGCTCCATGGTCTGCAGCACTCCAGGCTTCCCTGTCCTTCACTATCTCCCCGAGTTTGCTCAGGCTCATGTCCACTCAGTCGGTGATGCCACCCAGCCACCTCACCCTCTGTTGTCACCCCCTTCTCCTCCTGCCCAGCATCAGGGTCTTTTCCAATGGTCAGCTCTTCACATCTGGTGGCCAAAGGGATCAGAGCTTCAGCTTCAGCATCAGTCTTTACAATGAACATTCAGGGTTGATTTCCTTTAGGATTGACTGGTTTGATCTCTTTGCTGTCCAAAAGACTTTCAAGAGTCTTCTCCAGCACAATTCCAAAGCAGCAATTATGTGGCACTCAGCCTTCTTTATGATCCAACTCTCACATATGTACATGACTACTGGAAAAACCATAGCTTTGAGTATAGGGACCTTTAACAGCAAAGTGATGTCTCTGCTTTTTAATATACTGTCTAGGTTTGTCATAGCTTTTCTTCCAAGGAGCAAGTGCCTTTTAATTTCATGGCTGCAGTCACCATCCCGTGATTTTGGAGCCCACAAAAATAAAATCTGTCAGTTTCCATTGTTTCCCCACCTATTTGCCATGACGTGATGGGACCAGATGCCATGATCTTAGTTTTTTGAATGTTGAGTTTTTTAAGTCAGCTTTTTCACTCTCCTCTTTCACCCTCATCAAGAGGCCCTTTAGTTCCTCTTTGCTTTCTGCCATTAGAGTGGTATCATCTGTATCTCTGAGGTTGTTGATATTTCTCCAGGCTGATGCTTGTGATTCCTCCAGCCTGGCATTTCACATGATGTACTCTATATATAAGTTCAATAAACAAGATGACAATATACAGTCTTGACATACTCTTTTCCCAATGTTTCCCCAATTTTGAACCAGTCCATTGTTCTGTGTTCAGTTCTAATTGTTGCTTCTTGACCTGCATACAGGTTTCTCAGGAGACAGGTAAGGTGGTCTGGTATTTCCATCTCTTTAAGAATTTACCAGTATGGTAAATTGGTAAATACGGTAAATATGACTGCAGTCACATTTACCAATTAAGTACCTCTGACCACCAAAGAGAGTTCTAAGTTCTGCTCAGGGACACAGAGGAAAGTGGTTCTTGTTAATCACCTACCACAGCCCCTACAGACGATATGCTTAAAAATATTAAGGTCACCAAGGGGCAAAGAATTTGTCAGCAACCACAGACCATGGACTCAGCAATAAATATGGAGGATTTACCCACGAAAAGATGCTCAGCCTCACTGGGAAGAAAGGGACACAGGAGAAAGACAAGGCACCTCTTGTCTATCTTTCCATGACTGACACACGTTTCAGAGACTGCTGATGCTTGGGCTCATTTCTGCATCAGGACATTGACATCAGCAGCCTCCTCTGCCTGGAACAGTCTTTCTCCTCTGGATATTCACAAAACTTGCTCCCTCACTTCCTTTAAATCTTTATGGAAATGTTTCCTTCGCAATAAAGGTCTACCCTGACTCCCCGAAACTAAAAATTCTCCCCCTCACCCTTCCTCTCACCCTAGTGTTTCTGAACCTTCTTACCTTAGCTGCTCTAATTTTTATAGTAATTATCTTTTTGTACCACCAATTTTTCTTACCAACTAGCCTGGGACCTTCCCAGTGTTAGCACTAAAGTTCGGCATTGTGGGCAACCTGGACAGTTGGCCACCTTGGGTTTAGTGCTTACTGTTTATCATCTGTCTCCCACAGAATGGATGTCCCAGGAAGGTGGTGCCTTGCTTCCTGTCTTGGTGACTGATGTATCCCAAGCACACAGAACAGGGCCTGGCAGACAGCTGGCTATAAATAAATACTTGAATGAAGGGACCAGATCCTAGTGGTGGGGATCCAAATAAGGAGAGCCCTGCCAAGGGCTACTTGGCAGAACTTCAGACACTCGTGCTCTTTGAGCCTGCAATTCCACTTCTAGGAACTTCCCCTTCAGGAAAGCTCACAGCTTTGCCCAAGGATGCTCACTGCAGCTCCTAACCACACACTAGACCAGCATAAACACCCATTAGCTAGAGAATGTTAGAAACTCCCAGGTTCTTATGGAGGACTGCAGTGCGCACTGCTGAGGAAAGATGTGTGAGAATGTAAACGTGCAAGTAGTGTGGGGAGGAAGACACCAGATATTCACAGGAGGTATGTGAGGGGTCGTGAATGGGAATGTGAGAGGGGAACGAGGGCTAGAGCTGTGCTTCCTCCTTTCACTGCAGTCACTGTGAATTTCCCTCCAAACATGTATTTCTTCCATGACAGAAGAAATGAAGGTTCATTTCTAAAGCTAGAAATTTGGGTTTCACTAAGCAAAAGTTAAGTTTCTGGGCCTCCAGCACTTGGCAAAGGAAGGACATCCCTCTCCCAGCCCATCTCCTGCCCATCCACCTCCCAAACTAACTCAAAAGGCTCCATCACTAGGCCACCTCCTGAGTCCTTCTCAGATCTGCCCACTTTTCTCCCACCATGGCTATGGCCACCACCCTAGCCCAAGCCACAACCAACTTCCTGTTGAAGTTTCTGCTTCCACTCTGGGCCCTCCAATCAAGTCTCTAACCAGCAGCCTTGAGCTAGAATTACAACAAATCCATTCACGTCTCCGGGTCAGAATTCCTCACTGGCTCCCTAGGGCCCTACCGACCATGCCCACCTCTCCCAACTCAGAACATTCTCTAGTCAGACCTTTCTTTCCCCACTCCTCTGCCCTTCTCTCAGTTCCTCCCATCTCAGGGTTTTCAAAAAATTCTTTTTAGAAAATAACAGCTTTACTGAGATATAACTCACACACCATACACAAAACTTACCAATTTAAAGTGTTTTGGTATACTCACAGAGTCACACATCTATGCCATCACCACAGTCAAGTTTAGAGTATTTTCATTGCCCCAAAATCTATCCACTAGATATTACTTTACCACCCCCCAGCCCTAGACAATCACTTATCTACTTTCTGTATGCATGGATTCAACTGTTTGGGACATTACATATAAACGGAATCATACAAATGCAGTCCTTTGTAACCGGCTTCTTTCCCTTAGCACAGCGTTTTGAAGGTTTGTCCATTCTGTAGTAGGTAACAGTACTTCATTCCTTTCTATGGCTGTATTGATCTGACATTGTAAGTATACACCACATTTAGTTTATCCATTCACCAGGTGTTGAATATGCTGGTTATTTCCATCTTTTGGGTATTACAAACAATGTGATATGCATTATCTGCACAGCTATGAACATCTGTGTATGACTTTCTGTGTAGACATGTTTCTATTTCTCTGGGATATGTACCTAGCTGTGGAATTGCTGGGTCATACGGTAACTCTAGGTTTAACCCTTTGATGAATAGCCATACTGTTTGCCAAAGCAGCTACACCATTTTTCATTCCCACCAGCTGTGTGAGGGTTCCAATTTTTCCACATCCTTCCCAACACCTATTATCTCACTTTTTGATTACAGCCACCCTGGTGGTGTGAGATGACATCTCATTGTGGCTTTGATTCTCATTTCCTTGATGGCTGATGACACTGAGCATCTTGTCATGTGCTTATTGGCTATTTATATATCTTTGACCACCCGCACCATCTCTTTTCAGGATTATTCCAACAGCCTCCTCTCTGGCCTCCCTGCCTCTGCCCACATCCCCAGAAGCATCCCCCTTCATCCTCTTCTCCACCCAGCAGTCATAGTGAGACCACAGCAGTCCTCTGCTCAAAATCTGGCAGTGGCTCCCCATTCCCTCAGAGATAAGACCACAGTCCTAATCACGGCCTTCAAGGTCCTGCATGATACCCCCTCCCCAACTCCATCCACACATACATTTCTCTGACCTCATCTCCCCATACTCTCTCCTTGCCCACTCTGTTCCAACCACACTGGCCTCCGTGCAGTTCCTCAAATGTGCTAGGCCTGTGCTCCAGCTGTTTCAACTGCCCAAATACACCTTGCTGATAAGCACATATCTCATTTCCTCCCTTCCTTCAAACTTGTGTTCACATGACACCTGAGTGGTGAGGTTTCCCTGGCCATCTGGCTAGAAATTCATTCCAGCTGGCATCCCACAATCTGGCACCCCCACCCGAACCCCTCCCACCTCGCTCTACTTTTCTCTTTTTCCACAGCACTCACTCCCTTCTAACCTAAATAAATATTTTATTTATTACATTTTGCTTCTGTGTCTATTTTCCCTTACCACAGGAAACCCCAAAAAAGGCAAAGATCATGTAAAGTTCTTAGCAGAGATGGGGCGTGTTGGAATTTCAGGAGTCAATAAAGGCAGCCTCCCTGAGGACCGACCCCAGCCACTACCTGTTTCTATCAACAAAGGCTGACTGGGACACAGACGCCCCCTTCATCTGCACATCCACTTGGCTGCTCAGGCTAGGGCAGCAGAACGCAGTCGGTTGGGACAGAGATGTGTGGCCTGCATAATCAAAAACCTTTACTGAGAAGGTTCGCTGAGCCCAATTTTAAGGCTGTGGGCGATTCCTTGCTTCTCCCTCAGGGCCTGTCCACGTCAGGGATCCCCAGCACGTATCCCACCTGCCCTGCCACCAACGTGCTAGCCTGCCTGTCTGCTCCCGCCCACGGCCCATCAAAGCATCCAACTGCTCCCCAGGACCTGAACGCTTCAACACACCGCCCACTCAGCCTCACCGGCTTCCCAGTGGCGCCCCAAACACAACACGCGTGATCCCCTCGCCTCGCCTTTGTAGGAGTTGTTCCCTTTTCTGAAGTGCTTTTCCCATATGGAGCCCAGGCAATTTTCTTCCTCCGACAGGTCAGTGAGAAGCCCCAGCCCTCTCTCCCTGCACCCGGGGCCCTGACTGATCCGATCTGTCTTTATCACTCGCTGACGTGATAGGATATACTTACTTGTTTACTGTCTGGTTTCCCCACGACATTGTCAGCGCCCTGAACACAGGGATTTTGTCTCTTACTCTCAGCTGTATCCCCAAAGCATCCTGCCTGCCACAGGGCTGTTGCTGTTTAGTC
Source organism: Cervus canadensis (assembly GCF_019320065.1). NCBI lineage: Eukaryota > Metazoa > Chordata > Mammalia > Artiodactyla > Cervidae > Cervus > Cervus canadensis. Next base: position 13,897,210 of record NC_057403.1, on the reverse strand, counting down.
ACTAAGTCTTGTCCAACTCTCTGCAACCCCATGGACCGGAGCCCGCCAGGCTCCTCTGCCCATAGGATTCTCCAGACAAGAATACTGGAGTAAACAGCCATTTCCTTCTCCAAGTGATCTTCTTAACCCGGGGATCGAAGGGGACTCTCTTGCATTGACAGGCAGGTTCTTTACCACTGAGTCACCAAAAAAGGTGCTCAGAAAACAAAGCACACTGAATAACTGCCAGTGTCCAGAGAGGAACCTCATAACATCCACCTGACCGGGTTGTTTCGAGGTTTCAATGAAATCAGACATGCAAATAAACTACAACAGTGCCCCGGCCAGCAAGCACGAATCAGTAACCATCACTCTCAGGAGCACCATCAGTCTGTCGGGTGGACTCCGCAGCTACAGATCAGTCTGACCACCAACTCCGCCTCATCCCAAGTGGGGGGCCCTAAGCAAGTCACTAGAACCCCTCTTCCGTCAGAGTCCTTTCGTGTTAATTGGGCCGGACTTAAGGTGAGGCGTGGGGGGCGCCCAAGTACGGTCAACCCGCCACATGCTAGTTCTGGCTAGGGCGGTGGGTGTCTCTGCACGTTTCTGCCCCAGTTCCAGAAGCTAGGGCGCCACTTGGAGTCTTGTCGGGACCCTCTCTAGAGGATCTGAGAGGCCTTGGCGGGGGCGCTGTGGCTACACAGTAGCTGAGGAGGCAGGTCAATTCCCGGGGGTCTTGCTCTCAGAGCGAAGACACATGGCCGCCCGGGGCGTGCCGGGCCGGGTCTCCAGACAGGGAAAGGGAGTCCTGAAGGGGCCTGGCTGGCGGAAGAACGGGGTCAGTCACAGGCAAGCCCCGGCCCTCAGCAAGGCCTGAAAGCTCTTCCTTCTTTATCAGACACCGTCCTCACAGGAGACTGAGGCCTGGCCGAGGCCAGAGGTCACACATTGGAGGGCCAGGCTTCTAAGCCTTCAGCGCCGGGGTCATTGGTCTTGGAACCTCTCCTACACAGCACGCAGGTCACACGTCATTCCCACCACAAAATGGCGCCTGAAACAAAAACGTACCGCGACGGCCAGCGCCCACCCCCACGACGGGCTGAGGAAGGGGCGCGAATGTCGTGAACTAATTTGCATACACAAAACCAACGAACTTCATTGGCTGTGAGAGCCTGGGTCCGCGTCAGGCAGAGCTCCCATTGGTCACTCTCCTTTTCTCCGCCCCTCTGGTACCGCCGTCTACGTCAAGGATTGGCCCGCGCGTGTCTCGTGACGCCACTCCACGACTGCGCGTCCCTGTTGGTCGGCGTGCCTTCCATCATCCTTTTAAACCCCGCGAGTCCCACCTCCTTTCGCCCCGCCCAGGCTCCACGGCCGACCGTTAGTCGCGTGCGCGATTTCTGGGCGTCAGGGCGCGCGCGTACGCAGGCGTCTCATTCAAACGGCCCAATCAGCGTCCGCGTCGCCCTTTACGTCCTCTTCCTTTCTGCTTCCCCTTCTCCACCGCTCCACTCTCCCGGATCCCCTCCCGGACCCCCACGCGCCCCGACTGGCCGGCCCGCTGCGCGCCCCCTCTGCAACTTCTGCCCGCAGTTTGCAGGAAGGGAGCGAGCCCGTCGAACGCCGAGGACCGTGCGCGCTGACGTCACGGGTCGAGGCGCCGCGAGAGGGGCCCGTGAGGGGGCGTGGCCTGTAGGCGGATATAAAAGGGTAGCCGTGCGCGCGCGGCCGGCTTACTGCGGCCGGTCAGTGGGGCGGGTGGAGGTGTTGTGCGGTTCGCGGCGGACGTCGGAGGCAGCGAGGAGCAGAGCGGGGCCGCCAGGACCTCGCTAGGGCCGCAGCGACAGCAGTTGGGCCCCCCGCCCCGGCAGGCGGCCGGAGAGCGCGGGAAGGGGGCCGGGGGGACCCGCCCCCGGCCGGCTGCAGTCATGGTGAGTGCGGCGCCCAGGCCTGGGAAGGGTGAGCGAGGTACCCCCCCGTAGAGAAAGAGGCGTGGTCTCAGGACCCTCTCGCGGGCGGCTTGAGGGGTTGGAAAGCCCACCTGGAAGTCCGAGGCCTGAGTTGGGCCCAGGGGCCTTCCTGTAGGCTGGGCGGGAGGGGAATGCCCGGCCGAGTCCCGCGGAGAGCTCCGGCCTTTTGGGCAGGCCTGTGGTGTTCTGGGACCAACAACACTCCGCGGCCGTCTCCAGGACCGATCTGGGGTTTCCAGGGTGGTCATATCAAGATTAGGTGGGGGAAAGGGTCCAAGGTAGGCCTCAGGCCTACCCAGAATCATTGGGGAGCCTGTACGGAGCTACGAACGGGCTTTGGGAGTTTCTGGGGGAGGTGGAGTCTTCCGCAAGAGCTCGGAGATACGCCCCATTTCTAGTGGATTAGCCTGGGACCGTCGCCTGAAGCTTCCTGGGTTGGGGTTTCCGGGAGCTCGGGGTGATTAATTGACAGCCCGGGACTCCACGGACTCCTAAATCCTGCAGGAGGCTCCAGGCCCTGGCTTTGCCCGTGGCTCACCCGCTTGTCTCCATACCTAGAACTCCAACGTGGAGAACCTGCCCCCCCACATCATCCGCCTGGTGTACAAGGAAGTGACGACGCTGACCGCTGACCCACCTGACGGCATCAAAGTCTTTCCCAACGAGGAGGACCTTACCGACCTGCAGGTCACCATTGAGGGCCCTGGTGAGTGAGGGAACGACAGGGAGGGGTGCGCTTCCTAGATCTTAGTCATCCTAGAGCCAGGATAGGGGCTCCCACTCTAAGTGGATTGCCAGACCTTGGGGACCCAAGGATGGGCAGGACAGGCACACCTGTTACATGTGGTGTTCCTGGTGTGCAGAGCTGAACACTAGGAATGACAAATAATTATGTACTCTCCCTCCATTAAATGTTGGTGAGCAAAAACTCTGGGGGCCAAGAGAGCATGTAATGGGCCCTTAGCTTGGGTCTGGGTGTTTCTTGGGGGAGATAATAAGCAAACCACCACAGGCAGTAGTTTGGTCTTGTAGGCTGGTTTAGTGTGTCACTTCGCGTGCACTACATTTAGGTTATTGAATTTTTACGATTTAAATGAACAGTATGTAGTGAAAGATCTAGTCTGGAGTTCGGTTTGTGGGCAGAGGGTCAGGGAAGGCTTCCTGAGATGGTCACAAGGTGATTCACCCCATGCTGATGCGGGCTCGGCGGGAGGTGAGGATCCCAAAAGGCCTTTGGCAGTCTTGTGGTGTATAAGAACAAAAGAAAAAGTACTGGCAAAGCTTACAGGAAACAGATCTTTTAGGGTCTGTAGGTCTCTTCAAGGATTTTAGAAAGGAAGCCCTTGGTGTGTTTAAAGCAGGACTTCACTGTGACTTTGGTGGGGGTTTGGGTGGGGTTGCAAGCCAGAGGCTGGCATCCATCAGGTGAGAGAAGTGGTTCTGCTGGACTTGGAGAGGGGCTCAGATTTATGAGGGGAAATGGATGGGTTGGACGTGGAGGCTGGAGCACCAGGAACAGCCTTGGGTCTGGAATGGCTCCCACGGGTTTTTGACCTGATCAGGAGAGTGAATGAGAGGGCTGTTTGCTGCAGCGGGGAGACCAGAGCTGTCCTGACTCTTGCCTGAGAGACTTTCAAACAGATGTTTTTCCGGGGGACTGAGGGGCATATATGTCTCTGCCAGTTGGGAATGGTGTGCGGTGGCTTCAGTGGGGAGTGAGGAGGGCCTCCGTGGGTGGAGACCACCAGTCGGGTTAGCTCTAAGCTGGGGGGAGGGGTGGTGCCTGCAGCCCCCTGGGAACCTAGCCCTGTCCTCTCAAGAGCTCCCAGTCTGGGGAAAGAAGTGGGGGTACTTGCCTCACTGTCAGACCGGGGAGGCGGGGTTTTGGGGGTGCCTGGAAGACATGAGCCTCCTGATATGTTCCCTCCCTGCATTCCAGAGGGGACCCCGTACGCTGGAGGCCTCTTCCGCATGAAACTCCTGCTGGGGAAGGACTTTCCGGCCTCCCCGCCCAAGGGCTACTTCCTGACCAAGATCTTCCACCCGAATGTGGGCGCCAACGGCGAGATCTGTGTCAACGTGCTCAAGAGGGACTGGACCGCTGAGCTGGGCATCCGGCACGTGCTTCTGGTGGGTTCTGCGCCTGGCCTGCCTCCTGGCCGGCCCAGTCACGTCCAAGCCACAGAGCCTTGTTCCCCTTTAAAATAATCAGTGCTGAAGTGGTGGGGGCCTCCACGTGAGAGTCCAAGTTTCCAGCTTTTCTAGAAGGGTAGGCAGCGCCCAGGGAGCTCTGCCACGGGGCGGGTGAGGGGTTTGTGTGGGGACAGTTTTCTGGCAGGCGAGGGCTGAGCGTCTGGTTGGAGAGCCTTTCCGACACCGAACAGCTAGTGCAACCATCAGCGCTGTAATTTCGCTGCTCCTCGCCCAGGAGTGGCTCTGTGCCCCTGGGCTGTCTTTAATTGTCCCAGCTGGGGTGCTCCACCCCTAGTGGGTTGACGCTGGGGAGCTGCTGCACCTTGGAGAGCCATGCCCGCCCACCTCCCCCAGGTGGGGCCCCAGGGTCCCTGTGCCCCTTAGAGCATGGAGGTCACCTGGTGCCTTTCCCCACCTGCCTCACAAGGTAAAACTTTTTTTAAAACCCTGAATTTCTTACGAGTCCCTGGGGCAGACGGTTGGAAGGACAGGGAGTTGGGGTTTCCTGCAGGGCACGGGGAGGGTTGAGCACCAGGGTAAACGGACCCCAGACCAGTCCCTCCTCTCCCTGGAGTGTTGGTAGCAGTTGCCAGGGAGACTGCAGGTGAGCTCACTGAATACCCGCGTGCCTGCAGAGTGGTGAGTGTGGTCTGCCGGGCCAGTGCCTGGGCTCCCCAGCCCGGGCCTGGGCACCGATGGCAGGGCAGTGTGGGGTCTGAGAAGCTTGGAGGCGGGCCCCTGACCCCAGCTCTCTCCCCACAGACCATCAAGTGCCTGCTGATCCACCCCAACCCCGAGTCGGCCCTCAACGAGGAGGCGGGCCGCCTGTTGCTGGAGAACTACGAGGAGTACGCGGCCCGCGCGCGCCTGCTCACCGAGATCCATGGCGGCGCCGGCGGGCCCAGCGGCGGGAGGCCTGAGCCTGGCCGCGCTGCGGCCAGCGGGGCAGCGGCCTCCAGTGCTGACCCCACAGCCCTGGGGGGTCCAGCGGGGGCTGAGGGGCCCATGGCCAAGAAGCACGCGGGTGAGCGCGACAAGAAGCTGGCAGCCAAGAAAAAGACGGACAAGAAGCGGGCGCTGCGGCGCCTGTAGTGGGCTCTCTCCCCTCCCTTCCCACCTGACCCGACTCTGTCTCTAAGTTATTTAAATTATGGCTGGGGTGGGGGAGGGCACGAGGGCACTGGGACCTGGATTTGTTTTTCTAAATAAAGTTGGAAAAGCAGCTCTGTGCCTCCACCACCTGGGCTGTGAGCAGCGGGCACCCCACCCTGTCTGGGGTGCAGTGGTCAGTGGGGGCCTGGTTCTGCTCGCTTCTGCCCTGCCCTGGGTTCTTGGTCCAACTCTGGCCACAGGGCATGCTCCTGGGGGCCTCTGACTCCTCCCAGGCTTCGTGACACCAGTGGGCGGGTCTCTGCTCGGGTCACAGGTTGAAGCTGACCAGGCCCATTCCTTTCTTGGGTCCTCTCCAGGCTTCAGTTCCTGGGTTGGAGGGTCTGGGGCCGCCCTCAGCTGGAAGCTGCGAGGGTCCTCACCCCACGCCCCCGCTTTTGTGGCTGACCTGGTCCTTTGGCAGGGCCTGGTTGATTAGATGCAGCTGTTTGATGAACCCTGGGGGAGAACTTGACTGCAGGAGCTTGTCCCAGTGGGAAGGGGGGTGGGTCTGGGGCATGGCCTTCCTCCCTGCCCAGTTTCCTCATCTGCAGGAAGACAGAAGCAGTCACTGCACCTGGTGGGCAGCTGTGGAGGGTCAGGGTGAGGCCACAAAACCTGGAGAAGTGGAGGAACAGCAGGGAGCCACTGGTTTGGCACAAACCCCTGAAGGCCCAGAGGGGGACGCCATCAGGTTCTGTGGGGCCTCAGGATGCGTTAGAAATGATCAAAAAGTAGAAAGAGAAATGAAGGCCTGTCAGAGACTGGTATGCCAACTTTCACAGTTGCTGGTTTCATAATCAGACTGGAAATAGCAGACGTGTTAATCAACAGATGAGTGAAGAAACCAGTCACTCGGCAGACTACTACTTAGGTACCCAAAACGCTGAGTGAAGCCACATACAAGAGTACAAATGGCAAAGCTCCACTTCTGTGAAATTCTAGACGACAGCCAAAAGCAGATCCCTGGCCTGCTGGGATCAGGGAGGATCAAGTACACAGAGCCTTGGTGATGAGCACGTTCCAGATCTCAGTTACAGTGGGGCTCACGTGGCTGCATAATTATGTGAACGTGTGTATTTAAAATCAGTGTATTGTACTCTGTAAAGTAGATCTCAGAATTTGATGTAATTTTTTAAGCCAAGGAATTCTGTTCAGTGGGAAAGATGATAATTAACAAGACACACAACTGAAAGAACGAATCTCAATGTGTGAAGAGCTCCCACAGATCAGTAAAAATGAGAAAGCAAAAGCTCTTGCACAAACACGTCACAAAAGGGGGAATCCCAGTGACTACCAGGCAAACATGAAGATTCCCATCATCACGAGTGATGGGATGGGAAAGGTACAGCAGAAGCCCGAGCTGACCCCGCTAGACCTGGCAATGCCAAGTGTAGCCACGGATGGTCTCCCAGTCCACGGTGCGCCCTTGGCAGGAGTGGGAAATGAAAGTCACGTGGAGACGCAGTGGAAAGGCTGAAAGCCGAGTAATGACATACACATTGCACACATACCACGAGCTGCAAAGCCACATTTGTCCTAAGTTGCAAGCAGTATAAACATGCCTGTATAGAGTTGAGGAGTGATACTATACAACACAAGAGTGATGGGCCATCACCCCCAGCAGCGTGGAAAAGCTTGCCATCAGCCAAACCAGCAATTTTCAGGAGACCCACAGTCCGAAGGCCATCGCATGCAGTTCAAGAACCATCAAAACCAAGCTCTGCTGCTAAACACACATACTTTGGTGCTCACGCTGTTTGAGAACAAGAAGATAGCTTCCCTAAGGCTCAGGACACTGGTTACCCCTAACCAGCAAGGAACCCAGGAGCAAAACATACAAATGTGTGCTTTTCTGTGCATCTGCCATATTTCAGAATTTTAAGAACATGAAGGGAGGGAGGTGGGAGGGGGTTTCTGGATGGAGAACACATGTGCACCCATGGCTGATTCATATCGATGTATGGCAAAAACCACTATGATATTGTACAGTAATTAGCCTCCAATGAAAATAATTTTTTAAAAAAGACAACACACACACACAAAGAACATGAAGAAGCACATTATGAAAGATGGACCAATCTCCAAAACATATTACGTAAGAAAGAGCAACATGCCAACACTGTATAAGATATGCTACCATTTCTTTTTAAACTTTGGCCAGAAGGTGACATTAGCACCTGCAAACGCTGTCCCAAGAAAGAAGAGCCTGGAATACCGTGTGCATGGCACCCGTTCAGAATGCAACGTCTTTTAAAAAATTTTTTAAAAACTTTTAAAAAAATTTAAAGATAATGATAAAAGATAAAAGATAAAATGATAAAATGATAAATTTTAAAAAATGATAAAAGATAAAGATAAAATTTTTTAAAAACTTTTAAAAAATTTTAAAGATAATGAGGTTTCACTAGAATGGCTCCCTCAAACTCCCATCTCCCCAACACCCAACTCCCTAATGAGGTTCTCTTGTATTTTTTTTTTTTTTTTTTTTAATCAGCCGAAGCTGTTAGGCCCCCGCAGTCCCGGTGTCTCCCTTCCGTCAGCAGTACGGGCTGTGAACAGGGCAGGGAGGGAGGCGGCCGGCCAGATACCTCTCTTGTATTTTTTTGAGGAAATTCTATGGGAACGCAACCAAATTTAAGCATGTTGTTTAGTCACTAATTCATGTCCGACTCTGTGACGCCATGGACTGTAGCCCACCAAACTCTTCCGTCCATGGGATTCTCCAGGCAAGAATACCAGAGTGGCTTGCCATTTCCTTCTCCAGGGGATCTTCCTGACCCAGGAATCGAAGCCACATCTCCTGCATTGGTAGGTGGGTTCTTTACTACTGAGCCACCAAGAAAGCACCCCAAATTTAAGTATATGTTCTACTATTTATATTTTTTGGCCATACCACACGGCTTATGGATCTTAGTTCCTCGGCCAGAGATCGAACCTGTGCCCTTGGCAGTGAAAGCGCAGAGTCCTAACCACTGGAGCAGCAGGGGAAGTCCCCAACACCTGTCCTGTCCTCTTACATCCACTGTCTCATCAGTGTATACCTGGCAGTCACCTGCACACGGCGTGTCACACCTGGGCTTTTTTACTAAGAATGTCTGGCTGGCTGTGCGGTAGCACCCAGCCTTTACATGCCCTCAGTTGCGCCCCAACATATGGCAAAAAACCCAGCAACACTGGAAGGAATGACCTCGGTGCGTGGAGCCCGGGGCACACAAGAAGTCTGCAGTCACCCTTCTCTGTGACGTTCCTGTGCCACAGGGTACATCTGTGTGGAACTCTGTACACATACTGCTAAGTCGTTCCCCGTGGGTCTGTACCGCTGGACACCGCCAGCAACCTGTGTCCACCCCCACCCCACCAGCACTCTGATTTTTATCCAACTGGCGTTTTTCTCAAACTGAGAGGCGAACACTTAGTCATCTTTAATAGACTTCTTTTAACAGGAGTTTCGGATTTACACACAAATTGTGACCACAGTACAGGGTACCTCATGGCTGTGTCTCCTCCGTAAATGCAAAGTTGCTGAAACCAACGTGCTGGTTTGGCTGTGAGAGCCTGGCCAAGGGGCATGAGTGTAAGGTACAGTTCCGGCGAGGCAGAAAAGGAAAGACGACCTCAACAGAAGTAGGTTACCTTTATCCAGGCAAGGAGGGGCGACAGTCGGCCTAACGACCAGGCTGAGCGCCGAAAGGGATCAGGGAGGCTTCATACTTATAGGGAGGTTTGTGGAAGCGATAAGGGAAACGTCAATCAGGCGGGATATTTTGAGTATTCTTTTGTTGAGATGACACTTGTAGTTGGGCAGGGGGTGATAAGTCTTTTGGGCGGGTGTAGGGGGTGGTAGGTTTCCGGACAGGGGGTGGTAAGTCCCAGATAGATGCAGCTGGCCTGGAGCATCAGGATGGAACTAAAGTTATGCTTTGTTTTCTCCGAAGTTAGATGATTCAGCAAGGGGCCTTTGAGACTGTTGTTCTCTTTTCTAGGCCCAAAAGACTCCTTCAGTGAGGACTTCCCTGGCTCTCCAGCGGTGAGGACCCCGTGCCTCTACAGGGGGCATACGTTCGATATACGTCGGGCAACGAAGATCCCACACGCCATGTGGCATGGTTGGACCCCCAACTGGAATCCTGGGCTCCCCGCATGTCTCCAAACCACATACACATGTTATTTTCTTAACAGAAGACTTTACAGAATAGGTTTTACTCCAGCAGATGACTACAAGAATAACAAAGGTAAATTTTTAAAATTCCTGGACAGGGCAGAGACAGCCTGGAGGGCACAAAGGTATTCACATAACTCACGAAGACGAAGCCGCAGGCATTATTACCATGTGGATTTGTCCTCAAAGTGCTCTGAAAAACCCGAGCATCGTTCTGAGTCCATCTGCTCAAGATAAATTACACCCATTCATACGTGCAAGGGAGATCTGTGGACTTGTCCCAGCAAGCCATGTTACAAGCTCTTTGCACATTTAACCTCAACAACCCTAGGAAGTAAGGTCTACTGAAGTGCACGTGTCAAAGGCAGAGAGGTCAAGGAACCAACCCAAGGCTGCACAGCCAAAAAAATGGCAGAGCCCTGAGGTAACCGTGCAGATGGAAATTCAATCAAGGAGCAGGTTTCCACTGCTGAGTGACCCTGTGCGGGGCAGCTGCCAAGGGCGTGCCCTACACTCAACTCTGCAAACATTCCCTAGATTACCACTGGACACGACGCAGCACACAGTACCAAGATCTCTGCTTCTCAGAGCCCCAGGCAATCAGACACAAAAGGAACTCCGTTTCATGTACAGGGAAACCAAGGCCCAGAGAGGCTAGTGCCACAAGCGTAGGAACTGGCACTTCTGGAACCGGCACTCAGGCGGTTTGGCCACTGGTGCAGAGAAGGGTGTTGCGGGGGGGGGGGGGGGGGTGTTGCTGGGTGGCATCTCTGGACACCTGCCCATCTTCCACTCTCCCCACCCTGGCCCTATGGTCCCCGCTGAGAAGCCAGCAGTCAGTCTGGCGCTCCCTCATGAGTTGCTTTTCAGATTTTCCCTTTGTCACGGCGTCCAGCATTTTTGCCAGGACGTGTATCTGCCCAGCTAGACTGTACGTGTGCCGAGTGCCCAGAGCAGCAGGGATCCGGGGCAGAAAAGGAGACCCCCACATCTGACCACCAGCTACCACAGCGCAGTGGACGCCCAGGGCTGCGTGCCTCTGGCCTGCTGGGCTACGGTGACTCACCAGCAGATGGTACACTCACTGGGGTGGGCGTGCCCAGGTCCAAGGCTCAGTGTGGGCAAGCACCTCCCAGAGAACAGCGAGGCTCGGGGAGAGGGGGGGCACCGGCCACGGCCAGCCTCTCCATGGAGTGGGGCGGGAACCATGGCAGAGCTCTGAGCAGGTGTTAAGTCACCCAAGTTCACCGGAACTACGGACACCTCCCCACCAGAATTGAGAACAGACCTGGGGAGGGCAAAGGTGGTTGGTCCTGGGGAGGAAGCTTTGGCAGGAAGGGTTCCTGACCACGTCCGCTGACTGAGGAAGGCTGGAGCTCCTGACCCCAGCACAGAGCTGGGGGTGGGGGGTGGGGGACAGGGGCCTCACGTTGGCAGGATGGGTGGCACACAGTAGGTACACGGGGAACACACCAGGAGCCATGACATGGGTAACCTTTACTCATCTCAGCCTCACTTTCTACATCTATAACGTGGGGATAACGTCCGCTTCACGGCGTGTCTGGAGGACAGCCACTGCACACGTGCATACTTTTGTGTACAAACACGTATACATGCTACAGGTCGATTTCGTTGCCAACAGCTAATTACCACACTTACCATGTGTAGGCTGTCCTCCGGGCCTTCATTAACCTCCTTAATCCTAAGAGGCTCAGAGAGGGGCACTCACTTGCCAAAGACCACACAGCTAGACACTAAGCTGGAAGAAGTCAGGTAGGTACCCAGCAGCGGTGCCTACATCCTGGTTTTAACAGACACCAGGAAGCCAGCAGCAGAACCGACTTCAGACCCAGCCAACAGAGACCCTGGGGAGACAGCTGTGCACCTGGGCAAGGGCTGGAGGGAGGCTCTGCCGCAGAGTGGAGTGGGGAGAACCGAGCGGGGCTGGGCGCGCTGGGGGCAGGCATCTGCTATGAGGCAGCAGCAGGTGAGGTCAGGGTTGAGGGCTCGCTTCCAAAGTAGCAGGAGGCAGACAGCTGGCCGGGTGGGTTCCTAGCCAAGAGGCTGTGGCCATTGCAGCCTGCCTTCCCCTCTGCTGCTGGGGATAGGGCCCCACAGGGTCCAGGACTCAGGAGCTGCCTGGTGCCCCAAGGGTAGGCTCCCTTCCCAGATGAGCACCTGGCCCAGAACCAAAGGCCAAGGCACAAGTGGGCCCTGCCCACTCCTAAGCCCCAAGATCCTCAGTTCACACCTGCAGGATCCCCCAGGAGACTGTGAGCTGCCCAGGACCCTCAGCTGAGGGCAGGATCAGTCTGTCCCCCTCCTCCCTGCCACAGCTCCCACTGGGGCTTCCAGACCACCCCGAGGAACAAGAGTCCACAGGCGGGGTCCCAGACAAGACACGCATCACCTTCACAGGCCACAGAACTACCGACTAGGAGGTGCACTGAGCCTCCATCCAGATGCCCACCCCTCAGGAGAGAGACTATTCAGACACCACAAACTTCAACACAGGCCTATCCTGAAGCTTCATCATGCACTGGCAGAGTGTGGTGTTGTGACGATTCTAGGTTTTACTTCACGTGCAACTCCTAGTCTCCCGAATGAATTTACACTAACCACGAGCCCCGACAGGCAGAAACGCTGGGCCACAGACTCAGGGCCCCTGCCTGGAGCTGGCCCTTCAGACTCAAGACGCTGGGGAACCTGTGTGGTGCCGGCAGGTGTGGGTGGTCTCTGAGGGACAGACAAGAGCAGGGACAGACTCGCAGGGGTAGAGATGGGGCTGCACAGAAGACGGCAGGCGGAGGAGGCTGCTGACAGCTTTATTGCTCTGGGGAGGGGAGGCCAGGGGTTCAGGAGCTCTTGGTGGGACGGCTCGGCTTCCTCTTCACCATCACAGGCTTCTGGCTGCGCAGGATGGCGCTGGCTCTGCGGATGGCGGCCTGGAGGCGAGGCGGGCTCAGGTCACCTCCCCTGGGAGCTTGTGCCCCCCACCCTGTGTTCCCAGAGCGCAGGTCCCGCTCCATAGTCACCAGAGGACCGCCCCTCGCGGCACTGCCCAGGCGCCCCCGGCCTGCCCGCCTTGCGTGACCAGCCCCACTCACCATGCGCAAATCCGGGCGGTACTTGTTCTTCCGGATCATGTGTCGGATGCTGCTGAGGGTGGCCCGGGCGTTCTTGTTGATGGTGGTCCGCACGTAGGAAGTGGCCGGCTTGCGCTGGCCTGGCGGGGGATGGGGAGAAGGGGGGCCCCAGGTGTCAGTGGAGGGTCTGGAAAGTCGGTGCCCACACCTGTCGTGAGAGCCCCGAGTGCCTGGGCCGTGTGAGTGCAGGAGGCTGCCTCATCCCCAAGCTCCACTCACAGGACAACCACACGGATAACCACAGGCCAGGCCCTGCACTGCCCCAGGTGTCTCCTCCCTACCCCGGCCCGGGGCCAACTCTGCTCAGCTGACAGAGGTGGACTGTCATGTGTGAGGTCACATGTACCCAAGTGCGGCGGCCACTCGGCACCGCACGGGCCAGGTAGTCAGTGCTCCCCAGAAAGCAGCTCTGCTCCTCTCACATCCGCACCCTCCCGGGCCCAAGCTACCACCCTCTCGGCAACAAGAGTCCAAAAGGCCAAGCTCTGAGGCCTGGCCCCAATCAATGCGGGTTGATCTGGAGCCACAGGAAGGACGGAGGGAAGATGGGTGGCTGGTGTGTGTGTCGAGCACCCGGCTGGTGTGTGTGTGTGTGTATATGTCGAGCACCTGACTGGTGTGTGTGTGTGTATATGTGTGTGTGCGCCGAGCACCCGGCTGGTGTGTGTGTGTGTATATGTGTGTGTGCGCCGAGCACCCGGCTGGTGTGTGTGTGTGCGCGTGTGTGCGCCGAGCACCCGGCTGGTGTATGTGTGCGTGTGTGCCGAGCACCCAGCTGGGGTGTGTGTGTGTGTGTGCTGAGCACCCGCCCCTCACCTGTGCACAGCTGGAGTCAGCTCTCCACTGCCCAGGGAACAGAGAAAGGAAAACTCCCCCCTTACTGTGCCTCAGAGCTGATGGGGTCCCAGCTGCATCCTGTGCTTCTGGGTTCCCCCAAGAAGCCCAGGACCCTGTACCACACTGCAGGTTTGATGTTAGCCTTCGCTGCCCCAGAGGGGAGCCCCCGTTACTCCCTCAGGTCAACCCAGTTTCTGACAGCCCAGGAAGAGCCACCAACAATCCAACAAGGCAAAGCAAGGTTTTTGGGACCTAGCACCCCAGAATAGGGTTCTCAGGAGTGTGGGAATCGGGGAAGCCTAACAGCATAAGCAACTGGCTGCCCCGGGGCTGGACTTTGAGGAAGAGAGGCTAACCCTCGTCCCTGTGAGACCAGGAAGCAGCAGCTGTGGTCGGTGCTGTCACTGCACAGTACACCAAGCTCAGAAGCCACAGAGAAATCAATCAGGGACCTGGAAAAACTCGTTCCATCTCATAAAGCCCAGGGCCCACTTAAAAACAAAAGTGTTGAAGGTGTGATACACTAACTCAGCTGTTATCCAGAAACCCCTCCTCCCCTCGAGCCCACTCGAAGAGTCTAAAAGACAAGTCTGTGGGGTAAACCAGTTTATGGGGGGTGGGGTGGGATGCCAAGACCTCCTTCTGAGCTCCCCCAGCCACAAGTCGAGTCTAACTACTGCTTCAGAAGCTTCACTTCCTACATGTGGGAACTAAAGGTCGGTCCCTCATCTGTTTGCCTCCGTTTCCCCACTTGTGGAGAGACAAACGCCCACCTCCACCTGGGGTGCTTCAAGGATTTATTCTGAAAACATCATCAAACCGCAGCAATTTTGGAATCCTGACTCAGATCCTATTAATCTCCTATTAACTCAGATCCTATTAATCTCCACTTTTCAGACGAGCTCCTGTAACTAGTAGGCTCGCTTGGAAAGGAACCAGCCTCCCAGGCAAACCACCTGAGCCCAGGAATCCTGATTAAACAGCACAAGCACGGACACTGAAAAGCCACAGCCCCCTGCCCCGGAAGGGAGTCAGTTGCCTGGGCCCAGCCATGGTAAAGGCTCACCGGATCTCCGCTTCATCACCACCACGACCCCTTTGCCGTCCGCCGCCGGCTCCACGCCCACGGTCTTGCGGTGAATGAGCCCATTGTAGCGAAAGGAGTTGCGCGCCTTCAGGTTATTCGGCTCCTGGGAACCGGAACGCATCGCGGTCGTGAGGACGAAGGGGACACGGCGATCGTGAGACCCCTCCCACCGACCGAGGCGTCGGGGCCCCACTTACGGTGCTGTACGTCTGCTTGTTCCTCTTAATCAAGAAGCTGGAGCAGTTCCGCACGACCATCCATTGCAGATGCGCGGACATGGCGGAGACTGCGGGGAAAAGGGCGCGGGGAAACGTCAGGGGAGCAACAGGCAGAAACCTGAACACAGAGAAGAGCTATTTTGGGGGGACGCGGGGAATGGGGGCACCACGTGCGCCGAGAGCGCCTAGAAGTCTGCCAGGCGGGGCTGAGCCGCCTAAGGCGGCGGGACTGAACTCAGGCTGCCGAGACCACTACAGGTGACGAGGCGATGAGAACCCACAGAGACCTAAGGCGGCGGCGCCGGAGAACAGCCAAGAACGCGAGGAATGCGGTGAGAGCGAACAAGCCGGGGCACAAACACGGGGAGCAGGCGCGAGACGCGGCCACGCGGGAGGCGGAAAAGGCCTCCACTCACCTCCGTTCAGTGCGGCGGCCGGAGACGGAAAGAGGCACACTGGGGGCGGGGCGACGCCTTTAATACCGACACGCATTTCCGCTTCCTGTCTGGGCACGCGCGTGCGGCCGGCCACACCCGCCTCCGAGGCGGCTCGTGAGCCGCCTCGTCACCGTTCGGCTATTTCCGCCAGTCAGTCGCCAACCTTTCGGGGCCCTTCTGAAGCCTTCCGCTAGGGGCCCGAGGGCGCGTGCGTTCTCGACGCGCTGCGCCGCCCTTCTGAGGGCCCTTCGTGTGTCCTCGGAACTCCGCGGCCGGATATCCGAGCGGGTCTCGCTACAGAGGCCCCCAAGTCCCCTTCCTCAGCGGCGTCTTTCCAACATGGCCACCCAATGCTTGATACAGTATGGGTGCTCAGTACACATTTGTCTGATAAATGAAACTGAGTGAGTGAACTATTTAACCCTAGTTTCAGGGACTCCAAGGGCCTCCAGCTTCTTCGTAGACCGTCGACTATTCCCGACGAAGCCAGCAGGCCCGCTCGGACATTTTCGGAACTCTCCGGAAACGCCCTTCGGAAGGATGGCCGCCTTCCGTCGTCTTGCCCCTTGCCTACTTCGGATCGCTTCGGAAACACTCGGTCCCTATTCGGCCACCTTCGGAAAGCTTCGGCTATCCTCGGGAGCCCCTTCTCTCAACTCGCCCTCGCCTGGGGTCTAGAGAAAAGCTGGACGGAAATTTCTCGCAGACCGCCACCCTGGAGGGACGTGGATTTCCTCTAAGGGCGAGTTGTGTTGGAGGAGAGGAGATTTGCCTGCGAAACTTCTGGTTCCCTTAGAGCTTCCATTCTTGTTCCCCTCTCTTCCCTGTGCCTTGCGGCCTCGCGCTCCATTCCCACCAGCACCGTTCACGGCCGTTACGCTTTATGCAACTTTTCTTTTCTGTTGTCAGGGTCCTCCTTTAAGGAGAAGGAGCTTCGCCTAATACATCTCTGTGTCGCAACCTTGGCTAGCACAGAGCCTGGCGAGACTCCCAAGTGAACAGAAGGAAAGAACAGGGCCTTATGTCACCTCCACCAGGACAACGCGTGATTATGTCCAGGAACTCCTCGAGGGCAGAGGCGTTGTCCATCTCCTTGCCTTTGGACTTCGCCCCTAATGAGTCCCGACAGTCCCGAGGCCCCAGGAGAAATCTGAGCAAGCAGGGACGTTGGGGTTTGCCTGTTCCCTCCATTGGAGTGCTCTAAATCTGATGGTGGCGACAGAGTTCCTGTGAGTCCCATCCACCGTTCTGTCCTTGGGATCATTCTCTCTGGACCACACAGGCGGCCTCGGCAGGCAGGCAATATAGTGCCCACTTACATTCCTTAAGGCGCTCTGACTGCTGATCCCCTGCCTCCCAGGGCTCTTGGGGGCCCGGGGCCTTGTCTGATCCTTGCTTTTTGACCCCACCTGTCCCCACCGCGGGGCCCGCTGCCCAGGAGGCAGGCACAGAAACAACGCCAGGGCTCCCCCACCCCCCACCCCCCCCCCGCGCCTTCTGGTGCCTCCATCAGAAAGTCCTGAATTTGGATCATGTGCGGCTTCAGACTCCTGGAGGAGCGCAGGGGGCCCGGGCCACACTAACCTGTGCGCCCAGCCGGCCCCAGCATCGGCCCCTGAGGGCCAGGGCGCCCCCGGGCCGGGCCCGTCCACACCCGGCCCAGCCCAGGTGACCAGGAGAGAGCCGGGCATACCTGGCGCAGAACCCTGACCCCGCCCCGGGCCGCACCCGGAACGCGGAACGCGCTCTCCGCGGGTCAGAGCCAGCCATGGCGGCGGCGCCGGCCCTGTGCACCTCGCCGGGGCCCCCGCTGAGCGGTGCATCGTCCCCGGCGGCGAGCGCGCCGGGGCTGGCGTCCGGCCTGGGCCGCTGCCGGATGGCGCTGCTGCTGGCCGTGGCGCTGGACGTGGCGGGCATGGCGGCGCTGCTGACCGGCGTGTTCGCGCAGCTGCAGGTGCGCGGCCGCGACTTCGGCGACCTGCTTATCTACACGGGCGCGCTGCTTGTCTTCCTGAGCCTGCTCGGCTGGATCCTCTGGTACACCGGCAACATCGAGATCTCGCGCCAGGAGCTCGAGCGCGACTACGGCCTGAGGCCCTCGGCGCTCGCCCGCCTTGCGCGGAAGCTCTCCCGCCGCTGGTCGGCGCCGGCTTCCTCCGCCGCCGGCCGGCGCACCGCGCCCGGCTCCCAGGGAGCGCGCCGCGTCGTCCGCACGCCTCCGCCGCCCGCCGCCGGTTCCCGTCGCGTGCGCCTGCAGCTCGCCTCGCTGGAGGCCGGGCCCGGGGCGACGGGAGCGGGCACAGAGTGAGCCCGAGGTGAGGGGTGGGGAGGCGGGGCGGGGCGGGGACGAGGGGAGAAACGTCAAAGGGACAGGGAAGTGGAGAGGGAAGTGGAGAGACGGGGACAGGGACATGCGGGGAAGAGAGACAGGTAGAGGTCAAGATCGCGGGAGGGAGAGAAGCAAAGAGCACAGAGACCAGAGAACGAAGACCCAGAGACGGTACGCGTGGGTGTAGACCGGGAAAGACACATGAGAGCCCGTCTCCAGACGTGGGAATTTCCAGGTCGCTCAAATGGTGAAGAGTCTACCTGCAGTGCAGGAGGCCTGGGTTCGATCCCTGGGTCGGGAAGATCCCCTGGAGAAGGGCGTGGCCGCCCACTCCAATATTCCTGCCTAGAGAATTCCATGGACGGAGGAGCGTAGTGGGCTATATACAGTCCATGGGGTTGCAAAGAGTCGCACACGACTTGAACGACTAACACACACACACACAAACACCTCAGCCATGAGAGCCAGAGAGTCACGATCGGCTCCTTGGATATTTGGGGATATTGGTCCCAGTGTCTCCAGTCTTCAGGCACACCCGGTCTCATTTCCCATCCAGTCCTCCCAGTGTAACAGTCCCTGAGGTCACTAGTATTACCGTCCCATCCCAGGGAGGACACTGAGGCCCCCAAAAGGTGCCACCTCTTGCCCAAGGGGGGCTAGTTGTTGTACTCCCCGGAGTGCAGAGACCTGCTGGGGTTCCTTGCTGCCCTCTGGTTGAATGCAAGCAGCTCACTCTGTGTGTGTCCCCCACTGTCCTGCCTTCTCTGCAGTGATGATGACACCCCAGCCCCCCACCCCCGTCCATCATGGTCTGGATGTCTACCACCAACTGGCCTCTGTCCACGCCTTCAGCTTCATCAAGGGCACACTTGTAGTCTTCACTCCGCACAGAAAGTTTACCAGATGTCTTTTACGATCTGACTCTGATTTCAGTGCCTTTTTCTGGGTCTTTTCATGGTCTGAGTTACCCCCTTTTATTGTTTGTATTGCCTTGTGGTGTGTGTGTGTGTGTGTGTGTGTGTGTGTGTGTGTGTACAGTCTCTAGCACCCTAGAGAGTAAGATCTGGGTCTCTGGTGTCTTTGTTCTTAGCATTCCCCAGCTAAGAGTGAACTCAGGAAGTCAGAGGCTGATGATTGGGTGGGTGGGTGGATGAATGGATGGACAGATGAGGGATGGATGGATGGATGAATTGATTGATGGATGGGTGGGTGGATGGATGGATATGGTGGGGGTTTCAGTTTTTTGTTTTTGGCTGCACTGTGTGCCTTGTCGGATTTAAACTTCCTGACCAGGGACTGAACCCAGGCCCATGGGAGTGAAAGTGATGAGTCCTAACCTCTGGACCTCCAGGGAATTCCCAATACGGTGGGACTGATTGATGGCAGTTAGGTGGATGGGTAGTTGAATGGATTTGGGGCAGATGGGTAGGTAGACAGATGAGAGGACAGATGAAAGGGTTGGTTGGTAGGTGAACAGGTAAGTGGAACAATGGATGGATGATAGAATCAGTTTCCCAGGTGAGGGGTTCCATAAACGAACTAAATCCATGTTCAAAGACATTCTCTATTGGTGATGAATTAACTTTCCTCCTCTGCAACCAGAAGGATGCTAGTTATATACCGTTTTTCTTTTTTTTTTTGGTGAGAGAATTTCGAGAATAGTCACCTGGATCAAATGCTACGTTCTGTGTTTCAGATGAGGAAACAGTTGAAGACGAACAAATGTATGCATAGACGAAGCGTGAGCTAACACACAGTTTGACATACCATGCAGAAATAACTGCCAGTGGTTAAAATTACCCCCTGGAAACACTTTACCTTGCCCAGAAATCTTAACGCAGCTGTGGCGGACCAGAACCTGCTGCCAGAACCACTTGCCAGAAACTGGCCAAGCTGATTGGACTCTAGGCCCCTCTGAGAAGGAAAACGGGCTTGTCCAAAGACAGGACTCTCATCATGGGCAGGGCGAGGTGGCTCCAGCACCCAAGCGACAGAGAACTGGAATTTGAACAGAGGGACTGTGGGTGGGACTCCAGGCGCTGCTCTCCCCCTCTGGGACCAAAACCCATTGGGATGCACAGACCCGGCCCCAGCCCACGTCATTGCTCCCCGTGTCATCTCCTCTGTCTCCGCCTCTCTGTGTCCCTGTGTCTGTCACAGTCCATCTCCCATGTCCCTCTGCATCGTGCCTCTGTGGTCCCCTCGACTCCTCTGCCTCTCATCTCCCACCCTGTACCTCTGGGGTCCGCTGCGTTAAAGGGACAGTTGCTGCTGCCAGCAGGCTGCGAAAATCGGAGGAGCCCTGAATGAGCAAGTGTGAGAGTCCATTGTGAGGGGCCAAAGCAGGAGGAAGGGGCCCCTGGCCGTGCATGGTGGACCTGGGATGCAGGGGTCCCGAGCCACCACTAACGCCACCCTCCATCCTGCAGATGAACGCGTGGCCCCAGCTGTGAGCACCTGACGGAGACACGCCGCTGCCCCCAGCAGTCCCTGGCCACCAGGATACACCTGCCTGTCCCCCATCTCTCCTCCCCCAGATAAATGGCTCTGCCTCCCAGCACTGCATGTCTGTCTGGGGAGGGCCGCTGCTGGAGCAGGGGAAGGGGCCCTAGGAGCCCAGCTGTCCAGGCCGCCCCCTCGTGGAGGGGGGACAGGAGCCTGGGGCAGGCAGGGAGGGAGGCAGGAATCTCAAGCCCAGACCCAACTCCCCATCCAGACCTCCTGCAGCCCAGGTTCCTCAGTTAGTTCTGGGTCTCCGGAGAGGCAGACAGAGGGACAAAGACTGCAAGATATTTATTGGGAAAAACACAAAACACGTGTGGAGGGTCAGCTGGTGTGGGGTCTGTCCCTGAGAAAGGAAGAGGGGAGGAGGGGTGCCGAGCAGGATGAGTCTTCAGCCGTGAGGAACTTCCAGGAAGGTTTCCGTCCGGAGGCCGAGAGCTGCAGTCATCCAGCCTTGGTGGGGAGCGGGGCAAGCGGCTGCTGGCCCAAGGGCCGCAGGATCCCATGGGCCGGCAGGTGGGCAGCAGAGACTGTCAGACAGTGGCAGAAGGACAGATGAGGGGCTCAGCTGCCCGTGAACCACCCCTCCCAGCCCAGCTGGAGTCTCAGCTGAGGCCACCACCACCCCCTCAGTCTAGACCCCCCAGCTAATTCACAGCCTGGGACCTACACTCAACGCAGGGTGTCTGTTAGCCCAAGTACCTCTCAGCTCAGATCCCCCGCACTTACCCTGGGGCCTCTCTCATTCCAGACGCCTGTCCCCACTCACCTCCCGTGATCACAGCCCAGGCCCCCACCCCCCGTCAGCTGAAGACCCCCCCCCCCAAAACACACACACACACATTCCCAGCACCGCGCCCGCCCCACCCCCTGCTTCATGCTTCTCAGAAAAGAGACCGAGCATCTCTGTGCTACGTCTGTATTGAGGGGCCCCTCCAGGGGGCGCCCCTAATCATCTTCGTCCCCCCCTTCCGTTTCCTCGCCCCCTTCCGTCCCCTCCCCCTCGGTGCCCCCCGAGACGTCCAGGGCCCCCTCCGCGGGCGCCGAGGCAGGGATGCTGCCGACAGAGGGCGTCTTCTTTTCGCTCGGAGTCCGGTCCTTGGACAACAAGGAGACTGTCCTGGACAGGTCACACTTGCCCTTCAGGAACCAGGGCAGCCGCAGCATGTCGCGTCGCCTGGCCCACCTGGCGGGGAGAGGACACCGTCAGCCGCGCCGCCCACCTGCCCCCACGCCCGGGTGAGGGGCGCCCGCCCGCGCCGAGCCCCACTCGCCAGAACAGGCAGATGCTGCTGATGAGGAAGAGGAGGCCTCCACACGTCCAGCCCAGCGCCCACATGTGCTTCCGCCGCATGTTCTCTGCGCAGAGCGGGCGGCGGTGAGACCCAGGGCTGCCCACCGCCAGCCCCACCCCGGGGCCCCGGCTCCCCGCGCACCATCCGGACGCTGGTGGTAGCAGACCCCGTCGCGGTAGCAGCATCGGAGACGTAGGCAGAGGTTGGGGTTCTCAATTGCCGCCTGGCCCCCGCAACTCTCCCGGTCCCACACGTCTCCTTCACAACCTGGGGACCCATCACGAGGGGCGGCGTCGTCACGGAGCCCACGGCTGGGCCCAAGGCCGCCAGCCCAGAGCCCACTCCAGCCTGTGCCCCCAGCCCCTGTTCTGTCAGAGCCAGAGTCCAGGCCCCCGGCCCCTCCTCCTCAGACCCGGGGGTCCACACCCCATCCCCTCCTCCTTCTGACCGGGGAGTCCAGGTCCCATCCCCTCCTCCTCTGAACCGGGGGTCCAGACTCCCAGCCCCTCCTCCCTCAGACCCTGGGGTCCAGACCCCCGGCCCCTCCTCCCTCAGACCCGGGGGTCCAGACCCCATCCCCTCCTCCCTCAGACCCGGGGGTCCAGACCCCATCCCCTCCTCCCTCTGACCCCGTGGTCCAGGTCCCACCCCTCCTCCTCTGACCCCGTGCCCAAGACCCCATCCCCTCTCCCTCAGACCCCGGGGGTTCCAGACCCCATCCCCATCCTCCCTCAGACCCGGGGTCCAGACCCCATTCCCCTCCTCCTCAGACCCCGGGGTCAGACCCCGCCCTCCTCCTCAGACCCCAAGGGGTCCAGACCTCATCCCCTCCTCCCTCAAGACCGCGGGTGTCCAGACCCCATCCCTCCTCCCTCAGACCCGGGGGTCCAGACCCCATCCCCTCCTCCCTCAGACCCGGGGGTCCAGACCCCATCCCCTCCTCCCTCAGACCCGGGGGTCCAGACCCCTCGACCCCGGGTCCAGACCCCATCCCCTCCTCCCTCAGACCCGGGGGTCCAGACCCCATCCCCTCCTCCCTCAGACCCTGGGGTCCAGACCCCCGGCCCCTCCTCCCTCAGACCCGGGGGTCCAGTCTGGGCTCTCTGTCCCTGGGGGGAACCCCGGGTGTCTTCCACTGCTCACTCCATGGATAGAAGAATCCCTGGATTCCATTCCCGTCTGTGAAAGAAAAGAGCCGTGTGGGGAGACTGGAGGCTGAGGAGTTCCCGGCTCCGCCCTCTGACCCTCTCACCAGCGCCCTCACCTACTGAGCCCTGCATGAGCAGGAGGAGACCCAAAGCTGGGATCCCAGAGCCCACCATGTTGCCTCCCCAGCCTCCTGGGGCCTCTGTGGGGAGAGACCTTGAAGGCCATCACCCCAGCAACCAGCTTGGCCCCGCCCACCTGCCTGCCTGACCCCCAAAGTTCTAAGTTCTGTTGCTAGGGAGCCCCCTCAGCGGTGGGGAAGGAAAAAAGGGGGGTCACACTGGCCTGGTCATGCCTGGTTGCTAGGGAGTTGCTTCCTTAGCAACCAGGTGGAAGGGGCCTCAGGGGTGGGATGGGGCCCTGGTGTTAGAAGAGCCCCCTCAGCAACCTGGGTGCAAAGCAAGGGGAGTCTAAGTCATCTCCCCCTTGCCAACCAGGGGACCCCAAGAGTGGGCACCCCAAGACCTCTTGCCAAGGCCTCCCTCTGCTTAGTAAACTGATGCCCGAGGGGAAGGTCCAGGGGCCCCAAAGCCTCCTCAGACCTGGTTGACAGGGGGAGGGCCTCCCTAGCAACCAGGGGTGGGGGGGCCTGAGGCCCAGAGGACCTCACTAAGCCCCATTGTTAGGGAGGCTCCTGAGCACCCAGACCTAGGAGGGTGATGAAAAAATGGGGGTCAGGCCACATAGCTCCTGTTCAGGTGCCCCCCTGGTCCCAAGGGCACCCAGGCCCCTGATGGGGAATGTATAACCTACCAGAGGGCTGGGCCCCCCAGGATCCGAGAGCTCTGAGGCCTGAGTGGTGGGGCGGGGCGTCACAGGAAGGGAGCCCCGTATAGTGCGTCTCAGTCTCTCCAGCCGCAAATGGGGAAATACACCCAACTGGGGTCCCCAGGCTTCTGGTCTGGCTCCCCGGTGGTAGGGGAGGTGGTCAACCTGGGGGCTGGGTTGGGAACTGATCCTGAGTTCTCCCCTGAACCTGCACTCAGCTTCCAGCCAGTGAGGATGGGGCTCATCGCCCCTGGAGTGGTCTGTCCTTGTGTCCAGACCCTGGGTCTGAATGCGGAGGGGCTGGGGGTCTGGACCCCTGTGTCCTTGAGGGAAGAGGGGCTGGGGGTCTGGATCCCCGGGTCTAAGGGAGGAGGGGCCGGGGGTCCTGACTCAGGTCTGACAGAGGCGGCCGGGGGGGTCCTGACTCAGTCTGAGGGTGCAGGGGGCAGGGCCGAGGTCTGAGGGCAGCTGACCAGGAGTCCAGAGCCCCCTCCCCAGGAGCCCTGTGAGGCTGCCTCCCGGCCTCCCCACCTCCTGTAAACATCCTGGTGGGTGCTGAGTGGGCCCCAGGGTTGCCTTCGTCAGAGATGACACAGGTCAGAGGGGCTCGGCAGGGGGCCGGGGGTGGGGGTCAGAGGGGTTGCAGGGCTGAGGCCAGGCAGCTGCTGACCGTTTCCTGTGTCAACATCATCCGGACCCACTTCCCAATTCCCGGGATTCCTCAGGGATCAAGGAGGGGGTGGGGGGCGGGGCCGCGGGCCCTGGACCGCGGCTTGGGGCTGGGGGGGGGGCCCACCGTCACGGCCCTCACCGCTAATGACAGGTTTGGGCTGCCTCTGCGGCCCGCCTGCCCCGTCACCCCCCAGAGGCCAGACAGGACCCCCCAGGGACAGACAGACGGACACACACAGCCTCGGACCTGCTGACCTCACGCCGGCCAGCTCCACCTCAGCCGGGGGCCAGCCCATGAGCAAGGACCCCCTGGGGCCCCATCGTCTCCCAGCGGCATCTCCCCCACCTCCCCCGCGTCTGTGACCACCCCTCAGCGCCCGAACCCCTCTGTTTCTCCCCGTCTTTGTCTCTCAGCCCCCGAGCTTGTCTCTCTGTGTCTGTGGGTCCCAACTTTTTGTTTGTTGTTTGCATCTCTTCCTCCCTGGTGCCTCGCTGTGGCCCCGTCTCCGTTTGTCACCATCATCTCCTGTCATTGTGATTCTCCACCATGTCTTTCCCCGGGGTCTGTCTCTGCCTCACTTTCTCACCCTCCTTTCCGCAGAAGTGGCCCGAGTGTCCCCACCTTCGGGGAAGACCCGGGAGTCCTGAGAACTCCCACCCTCCCAGCCTGCACCCACCAGGCCCCTGCAGCCCGCCTCCTACCCTGAGGGTGGGGGGAGATGACTCCCACACCCTCAGGGTGGGGGCTGAGGAGGGAGCTGGTGCTGGGCGCGGACCGCTGACCCATACCCGGGACTCCAGACTGCACTCCCCAGATTGTAGCATGCCTACAAGTTCTCTCCGTCTTTCGAGAAACAAGGGTTTCACTCCTGGACAGGACACCTGGGTCTGTGGGAGGAGGGGGCTGGGAGCTGGGCTCCTGGACGTGGAGGAGGAGGAGGAGGCTGGGGGTCTGGACCCTCCAGAGAGAGGGAGGAAGCTGGGGGGGACAGTCTTGCGATCCTAGGCATCCTAGGCTGAAGCAGCGGGTGGGGGCTGGCACCTCCCCTGCCCTGCCCCCCGTCACTGGAGGGGCTGCCTTCCGACAGGCTGGCCCCAGGCCCAGGCCCCCACACCCCCTCGGGCCAGGCCATCCCCCAGGCTGGTGGCCTGAGTCACCTTGGCTGGCCCCGCCAGTCTGGGGGGGGGCTACGTCAGTTCTCCCCTCACTGACGCAGCCTCGGGCCCCCCACGCTGACTCAGCCGGAAACAGGCCCCCTGAGGGGCGGAGACCCAGTGGTCAGAGGCCTGGGTCCCAGCACTCGCGGGGGCTGGGGAGGGCCCCTGGGGGGCCCTGGCAGGGGTGGCCGCGGCAGACTGAGAGGCAGAGTGAGCTCTCACCTGAGGCGATGAGGTCATGTCCCACCGTGGGGGGCTGTGACCTCACCTCCCCGGGGGCCTCAGCAGTCACCCCCCAAGTGGTGGGGGATGGGGGGGCCTCCAGCTGCCATCCGTCCCCGGGGTCCCCCTGGCAGCTCAGCACAGTCTGGGGTCAGCGTGCGGGGGTGCTCTGCAGGGAGACCTTCGAAAGTCCTGGTCACCTTTTGACTTCTCACATCCCTCCGTCCTCCTTTGCTACCTTTATCCTGGGGGGGGGGGTTGCTCTTGGGGGCTTGGGCTCCTGTCTGGGTCCCTCACTCGTCCTGCCATGAACCCCAGGGGCCACCTCTGCTCCATACCCTAACCTGGTATACCTGCATTTGTGTTGGCACCACTGTCCCCTGGAGTCCGTGTCCCCCTGCGTGTCCAGCCACTGTCCGCTTCTCCGCCTCTCTGCACATGTTGTCCCCATCCCTGACCTCCCCCCCCCAGCTCTCTCCCTATCTCCCCATCTCCATCTCCCTAGGGGCCACATCTTTCTATCTGTGTCCCTGGATATGTTAATAAAATATCAATGGTGAGAATGGCCATGGTTCGTGTCTACTGAGAGCTGACTTTACAGAAGTGAATTCACTGTCTCCCTGTGCAGACGTTTGGGGAGGGTGCCTGGGGTGTCCCCATTTCACAGACAGAGCAACTGAGGCACAGCGAGGTGAAGCCACGTGTTTGAGGTCCCACACCTGCTGGGTGTCTCTCGACCCTGGTCCCTGTCTCTGCCTCTGGTCCTCTGTCTCCATGTTCCAGCGTGTCTCTGGGAGAATGGCCCCCCTCTGTTGGTCCCCATGGCTGACCCCTTGCTGGCATCTGCCTCTGTCAGGGGACCTCAGCCCCTGGGGGCGGCTCCATCTCTGTCACCCTGCCTTGTGCCTCTGCTGCCCTGCCTCGCCTCTTTCGGACACACCTGTCTCTGTCTCTTTTCCTTTTTGAAGGGAGAGTCTCTCCAAATCTCTCCTGCTGACCTTGTGTTGCTTCCTGGACCTCACCTCTCTCTGCTGGTTTTCTCTGGCTGTCTCTGTCTCTCTAGGGAGATCTCTGTCTCCCTCTGTCTCTGCATCTCAGACGCTCCATCTCTGCTTGCTGCCCATCTCTCTGTGTGTCTGGACCTCCCTGCCTGGGTCTGGGTCTCCCCAGCCCTCTCTCTCTATTCCTAAAAGCGTCTCTGCGCTCGCACCTCCAGCCCTCCAGCCCCCATCTTCAGCTCCCCATCTCCCCATCTCTCTGCCAGCCCTGGTCCACCCACACCCCCCCCCCCCGCCCTGCAGCCAGGCCCCGTTCTCAGCAGCGTGTGTCTGCCCCGGCGGCCGGCCGAGGAGGTGGAGGGAGGGGACGCCAATGACCTCACCAGCCCCTCTCCGACCACCCCCCCCCCTTTCCCTTTTCAACTTTTCCAACTTTTCCTTCCGTGCCCTCCTCCGAGAGCGGCGGCGGCGTGAGCCCTGCGAGGCAGCCGGCTCCGTCTGAATGGAAAAGGCAGGCAGGGAGGGTGAGTCAGGATGTGTCAGGCCGCCCTCCCCTGCCGCCTGCCCCCCGCCCGCCCGCCTCGGCCCCCTATATAACCCCCCAGGCGTGCACACTCCCTCACTGCCGCGGCCCTCTCTGCTCACACGCACATGCCTCCCCGCCCCAGGCCGAGGCCCAGCTGACCCCCAGGGCTCCCACGGCAGCGGACAGGGAAGGGTTAAAGGCCCCCAGCCCCCTGCCCCCTGCCCTGGGGAACCCCGGCCCTGTGGGGACATGAACAGTAAGTTGGTTCAAGTTCCTGGAGCGGGGAGTTGGGGGGCGGGGGGTGGACGGGGAGGGAGAGAGGAGGGAGGGACCGTCGCTGGAAGGGTGGGGAGCAGACAGAGCGCCGGAGGAGCGCGAGGCAGCGATGGGGAGGCGGAGACGCAGCGAGGAGGACCTTCGGGGCGGGCAGGGGGCCTAGGCAAGGGACGGGCAGCGGAGAGGTGCAAGGCCGGGTCAGAGACGCGGAGACCCCGACGGGGCAGCGTCAGGCGCAGAGACAGAGATGGGAGGCCCACGGACAGACAGACAAACGCCAGGGGCTGAGCCCGAAGGGCCCGGGACCCCCGGGGCGTCAGAGGGCCCCAGACACCCGGGGACCCCGACGGACAGGCTCCAGGAGAGAAACTGAGGCAGAGGGCCCCAGGAAGTCAGAGCGGACCCCCCACCCCTCTCCGCGCCCAGCCAAGGGGAGGAGAGAGAGAGGGAGACGCAGGGGTGCAGACAGAAACGGCAGAGCCAGACGGACGCGGACAGACCGACGGACCGCGGGTGGGGAGGGCCCAGGGGGCGGGCCGGGGGCGTGCCGCGGGAGCGGGGCGGCCCGGGGGGCGCTGATTGGCCGGCTGGTGGGTGGGCGGGGCGGGGGGGGGATGGGCGGCGGCGGCCCGGGGTCCCAGCGCACCTCGCCGCCGGCGCCCTCTCAGCCCGCGGCGTGCGCGCCCGGCGCGCCCGCCTCCCCGCCGCCCGCCGCCCAGGTGCGCCCCGGGGCATCTCCGACTCTGCGGCCCGCTCGGGTCGGCCCCCGCGGGGCCTCCTCCGGCGGCTCCGTCCCCCCCGGGTCTCTTTCCCCGGCTCTCGGTCCGGCTCGGGCTCGCGAGCCCCGGGAGGGGGGCAGGTCCTGGCCTGTGCGTCTTCCCCCCGACCGTGCCCCGCCCCGGGGCCCGGATTCCGGCGTCCGGGGGCGGACGGGAGACGCCCGGCCCGTCTACCCGCCCCGGGGCCGCGTCTGCTCCGACGGGCGGGGCAGCCCGAGCCGGGGAGGGAGAGGGAAACCCGCCCAGGCCCTGCACCGAGCCCTGGGCGCTCCGCCCGGGGACCCAGGACCCCCACCCCAGCCCCTTCTCCCTCAGACCCCAGGTCGGGGCTGAGCCGCTGCCCTCTCCCCGCACCTCTCCACCTCCCCAGGTGTTTGCTGCCTGGTCCTGGCCGCCCTGAGCCTGTGGCCCGATAGAGCTGCTGCCCCGGGGCCGCCGCCCGCCCCGCCGCGGGCCTCCCCGGACCCTCGCGCAGAGCTGGACAGCGCCGTGCTCCTGACCCGCTCCCTCCTGGCGGACACTCGGCAGCTGGCCGCACAGCTGGTAGGACAGCCTGCAGGGGACGGGCTGGGGCCAGGGCCGAGACCCTGAGGGCTTCTGGGCTACCAGGGTGGCCGAGACAGGGTGGGGGAAAGGGGGTCAGAGGCTTGTGGTGGGGGAGGAAGGACCCCCCGGAGCTGGGTTGGGTCCCTCTCACGGCCTCTTTTCCCCCCAAGAGAGACAAATTCCCAGCTGACGGAGACCACAGCCTGGATTCGCTCCCCACCTTGGCCATGAGTGCGGGGGCGCTGGGAGCCCTGCAGGTAAGGGCTGGGGTGGGCCAGTGAAGCGGGTGCAGGGGGCTGGGGGCTGGCGCGGGCGCTTGCCAGGCGCGTCTTGACGCCCTCCCCGCCCCCCACCGGGCCCCCAGCTCCCGGGAGTGTTGACGCGGCTGCGGGCAGACCTGTTCAACTACCTGAGGCATGTGCAGTGGCTGCGACGTTCAGGAGGCCCTTCCCTGCGGACCCTGGAGCCCGAGCTGGGCACCCTGCAGGCCCGGCTGGACCGGCTGCTGCGCCGGCTGCAGCTCCTGGTACGATGACCTGGCCCTGAGCCCCTGGACTCCAGGCCACTCCGAGACCCTCCCCCCGTGTCCCCGAGGCCCCGGACTCCAAAGTCCTGCCTGCAAACGCTAAACTCTCACCCGGAGACTCGGACCCCATGATCTTGTGACTCCAAGTCTCCCACCCTGAAGTCCTAAGAGTTGAGAGTCCAGACCCTCATCCTGGAGACCTTGACTCCAAGACAGGAGGATTCCAGACCCCAAGCCCAGGAAATTCTGAACCTCCAGACCCTGAGACCCCCTCCCACACACACATCCTGGCCCTGAGATCCTGACACCTTAAGGCCCCAGACCCCACGATGATGAGCTTTGACTCAAAACCAGCCTGGAGACCCTCGCTCTGCAAGCCCCAGACCCCAAGGACCTAGATCCTGAGGTCTCCAATGAGAAGACCCCAGGCCCTGAGCCCTAAGTCCCCAAGAGCTCAGACCGAGGTTGTGATTCCTTATGACCCCAAGACCCTGACTTTCTAAACCCCAGACCCAAGACCCTAAGGTGTTAAGACTTCAGTCCTCAGTTCCTGGACATAAGCCCAAAGGCCCTGGAGCTCAGACTCCAATTCTCAGCTCTGAGACCCCAGACTTGAGATCCCAGCCTTCACCCATGAGTGTCTGAGCTTGATCCCAGAGACCCCACATCTAAGACCTCAGCCCCAGGATCCCAGCCCTGACCTTCAGACCCGCCCTGGCCCCCTGAACTTGACTCTGGAACCCCAGCCTCAAGACCCCCACCTTTGGCCCCAGCCTCAAATTTCTGAACTCAGCATCCTGCAGGACTCTCTCCCCCAACACCCCAGCTTCCAGGCCCCGAGATGCTGTGGAAATAGGCCCCTGGCCCTCCTCCAACCCTGGTTCAGCACAGGCCTCAAACCCCCTACCCCCTTACTCGGACACCCCACTGCACTCCTGGCCTGATGCTAACCCTCTGTCCTCTCCTGACAGATGTCCCGCCTGGCCCTGCCCCAGGTGCCCCCAGACCCCCCGGTGCCCCCCCTGGCGCCCCCGGCCTCAGCCTGGGGGGGCATCCGGGCGGCCCACGCCATCCTGGGGGGGCTGCAGCTGACGCTCGACTGGGCCGTGCGGGGCCTGCTGCTGCTGAAGACTCGGCTGTGACCCTCTGCCCAGAGCCACCCGCGCCGTTCAAAGCCAGATCTTATTTATTTATTTATTTCGGGATGGAGTTGTGGCGGTCAGAGGATTTCCCCCCCACTCCATTCTCTCCTAGTTAGAGACGATCCCTCCAGGATCCATCCCGGAGACCTGGGCAGAGGGGCATCTGTGCCTTATTTATACTTATTTATTTAACAGGGGTGGTGGGAGGCAGGTGGACCCCAAGCTTCCTGAGGAGGCGGGAACTTGGCTCCCAGATTCGTGGGTCTCTAAGAAGTCTGGCCACAGTGTCTCCCTGACCCCCACCCCTCTGGGCCTGGGCAGGAGCATATTATTATTTATTAAACTATTAACTTTTTATGTTGGGGTGGGCAGGGAGGGGGAAAGGAGGCCTGGGTTTTTGTACAAAAATGTGAGAAACCTTTGTGAGATGGAGAAGGGGGAATTAAATTTGTCATACACATCCACTTAGAGGTGATTTCTCTGGGGGCTGGGGGCTCGATGTTGGGGGTCCCTGGGGGGGGGGTGCCTGGTCGGACAGGAAAGGAGAGGGGGGCCATCTAGTCTCTGGGTCACCCCCAGAGACCATGAGTTCTTAGTGCTGTGTCTGAGCCTCACCTGGTGGCCAGCACTTCATAGGCACTCAATAAATATTTAATGGAAGATTCCAGAAGTTTACTAGTACAGGGCAAAGTTGCAAGTTCAAGGCTGTCCTTTGGCAGTGTTTACAACAGCAAATTGAAAACAGCCTAGATGCCCGACAGTAGGGGATGGTTATATAAATTATAGTGCCTATCTATGTGACAGAACACACCAGCTGTGAAGAGAGATGTTCCAGAGTCTGCCTTTGGCATAGAAGGAATGGGCTACAAACCACTGTGTGATCCCCACTGTGTGTGTGTTTACACATGTAGGTATGTAGATAGAGATAGATATATGGATTATTTTAAAACCCTAGAAGGAAATACGCCAAAATGTTGCCAATGGCCAGCTCAGGGTAGAAGGTGGGGGTGGGGTTGCTGGTGACTTTCATTATTTGTGCTTCTCTGTATTTTCCAGAACTTTTACAATGACCACGTATTTTGCATGACACATTAAAAAAAGAAAATAAACACTATATTTAGAGTGACAGAGTAGCAGCACCCACCCTCCCCAAAAGACCTCAGAAGGGGACAAGAATGACCATTCATTGCAAGCCTGCTCTGGGCCAGGCCCTATGTGTGGGGTTTTATTTACAAGATTCCCTGCACTCCCCGGTACCCACCCGCCTCATTTTACAGAGGAGGGAACAGGCTCCTGGGGAATCCCAGGCCACATAGCTAGGGAGAGTCAGTTTGACTCTGCCCAGTCTGGCTCATTCCAAACCTGATGTCCGAAGATACAGCACTGGGCCATTACAAGTTCGTTGTAACAAATGTAACAACGTAACAACAATGTAAGGTTGTAACAACTGCAACCACTGCCACAGACACAAGTTTAGATACAGGGAAACTGAGGCCCCTGGCAGCATGGACCTTCCCCCGGGTCTGGAGAAGGGTCAGTGGCAAGTGGAGACTGTAACTGAAGCCTCCCCCTCTTTAAGAGTCAGAAACCCTTGGATTTAATTATCCATTTACAGCCTCCCAGAGGAGCCCTCCCAGGGCCCTGGGTTGTCGCTAGTTTGGGTCTGCAGGGGATTCTGATTCAGCCCTTGGGACTCCAGGGCAGGGTCCCAGGAGGAGGAGAAGGGAGCCCACTGTCCCTCGGCAGTTCCCGGGAAGCGCCGCACCCGTGGTCCATGAGGTCACAAAGCCCCTCCGAGGAAGGCTCCTCCCCCAGGCCGGCGCGGACCACCCCTGCAGGGCCATGCCGGAGCCCTGGGGAAGCTCCACCCGCTGGAGCCGCTGAAGTCCGAGGGGCTAGGCCCGGTGGGCTGGGGCGGGGGCCGGGGCAGCCAGGCGCCGGGGTGCCGGGTCCCTGCCTCCGCGCCCCCGGGTGACCCGTCCTTTCTGCAGCCGCCATGAACCGGCTCCGGAACTTGAGGCGTCCGGAGCCGCTCCGGGGCCCCCCGCAGTGGGTCCCCACTCTGGGCGAGCTGCAGAAGACCCTCCAGCAGGGGGAGCACTTGCCCCTCCGCCCGCTGCCCATGTTCGAGAGTAACTTCGTCCAGGTCCCCGGCTCCCTGAGCCCCGCGGGCGGAAGTGGGGCAGGAGGGGCAGGAGACCCCACCCCCACCCCGGGCTGGGGGATTCGGCTGGCAAGAGGCAGCTGGGGGGCTTGATGGGGGTGGGGGGCTCGCTGTGGGGGAGCCAGAGGAGCGTAAGAAACCCGAGTGGTCCCAGCCCCTCTCCCTGGACCCCCCAGGTGACCAATCGAGGGGCGCCGGTGTACGTGCACCACAGGACCAACCGAGTGACCATGGGCGTGGCCGCCTCCCTGCCAGGCCTGGTGCTGCCGGACATGCTGCTGCTGGCGCAGCCCCCCGAGGACAGGGAGGGCTCCAACCTCGTCCTTACCAGGTGCCTCCATCCGCGCCCGTGTGCCCCGCCCCGGGGGCGCGCTCTACCGCCGCCGGCCCCCGCACCCGGGTCGCGCGCTCTACCGCCGCCGTCTCCCCCTCCCAGGATGATCCCGCTGGACCTGGCCCACCTCTACGTCCACGACCTGTCCGCCTGGCGCCTGAAGCTGCGCCTGGTCACGGGCCGCTACTACTACTTGGAGCTGGACGCCCCCGACAGCGAGGTCAGCTTCCTGTTCGACCGCTGGATGCGCCTGATCAACCTGCTCCAGCAGCCGGCCACTTCCTGGGCCCCCAGGACCCCTCACTCGCCCCCCACGGACCTCTCTCACCGAGGGCCTCCTGCCTCCACCTGGCGCCTCCAGGTGCGGCCCTGACCCCCAGGGACCCCTGCGGGCAGCTATGGTTCTAGATTCCAGAGGAAGTCAGGACCAAAAGCCATGAAAGTACAGGAGCCCTGGGAAGGGGGCTGGGGGTCTAGACCCCCGCGTCTGAGGGGGGTGGAGGGGCTGGGGGTCTGGACTGGGAAGGTAGTGGAGATGTGGACACCAGGAGGAGACCCCCCTTCCTGACTGCCCCCCTCCCCTCCCACAGGTCCCATCCCACCACAGACATTCAGGTGAGCTGGCTGGGGTGTCCCCTGGGCCCGTCCCCTAGTCTCAGCTCCTCCGCCAGGCGTGGACGGAGCCTCAGCAGTCCCTCTCTTCCCCTCTGTCCGCTGGCCGAGCCCCCCGTGAGTCTCCTCAGGGCCTCCGCCCATCATTCCTGGGTCCTTGACTTGACGGGACCCTGTCTCTTTCCAGTCACGACTGTCGAGCCCACCTTTCCTTACAAGATTTTGACAGCTCAGAGACAGAAGGTCAAGGTGAGCGACCCCGCTGGGCCTGGGGGTGGTGGTGTCAGGGCGGGGGGGGGTCGGGGGGAGCAGGGCGGGGCGTGAGGGCTTGAGGGGCTGCACCTCCTGACCACCCACCCCTCCACACACACCACCAGACCCTCAAGCGCAAATTCAAGTCTCAGGCCGTGGGCGACTCTCTGCCTCTCGTGTGGTCCCAGCTGGAGCCCGCGGACGCCAGGAAGAAATCCATGGAAAAGAAGTAGGCTTGGGCCTCATCGACCACCAGGGCAAGGGGGCCGGGGGTGGGTCTAGGTGCAGAAGCTGCCAGACTCACACCAAATTTCCCCTGCAGGCCCCAACTCGCCCTCCCCTCTGGCAGACCAAAGACTGAAATCCAAGTTTCTGGTGAGCACACACCCCCCTCCATGAATGGATCCCCGAAATTCTGACCCTTCTGCGGAGGGCTCAGACTGTTTTCTCCCTGCATCCCCTCCCCCCACCCCCACAGAGAAGCCCAGCATCACCATTCGGACCATCTTCAGCATCATTTCCAACACACCAGACCACATGGAGCCTTCTCCCAAGGCAGTTGTATACCCAGGGCTGGGGCAACGCTTGAGACAGAGCAGGAGGGGCTGGGGGCCTGGATCCCCGGGTCTGAGGGGGGAGGGGCTGGGGCCTGCACTTCCGGGTCTGAGGGAGGCGGGGCCACAGCTGGCATCTGGGCGTCTCCAGCGGCCTGACCACCAATGCCCTCCCGTCCCCCACCCGCAGTGCTCTGACTCTGAGGGCGGCACGTGCCTGGCAGGCTTACTGGAGACCCCTTTACACTGCATCTCGGAGGACAGCCCTGAAATACCCCTGCTGGGCGCCTGTGACGCCCTGGATATGTGTGCGTGGCAGCAGGATGTGCACAACCTG
Organism: Cervus canadensis; assembly: GCF_019320065.1. Classification (NCBI taxonomy): domain Eukaryota; kingdom Metazoa; phylum Chordata; class Mammalia; order Artiodactyla; family Cervidae; genus Cervus; species Cervus canadensis. The sequence goes on along the minus strand of NC_057403.1, from coordinate 13,862,834 downwards.
ATGGACCCTGAGACCAGCACCATGTCCACCTGCTCCATCCCGGCCGCCTACACTCCCGACTTCCCCAGTTTCAACGAGAAGGCCAGGCCTCTGCCGCGCACCCGGAAGCCTCCAGCTGTGCCCGCTGCCCCTCGTAAGGCTCCTTTCATCCTTGACCAGTCCAAGAGGGTCTCGGCCGTGCCTGCTCCACTGCAGATGTCCACTGCGCCCGGCCTCTCCCAGAAGGCCACAGCTTATCCTCGTGCTCCCCAAAAAGGCCCATTTCAGAACCCCCCTCATGCACCAACCGTTCCCCAAAAGGCCACAGCAGTGCCTGGCCCATCTCAGAAGCCCCGTCATGCACCAGCCATCCCCCAGAAGGCCCCAGCCATGGTTGTGCCATCTCAGAGGGCCCCAGGAACACTTGGTGTTTCCCCAAAGGCTGTTTCCCACCCTGCTCCCAACAGAAAATCTGTGTTCCTACCCGCCCCATCCCTGAAGGATCTGACCTCATCCTCCCAACACCGCATGACACTGGGCCCTGACAGTGTCAGCGTGGTGCCCGCCAGAAGCCACACAGGGGACGTGCTTGAGAAGAGGAAGCCTGAAGAGAAGCCAGAGCCAGTGAGGTTGATGGGCACCAAGGAGAAGAACGTGGTAGAGACGAGAACTCAGAAAACGACCGTGGAGGTGCCTTTCACTACCACCAAGAAGAAGTCGGAGGAAGTCCTGATGCGCAGGGCCCAGGAGATCGCCGTGGACGGCTTGAAGGGCAAGGGCAAGCTGGAGGACAGGGTCCACACGATGAAGGAGGAGATCGCTCAGGACATGCCAGGCTTCAAATCCAAGGAGGTGGGGCAGCAGAAGAAGTGGGTCAAGTCCAAGAAACTGGCCATCCAACAAGCCCCCCAGGAGCAGACCAGGCCCTTCTCTGTGGAGGGGCTCACCCTTGCCAAGCTGATGATCATTGCCGGCTCCAAGGACCCCACCTTGAGGTCGGCTCTGGTCGACCTGCCCTCCTGGTTCTCAACATCACAGGGGGGTGACTTGTCCACGATGGGCAGGGTACCCCTCAGCTCCACCCATTTGTCCATGCTGGAGGAGACGCTGGCGGGGGTCAGGGAGCAGCCACAGTTGGGGGTCAGGGTGGAGGAGATGCCCCAGGACTCAAAGGGACCTTCCAACATGTCCTCTCGCCCCAGGCGTGTGGCCAGCAGCCCCAAGATGAATGTTGCCTCTCAGACTCCCATCCCTCTGCCCGCCACGAGGTGGGAGGACATACCCGAGTCACCCACCTCGCTGACCCCCATCTCAAAGATGGAGGCCAGGGTCTCCCAGCAGCCCAGGAGGGTGTCTCAAGAACCTGAGAGGGGGCCAGACCAGGGCCCTGTGGCCACAGTGGGGTCGAACTTGGAGATCCTCCTGCCCACCCTCTTGGAAATCCAGAGTATGAAGGACGAGGCCTTCAAGGTGGAGAAGATAAGGGAGGAGCTGGGCGCCTTCGCTCCTTCGCCCAGGTATTTGGCGGTGGTCATGATCCCCTCTACCTGGTGTCCACGAGGAGGCAGGGGGCTCACTCCCTCTTTCCTTACTTCCCTCTGGGCTCTCAGCATAGAGTGAGCATCAACCAGGTGCCAGGCATCATTCTATGCACTAGGGACATGGCACAGAGCAATTCAGGGAGGGAGTTGCTCCTGGCATCTTTGTGGAGCCCAGGAATACCCCTCAACATCCCACAGTGTAAGGGATGGCGCCCCCCACCAAAGGATGAAGCCCCACAAGATCGCAATAGTGCTGAGGTTGGCAACTCTGACGACAGAATCCACATTAATTATATCGTACATTAGAAAGCGGGAGGGCTCTGGGCACATCACAGGGTAGGGAGAGTTAGGCGTGGGAGTAGGCAGGTTCCGGGACTGAGTTGAGTTGGTCCAGGAGGGCCTCAGTGAGCTGGTGTCATCTGTGTGAAGATCTCAAGGAGGTAGGTGAGGAAGCTGTGCGGACATCTGGGGAAATCCGTTCCCTTCAGAAAGAACAGCCGCGGCAGAGTCCCTGAGGCAGGAGAGCACGTGATGTGCTGGACCGATGCGGAGCTCTGGGACGTCCTGGAGTGGGAATCGCGGTCACGCAGGGCCTTGCAGGCCACCTGAAGTAGTGTGGGTTCACTGCTGAGTGGCCCTGGAGGGTTTTGAGCAGGACGGCTGGAACTTACGTATATTAGAAAGGACGCTCTCTGGCTGAAGGGTGGAGAGGTGGAGGGGGACAGATGGACGCCGGGAGAGGAGTGGGACAGGCCGTTGCCATGGTGACCGAGGCACAAGGTGATGGTGGCTTGGACCAGAGAGGCGGGGACGGGAGTACAGAGGAGTGGGGCTCTGCAGAGGCTCTGATGGTTGAGCCCACGGGTCACCTCATGGGCTGTGCGTGTTTGATGTGGCACCAAGGGCGGCCTCAAGGTTTGGGATCGGGGACACCCAGAAGGAGCGGCAGCGGAGGCTGTGCGCGGAGCAGGTGTCAGGGAGAAGACTGGGAATTCTGTCCTGGACATCTTGCCTCTGAGATGTCAGGTGAGGATGTGGGGTAAGCGGCTGGACACGAGTCTAGAATGATGTGGGGAGTCACCCACACGTGGACAGCTTCTGCAAGCTATGAGCCTGGAGGTCACCAGCGAGTGAGGGCAGGCGGAGACAGGGTCCATGGTGTTTAGGGAAAGGGAAAACACGGTCAGAGAGAGTGAACACGGAACATCCTCCTGAACCCACCAAGTGAAGAAAATGACCAGGGACATCGTGGGAGCAGCTGTGTCGAATGCTGCAAGCAGGTGAAGGAAGACGGGAGGAGACAGAACCTCTGGATTTAACAGCAAGGAGGGGAAAAGGGAGGACCTAAATGGGGTAGGCTCAGGCGAGCTGCGACTCTTGAAAACGTGGCTGAGTGAAAGGAGCCAGACACACAAGGCCACGTCGTGTACGATGTGGTTTGCACAAAACGTCCAGATGAGGCAAATCCCAAGAGACAGGAAACAGATTGGTGGCTGCCTGCCGGGAGCTGCAAGGGGTGGGAGGGGTGGGGAGTGACTTCCTCAAGAATGTGAGGTTTCCTTCTGGGGTGATGAAAACGTCCTGGGAACTACATGGTTGCACAACATTTGAGTGCAATTTAACGCCACTGAGTTGCACACTTTCAAATCATTACAGCGGTAATTTTTGCAGGGTGTGTATTTCCCCAGCCGTTAAACACACACACACACATACGTAAAGTGGGGAATTGGAGAGGAGGCATTAACCAGCTCTTTCCAAGGAATTCACTGGAAGGGAGGGAGGAACCTGAAGAGGAAGCTGATTTAGGATGTGGGACAGGAGAGGACTTCTTGAGAGGAAAGGAGATGTTAGTGCATTTGGATGCTGGGGTGAAGGATCCAGAGTCAGGCTTGATATTGGGGAGGCAGGAGGGAGGGAAACCTAGGAGGGACCTTGGAGGAAACATGGGTTCCAGGTCAGGCTTGCGGGGCCCTGGGGCAGGAATCACCCCCCACCTGCACTCACTACTCTCTTCCCGCGGGTCCCCCAAGCCCTCTCTAGCTTTCTTTCTCTCTCTCTCTCCAGCAGGCCGCACTCGCAGCAGTCTCAGTAGTGGGATGGGACGGACTCAACTTCAGTCGCCAGTGTCCAGAGGAGCCTAGAGGGGCCAGGTAGCCCCTGAGCCCTGTAGGTCCGCCTGACACCTGGCCCTGGCATCCAGCAGCCCGGCCCTTACCCTGGCTCTTTCCTCTTCCTCACAGGCCCCCAGGTGCTGTGCACCTCTACTGTAAGAAGCAGGGTGCTGAAAAGGCCGGGCGGGGGCGGGGCGCTTCTTGTCGGGTAGAGACCAGAGCTATCTATACGTTTATATAGGGGATGGGGCGGGGGGCGGGGGCCGAGGCCCGGGAGAGCCCGCGTGGTGCCCCAGCTTCGCAGAGATTAAAAGCCCGAGTCTGAGACTCTGCCGGAGTAGCGCCTGCTGCCTGTGTGCGCGCGTCGGCACCGAGAGGGGGCGGCGGGTGGCGGAGGGGGGTCGTCCGCACCGACCCGGCCCGGCGTCCCGCAATGTTTCCTGCAGCGCAGCGGCTCCCATTGGCTGGGGCTCCGGGGGGCCCAGCCAATCGGGCCCGAGGGGTAGTGCTTCCTGGGCTGGGACCCTCGAGACTCCGCAGCAAGGGCCACCCCCGACGGAGCCACAGGCACAGCTGAGTCAGCGACCCGCCGACGGCCTGCTGAGCGCCGGACAGGTGGGGACCGGGGCTGGGCTTCGGGGCGAGCGTCAGGCGCCGGGCGGAGCGAGGGGTGCGGGTCGGCCCCACGGAGCCCACCCCTCCCCGCAGCGCCGCCTTCGTCGATGCTGGGTGCTGAGTGCCCGAAGCCCTGCAAGGGGAAATGGCCAACGCCGCCCTTCGACCCGCGCTTCCCCAACCAGAACCAGACCCGCAACTGCTACCAGAACTTCCTGGGTAAGACCTCGCGGGCCAGGTCAGGGGCGGCGGGTGAGAGAAGGTGCGAGGCTGGGAGGGGCGCGCCCCGCCAGAGGACGCGGAGACCGTTGGGGTGGAGGGGGAAACCGGCGACGGCAGGTGGGGCGGGGCCTCGTTAAAGGAGGCGTGGCCTCGTTTAAAAGGGGCGGGATCGTTCCGTGAAGGGGCGGGGCGAAGGAGGAGCGGGTCCTCCAGGTTGGGCTGGGACTGAATCTCGGAAGGGGCGGGGCCTACCAGGTAGGGGCGTGACCTTATTTAAAAGGGGCGGGATCGTCCCTTGGAAGGGCGGGGCGAGGGAGGAGCGCAGCCTTGCCTGGAAGAGGAAGGTCCGAGTCGTGGAGGGGGCGGGGGTTAGGGGAGGTGGGCGGGGTCTGGGAGGGCGGAGCGGGGCCTTCCAGGTTGGGCTGGGACTGAATCTCGGAAGGGGCGGGGCCTATCCTGGAGGCGTGTGACAGAGTCCTGGAAGGGTGGGAAGAGAGGATAGGCGGGGCCTTGCGGGGAGGAGGCGGGGCTGGCCCTCTCGGGGGGCGTGGCTACGAGGGGCGAGGAGAGTGCGGGCCCGGCGGGAGGGCGGGGCCTCCTGTGGGGACGGGACTACCCACCTGCTCGCCCCGCCCCGCCTCCGTCGGCAGACTACCATCGCTGCATCAAGACCATGAGCCGCCGAGGGAAGAGCACACAGCCCTGCGAGTACTACTTCCGCGTGTACCACTCGCTGTGCCCCATCAGCTGGGTGAGCGCACAGAGGGCCGCACGGACGGGCCGGGCGAGGGTGGCTGGGTCGGCTGAGTTAGGACGGCGCCCACTCCCGTCTTCCCCACGCCCAGGTGCAGCGCTGGAAAGAGCAGATCAAGGACGGGACTTTCGCTGGGAAAATCTAACGGTCTGAGCGCGGCTTCTCCTCCGAAGAATTGGCCCCAGTGACATTCCCCGCCCCATCTTCCCGTCTCCCGGAAAATGGGCCCCACCGCCCCAAACCTCACCCCCCTCCGCCCCTTCTTTAAGCCTCAAATAAAGCGGTGTTACTGCTGGTATTTCTCTTTAATGTCTTGTTTGTAAGGATAGGGGGCCTCGGGAGGCCCTTCCTGTACCCGGCCGCCGACACTACTGGTTCCAGTCGTGGGAGGGGTGAGGGAGCCCCGCCAGTCCCCTTCCCAGCTCCCCCCCACCCCCGCCCCGCTCCAGTAGGGTCTGCCTTGGCTCTCTGAGTCCCAGCGCTCATCCGCCAGGATGGCTCCGGGGTCCTTCTGCCTCTCAGTCCCCCACCTGTCACTCAAGTCCCTCAGGGTCCCCCTCCCTTCCTGGACCACCAGTCCTACCCCCTCCATCTCATCTCAGGTACAGAGGAGCAATGTGTATACCACCCAGCACTGACCTTGTCATCCCTCCCTGCTCCAGACCATTCCTGGCTCTTTCCTTTCCCTCGCCCCCATCCCCTTTGACTCCCCTCCCCTCCCGGTACATCCCCGAACCCATCACTTGGGCCTCTCCCAATAGGGTGCCCCGCCTGGCCCCCTCGATCTTCTCAGCACCTGTCCATGACCAGGAGCAGCCTTGTCTGCTCAGACACATGTCAGTTCAGTTTCGCCTGCCAGCCCCTCCCTGTGAGCTCCTCCAGGACACTTGGAGCTCCAGGCTGAATTATTCTTTGCTCCCACCCCACTCCTGCTCTGAGCCTGCCCTCAGTCAAGCTCAGGCACAACAATCAGGTTCATCCTGATTCCAGATGCTTCTCAAAATGTCACCTTTCCAGCCACCTCCACCACCACCACCATTGCCCTGAGCCAGGCTGAGTGACCCTCGACAGAACCTGGAGCCTGGGGCTTCTAGCCCAGTCCTACCCTAGATGGGCGTGGGGGTGGGGGTGGATTTGACTGTTTCCTCCTGAAGCTGTCAGCTTCTTACGGCAGCCCGGACCCCCAGACTCTGCTTGGAGTGATCTCATAGGGTCCCCATTCAACCCCAGGGTTCAAAGGTGGCTATTACTAATCTTGTGATAACTTCCTGGGTGGCCCCAGACAAGCCTCCTGACCTGCATCACCTCAGTTTCTCCAGCTGTGCAGAGAGATGGTGCAAACCCCATTATCAGGAAAGGTGGGATGACGGGAGGGGCTAGGCGAGATGGGGGGAGTACAGCAGCTTCCACTCCTCCCCCCACCCCTCTACACTGCCCTCATCACCCCCTCACCCAGGGCACACCCCAGCGTGCCATTTCCCACGATGGCTCCACCGAAACCTTGGCCCCGGGCTCCCGCTCTCAGACCACAACCTGCAAGGCACCCGGGCAAATGAGGGCACAGGGTGTGGACTCAGACAGACAGACAGGCTGGAAGCTATGGCAGGGGGTGGGGGGGCAGAGTGAGGCATTCTCGCGACCTCCCCTGACCTGCAGACCTCTGGCCCGCACAGAGGTGGCGCTGCCGCAGGGAAGAAAGCAAGCCGCGATGCCACGCAGACAAGGCAGCTCTGAGTCACAGCACGGACCAGAGGCCGTCTGAACACTAGCTGAGGTCACCCAGGTAGTGCCAAGCACAGGGTTTGACACCTGTGAGGCCTCGGCTGGCCTCCCGACCTCCCCAGGGGCCAGTGCCGCCGCAGCCCCTCCCAGTTCCCCCTTCTTCCCCTCTGGGGCCAGGATCCCGGCCCCATCCCTCCAACACCTCTGGGACATTCTGACTCGCCCAGCCTCCTGGCTGGCCACCTCTGTCCGCTGGATGCCTGAGCCCAGGGCAGGGCCAGACCCACCTCACCTCCAGCCAGCGGACCAACACTCTCAGGCCCCAAACTCTGGCTGTGAACACCTCCTCCACCACTCCCGGGTCAGCATTGCCCGGCTGCATCCTGAAACCCCCAGGTCAGCCTCCCAGGACAAAGGAAACAGAGGCCTCTGGCGTCTCCCATCCCCCACCCCTCCCCTCACCTGCATCCCTGCTCCCCTCCCCGCTCCCCTCCTCTCCATCCTCACCCTCTTCCAGCCTCCTCTCATCAACACCACCCTCTTCCCGTCCCTCTGCAGCTCCCGCCTCCCCTGACAGGTTCAGGATCACAGAATCACAAAACCCTTTGCTCCGTGAGCCCTCCTGGCGCTGCGCTCTCTGTCCACCCACCACACCATCCCATGGAAGCCACTGCTGAACCGAGCCTTGGGCCTCCCGTGGGCACAGAGCCAGCCTCCCTTCTGGTACCTGCCTCTTTCCCAAAGACCTCAGAGCATGGATGAGCTCTGAACATGGGTTCAAGTTCCGGCCCTGAAGCCTGCCAGCCCTGTGGCCCCAGACAGACTCCCTAAGGCCTCTGGGCTGGGGCCTTCTCACCCAGATCACAGTGATAACACCACCTACACCTTCCAGGGCCGTGGGTAGGATGATGCCGTGTGACCAGCCAGAACAGTGTCCAGCCCAGCTGCTCTCAGGGGGTGTGCGACCTCCGTCAGTTAGACAACCTGCGGCATGTCAGTCCAGTTCTGGGGCCCAGTATCACACCAGGTGGTGGGGTGACTGTCAGTTGCCCTCCCGATTGGCAAGCCCACGATGACCAAACCCACCAACAGGGCCCTGGAGCTCCTGGTGTGTGCTGTCGCCTCAGTCCTGTCCGACTCTTTGCAACCCCATGGACTGTGGCCTGCCAGGCTCCTCTGCCCATGGGCTTCTCCAGGCAAGACTACTGGGGTGGGTTGCCACGCCCTTCTCCAGGGGGATGTTCCCGACCTACCCAGGGATCGAACCCATTTCACCTGCATTGGCAGGCCGGTTCTGGGTTCTTTACCACTAGCGCCACCTGGGAGCTCCTGGAGGCTGAGGGTAAAAGGGTCAGAGAGCGCCCTCAAGGGGAGAAATGGGAGCCAGGCCTGAGTGTCCTGCCTGGCTTTCCCTGCTGTCTCAGGCACAGCATGCGGCACTTTCTGAGACTCTGGGCTGGAATTACTTCCCATTTCTTTCGGCTTTCTGCTTCTCCTTCTCCTCCGGCCAGCCTACCTGTTTCCTTGCTCTGGCCCCCTGGTCTATGACGGGGTTCTCAGACTGAGCCTCGACCCTCCGGCCCTCCCCCGGGGGCTTGCCCAGACCCAGCTCCAGGTCGACACCCCACTCAGGGCCCCCCACTCAGGGCCTGCCTCTCAGCTCCCTGTTGAGGCTGGGGTTCCCTCTGCCAGGTGGTGCACAGTGGGCTCAGCACAGTACCAGCTCTGCGGCTCAGGCAGATGCGCCTGCCCTCCGGGACCATCTGCAGAGGTGCGGGGCCATCTTGGCAGCGCGGCTGTGGAGGCAGATGCGAGGGTGCCTGGGGCCGTGATGGTGACGGTTGTACTACCTACCGTCCCAGAGGACCTGCTTCCCCATCATCTTGTCACTCTAGCCCACAGGTCTCGCTGGGGGCTGGGTTTGGCCCCCAAGGGTACATTTGGCAAGGGCCACAGATATTTTTGTCACCACGGAGGGGGTGCTACTGGCATCTCTGGGTGGAGGCTGGAGAGGCCAGTCCTCGTCCTGAGACACAGGACCGGCAGCTCAAGGTGGCAGCAGTGCTGAGGATGAGAGACCCAGATCACTGGTTCCTCATCTCTGTTGTTTTCCGGTCCAGACGCTTTTGAGGTTTGGACGAAGTTCTCAGCCCTCTGGGCTCAGAACGCGATTGTGAATGTGCAGTTACTACATGGGAAATGGGGTTCCAGGAGGCCCTCGGAAACTCCAGCATCCATCCAGGCTAAGACTTGCTCGGCGGTCACATTTGTCTAGAAGGCATGGACTTCTGCTTGTTTAGAGGGACGGGTTCCTTAGTGATTGTGTCGGCCGTCTCTCTTCATCCTCCTCACTGCCACTTACTGACTGGGAGGTCCTCTCCCTCCTTACTTTTAACCTCAGGGAGAAAGCTAACAGGGTTCAGTAGGACTCGCATGGAACAAAGACACACTTCCTCGTTCTAAAAGGAATCAAACAGACTACACATAAATGGTCTTTCCTGGTGGCTCAGATGGTAGTCTGCCTGCAATGCAGAAGACCTGGATACTATCCCTGGGTCAGGAAGATCCCCCGGAGAAGGGAATGGCAGCCCACTCCAGTATTCTTGCCTGGAGAATTCCAGGGACAGAAGAGCCTGATGGGCCACAGCCCATGGGGTCACAAAGACTCAGACACAACTGAGCGACTTTCACTTCAAACTTCATACATACATGAAACATTTTAAAGTTAAAAAGAATAGTTACCTGCTGTGAACTGGCCACCCCGTTGGCCTACCCAGGTCTTCCGACAGTCCCCTCGGGCCCTCCACGTTCCTCACCAACACAGCCTGGTCTTGTCAGCCTCCAGCGTAAACTTTGCCATGGTTGTCATGGAGGAGATAAACCAGGGCCTGCAGCCCACACCCAACCACACTTGTGATATGGTCATGAGGCCTCAATGAACAAGAAGAAAAATGTCCACAAGACACTTTGCGGGGGGTTGGGGGGGTGCGCCTGGTATTAGGAAGCGCCAATTGTCAGCTGTTAGTATTTCTGTAGAAGGCAATGGCAACCCACTCCAGTACTCTTGCCTGGAAAATCCCATGGACATGGATGGAGGAGCCTGGTAGGCTACAGTCCATGGGGTTGAGACGAGTCGGACACGACTGAGTGACTTCACTTTCACTTGTCACTTTCGTGCATTGGAGAAGGAAATGGCAACCCACTCCAGTGTTCTTGCCTGGAGAATCCCAGGGACAGAGAAGCCTGGTGGGCTGCCGTCTATGGGGTTGCACAGAGTCGGACATAACTGACGCGACTTAGCAGCAGTATTTCTTTTTTTTTTATTTTTATTTTTTTAGCAGCAGTATTTCTGTAAAAGGGGGTTGAGGGGAGAATTAAGAGGTGGTGGGAGGAGTTCTCTGGTGGTCCAGGGGTTAGGATTCTGGGCTTTCACTGCCATGGCCCCAGGTTCAATCCCTGGTCAGGGAACTGAAAACAGAACTGGATCTCAAGAAATGAGACGATTCACTGTCCTGGCCTCATGGAGCTAGGCCAACCCAGGTGACACACATGAGGGACTCAGACTTCAGACAAGGGCGATCTGGCCCCATGTGACCCAGGGTGAGTCACTCTAATTGCTGGACCTCAGTGATCTCATCTGGAAAATGGGCAGACTCCCCTCCTGCATGAGACGATGGGTCTAGAAGCATTCTTCATGAGCACAGTTGGTGTGGTAGTGTGATTCTTGCCTCTGTACCTGGTCATCCTCAGAGTCCACTGTCCTTTCACCCTCCCAAGCTTTATAGGGCCCAAAGTCTTGGCTGCCTCCTCCCAGTCTGGTCTCCCCAGCAAGGCCTAGGGTCTCACCCTCCCAACGGACATCTCTTCAGAACATAAGTCAAAATGAAATGCTTCCAGGAGCACTGCTTATAACAACGTTTTAATAAAATAAAATAAAAAGTTCAAGTGCTTCCAACCCCCCAACATATCCCATTCTGGTGTGGGGGAGGGGAGAGACCCCCCACACCCCAGTAGCACCAGGGATAGCACCATGAGAAAGATGAGGTCGCACCCGGCCTCCCTGAGACCCACGGGGGTGGTGGGGACGAGCCCCTGGCCAACCCCCCTCACCCCCCACTCAGACAGTCACAGGCTAAGAGCAAGCTGACCCCTCCCCCACAGGGCAGTGTCTAGGGAGGCCACCCCAGCCAGCCCCACCTCCCCCAGGCCTGCGGGCAGCCCGCCCCTATGGCTTTGCTCCCCGAGCAGGAGGAGGTGGGCAGGGAACGGCTCCAGCCTGGAGCCGGGGCTGCAGTCGGGGGGTAGGGGGTGGGCGGCAGTGGCCAGGGCTCCCTGCCAGGGTGGGGGTGGCTCAGGGGTCAGCAGTCACAAAAGGTCAGGGGTCAGATCCCTGGGGGTGTCCAAGTCAACCTGCCCCCAGGTCAAAGCTGTGCTGGAGTCGAAGGTCAACTCCTTCCCAGAGGTCCAAGAGCTCCTTCTGGAGGTGGCTCCCCGAGAAGCTGGGCAGGAGAGGACCAAGGAAGGACACCCTGCTCTCCCAGGCCAGGCCTCCCTGTCCAGCCCGTCACGGCCCATCACTGTTGACATCCAGGTCAATGGAGCCATGGCTGACCACCAGCCGCAGGCGCTTGGGTGGGGAGAAGGGGGTGAAGGCAAGGGCCTGCTTGGGGACGGGGATGGGGCCGGGGGTCCTAGCAGGGGCAGGGCTGGCAGTGGGAGGCAGGGCTGGCGCCACGCGGCTCAGACCCACACGGACCACAGAAGGCAGCCCGTAGCGCCGGGCCCAGTGCCAGTCCTGCTGGGGGGCCCAGCGGGCGCGGGGGGCCTGACCCAGGGCCACCTGGGCCTCCGCCCGCAGGCAGCAGTGGGGGCCGCAGCCTCCCCACCGGTGCAGGGAGACGCGGGCAGCTCGGAGAACCGGAGGTGGCGGGGCTCGCCGGGGCTGCAGGCGGCGGCGCCTCCGGGGACGCACACGGAGCTGGGGCTGAGGCAGCCAGCGGAGCCAGAGGGGCGAGGCGTCCAGGCGGGCGCTGTAGGGCGGGGGGCGCAGGGGCTGGCAGGCGGCTGTGGAGGCCCAGGTGGGGGGGGGGGGCAGGGAGGAAAGGGCGGCTGCGTGAGCAGGGCTCCCGCAGGGGCACAGCTCCTGCTCACGCCGCCTCCTCCAAGGCTCTTCCTGGTCATCAGAGGGGACAGACCCAGGGAGTGACGTGGGAGGAGGGGCGAGACAGGAGCGCAAAGACGGGGCAGCGCCCAGCCCGTGCTCACCGCAGAAGGGGTCCCGGCGCCGCAGGGGTGGGTGCGCACAGGACCGGGGCCTGTCCAGACCTTGCTGCAGCCGCCGCTTGGTCTCCCGGAGCTCGTACTTGTCCAGCGGCCGGGGCGGCAGGGGTTCCCTGGGCCGCAATCGGAAAGCGCCCTCACCTCTCCTGGGGGTGGGGGAGGGGCGGTGAGGAGGGAGGGCTGGGCCTCCGAGGACACGCTTCCAGCTCCCAGCCCCAGGGCCCACGGCCCACCTCTCACAGGTGTAGCATTCACAGTGCTCGTTCTTCTCGCCAAAGAAGCCCTCGCCGTAGAAACAGGTCACCTCGTCCCCCGGCTCGATGTCCCGGAGCACCTTCACGCAGGCTGCGTTTCCATCTGCAGGCACAAACTGGGGGCCGGAGGCTCAGCGCCCCGCCCTGGGGGTGGCCTGGCTCTCTGCCCCCACCGCCTGGCCTGGCCTGGGCCCCTGGCCTCACGGCCCACCCCTGGGATGGGCAGGGGCCGAGCCCCGGGACGCGCCCTGCCCAGGGCCTGCCCTCAGCACTGGCTCCCTGGTCCCCCCACTGCTTTGCCGGCTCCCGCCCTCACTGCAGGACGATGACCTAACCGGGCCTGGCAACGCACAGGAACCGCTCCCTCCGGCCCATCCCCTGGCTCCTCGGGTGGCCGGGCCCCCGCACCGCCTGCTTCTGCACCGCCTGCTTCTGCCGCCTCCCCTTCTCCAGGCCCGGGTCCACCCCCAGCCTCAGCCCAGGATCGCCACCCCCCTCGCCTGCCTGCTCCTGCCTCTAGGTTCCTCCTCTGGGAGAGGCGGGACTCCCACCCACCCGCCTGTCCATCTGTCCACTCGTCTGTCCGTCCCAGCCTGACACACACCTGGGAGTGGCCCTGGCCACCGGCCTGCCTGACGCCAGGACAGCTGGCTGGCGTCTCCCGAGCAGGCAGTGCCAGGTGTCCGCATTCCCTCCGTGCCTAAGACCCCTCTGGAGCCGGCCTCTCAGGGCCTCCCTGCCCTGGGCTACCCACCAGCCTCGGCCTGTACCCCACCTCCACGCCAACCCTCCGCACCCGACGGGAGCCGCCATGGGGCGACCGAGCTCACACACGAGGGAAGCCCCCGTGCCACGACCTCCCAGCCCCCCCAGCCTGGCGCCCCATCTGAGACACCCTAGCGTGCGCCCCTTCAACCTCAACACCTGGGAAAACTCTACTCCTCCTCCAGCTCCTGGCCCTGACTGGTACAGCCTTGGCTCTGCACCATGAGGCGGCTGGCGCCCCCCTCACCAAGCCCTGCCTCCTCTCCCTCCTACCCACTGCCTGTGCCCCAAAGCCCAGAGGACACTGCCACACGCCGGACTTCACAGCTGCGCCAGCAGGCGAGTTCTCGCCCTTTCCCGTCTGGGAGGACAAACCAGGGCCCAGGCAGGGGAGCCAGGACTCCAACCCTCTCGTGTGGGGGGCTCTGGAGGATGGCCAAGGCCAGGGAGGCCCACACTTTCAGGGCGCACGCCCAAGGCCTTGCTGGGCGTCACCCCTCAACTCCTCCCTCCCACGCACTCCGTCCTCCACACACAGAAGAGGGGGGCCTCCCTCTGCCTCCCAGGGCCTCCTATCAGGAGAAGCCCTGGATCTCCAGGGCAGGGCTCTCTCTGACCTCACCCCCGAGGCCTCCCCCGCCTCCTGCTATCATCACAGCTGCAGGGGCTTCTGCCTGGGAGGCCGGGCAGGGGCACTTCGGGTCTGCCCACCACCACCACCCTCCCCCTCAACCGGCCCCGCCCCCAGCCAAGGTTCGGAGAGCGGGCACTGTAGCCAGCAGGTGGCAGTGTGACTGGGTTCCAGTGTGACTCTACCAGAGCCCCCTCCTCCCTCCCGGCACGGGGAAGGACGGGTGGGAAGCTGCACGGTCAGGTGGGGAGACCCCGGACAGTTTCTAGCTCTTCACTGACCCGAAAGCCCCTCCCCACGTGCCCATTCCTCCCCGGATGTGGGGACCCCCAGGTCTCACCTTACAGTTGGGTTTGCAGTCTGGAACCAGTTGTGGGTGTGCAGGGGAGAGAAGAGACTCGGGTCAGAGAAGCCAGAAAGCTGGGGCAAGCCCCTACCCCGCCCCCGGGCAAGCCCCTACCCCCCCCCACCCCCGTGCCAGCCCCTTGCCCCGCCCCCACCGTGGTTGATGAAGGCGGCCGGGCCGAGCCACAGCTGAGCGCTGCGCTTGCGGGTCGAGTACATGATGCTGAAGTCGTTCTCCCCGGCCCTCAGTAGCTCCTCGTCGGCCTCCCGCAGCTCGGCGATGCAGCCCACCAGCAACTCCAGCTTCTCGTTCTTTTTCCTGCCAAGAAGCCACTCACTGTGGGTCTGTGAGTACCTCCCCAACCACCAGCGCTGGGGACAGGGGCCTCTCATCCCAGGCCTCCTGTGGGAAGAACTGATGCGGGCCAGCGCGCTCCACCACCCAAATGTCTCTGAAAGTCACACTGCCGCCCTACACCCACAGATGCCTGGCACGCATCCTCTCCTGCTCTGGGCTCCTCTGGCACCCACTGCCTCAGCTTCCCTCGGTCCAGTCCTGCCTGGAAGCCCCCCCCCAGGCACCCCAGGCTCTTCACTAGACCCTTTAGTCATTATGTGGGTCTCAGCCTAGGCCTGGCCCCCAAGTACACTCAAAGTCCCCAGGCAGGCTCAGGAAGCACTGCGCAGCTGAGGCCAGCCCCGCGAGCCTGCACCACACCACCCCCTTCTCACAGACTGTGAGCAGAGGGCAGGGTTCTTCTTGCTCACTGGGCTGCCCTCGTACCCAGCAGTGATTGCTACTTGGTGGGGGTGGGGGGGGGGTCTGGTAGGGATGAGCAAAAGGACAGCAGTGCACTCTTGGGAGCAAGGTCAGACCTTTCCCAGCAGCCCCAGGAAGCCTGGGTCGCTGGAGGGGGTTTCATCTTCCGCAGGGCTGCGGTAGGCCAGGGGGGTCTTGGGGGCCAGGCCCTGCCTTCTTTCTCTCAACACAGACATCTTCGTGGCCCTGTTGCCTCAGTGCGGGGTCTCCTCCACAAGGGCGGGGGTGTCTTCTCCCAGCGGTCCCCAGGGAGAGATGCCTCCTGTCAGGCCTGGGCTGCGAGTCCTGCCCTCTTACCATGCGCGAGTTGACACAATCTTGGCTCCGTTTGTCTCCATGGAATAACGGGTACAGGGCAAGATGGTGAAGCCACTTTCAGGCAGGAAGGCGCGGAGGTAGCGATAGATCTGGGGGAGGTGAGGGGGTGGGTGGGGTGAGGAGCTGGGGCAGGGTTGTCCTTGGCCCTCTCTCTCCTGGGTTCTAGTCCTGCTCTGCCACTGACTTACTGTGTGGTCTCAGGGGGCTCACTTCCCCTGTTGGGGCCTCAGTTTCCTCATCTGTCAAATGAAAAGGTTAGACTCCATCTCAGAGGGCCCCCCAACGCACCTGTCCTAGGAGTCTGAGCCTTGCTTTAGATGGTCCCAATGGATAAGAAGTCAGGGGGTCCTGGGGGGCTGCGCCGAGGGTCTGCCCGACAGGGCGGAGGGCCCGGGACAGGTGGGGGAGACAGGAGAACATGAGGGCCAAGGGGAGGAAAGGGAAGGGCTCCCTCACGTGGGTCTTGAGGGCAGCTTCCTGCCGTGGGCCCCGGCTCTGGAAGTAGTGGGCCATCCAGCCTCCCAGCGTCAGGGCCCGGTACGCAGCCTCCAGGTCCCGCTGCCTCAGGAAGGCCTCCAGAGCTGAGCGCAGGTGGTGCTGTCGTCGCAGGGGGGGCACGGGGCTGGGGGAGAGGGCATGCCTGGGTCCCAGGGCCTTGGCCTATTCCCTGTGGGCCTTCCCAGGCCCCACCCCACCCCCGCTGGGAGCTGAGAAGAGGATGGGGCAGAGGGGTGGTGGTGGCAGGGCAGGGGTCCCGAGATCCCTGGGTCCACCCTCCCCGGGGTCGCCTCACCTGACGTTCATCTTGTGGGTGCGGAAGCCGAGGTAGGGGTCCAGGACGAGGCTGGTGGCCAGGTCGTCGTTCTCACACAGCTCTCTGGCCGTTACTCTGTCGGGCCCCATGGTGCCCCACGCACCATGCTGTCTCTGGCGGCAGCGGCAGTGGGTGGGGAGCAGGGGGCAGGGGGCGCGGCGCTGGGATCCCGCGTGTGTGCTTGCTCTGTGCCACTTGTGAGCCCTGTGAGCCTGGGGCGGGCCCTCTGGCCTCCTCATCTATAAAGCGGGGAGAGAGGCAGTACTGACTTCGCAGGGCTCTCAGTGAAGGCGAAATGCAACAAGTGCTTCTGACACTGGGGAGACCCCCCCAGAAATACCAGCCACCATCCTTAGTAGCTGCACCTCCGCAGCCTCCTGAGCACAGACATAAACCCTCCAACCACTTATGACAACTCCCCCCCTTGCCCACACGTACACATTCACAGACCCCATGTGTGCACGCAGATTTCCTAGGACTCCCATATACATGTATACACGCGCGCAGGCACGCAAAGGTCCCTACAGACCAGGGAAGGCTGATTAATTGGCAGTCTGGGATAACCCTGAAGGCTTAGTCCTGCAGGAGGTGGGAGTCAGGGGGCCCCAGGCAGCAGCTCCTGCCGAGTCAGAACCGCTGGTTCCTCAGCCCACCCCCACTCTCCCTGCCTCGGCCGCCACCCGCCTCCCCAGCAGCCCTAGGGAGCCCTCCTCCGAAGGCTCGGGGTGAAACCTCAGGCAGTCTGGAGGAGGGGGGGGTGGTGAGGGGAGGGAGAGCCAGGAAGGCTCCAGCACCTGCTCTCTCTCCAAGGATTCCGGGGGAGGGGCGCGGAGGACAAAGCGCGGGGAGGGGGGAGAGAAAAAGAACGTGTGGAGAGGCAGAGGAGGCCCAGAAAAAACACAGGAGAAGGACGGCGACTAGCAAAACGAAAACAAAACAAGCCTCCTAACCTCGACGGCGGAGGCCTGCCCGGCACCCACACCAGGGTGCTTCGGGGAGTCGACGGGGGACTGCGAGGAAGGGGAGCTGGAGAGAGGCCAGGAGCTACAGCGGCTGGGAAAGGGGGCAGAGGAGACCCGAAGGCTGAGGAAATATAAAGAGGGGGCGCTGCGGGACGGCGCTGGGACGGAACTGAAGCTGCAGAGGGGCAAGGGGGTAAAGGCAAAATGCGGACACCACAGGGAGGGAGCCAGCGCAGGGAGAAGGCCCGGGCTGCCCGCGGGGGAGGGCGGCAGGGAGGCTTGGGGACCCAGCGAGGACCCCAGGAAAAGCCAGCAGGAAGACCAGGGCTCCAGCGAAAGCAGAGAAGGACCTGGAGGTCCAGGGAGGGTCTTGGGAAGGTAGAGGGGGGCGACCCAGGGGTTCCACAACGGGGTTGGAGAAGCAAATGGAGCCAAGGGGAGTCCTGGGGCTCCAGGAAGGAACCCTGAGCCGCGAGGAGCGCGCCCAGGCTCCAGGGTAGAGCCTGGGTAGGCAGTGAGAACGCAGGTTAAAGGCCTGAGGTGCTGAGGGAAACTGGGGGGAGCACACAAGGGCCTGGGGAGGACCTGGGCGGGGGGGGGGGGGGGGGGGGGGGGGGGGGGGGGGGGGGGGGGGGGGGGGGGGGGGGGGGGTTCCAGGGGCCTGGGCAGGCGGCGAGAGCGCAGGGGACGCGCCTGAGGGCCAAGGACGGGAGTGCAGAGTCAGAGGGCGAGCTGAGGGTCCAGGGAAGGGCCTGAAGCGCGACAGAGGGGACTGGGGGAGGAAGCACAGGGAAGGGGCTGGGCACCGAGAGCAGCCTGAGGCTCGCCGAAGGGCCACGAGACGTGGGCGCCTGGACACGAGGAGGGGCGGGCGGGCCGGGGGACAGACGGGGCTGGGGACGACCGGGAGCCAAGGCGGCGCGGGGCGGGGGCCGAGAAGGGGCTCAGAGGTCGGGCCCCGCGCCGCCCCTCACCCGCTTCTCCTCCTCCTCCTCCTCAGGCGCCCGCGCCGCAGCTGCCACCACCTCCCACAGCCTCTTCCAGCTCTCGTCCGACCGGGTCGCCGCGCCTCCAGTTAGCCCCGCCGGGCCCGCCCCGCCGCGGCCACTACGGCCTCCCATTGGCCAATGTTTCCGCCACTCTTCAAGTGCCGAGAAGCTTGCGCCGCCCCCATTGGTCAGGCTCCGTTATGCCCCGCCCCTATCGCCCCCCTTCGGTGCCCCTACAGAACCCCGCCACGCCCGCGCTGCCGTCAAAGCGCAGCCAACTGCACCTAGTGGCTGCCGCCGCTGTCCTTCCGCCGCTGCCATGGAGATGTATCCCCGCCCACGGCCAGAAGTTGACGCCCTCATTGGCCGAAAGCGCTGTCGCTCCGGGCGAAACTCGGGTTTGGGTCGGGTTATTTGGGTACAGAGGAAAGAGGGAGGGGTCCGTCGGCTACAGAGCCCGCGTGTGATTGGTTGGCCTTGGAGCGACTCATGCTTCCATTGGCTAAGGTCTCCGCCTGTCACCGTTAGGGTCACGCCCTCCCTGTTCTCTTTCTCTGGCTAAACCTTCGGCCACCAGAGGGAGAAAGCAGGAAAGCCACGGCCGACGAGCGGGGCTGAATGCGCGCGCACTTCTGTTCTCTCTTTCCATCCCCCCTACCCCCAACTCGACTGGACCTGCGGTTGCCAAGGCGACAAAACTTTATTGACAGCCCTGCAGGGTACAAAGGGCTTTTCCTTTCCTTCCCCGCTCTAGATCACCTTCTCGTCCCCCCAAAAACCCTGTTTAATTTTGAGTACCCCCAATAACACTCTGTGGGTGAATCGGTCAGAAAGACGGAAGTAGGGGCTTTGGAGAAAGCCGTGACTCATGGGGTGCTCTCATGGGGCACCCCCCGACGCCCCCAATAGGGATCACCCTCCTGCTACAATCCTAGAGGCAAACATAATTAGCAATTCATCATAATTACGCTCAGAATAATAAGCCCCACACTTGAAGCAGGCGGTCTTTGTTTTGTTGACTGCTAAATATCCTGTGCTCTTGGAACAATGCGTAGCATGGAATAGGTGCTTCGTTAATTTGTGCTGAAGGAATGAATGTATGAAGCTGGTTTCTGCAAACAGTCCTGTGACTGTGGAGAAGTGGCTTGCCCTCTACGGGCCTCGGGCTCACATCTATAAAATGAGAACCCCTCTTTGAGAGATCCTCCTGAACACCCTCCTCGGGGTCTTTCATCTGTGCTTCCACGCTCTCACCCTCTGTTCTTACTGTCCCTTCCCGAACTAGGACTTAACCTCAGATCTGAGACACCCCCAACCTAGGCACATTCCCCCCACCCACTTCCGCCAAGGATGGCTCAGACAATAAAAGAATTCTCCTGCAATGAGGGAGACCTGGGTTCGATCCCTGGGTTGGGAAGATCCCCTGGAGAATCCCCACTCCAGTATTTTTGCCTGTAGAATCCTCAGGGACAGAGGATCCTGGCGGGCTACAGTCCATGGGGTCGCGAAGAATCGGACACGACTGAGCGACTAAGCACTGCCTCCAGCATCTTCACGTAGGGGAACACTATACAGCAGTGAAAGTGGGTGATCCAGCACTTGGTATATCAGCCTTGACAATCCCAGAGCATGCTGCTAGTTGCAGAAGTTTACAGAGTCGAATGCATACGGTTAAAGAGGAAAAAAAAAGAAAGAAAGAAACAGGAGTTGTGTGTGGACAGGTAATAAAACGCAAACTTGCCTGGGTATGACATGGGGTTGGGGTTGGGGTGCCCTAGTTGCGACCCCTGGAGGAGAGCGGAAGGAATGCAGTCAGGAAAGCTACGCAGGACATCCTTACCTGCAATTATTTTTTCTAAGCCTGCAGGTGGAAGCCGTGAATTCACCATACTCCCTGTTTTTTCTACATGTCAGAGATATTTCATAATGCAAAGAAAATTTTGACCCACTAATGCCACTTTCTGGGTTTTATGCTAAAGAAATAATGGGACAAGTGTTACAGTATTTAAAGATGTTTGTCTCAGCATTTGTTGAAAAAGCAGAAAAATAGGAAAAACCGTAATGTCCAACTGTAGGAGATTGGTCTGACTGATTACAGCATACCCCTAAGATGGAAGAACAGCAGTACCTAATAGTTAACTGAGCTCTTAACACATGCCAGTCACTTTGCAAATAGTCCTATGCTTGTGAGCTAAGTCTCTTCAGTCGTGTCCGACTCTGCGAGGGATGGGCTATTACCCCATTTTACAGATGAGCAGACTGACGCTTTCCAAGGGGATGTAACCTGCCATCAAATCATAGAGCTTGTATTCTCAGCCCTTACTGCTACATTGCCCAGATAGGATCCAGCTTGTTCTCCACCCACAGATGACATAAAAGACACCTTGGGAAAAGAATAAATCACTGACACATGCTACAACTTGGATGAACCTTAAAAGCATCACACTGGGTAAAAGGAGCCAGACACAAAAAATCACATATGGGGTGATTCGATTTCTATGAAATATCAGAATAGACAGAAAGACAGAGAGACAGAAAGCAGATTTGGGGGATTCCCTGGCAGTCCACTGGTTAGGACTCTGTACTTCCACTGCAGAAAGCACAGGTTCAATCCCTGGTCAGGGAACTAAGATCCCGAATGCCACATCGCAGCAAAACAACCAAACAAACAAAACCCCCAAACAGATCCACGACTGCCCCCAGCTGGGCAAGAGGAGAATGGGGAGCGACTGATACAGGATGTGGGGTTTCCTTTTTTGGATGAAGAAGTTCTGGAACCGGAGAGCAGTGAGGGTTGCCAAGTGCCGTGCATGTGCATAATGCCTTTGAATTGCATAATTTCAAATAATTAAAATGGGGCTTCTTGGGGGCTCAGGGGTTAAGACTCTGCCTTGTAATGCAGGGGACATTGGTTTGATCCCCGATCCGGGAAAATCCCACATGCTGCGGGGCAACTAAGCCCAAGCACCATAACTACTAAGACTGCTGTGGAGTCTGAGAGCCGCAACTACCGAAGCCCGCTCGACTAGAGCCGGTGCTCCACAACAAAGAAGTCACCGCAGCGAGAAAATCTGCACAGAAGAGTGGCCCCCGCTCTCAGGCAGCTAGAGAAGAGCCTGCACGGCTAAAAATAAATAAATATTTTCTACAAAACAAAATGGTTAAAATGGCAAGTTTGACATTACATATATTCTACCACCAAAAAATCAAGCAAATAAAAACAACAACAAAAATAGAAACCCCACTAAAAAACAAGAGAGAGAAAATTATAATCACCTTGAGAATGTAGTGAAAATATGGATTACAAGGTTTACCCTCTAGAAACCCTGGTCAAGTATTTAATAACTAATTATTTCAGGACATTGCTACACAAAATGTAACCGTGGACCAGTGAATCAAGCAGGATCCCCTAGGCACTTGGTAGGAATGCAGAGTCTCAGGCCCTCACCCCTGACCTCCTAAATCAAAATCTCCCAGACTGGTGACTCAGATTCCCAGTATGTTTGAGAAGCGTCCCTTAGAAGATGCCTTGTTGCAGGTGGCTTTCTCAGACTGGACATTCATTGCTGGCGAGATATTGTGGGCTTGATAACTCTCAAGGTTGCAAGTCAACTATTAAGGGGGGGTGGTGGTTCAGTCACTAAGTCGTGTCTAACTCTTGCGACCCCATGGACTATAGCCCGCCAGGCTCCTCTGTCCATGGGGATTCTCCAGGCAAGAATACAGGACTGGGTTGCCATTTCCTCCTCCAGGGGATCTTCCCGACCCATTGGCAGGCAGATTCTTTACCACTGAGCCACCTGAGAAGCCCCATTTACTGAACATTTATTTTCTAATCTGTCAAAAAGGCCACCGTAGCTTAGTGAGAATCTGGAATTACTGCCTGGCCTCAAATTCTAATTCCGTCATTGACCAGTTTTGCAATGTATTTTTGTAAATTAGTCAACCTCTTAGCACCTCAGTACACTTCCCTATTTGGATTTTTATTTATTTTTGGCCACATTGTGTGGCATGTGGGATCTTAGTTCCCTGTCTGGAGTGAATCCATGCCCACTGCGTTGGGAGCACAGAGTCTTAACCACCGGACCACGGGGTAAGTCCTCCGTCTATAAAATGAATTAAACAATTGCTTCTGCATGAGTTTTATTGTTGTTGTTTAGTTGCCCAATCGTGGCCCCGTGGACTGTAGCCCACCAGGCTCTTCTGTCCATGGGATTTCCCAGGCGAAAATGCTGGAGTGGGTTGCCATTTCCTTCTTCCCAACCCAGGGATCAAACCCACGTCTCCTATATCATAGGCAGGTTCTTTACCAACTGAGCCACCAGGGAAGCCTACTAAGGGGGAAAGCTAGCTCTAAAACAGCAAATTCAGGATGATCTTTTTTCTTGGGGAGGGGGCGTGCACCATACAGCTTGTGGGATCTTAGTTCCCTAACCAGGGACTGAACACATAACCTGGGCAGTGAAAACTCAGTGTCCTAACCACCGGGCATCCAGGGAATTTCCTAGATGGTCATATTTTGAGGGGAAAGGATTATCTGCTTATGTGTATGTATAAATTAAATGATTGGGGGAAGGACTTGGAGAAAAGGAAACTTGGTACACTGTGGGTATGTAAACTGGTGCACCCACTATGGCAAACAGTGTGGAGTTTCCTCAACAGATTAGAAATAGAATCATCATATGATTCAGCAATCCCATTTCTGGATAATACCCCAAGGAAATAACATCACTGTCACAAACAGATACCTGCACCCCCAACTTTATTGCAGCAGAAGTCATGATAACCAAGACATGGAAACAAGCTAAGTGTCCGAGGACAGGTGACTAGATAAAGAAAATATGTATAAACACAACGCAGTGTTTTTCAGCTATGAGGAAGGAGGAATTCCTATCATTTGCAACCACATGCATGAACCCAGAGGACATTATGCTCGGTCAGAAAAGACAGACACAGAAAGACAAATACTGTGTGAACTCATTTATATGTAGAATCCAGAAAACAGTTTAACTCATAGAAACAAAGTGGAACGGTGGTTGGGAGGTGGTAAGGGGAGGTTGGTCAAAGGGTACAAACTTCCAATTATAATATGAATAAATTCCAGGGGTGTAACATACAGTGTGGTGACTATAGTTAGTCATAAGACATTGTACATTTGAAATGTGTTAACAGAGTAGCTCTGTTAGGACTCTGTACTTCCACTGCAGAAAGCACAGGTTCAACCCCTGGTCAGGGAACTAAGATCCCGAATGCCACATCGCAGCAAAACAACCAAACTGTGAAGTGTTAATTAGCTTTATAATGGTGATGATTTCAAAATCTATGTATATCAGAAAAACCATGTTTCACACCTTAAATATCCATAATTTTTGTTTGTCAGTCATACTTGAAAAAAGCTGGAAAAAAAATAAATGATTGGTGGGGAGTTGTCTCTGTTTTCACGTATTACTTTTGTAATAACAATGCATTTTTTGCTGTTGTTCAGTCAGAGTCATGTCCAACTCTTTGTGAGCCCATGGACTGCAGTATTCCAGTATCCTCTGGTCTCCACTGTCTCCCAGAACTTGCTCAAACTCATGTCCATTGAGTTGGTGATGCCATCCAACCATCTCATCCTCTGTCATCTTCTCCTCCTGCCCTCAATCTTTCCCAGCATCAGGATCTTTTTCAGTGTGTCAGCTCTTCACATCAGGTGGCCAGAGGATTGGAGCTTCAGCTTCAGCCTTAGTCCTTCCAATGAATTAGTTCAGTTCAGTTCAGTAGCTCAGTCGTGTCCAACTCTTTACAACCCCATGGACTGCAGCATGCCAGGCTTCCCTTGTCCATCACCAACTCCCGGAGTTTACCCAAACTCGTGTTCATCGAGTCGGTGAAGCCATCCAGCCATCTCACCCTCTGACATCCCCTTCTCCTCCCACCTTCAATCTTTCCCAGCGTCAGGGTCTTTTCCAATCAGTCTGTTCTTTGCATCAGGTGGCCAAAGTATTGGAGTTTCAGCTTCACCATCAGTCCTTCCAATGAGTATTCAGGACTGATCTTTAGGATGGACTGGTTGGATCTCCTTGCAGTCCAAGGGACTCGCAAGAGTCTTCTCCAACACCACAGCTCGAAAGCATCAATTCTTCAGCACTCAGCTTTCTTTATAGTCCAACTCTCACATCCATACATGACTACTGGAAAAACCATAGCCTTGACCAGACAGACCTTCGTTGGAAAAGTAATGTCTCTGTTTTTTAATATGCTGTCTAGGTTGGTCATAGCTTTTCTTCCAAGGAGCAAGTGTCTTTTAATTTCATGGCTGCAGTCACCATCTGCAGTGATTTTGGAGCCCAAAAAATAAAGTCTCTCACTGTTTCCACTGTTTCCCAATTAATTTGCCATGAAGTGATGGGACCAGATGCCATGACCTTAGTTTTCTGAATGTTGAATTTTAAGCCAACTTTTTCACTCTCCTCTTTCACTTTCATCAAGAGGTTCTTTAGTTCTTCTTCACTTTCTGCCATAAGGGTGGTATCTGCATATCTGAGGATATTGATATTTCTCCCAGCAATCTTGATTCCAGCTTATGCTTCTTCCAGCCCAGCATTTCTCATGATGTACTCTGCATATGAGTTAAATAAGCAGGGTGACAACATACAGCCTTGATGTACTCCTTTTCCTATTTGGAACCAGTCTGTTAATCCATGTCCAGTTCTAACTGTTGCTTCTTGACCTGGAGAGATTTCACAGGAGGCAGGTAAGGTGGTCTGGTATCCCATCTCTTGAAGAATTTTCCAGTTTGTTGTGATCCATACAAAGCCTTTGGTGTAGTCAATAAAGCAGAAGTAGATGTTTTTCTGGAACTCTCTTGCTTTTTCAATGATCCAACAGATGTTGGCAATTTCTGATTCCTCTGCCTTTTCTAAATCCAGCTTAAACATCTGGAAGTTCATGGTTCATGTACTGTTGAAGTCTGGCTTGGAGGATTTTGAGCATTGCTTTGCTAGTGTGTGAGATGAGTGCAATTGTGCAGTAGTTTAAGCACTCTTTGTCATTGCCTTTCTTTGGGATTGGAATGAAAATGACTTTTTCCAGTCCTGTGGCCACCGCTGAGTTTTCCAAATTTGCTGGCATATTGAGTGCAGCACTATCACAGTATCTTTTAGGATTTGAAATAGCTCAACTGGAATTCCATCACCTCCACTAGCTTTGTTCGTAGTGAAGCTTTCTTTTTTTTTTTTTTTCGCTCAGTCGTGTCTGACTCTTTGCGACCCCATGGACTGTAGCCTACCAGGCTTCTCTGTCCATGGGATTTTCCAGGCAAGAATACTGGAGTGGGTTGCCATTTCCTTCTCCCGTAGTGATGCTTTCTAAGGCCCGCTTGACTTTGCATTCCAGGATGTCTGGCTCTAGGTGAGTGGTCACACCATTGTGGTTATCTGGGTCATGAAGATCTTTTTTGTATAGTTCTTCTGTGTATTCTTGCCACCACTTCTTAATATCTTCTGCCTCTGTTAGGTCCATACCATTTCTGTCCTTTATTGAGCCCATCTTTGCGTGAAATGTTCCCTTGGTATCTCTAATTTTTTTGAAGAGATCTCTAGTCTTTCCCATTCTATTGTTTTCCTCTATTTCTTTGCACTGATCACTGAGGAAGGTTTTCTTATCTCTCTTGCTAGTCTTTGGAACTCTCCATTCGAATGGATATATCTTTCCTTTTCTCCTTTGCCTTTTGCGTCATTTCTTTTCTCAGCTATTTGTAAGGCCTCCTCAGACTACCATTTTGCCTTTTTGCATTTCTTTTCCTTGAGGATGGTCTTGAGCAGTGCCTCCTGTACAATGTCACGAACCTCCGTCCATAGTTCTTGAGGCACTCTGTCTATCAGATCTAATCCCTTGAATCTATTTGTCACTTCCACTGCATAATCGCAAGGGATATGATTTAGGTCATACCTGAGTGGTCTAATGGCTTTCCCTACTTTCTTCAGTTTAAGTCTGAATATTCATGGTTAATTTCCTTTAGGATGGGCTAGTTTGATCTCCTTGCTGGCCAAAATACTCTCAAGCGTCTTTTTCAGCCCCACAGTTCGAAAGCATCAATTTTTTTTTTTTTGCTGAGCCTTCTTCAGGGTCCAACTCTCACATCTTTACATGACTACTGGAAAAACCATAGCTTTGATTATGGACCTTTGTCAGTGAAGTAATGTCTCTACTTTTCAATATGCTGTCTAGGTCTGTCACAGTTTTCCTTCCAAGGAGCAAAATGCATATAATAATTGAATAAAATATAAGCAGTACATATGTTAATTTATATACATATTCCTGTATCTGTATATAGATATGCATACCTGTGCATATGCACACATGCACATACACATCTATCTGTAAAATCATCCTCGTCAGGCTCAAAATTCTGCAATGGATTCACACCATGGTGGCCAGCCCCCAAGATGACCTTCACTCCACACCCCCCCATGCCCTTCCACAATGAACAGGGCTGAGCTGTGTAACCAACAGGATTTTGCAGAAATGATTGCAAGTCCATGGCTAGGATATCAGAGACACCATCCTCCGTGGGATCACTCAGTCCTCTAGAGGAACTCAGCACTGAGTCAAAAGGTCATTGCAGCCACCTCATGGCGAAGTCTACGAGGCAGGGAGGCCTCATGCCGGCAGCTAGAGGAACTGAATCTTCCTCCCATAGTCTGACAGTCATGTGAATAAACCACCCCATAAACAGCCCTCCCATCTGAGCTGAGTTTTCAGAGGATGATGTCCTGTCCACAGCTTGACAGCCACCTCAAGGGAAATACCAAGACAGAAGCACCCATCTAAACCATTCCTGACCCAGAGAAACCATGTGAGATAAGTATTTACCATCCTTCTAAGCCACAGGCAATGAATACACAAAATAGATCAAAATCCAATGTCATTACAATGGCCTCTTTTCTTCCTCTGGTCTTATCGCTGACTATTCTTCTTTCTGATGCTGAAGCTGAAACTCCAATACTTTGGCCACCTGATGCGAAGAACTGACTCATTGGAAAAGACCCTGATGCTGGGAAAGATTGAAGGTGGGAGGAGAAGGAGACGACAGAGGATGAAATTGTTGGATGGTATCACTGACTTGATGGACATTAGTTTGAGTAAACTCTGGGAGTTGGTGATGGACAGGGAGGCCTGGCGTGCTGCAGTCCATGGGGTTGCAAGGAGTCGGACACAACTGAGCTACTGAACTGAACTGAATTGATTCTTCCCATTGCTCACTCTGTTATAGTCCCATTGGCTTCCTACAGTTCAGTTCAGTTCAGTTCAGTCGCTCAGTCGTGTCCGACTCTTTGTGACCCCATGAATCGCAGCACGCCAGGCCTCCCTGTCCATCACCAACTCCCGGAGTTTACTCAAACTCAGGCCCACCGAGTCGGTGATGCCATCCAGCCATCTCATCCTCTGTCAGCCCCTTCTCCTCCTGCCCCCAATCCCTCCCAGCATCAGGGTCTTTTCCAATGAGTCAACTCTTCGCATGAGGTGGCCAAAGTACTGGAGTTTCAGCTTCAGCATCAGTACTTCCAATGAACACCCGGGACTGATGTCCTTTAGGATGGACTGGTTGGATCTCCTTGCAGTCCAAGGGACTCTCAAGAGTCTTCTCTAACACCACAGTTCAAAAGCATCAATTTTTCGGCGCTCAGCTTTCTTCGCAGTCCAACTCTCACATCCGTACATGACCACTGGAAAAACTGTAGCCTTGACCAGACTACCAAAACCCCCAAACCTCTACAGGTCTATCTCTGCCATTCTCTCTGCCCACCGATATCTACAGGGTTCACTCTCTCACATGCTCCATGTCTTTGCTGCAATGTCCCTTCTTCAGGGACGCCTTCCCGAAAGCCCAGGCTGGAAATGCCCACCCACCCCAGCCATCCCCTCACCTGGCTCTGTTTTTTATGCTGTCAGGTTTGTGGGGTTTGTTACAACAGTCACAGGAAGCTAATACAGATGGTTGATTAAGTGGACTGGATCAATGGGAAAGTGGGTGATTGGAGGGATGGGTGGATTGTAGGATAAATGGGAAGAGGGAATCGATAGAATGGATTAAAGAATGAAGGACCTTACGGGTGGATGAATGGATAGTTGAATGGATGGAGCTTTGGTCAGCTGGAAGAGTAGCTAAAGAAATGATGGTTGGGTAGATAGACAAGTGGATGGTTGAGTGGATAAATAGCTAGTTGGATGAATGCATGAAGGCAAGAATATATACACAGATGAAAAGGTGGGTTGGGCGGGAGTTTGGATGGATGGACGTGTGGATGGGCATTCAAGCAGGAAACATGACATGCTGGGGAAGAATCAGATTTATTATTTTATTTTAAAGGTTTATTTATTTATTTATTGACTGTGGTTTTTCTTGCTGCTCAGTTGTGGCAGTCAGGGGCTACTCTTCATTGCTTCACATTGCAGTGGCTTTTCCTGTTGCAAAAGACAGGCGCCAGGGGCTTTAGTAGCTGCATCATATAGGCTCAATAGTTGTGGCACATGGGCTTAGCTGTCTGCCCCCTCCTGCCCCCACCCTCGCCCAGTATGTGGGTTCTTCCCAGACCAGGGATTAAACTGGTGTCCCCTTCAATGCAAGGCAGATTCTTAACCACTGGACCACTGAGAAAGCCTTCTTATTTTATTTTTTAAATTGAAGTCTAGTTGAATCACGATGTTGTGTTAGCTTCAGATGTACAACAAAGTGATTCAGTTATTAATATATATATATATAGTATATATAATTCAATATAACTATAAATAAACATAAACATAAAATATAATTATATTTATTCCTTTTTGGGCATTGGTTCCTTCTTTCCTTCTTTTTCATGGCCTAGTAATATTCCACTGCGTAAACATACTGCTCTTTATCCTTTCGTCTATCAATGGACATGCTGATTGCCTCCATGTCTTGGATATTGTAAACAGTGCTACGAAGAACATTGGGATGCATGTATCTTTTCAAATTATACTTTTCTCTGGATATATACCTAGGAGTGGAATTGCAGGATTATATGGTAGCTCTGTTTTTATTTTTTTCAGGAACCTCCATGCTGTTCTCTGTAGTGGCAATAGCAGTTTACATTCTCTCCCAACAGCGTAGGAGGAAGAATCAGATTTTAGAACCAGACAGAGCTGGGTTCTGACCCCAGCTCCCCATGGTGATATTGTACAAGCCTGGAAGCCAAGGTGGATCTCCATTCAAGAAAGAACTTACTTAACTATGAGAAGTGTATTTGGCCAACTGCCCCCAGCTGCACTACTTGTAACTAGTTTGTTTTGGTTTTTTTAATCAAGTTTCTTTCCAGGCAGCCCCCAACCAATGACTAAGCCTTAGGGTGGGGGCCGTGCTAGGGCCTGGCCACTTCCATCCAATGTGGGACTCATCTAATAGCAATCTCTCTTGTTTTTCCTTTTTTTCCTTCTCCTTCCCTTCCCCGCCCTTCTCCCCCTCCCTCTGAAAGTGAAGTGTTAGTAGTTCAGTCCTATCTGACTGCCGCCAGGCTCCCCTGTCCATGGCATTCTCCAGGCAAGAATACTGGAGTGGGTTGCCATTTCCTTCTCCAGGGAATCTTCCCAACCCAGGGATTAAACCTGCATCGCTTATGTCTCCTACATTGGCAGGCGGGTTCTTTACCACCAGCGCCAACTGAGCTGAGGCCCTCCCTCCCTCTACTCCTCCCTGTTTCTTTCTTGATCTCTCTCTTTCTCCCTTTTTTTTTTTTTTTTTTAACTTTGAATTGAGATAAAATTCAGGCAACACAGGACTTCCCTGGTGGTTCAGTGGTTGGGACTCAGCTTCCACTGCAGGGGTCACTGGTTCTGCCCCTGGTGGGGAAACAAATCCCACATGCACGCTGTGTGGCCAAAAAGAAAATGAAAAGAGAAACAATTCACAGAACACAAAATCATTCCCTTTAAGTATTCTAAGTAGCATTTAGTACAGTTAGTCTTGTGCCGCCATCATGTCTATCAAGTTCCAAACATTTTCACCACCCTGAGAGGAAGTGATTAAGCAATCACTCCCCACCCATCCGACAACCGCTAATCTACTTTCTGTTCCTATGGATTTGTCCACAGTGAATCTTTGCACTGCCTCTCCCCTCAGGCTGAGGGATCTTGCAGTTGGCATGGTCTCAGGCTCTTCCTAACTATACCATCCTCCTGCCTTTCCTTTCACAGGTGGCAGAATGACTTCCTGCCTCCTCCTGTTCTTCCTTACATTTATCTTTCACTTGTTCAGTGGCTCAATCGTGTCTGACTCTTTGTGACCCCATGGACTGTAGCACGCCAGGCCTCCCTGCCCATCACCAACTCCTGGAGCTTGTTCAATCTCATGTCCATCAAACTGGTGATGCCATCCAGCCATCTCATCCTCTGTCACCCCCTTCTCCTCCTGCCTTCAACCTTTCCCAGCATCAGGGTCTTTTCCAATGAGCCAGCTCTTTACATCAGGTGGCCAAAGTATGGGAGCTTCAGCTTCAGCATCAGTCCTTCCAGTGAATATTCAGGGTTGATTTCCTTTAGGATGGACTGATTGGATCTCCTTGCAGTCCAAGGGACTCCCAAGAGTCTTCTCCAGCACCACAGTTCAGAAACACTGATGTCATCCCAATAAATCCCTTGCATCGCTGACGCCACAGCAGCATCTGCTTCCTGGAAGAGCCGGCCACGCCACAAGCCTCTTGCTCTGAGCTCCAGCTCCCCACCCTACGGAGCAGCCCAACCTCTCAGGGGTGCAGGAAGCTGTGTGGGGGTTCTGAACACCTCCTGGAGGAGCCGTCAACTGAAGACCGAACCGTGTGCTGCTTTCACTATGTGCCAGGACCGCTCAAGTCCCTCCATGAACTCACTCCTTATATATAAACATGTCCTGTGTGTGTGTGTGTGTGTGTGTGTGTGTGTGTGTGCCCGCGCGCGCGCTCAGTCACTTCAGTCGTTGCGTCTGACTTTTTGCGACCCTATGGACTGTAGCCCGCCAGGCTCCTCTGTCCATGGGGATTCTCCAGGCAAGAGTGCTGGAGTGGATTGCCATTTCCTCCTCCAGGGGATCTTCCCGACCCAAGGATGAAACCCACGTCTCCTGCATTGCAGGCAGATTCTTTACTGTTGCGCCACCGAAGAAGCCCATATGTGTGTGTGTGCATGAGTATATTATGTATTTATTTAATTTTGGCTGCTCTGGGTCTCCACTGCTGTGCGGGCTTCTTGTCTAGCTGTGGCGTGGTGGGGGGCGGGGTACTCACTTTTGCGGAGCACGGGCTCTAGGCGTGAAGGCTTCAGCAGTTGTGACTCCTGGGCTCTAGAGCACCGGCTCAGTAGTCGTGGCTCGCCGGCTTTGCTGCTCTGCGGCCTGTGGGATCTTCCCGGACCAGGGCTGGAGCCCGCGTCTCCTGCACTGGTAGGCGGATTTTTTACCACCGAGCCATCAGGGAAGCCGGGTGGACTCGCTCCCAAACCTCATGACGGAGGAACCATTATGACCCTCGCTTTTATAGATGAGAAGACAAACGCCTGGAGGCCTCCATCCCCGAAGTGGGCGATTTCCCTTTTCTGGAGAAAATGATCCGACCACGGAGTGGAAGGGAAAGATTCCTGAAAGCGAAAGTGTAGTATGGTCTCACCCAGAGGAGGACCTCTGGGGCCTCCTCCCCTCAGCTGAACCAGGGTAGCAGAAAGATCCAGAAGATTCCAGGCCCCCAGCCTGCACATGGACATGGGCAGAGCCTGGTGCCCACATTAAAAGCAGCCCCCAGAGCTACCTTTCCCTGCCCCTGGGTCCTTGCAGGGGTGTCCTGAGGCTGCTACAGGCACTGCAGAGGACACACGTCAGCCTAGCCTCTGTGCCGATGTGGGCATGTGGGTACCAAGGCCCAGACCATGGGAAGTGTGTGGGGGGGTGTTCTTGCCTAGGATCACCTGGAGGTCGGCATCTTTGTTTCCTTTTGATAGAGACACAGGAGGGACTCCCCTTGTGGTCCAGTGGCTGAGACGCCACACTCCCAATGCCGAGTGGGCCTGGATTCCATCCCTGGTCAGGGAACTAGATCCCACACGCCACCACCAAGACTTCTCAGGCCCCCACTAAAGACCCCACATGCTGCAACTAAGACCGGTGCAGCCAAATAAGTGAATAAATATTTTAAAAAGAAATTAAGCCATAAGCTGGGATACAGAGAAGTTAGTAACCTAAGATGCATTAAAGAAAGAAAGAAAGAAAGAAAGAAAGAGGAGCAGGAATGAGACAGGCACTAGCACAAATGGGGCAAGGTGTGTGTGTGTGGGTCGCTGCTCCCGGCAGGGGTGAGCAGTGGGTAGTGTCCAGCACCCCCACCCCACTCCCCTCCCTGGGTTGTGTCCATCCTGATCTCCAGGACGGGTGGCAATGGTACCTTCCACGGCGAAAGGGACTTTGCAGATGAGGTTAAATTAAGGGTCTTGAGATGGGGAGGTTGTTCTGGATTTTTAGGGTGAGCCCAACATAACCACAGAGTCCTCACAAGTGCCAGAAGGGTCAGAGTCAGAGAAGGGGGTGTGGTGACGAAGTACCTCTCACCGTGCAGAGGGAGGTAGGCACCCCAAGCCAAGGGATGTGGGCACCACCAGAAGCTGGGAAAGATGAGGAAACGGGTCCTCCAGAAGGAACACAGCCCTGACCGCCCCTTGATTTCAGCCTACGGGGACAAAGACTCGTTTCCGACTTCTGACCTCTAGAACCAGAAGCTAATAAATCTGTGTTGCCTTAAGCCACTATGCTTGTGGTTTACTGGTACAACCGTTGCAGTGCTCTCTACGGGCACCCAGCTCTTAACTGGCAGAGGTGGAATTCGAAACCAATCTCACGGAGCTGCTTGCGGAGTTGAAAGTTCTGGATCTTCTGGGGTATCGCTTAGAGGTGTGAAGTGTGGAATTATTCCAGGTGCTTCATCCTCAAGTTCGCTGGGCTGTATGTGTGTGTGTGTGTGTGTGTGTGTGTGATGTAGAAGTGAGTCAAGAAACCAGGAATTCTACTTTCATGAGGATTAGGGGATCTGGTGAATAACTCCAGCACTGACAACTCAGGCTGTCGTGAGAATTAGTGAGTTAACCCCCGTGGAGCAGGGGAGCAGCAGGGGAGCCCAGTTAACACAGGGCAGGGCCTGACACATAAGGTGAGTTAACACGTATTACATCTCTTTCATGGCTACACACCACCAGCGTCAGCTCCTCTCTCTTCCCTGCTCAAGAACCTTCCATGGCTCCCCAGTACTCTCAGGATAACATCCAAGCCCTTTATGTGACTGAGAACTTAGGGTCCTGGCTCATTTCTCCTAGTGGGTCCCATACTCTGGAACCCAGCAGACTGCCCCCTAAGGAATGTCGCTCTCCACCTGACTCTAGAAGCATGGAGGGGTTAGCCACCGGAGTCACTAACCTTTAACCCACCTTTAACTGGAGTCACTAACCTTTAACCCACCTTTAACTGGAGTCACTAACCTTTAACCCACCTGTAACTGGAGTCACTAACCTTTAACCCACCTTTAACTGGAGTTACTAACCTTTAACACCCTTGGATGAGGTGCTCTGCACTCTGGGAAAACTGGAAGAACAGGCCTTCAGATATTTTCAGGCAAAAAATGTTACCAGCCCAAATTCTTGCACCTTCTTCTGCTTCGAAAAGCACTGAAGTCATTAACTAAGGTATCCGTGCCTTGTGACTAGCAGCAAGCTTCTAAGGAGATATCTGTTGGGTTGCCCAAATCCCTTTTGCAAAATTACTGATATGCTGGTATCAGAACCTGAGAACTCCCTGAGAGGCGGTCTCATGGGCCACAGGACTCAGCATGACCCCAGATAAAATGGAAACTCGCAGGTTAGCCGTTTCTATTTTGGTCAAAAGACAAAAGCACTCAACCCTCAGGGGCCAGGTTTCAGGAACCACCTGGGCCCTGCTGAGAAAGCCTTCCTGTAGCTCGCCTGCCTCCTCTAAGCACGGCTTGTGAGATTGTCCTAAACTTCCCCCACAGCCAGACAGGCACTGGCCACCATTGCTGGTTACCCACTTCCCCTTCTGGGCCCACCCTGCCCTGCTCTGCACTACTATAACATCTCGTGTTCTGGCTTTTTTTTTTCTTTTTACTGCACCCTGCACCCTATGGGATCTTAGTTCCCTGACCAGGGCTCCAACCTGTGCCCCCAGCAGTGGAAGCGCAGAGTCCTAACCACTGGACCACCAGGGAAGTCCCGAGAGATCTCATTCTTCATTGGTCACTGGGCCTCCGCCTTCAAGGAATACTCGTGATCCCTGTCTGTCTGTTTCTCTGCTCTCTTGTCTTTGCTCTCAAGGAATCTGAGAGCTGAAAACCCTAGCTATTGGGGCGCTTGGAAATCCTGAAGTGCAAGGGACGAGAGAAGCGGGCTTCAGAAGTCCCCGTGATGGGGGGGCGTTGATGAAATATTATTTAGCCACGGAAAGGCACGAAGCATTGACCTGTGCTACAACGTGCTATCATGCTAAATCACTTTAGTCGTGTCCGGCTCTCTGTGACCCCATGGACTGTAGCCCAGCAGGCTCCTCTGTCCATGGGATTATGCAGGCAAGAACACTGGAGTGGGTAGCCATGCCCTCCTCCAGGGAGTCTTCCCCACGCAGGGATCGAACCCATGTTTCTGACATCTCCTGCACTGGCAGGCAGGTTCTTTACCCACCTGAGAACATGGATGAACCTCAAAAACATCACGCACAGTGAGAGAAGCCAGACACGAAAAGGCACACACTATTTATATGAAATGTCCAGAAGTGCCAAATCTATAGAGAAGGGAAGCAGTTTGGATGTGGCCAGGGGAAGAGGGAATTGGGAGTGTCAGCTTAACTGGTAAGGGACTTCCTCCTGGGGTAGTGAAAAAGTTCCAGAATGAGGTAGCGGTACTGGTTTCAAAACACTGTGAATGAGCTAAATGTCCCTGAACTGTACAATTTAAAACGCTTAGGGAATTCCCTGGCCCTCCAGCGGGTAGGACCGGGTGCTCTCACTGCCGGAGGCCCCAGGTTCCATCCCTGGTCGGGGAACCAAGATCCCACAAGCCACGACGTGCCGCAAACCATAATGCAATCAAAGTCAAATAAAGTACAACTTAAATAAAGCACAATAAAATAAAGTGAAATGGTTAATCTTATGTGAATTTTATTTCAATTATAAAAATATCAAAAGAGGTGGGAGCTGAGGGAGCGGGTGGCTGGCACTTCTGGGTCTCAGGGAGGAGACGCTTCCTGTGGCTGAGGGCGGACGGGCCGGGGGCCTGGACCCTCGGGTCCTGGGGACGCAGGAGGGGGGCCGGGGCCCAGGCACCTGAGTAGTGAGAAGGGAGGAAGCCAGGAAGCCGAGAGCTGTTCTGTGGGAGAGAAAAGAAAACGGTCAGAGGAAGCAGTGGTTTTTGGGGAGGGAGGTTCTCCTGACGGGGACGTTCTCTGAAGGATCACCCTCCCCACTCACTCCCTGGCTGTGGGGAACGAGGAGGCCAGTGTGGGCAATATCCAGGCACCAGGTCCGGGCCTGCCCCCGCCGCGTCCACACAGAAACGGCACCCGGCAGAGCGGGCACCTGTAGATCTGGGTTCTCGGCCCCAAGGAGGTAACAGCAGGGAGGCTAGACCACAGGGGCTAGAAACAATGGCGCGTGCTCTGGAAGAGGCTGGAGGCCCGGACTTCTGGGTCCCCCAGGGAGGAAGGATGGACAGAGCCGGAGGCTCAGATTTCTGGTTCTTGGGGAGGACTCCCCGTCTGGGAGGCTGAACGCTGAAGCTAGAAAGCTGGAGGAAGGGAGCCAGAGGGCCCTGGGAGCTAAGCCACGGTCCGCTCCGAGACCGAACGCGCAGTTAGTTTGAGGGTGAAGTCCCGGGACAGCGGGACAGCGGAGGTCACCCTCTTGACCTGACAGTGTTCTGCTGGCGTTCGATCATGGACTTTGGCTCTGCTGGGGAGCAGAGAGTCCCGCCCCCACCGCTCAGCCTTCTTCCCCAAACTCTCACGCGGCCCCAGGACCGAGAGAGCCTGAGAGAGCCTGGACCGGTGAGCGTCTGGCAGAGGGGTGCGGGGGGTGCGGGGGAGGCGGTGGGGGCGGGCAGAGGTTGGCACTGGGGGAGGGGCTGGAGAGACTCAGGAGCTGGGTGGGGGCAGGACAGCCAAGAGACACTGGGACATCAGGATAAAGGACTGTGCAAAAAAAAAAGCGAAAGTGCCCCAAGCAGAGAGCTGGTGTTATCATCCTGAACACTTGCCCACTATTTATGCCTGGGAGCCAAACAGGGCCTCAAAGACGGTCCCAGAATATGACACACCTAAACCCTTAGGGCCGGTTCCTCACCTGGGACAGAGACGCAGAGGCAGCGCTGACCTCAGTCCCTTCCCCTCTCCTCCCCTGCAGACCCCGGCATGTGGGGATACTTGTGTCTGCTGCCCATCTGCCTGGCCTTCGGGGCTATTGCTGGCATCTGGACCGTGTGAGTGTGTGTCTGTGTTCTTCCATTTATTTACTTATGTTAGGCTGTGCTGGGTCTTCGCTGCTGTCCGCAGTCTTTCTCTAGCTGCGGTGAGCCGGGCGACTCTTCTTTGTGGTGGCTGCTCTGGCTGCAGAGCGCCGGCTCTAGGCGCTTGGGCTTCAGTAGTTGCAGCAGGCTCAGGAGTTGTGGCGCACACGCGGGTTTTGTCCCCGGCAGCATGTGGGATCTGCTGGGACCAGAGATGGAACCTGCGTCCCCTGCATGGACAGGCAGATTCCCACCCACTGTACCACCAGGGAATGGACGGCGTGAGTGGTAGAGGCAGGAGACATGCCTGCGTCTGAGCCAGGAAGGGCTGGGGGCCAGGACCCCGGGTCTGAGGGAGGAGGGGCCGGGGGCCAGGACCCCGGGTCTGAGGGAGGAGGGGCCGGGGGCCAGGACCCCGGGTCTGAGCGAGGAGGGGCCGGGGGCCAGGACCCCGGGTCTGAGGGAGGAGGGGCCGGGGGCCAGGACCCCGGGTCTGAGGGAGGAGGGGCCGGGGGCCAGGACCCCGGGTCTGAGCGAGGAGGGGCCGGGGGCCAGGACCCCGGGTCTGAGCGAGGAGGGGCCGGGGGCCAGGACCCCGGGTCTGAGGGAGGAGGGGCCGGGGGCCAGGACCCCGGGTCTGAGGGAGGAGGGGCCGGGGGCCAGGACCCCGGGTCTGAGGGAGCAGGAGCTTGGGGCCTGGACCCCGGGTTTGGAGGAGGGGCTGAGGGTCTGGACCCCCAGGACTGGAGGAGGGGCTGGGGGCCTGGACCTCTGGGTCTGGATGAGGGCCTGAGGGTCTGGACCCCCAGGTCTGAGGGAAGAGGGGCTGGGGGCCTGGACCCCCGGGTCTAGAGGAGGGCTGGGGGCCTGGACCCCCGGGTCTGAGGGGGGTGGGCTGGGGGTCTGGACCCCTGGGTTGGAGGTGCTGGGGGTCTGGACCCCTGGGTCTGAGGGAGCAGGGACTGGGGGCCTGGACCCCCAGGTCTGAGGAAAGAGGGGTTGGGGGCCTGGATCCCCGGGTCTGAGGCAGGAGGGTCTGGGGGTCTGGATCCCCGGGTCTGGAGGAGGGGCTGGGCACTGGCCTCCTGGGCCTGAGAGAGAGGGAGCGAGGAGCCCGGGTTTGTGCTGGAAACAGAAGGAAAAGGGTCGTGGCAAGCCCTCGTTTCACCTTGGCGTCCGGCCCCCAGGTTCTCGCTGGCTGTGGTTAACAAGGCCGTGAACCTCACCGAAGGCTTCCCGTACATCAGGTAGTCAGGGCGCAGGCGGGGAGGCCGGGGTCGGGAGGGAGCAAGGAGGTGAGCCTTTATCTTCCCCCAGTGTGTGTGGAAACGCGCCTCCCCAGAGCTGCATCTTCAGCCAGGTGCTCAACCTCGGAGCCGCTTCGGGTAAACGCTCTGCGCATGCTTTCCATGAGGTGCTAGCCCCGCCCAGCCAGGACCGTCGGGGTCCCTGCCTCCTCCGCCCCACCAAATCCTGGAGTTGGGCTCCCACCCCTGGACCCATGCCCTATCCCCAAGTCTGGGGCTCCCGTCTCCCACCCACTTCCCTCTCCTCCCAGGGGCCTGGATCTGCATTCTCCGTTACTACCAGCTTCGGGACTGGGGCGTCCGAAAGTGGCCTAACCAGGTGATCCTGTGGACGGGGCTCCTCTGTGCCTTGGGCACCTCCATAGTGGGCAATTTCCAGGTGAGACGGAGTAGGCCAGCCCGCCGGAGTGTGGGACTACAACTCCCAGCATCCTCCGGGGCGCAGAGTCCTCATCGAGAAGGGCTGCTCCCCGCACGGCCTCCTGGGACTTGTATTTCTCTGTGGCTCTTGGGCCGTGGATGCAGTGATGAGTTCCACTCTCTGAGTAGAGATCTCGCAGGAGGCTGTTTGTAATCATTCTGTGGACCCCTAGGAGTCTGGGGTAATTCACTGTCGTACCCCTCCGTCTAATGATGAAATTTCTCGGTTTTCTTTTTCTTTTTTTTTTTTTGGCCGCACCGCTCGGCTTAGCGGAGGATACTAGTTCCCAGACCAATAGAACCCAGACCCTTGGGGGTGACAGCGCGGAGTCCTGACCGCTGGATCGCCCTGTGGATGTGTGCTCACTCTGTAGGAGGCACTAGCTTTACATTGTGCTGGGTTATTTTAACCCATCTCCGCAAGAACTCCCGGGAGGTTCTTTTTGGTCAAATGCCGGAGATATTTCTTTATTACCAGGTTCTTGGTGGTCAGAGATGAACCCAGATTCCTTGATTCTTAGAGCCCACATTCTTAACCACGAAGCTCAGTAGGTATTGGTAGAATAAGTAAACGGATGAGTGATAGGAGAAATCTTTCTGATTTATCTTTTTATTTTTCTATTGTGATTACCTCTGACGCCAAACTTCTCCTACCAAAGGGCCAGGGGAGCTTCACAGTGTTTAGACAAGAGGCTGCCTACAACTTAGTAAAAATTCCACATCATATTTGCATAGCAAATCATTCACTCACTGATGTATTCCCGTGTTCCTTAACTTTTCTTTTTCTGTAATCATTATTGCCCTCCACTCAGAAGCTTTTGTTTTTTTCTTTTTTGGCTACTCCACTTGGCATGCAGGATCTTAGTTCCCCACCAGGGACTGAACCTGTGCCCCCTGAGGTCGAAGCACTGAAAGAAGTGAAAGTGTTAGTTTCTTGGTCCTGTCAGACTCTGTGCAACCCCATGGACTGTAGCCCACCAAGCTCCTCTGTCCATGGGATTCTCCAGGCAAGAATACTGGAGTGGGTAGATGTTCCCTTCTCCAGGGGATCTTCCCCACCCAGGGGTCACACCCAGGTCTCCTGCATTGCAGGTAGATTCTTTACCGTCTAAGCCACCAGGGCAGCCTTGAAGTGCTGAGTCCTAACCAATGAACCACCAGGGAATTCTCCATAAGCCTCTTTTAGACATTTTCTCCTGATCATCCCTTTACCCATGAAATGCTGCTGCTGCTGCTAAGTTGCTTCAGTCGTGTCCGACTCTGTGCGACCCCATAGATGGCAGCCCACCAGGCTCCCCCATCCCTGGGACTCTCCAGGCAAGAACAGTAGAGTGGGTTACCCATGAAATATTTCATATTAAAAATTTTAAGTATAATACAAATGATATCAGTAAGGCACAAACCATTGCAATATTTAAGTTTTTTTTTTTTTTTTTTCAGCCTCCAGGAGCCAATTTTTACTCCCTTCTTGCCTGGAGAATCCCAGGGACCGGGGAGCCTGGTGGGCTGCCGTCTATGGGGTCGCACAGAGTCGGACACGACTGAAGCGACTTAGCAGCAGCAGCAGCAGTGGCAATAATCTGCTCTCTCCCACCAAGGCTGAGAATGAAGTATTTATTCTCCTAATATTTGCGAGGCTCTATTATGCCTCCCAGGTGGCACTAGAGGTAAAGAACTCACTTGCCAATGCAGGAGACACAAGAGATGGGGGCTTGGATCCTTGGGTTGGGAAGATCCCCTGGAGGAGGGCATGGCAACCCACTCCTGTATTCTTGCCTGGAGAATCCCATGGACAGAGGAGCCTGGTGAGTTACAGTTCATGGGACTGCAAAGAGTTAGCCGGGACAGAAGCCACTTAGCACACACCATGTGCCAGGCACTGTTTTAGGGACAGAGGTGCCAGCAGGAAACAGCAGCTTTAAATGGGGGCCCTCGTGGGTGGAGCGGACAATAAACAGCCAGTGCACCGAATCAACACGCCTGTCGCTGGGTATGGCAGGCAGTCTCCCGGCACAGCCCGTGGTGGTGGGCCTGGCCCCTGGCTCTCCGCACGTCCGCCCCTCAACTCTGCGCCCTCCTCCTCCCAGGAGAAGAATCAGCGGCCCACGCACCTGACAGGCGCCTTCCTGGTCTTCTTCGTGGGGATCTTATACTTCTGGCTGCAGCTCTTCCTCTCCTGGCGGATGAAGAACCTGCCCCAGCCTGGGGCTCCCTGGATCGGGCCACTCCGCCTGGTGCTCTGCAGTGCCTGCTTCATCCTCGAGGTGGCCAGTATCCTTCCCTGGAGTGGGGGTGGCTCTCCGATGGGGTGGGTCTGCTCTGCGCCATCCTGGGTGCCCCTTCCTTCTTCAGCCTCGGTCTCCGTCCAGCATTACAGAGGATTGTCAGCTAGTCCCGGGTTGGAATCCCACCACCTCAGTGTACTAGCTGGGGGTGGGGGGTGGGGAGGGGGGGCCTCCTCTTCTTTCCTAACTTCCTGGTGCTTTGGGTTCCTCATCTATCAGATGAGGATGATGGTAAGGAATGTGAGGAGTGAAGGAGCACGTGAGGTGCTTAGATGGGTGCCTGGCACAGAACAAGTGAACAGTCAATGTTGTGACTGTGCTCCGTCGTGTCTGACTCTTTGTGACTCCCATGGACTGTAGTCCGCCAGACTCCTCTGTCCATGGGATTCTCCAGGCAAGAATACTGGAGTGGGTTGGCATGCCCTCCTCCGGGGGATCTTCCTGTCCCAGGGGTCGAACCTGCATCTCTTAGGTCTCCTGTATTTGCAGGCCAGGTCTTTACCACTAGCACCACCTGGGAAGCCACGCTAGCAGCTTGAAACGGTGGAGATGGCCGTGGTTTCTCCCCCAGAAACTGACGTGTTTTACAAATCAGAGCTGGTTGTCACACGTTTACCAGCATGCCTCTGGGTGGAGCCTCGACTCCAACCCGCTTCTCGAGCCAAACCAGTCTCGGAGTCCCAGTTTCCTGTGGAAGGGCCTTGCCTTTATCAGAACAGTGATTGCTACTGATTAGCAGAGTGCCCTGAGGGAGAGCGGGGTCAGCCCTGGGGCCGACTGCCCCCCGTGGGGACAGGAGGGAAGGGGTGCCTGAGTGGTCATGGGCATCCGGAAGAGGCTAGGGGGATCCAGCGAGGCCCTGGGTGGGCTGCCCTCAGTAGATCCCTTCGGAGACTTGGATCCACTTTCCCAGCAAATTGGAGGTGGTGATCCGGTTTCCCAGAGCAGCGGATTGGATCCCATGAAACGGGCGGGAAGGGCTGCTCCTGAACTCAGCCTTCTGCAACTGCAGCTGCAGAACCAGCGCAGGTCCTCCGTGGTGGCGGGCGAAACTGACCACGAGGTCCAGGCAGCCCCTCTCGAGCCCCGCCTGTGCTCATGATCTGTTTGGCTACAGGGTCCTCGTCCTGGGGGCCCCAAACATCCCTTGACTGTGGGGAGGCGGGGGAGATGGGACTGTAAGATGGTCAGCTGAGCGTGGTAAGGGCTGGATGGCCACGGAGGGCTCTGAGACATGCTATGCTTTGAGCTGGTCTTGCAGAACTGGCCTGTGTTGGGAGGTTGGTGCCGGGTGGGGGGGGGGGCTGCCTCTTCAGGTACGTGGTTGCGGGGTGGGGGTGAGGGGGGAGGAAAGCTGCCCAGGGGAGGCGATAAGGCTGCTGGCAGGGCCAGAGGTCAGGCTCTCCTGCGGAAAAGTGAGGGGTTACAGGCTTGGGCTTCTGCCTGAGGGCAACAGGAAGCCCCAGAAAGCTTGTGAGCAGGGGAGGTACAAGGTCAGGGCTGGGGTCAGCACTTGTGTTTGGGGGCTCACATTTTGTCTGAGGATCAGTGGGGCTAGGGGATGGTACTGGCCTTCCTCACTGTCTAAAAATCCTTGAATGAACGAAACAATGTCTAGTCTGATCTAGGAGAGATGAGTCGGAGCTGGGTTGGCCAAGAGGAGGAGCACTTCAGTGAGGTGGGCGGTGGTCCCAGAAAATGAGGGGCGTCTCTGCCAGGCCGGAGCTGGGGGTGTATGTCGGCCAGTGGTCACAGAAACATTTTATAAACAGCTGGGACTGCGGAGCTGGAGAAGGGATAAGGCTGGTCAGCAGAGACGCCAGACCAGAAAGAGATGAGAAAGACAGACAAGACTTGGAGTGACCAGCTGGCCAGGGGGCGGAGATGGGAGGGGGTTGGGGCACCGGAGTGGATGGGGTAGTCATGGAGTGGGGACTCCCGGCAAGAGGAAGAGAGTTTAGGAAGAAGGTGAGCCTTTGCTTGTGAGTGAGCAGGAGGGGCTTGTGAGCCACAGGTGGGGGGAGAAAGTTGCAAGCACAGCCCCAGGCTGGTGGGTGGGGCGCGAGGGCAACTTTAGTGTTAGTTGCTCAGTCCACACGACTGAGCCGACACGACTCTGTGGCCCCATGGACTGTAGCCCGCCAGGCTCCTCCATCCATGGGGATTCTCCAGGCAATAATACTGGAGTGGTGGTCATTCCCTCCTCCAGGGGATCTTCCCTACCCAGGGACTGAACCCAGGTCTCTAGCATTGCAGGCAAATTCTTTAGAGAGTACCGTTAGGACACCCCAAAGGTGGGAGGATTTTTGAGACGGTGGGAATGCTGCCACAAACAGGAGGAACGTGCGACGGGAAATGTTTGGGAAGCGACTGAGACAGAGGGGGCATGAGGAGGGCCCCTTTGAGAGCGTCTGGGAGGAGTTGCCAAGGAGGGGGCAGGCTGCCCGGTGAGAGGGGCTGCTCCTGCTGGGGCGAGCTGGGTGTGGCAGGGGCGGGCTCCGCCTGTCGGGCCCCTGGGAGTCCCCCTCCTCCCTGTGGCCGTGCGCCCTTGACCCTGGCCCCAGTGGTCGTCCTGCACTCCTGGTCCATGCGCTCCATCTCAGCCATCTGCGAGTGGGTCGTCGCCATGCTGCTGTTCATCCTCTTCGGCCTCCTTGCCGTGGACTTCTCCCGCCTGGACGGCTGCACCCTGTGTCTCCAGCCGGGCTCTGGCAGCCTCCGCCCCCCGCCGGACTCCCCCACCTCCCTGCACGTGCAGCTGTGAACAGCCGTCCTCACACCTCCTGTCCCTGCCGTCCGGTTCCGCCCCCGCAGTCGGGGCCACCCAGGAAGCGAGAGGCCAAGGCCAGCCAGCCATCCCTGATCAAGGATATTTATTATTATTATTATTGTTAATTTTTTGTTGTTGCTGCCGCCGGCGGAATCAGAGACACGGACGCAG
The DNA here is from genome assembly GCF_019320065.1 of Cervus canadensis. NCBI lineage: Eukaryota > Metazoa > Chordata > Mammalia > Artiodactyla > Cervidae > Cervus > Cervus canadensis. The sequence continues at coordinate 13,819,237 of NC_057403.1, read as the reverse complement.
GCAGGACCACGCGAAATCAGAATTCCTTCCGGAGAGCAAATCCGTACAGAAGGTCATGGGGGGAGAGGGAGAGGACTGGGGGGGCGGGGGGGCCCAGGAAGGGGGAGTTGGGCACACAAGGACAGACGGCCCTGTCCGTCCGGATCTGCTAAGCCACCCCAACCAGCCCCGTCCCTCCCCCACCCCACCCCGCAGAGAGACTGATCAATAAATAAAATAATAAATTAATCAATAAATAAAATAGAAACGGCTCCCCCACCCGCAGTCCCCCCAGAAACCCCCCCTTGTTGGGCATGGCCCCCCGGAGCCCCATCCCCAAAGGGCAGGGCCGGGTGTGTTGTGTCTCCCCCCTCCCCACGGATGCCTTGGGGCCTATTTACAGATTCACAGTTGGGGGGGCAGGGAAGGGGGGTGGAGGGGGTGCCCCTCCTTCCCCGGCCCCCTGGGGTCAGGGCAGGGGGCTCCCGTTGGTGGCCAGGAGCTTCTTGTCCTTGGGGGGGCCTCGGCGGGGAGAGCTGGTCAGCTCCGGGTCTGGGCGGCTGGGCGCGGGCTGCAGGCTTCGGGGTGGGGTCCCGGCGGGCCGGGTCTGGGCTCCGTTCTTCTCGTCTGTGCAGGGGCGGAGTGGGGGGGGGAAGCGGTCTGGCTTCAGGAAGGGGTGCCAAACCTCTGGTGGTGAGGGGGTGGGGGGCGGCTGCCAGGGGTCACTCATGCCAACCACCACGAGGCCTGCCTGCCCTGCACCAACAGGGCGCAGCCCTCCAGCCCACGGCCGTGGAGACCAGACCAAGCCCCAGGCAGTCCTGGTGGGCCCAGCTCAGGAGACAGCCGAGACTCTGGTTACTGCACTCTCCGAGGCCCCGTATCGGGGCCAAAGCGCCCCCTTCCCTTTGGGAGCCCCCAGCAGGTTGTTCCGGCTCTCTCAGCAGTGCCTGCATGACTGGGCCACTGGCCAGACCTGGCCAGGGCTGGTTCCCAGTGGTCGGGCAGCAGTTTCCATGGAGCCCGAAACAAGGCCTGAGGTCCCGTACCAGAGACCACCCCTTAAGAGACACTGACGCTGGAGGCCATGCTGCCATAGCAACCCCCAGGGCTGCCCCTCTCTGGGGCTCAGTCGGAGGTCCCTGCACTGCCCCACTCCCCGTATAAGGCACGTGTCTCAGACCCCGGGTCCCTGTGGGTCCTACAGCTCTGGAGGTGTGCCCTTTAAGAAACTCTGGTCGTCAAAGCCACCTTTCCTTGGCAGCCGGGTCTAGAGAGGTTCAGGGGGCCTTCCTGGCTTCTGGTCGCCCTGGAGAAGCAGACTAACAGGGCAGAATTCCTCTACTTGCCTATCGGGGCGGCCCTCCACTCGAGGTTAGCCCTGTTCATCTGTGTCGGACCTCTGACCCCAGGGCTGCGTGATAATAAACTGATGTTGTTGGAACCACAGAGTTTGTTTGTGACCTTGACCTCCTTGATCCCTGGTGGCTAGGGGACTCCCCTCCTGATGACCAGGTGGGCACAGAGAAGCCCGTTCCCCCTGGAGCACAGACCTCACCCCCTCCCGGGGAGAGGCCCGAGGCTGTGAAAGCCAGGCCCAGCAGGGCCAGAAGGGTCTGTGAGACAGAGACCACCTTGTCCTGGTTTTAGCACTGACAGTCCTTGGTGTCGGGAACCTCGGGATGGCTGGTTGCCCTCCTCCAGAACATAGTTCAGGAGCCTCCGGTGGCAGGGAGAGCCATCACCTCCAGAGACCGGTGGCCCCTTAGGGACCCTGGAGGTCCCCTCCCTCCGTGGCGAGGCCTTCTCAGGCTCGGGAAGGCCTGGTTCCCTGGGAGCCCTGCAGCTGAAGCCTCGCCGGTAACACAAGCCCCTGTCCCACTTGGCCACCAGAAGTGCCCCCTCCACCCCACTGCCCTGCCCCCTCGGGTGCCCCAAGTGCCTCCCACCTGCCAAGGCCTGTACGGACGGCTGGTCGTGTGTGCTCAGCAGCTGGGCCTGGATGGTCTCCACCACCCGCTTGAACCGGCGGCTGGGACCTGCAAGGGGCAGGGCAACAGACCGATGAAGCAAGATCCATGTTTTCCGGCAAGCGGGGAAAAATTCAAACATGAACAATGTTCTCCACCCGTTTGGGCCTCCTCTCCTCCTTGGTGTGTCTCTGTCGTGCGCCTGCATTGAGCACGCCTGCCTAGGAGGTAACCTTCCTAACCCTGACGATGACCCATGACCCACGACTCGCTCTGCACCTGGATCGTGCAAACTGTCAGTAACGCGTCATTTCATGTATGGCCCTCTGTCTCACAAACGCATATAACGGCGTGTGGACCGCTCATGAGCGGAACAGTTCTCAGACTTTCTGAGCAGCTGCTCCTGGCTTATAGTACTCAGTTTGACTCGAATAAAATTGTCCCATTTTTTTCTTCTTTTAAAAGTTTTATTTATTTTTGGCTTCACTGGGTCTTCCCTGCTGTGCGTGCCTTTCCCTCTAGTTTCGGGGGGCGGGGGCCACTCTCTAGTTGCGGTGCTCACTGCAGTGGTTTCTTTTGTGGCAGAGCACGGGCTCAATAGTGGTGGCAGACCGGCCTACTTGCTCCGTGGCATGTGGGATCCTCCCGGAACAGGGATTGAACCTGTGTCCCCTGCATGGGCAGGCAAATTCTCAACCACTCAACCACTCGACCGCCAGGGAAGTCCCTCCATGTTTTTCTTAAATCAACGGATTCATCTTTTCATCTGCCGTGCTGGGCTAACTGGCTGGATATGACAGGCACCCACCAGAGGGCACCGGGAGTCCGCCAGAACCAACGCTAAGAACCAGCACGGGCCCGCCGGGCTTCTCGGTACTTCTCAGGTGTCCTGATGAGTTCTCCTGCTACCCAGCTCTCACTGTTTGAGTGATGATCCTGTAAATTTTATTTGCACTATTTTCACTTAAGGCTTGAAATCTGAAGGGGCTCCAGCGCATTTCCTAGGCAGGACCTGGGCAAGAGGCCCAGGGAAACATAACTGGCTGGGTTTTTGTTAAATTTGACTTAAATTCAAAATTAAACAAGTTGCTATATGGTCTGAAAAGAAACTTTTGCTAGTGAAAGGAGAGTGAGTTATTCAGCTCTTAATGATACCAAGCAGGGCCCTGTGGGGCTCCTGGGCACAAAGCCTCTCTGTGTCCCCCATTTCTCTGATTTTAGGAAACAGCCTTCATTCAGCCTCCATGACCTTCCCTGAGCTCCAAGGGGCAGATTCAAGCAGTTGTTAATTAGGGAAGGGAGGCGGTGTGAGACCTGGGAGAAACAAGTAGTCAAGAGCAGCCTTGGGGGCTTCCCTGATGGTCCAGTGGTTAAGAATCCAGCTTACCAGGCAGGGGCCCCCATCTGGTCCCCGGTCTGGGAGATCCCACATGCCACGGAGCAACTAAGCCTGTGCGCCGCAACTACTGAGGCCCGCAAGCCCCCGAGCCTGCGCTCCCAAACAAGAGATGCCATCACAGTGAGAAGCCCGAGGACCGCAAGCAGAGAGCAGCCCCCACCCCTGCAACCAGAGAAAGCCCACGTGCAGCAACAAAGACCCAGCGCAGCCAAAAAATATCTTTTAATTAAAACACGTAAAAAGTTGAAAAAAGTAACCCGGGGTAACTCCTTGCTAGATTCGGAAGCAGCACGCAGGCGATTTGCCACAGTGCCCTCAGAAAGTTGCTTAGGTTGTATTTCCTATCTGAATTAGGCTACAAAATTAATAATGGGAAATTGCGCCTCAAAGGCCAAACAGCTCCTGTACAGACAGCCACTGATGGGAATACCAGCTGGGCTTATGTATGCTTGCAACCACTTAATTGAGAATTAAAGGAAATCCTGCCCTGAAATGGCCAGCATAGGTCTTTTCAGCACCCTACAACGGATTTTTCACACACAGTTAAAAGCCTGCAGTCTCCTGGACTTCTGCCTGCAGGGTGTACTGGAAACAACAGTGGTAAGAGTTTTTCCTCTTTTTAAAAATTAGGTTAGCAGGGAAAATATTTGTAGGGCTAGCTTCTTGGATCTTTCGGATTGGAAAAACTTCTAAATTATAAAATTTTAGAGAGCTCTCATCACATTTTCCTATTTTCATTCATATGCAGAAGCCCCCAAAGTTTTCCAAATTCCAAAAATGCCTCATTGAGGGATTTCCCTGGTGGTATCTGCGGTTAAGAATCTGCCTGCCAATGCAGGGGACACAGGTTCAATCCCTAGTCGGGGAACTAAAATCCCATGTGCGTCGGAGCAAGGACTGAGCCAGGACATCACAACCAGAGTCCATGTGCAGCAACAAGGAGCTCGTGTGTTGCAACTAAAACCTGACAAAGCCAGATAAATAAGCAAATGAATATTGAAAAATAATTTTTAAAAATGTAAAAAGTAAACTGAAAATTGAAGGCAAGGTAACTCTGAAAGAGAGAACAAAAGGGAGACAGGTGATCTGAATCCAACCTCTTTTCTAACTGTTGGGTTTTACATTATTGTAACTGACTCCTGGCTGAAATTCTGAAATGGAAATTATGGGGTGTCTACTGGTGCATTTGTATGGCATCTATATGTGTGTGTTGTAGATGGGTGTTACTGCCAAAATTAATCTGTAAATGAACTCTATTTATTGGCTTATAGGAAAATAGGCACTTATGTAAATGCTCAGAAATGGAAAAGAAACTAACCCTAATGACTTTCAGGTTTGCATGAATTGGGAAACATTCAGTATAGCATTAATACCTGGCACTAAATTTAGCTTAAGTTTGTTGCATTAATTAATACAGACATGTTTTTAGAGTCATCAACATTAAGTATAATATTTTTATTGTATCTAGGCTTCCTAGAAATCAAATAAATAAGATCTTATTATTCCTGTTACAAAGTTTGTCCACAAGAAAAATAACTAGATATGATAAAACTTTTCAGTTAATAAAATAGACATAAATAAGTGCCTTTAGGTAAACTCTTTTGGGATAATTATGTTTGGGGAATGTCTATCTAAACTAGCCCCTTCCGACTTTGATAACCTGAAACTTTAGAGGACTGCTACCCTCAGCGGTCTTGAGCATCCCACACACGAGGGGGCAGCCGCGGCACGGGACGCTTACCGGAGATGAGCGTAAAGGTGACTGAGTAGATGCCACCACCACCGCTGCCGTCCCGCCGGGGGGAGGGTTCTGGCCCCTCAGAGGAGCTGATGTCCACCTGGAAGCGGACGGGCTTCTGGAAGACGGAGGGGCCGCCGCTGGCCTTGTACTCAGCCCTGAAGCTGGTCTGTGACAGCACGCTGTGACTCAGGCTGGGGATCTGAGAGGGACGGGAGCAAGAGGAGAGGGTGATTTCAGCGACCTGACTCCAAGGCACAGATAAGCAGCCCTTGACCAGCTCTGCCCCAGGAAACACCAGTCCCCTCAGCCACCAGGGGGAAAGGATAACAGAAGAGGCATTGGGAGGCCCCACTGCCTGCTGGGATTTATAGTTTTCTCTATCTTATAAACAGGGCATCAGAAAAATGGCTGAGCTACTGAATCCCATGGTAATATGGACTTTCACATCTGGTGCCAGCCCCAGGCCCCAGGACCACCGTAAACGAATTCCTTCCTTCTTCCACAAACCCTGCCCAAAGTCACATCTGTCTCAGAAACGTTAAGTCCCATGAGCTCCTTGGGCAAAGAACCACAGGACCCAGCAGACAACCCCTGAGTCCACTAGAAGAAGTATTGATAGTTCCTTTTGCCAATCTCAGACCTGGTGGTAGGGGAATGGCAACTCACTAGTCCTCAGTAGATGCTAACATGCAGGGAATAGTAATTCCGGATCTTATTTCTCACTTCCAGGCCCCAGGGCGCAATATACCTGGCTCCTTGTCTCCACAACCAACTCTGGCTAAAAAACTACAAATCCCATGAGCCCCAGGTGGACCCCAGGCCAGCACTAAGGAGGTGGACCCCAGAGGCTGCTGGGATTTGTAGTTCTGTGGAAGCCAGGGTGCATGGGGACCCACGCCCCTCACCGACAGGAAGGCGTGGACAATATCCGCTTTGATGCTGCTGAGAGGTTTATCCTTTAGCACGAGGAATATTTGTTCTTCTTTGTCCAAGGAGATGAAGTTCCCGAACCAAGAGCGTTTTGCCAGCCTGAGTGGGAACAGATAGGTTGGAGGTGGGTTGGGAGGAGGCTAACGGAATCACCCCTTCCATCCACTCTCTTCCCTTCCCTGTCAGACTCACTCTGGAGAGGACTCTGGCGTCAAACTGGACATCTCCTCGGCAGTGGGGACTGGGGAAGACAGAGCAAGGTCAACACGTGTCCATCACCTGGTGTCCAGCACACAGGCCAGCAGGGACCTCCACCCAGGGATTCCAGACCCCAGAGTCTGTTCACTTCCCAGCAGTTAAACCCCAAAAGGCATGTGCGCTGCGTGACGTTCTCCCCAGGGATGTGGCCCCTCCCTGCTTGGGCCACGCCTTCTGGGGGTGGAGCTTGTTAGCCATGAGCCAATGGGAAGGTGAGCCACGGCACTGAAGGGGGATGTCCTTCTGACGAGCTCCTCCTCCAGAGTTGTAGGCTCGACCTTGCCTCTCCCCAGCACCTTAATCTCTGCTCCCAACAGCTTCTTCTCATAGGTCGTGGGAGTCCACGCCCCTAGCCTGGTCCTTCCTGGGAACCCAGATGTTAGACCCCAGCCCCCACCCCACATTAGGACTCAGGAGTACACGTCCCACACCCTTCACCCTCAAAGGACCCCCGTACCCTGCATCTTGCGCCGGTGAAAGCGGGGGGAGCCCAGGAAACTGTTGCGGATGGAGTTGAGACGACTCCTCCAGGCGGCTCCCCCGACTCCGCCGCCAGGGCTGGGGGGTGGCGTTGTCCCTGGGGTCCCAGTGGGGCTGGCCCGGGGCGTGTGCAGGGGCGAGTGCAAAGGGGTCCCCCCGGAGGAGCGCGGGGAGCCTGGGGGGCCGGGCAGGGGGGTGGAGCGGGCACTAGGGGGCGGGGGCTGCTCCCCGGCACCCCCACCCCTGGGGCCCCGAGAAGGCAGCGTCTGCGTTTTAGAAGTCGGTGAGCCCCCACCCCGGGCCTCATCTCCAGTGGGCTCCGGCGAGAAGGAAAACACTGGACTCTGTAGAGCAGTGGAGTCAAGTGAAAGAGTGGACTACAATTCCCAGGACACCCTAGGAGCCCCACAGGTGCGTGCGTGCGCGCGCGCGCGCACACACACACACACACACACACACACACACACGTGCACCCCAAAGCATGATGGAACTTGCAGTCCAATTATTTCCCCAACACCCCCACCCCCACCCCCACTGTTGAGTTGGGGGCAGGGACTTTTTCTATCATGCTCAGGGACTGTAAACCCAGCAGTGACAAGAACAGAGTAGGTGCTCAACTAACTTTAGCTAAATGAATAAATGGGACCCTTCAAGCACACTGAAAACCCAACATGGGAAATGACATGGGAAATGGTCGGTCAGTGGACTAAGATACTAACAAGGCCTTGGGTCTTTGGCTCTTTGGGGACAAGGAGGCAATGTCCCAGGACTTCATGGGAATTATAATTTCTGCTGCTTCAGCTTTGCTCCACAGGGTCTTCATTCCCTTACCCCCCTTAATCCATCTGGGACCTGGCCTTACCCTTGGGCTGCTCAGAGGACTGGACGACAGACCAGTGGAGGCTCCACTGACACTACGGGATCTGTTTCCAGAACAGATTAAGGGGAAAAAAATCAGGTGGGAGGGTTTCAGAAGGCTCGGATGTCTTCTCCCTTCCACACTCCTTCAAGATGAGGAAATGAGGCCCAGAGAGGGAAGGAGACTTGTCCCAGTCACGCAGCACCTCTGAGGTGGCCGCAGCGCTGGAGCCCTGAACTCTCTCTCCACCCAGGGCTGTGCATTCCAGGGGAGGGGCAGGGGCCCTCACCTCTGGCTGTGCTGGGCCATCTCCAGGGCCCGTCGAGTGGGCACTGGGGAGCCACCACCCCCAGCATCTGTGATGCTCAGGACTTCCATGGACTTCCGCTCTGGCCGCCGCTTCCCGTGACGGCTCAGCATGGGGGAATCCACACGCTTCCGAGGTGGGTCTGCGGGCCGAGAGTATCATCCTGATCAGAGGGTGCACTGGTGCAGCTGGGCATGACACTCATACAGACGCGGAAACTGAGGCTCAGAGTGAAGAGGGGCTTTGACAAGGGCCTCGGGGCAACTCAGGGAGTCTAAAGTTAGAAGCTCAAGGCCTGCAGCCCCTCCGTCCCTCCCTGGGGAATCTGGGGTCTGGACTCCCCGGACTGCCCTTCTCACCAACATCATTCCGGGGAGGCAGGTCCTGATCCTCACAGCTGGGGTACCGCTCCTTCCGATCCAAAAGCAGGTAGTATATCATCTTCTCTTGGTTCTCCCTAAGGGGGGCGGGGGCAGGAGAGCACTGGGGTCAGAGGTCAGGTCCCAGGGTTGGTCTCATTCCCTCCTTGTGTCTGTGGCTCAGTGGAGCTCAGTGCACTCAGGCTGTCTGCCGATGGCTCCATTTTCCTAGGTATCAATAGGGTTGGCCCCTTGGTCTCAGTATACAGCTCAGCCTCGTTTTACTCAATGATATAATAGTGACGCTGATGTGGCTCAGACAGTAAAGTCTGCCAGCACTGCAGGACACCCAGCTTCAATACCTGGATGGGGAAGATCCCCTGGAGAACAGCAACCCACTCCGGTATTCTTGCCTGGAGAATCCCATGGACAGAGGAGCCTGGCGGGCTACAGTCTATGCGGGTGGCAAAGGGTCGGACACCACTGAACAACTAACACTTTCACTTCAACCTCTGAGCACTTACTGTACCTAAGCACTATGTGAGGCGCTGAGTCGTCCTCAGCAGCTATTCATACTTTTCAGCATCCTTTCTTCTCCCCACTGGTCCTACCAGCCACCTCCGCCTGGTTCCCCCGGAACAGCTCCACGCCCCTTCTAGTGGCCAGGCCTCCCCACAAGGGGGCTCTGTCTGTGGGCGCCCAGCAGGGTCCTGGGGGACCCCCTCACCCCACGTGGCCAGGGTGTCTGTCAGGATGGGGGGGGGGGGGTCGTACTCCTCACTGCGCAGCTCCCGGTGCAGCCGCTCGCGGTCCCTGAAGCAGCCCAGTGAAGCCATGCTCTCCAGGACATCCGGGTCCAGCTCTCCGTTCGACGGCAGGCTCCGCATGGCCACGCGGCGGCCCGGGGCTGGCTCCAGGCACGGATCCGGCTCGTGTTTCCCGCCCCTGGGGAGGAGAAGAATCGTAGGGAACCCGGCGTCTCCTATGTCTCCTAAAGCGGAGGCTCCGGGGTCTCCCGTCCCAGCCTGCTCCTTTATTGGGAACCCTGGAGTCAGGGCCCCAGCACACCTCCACCTCAGATCCAGGAGTCCAGACCCCCAGCCCCTCCTCATTCAGGACCCTTGGCACCCAGCTCCCTAGCAGGCTCTCCTACTTTGGGGGCCCTTGATATTTGGGGTCCTCTCCTTCCCCCAGGACCCAGGTGTCCAGTTCCCCCATACTCACAGGTACCAGGGGTGTTTCTGAATTTGCTCCAGCTGTGAGGGGCGTGGTTGGTAGAGAAGCAGAAGTGAGGTCGTTTGAACACAGCAGGTGCGCAATTAAAGTTGCCTAGGTGGCGTTGGGGGATCCCTAATGCGCCCCCCAAAAGGGCGGGTAGCACGCCGGCTCATGTCTCCCCCTAGTGGCGGCTCGCGGCGCAGCCTGACTATTGCGGAGTAGGGGGGGGCGGGGGCCCTGGCGACATCTCTCGCATGCGCATGCGCAGTGGCATCCTGCCCACGTGGCCTTGCAAGGGCCAGTATGCGCATGCGCCCTCCCAGGTTTTTTTTTTGCGGGGGGGGGTGCGGGGGTGTTTCTTGGTGTGGGGTGTGTGTGTGTCAGTGTGTTTGTCCAGTACGCACATGCGGCCTCCCGGGTGTGTGTCTGTGTCTTTGTTTGTGGTGTGGTGTGTGTGTCCACTATGCACATGCATCCTCTCACGTTTGTGTGTGTGTGTGGTGTGGTGTGTGTGGTGTGTGTGTGTGTCCACTATGCACATGTGTCCTCTCGTGTGTGTGTGTGTGTGTGTGTGTGTGTGTGTGTCCACTATGCACATGTGTCCTCTCGTGTGTGTGTGTGTGTGTGTGTGTGTGTGTGTGTGTGTCCACTATGCACATGTGTCCTCTCGTGTGTGTGGTTTGTGTGTGTGGGTGTGTGTGGTGTGTGTGTGTCCACTATGCACATGTGTCCTCTCGTGTGTGTGTGTGTGTGTGGTGGTGTGTGTGTGTGTCCACTATGCACATGTGTCCTCTCGTGTTGTGTGTGTGTGTGTGTGGGTGTGTGTGTGGGTGTGGGTGTGGGTGTGTGTGGTGTGTGTGTGTGTCCACTATGCACATGTGTCCTCTCACGTTTGTGTGTGTGTGTGTGTGTGTGGTGTGTGTGTGTCCACTATGCACATGCGTTCTCTCGTGTGTGTGTGTGTGTGTGTGTGTGTGCGTGGTGGTGTGTGTGTGTCCACTATGCACATGCGTCCTCTCGCGTTTGTGTGTGTGTGTGTGGTGTGATATGGTGTGTGTGTGTGTCCACTATGCACATGTGTCCTCTCACGTTTGTGTGTGTGTGTGTGGTGTGGTGTGGGGGGTGTGTGTGTGTGTCCACTATGCACATGCGTCCTCTCACGTTTGTGTGTGTGTGTGTGTGGTGTGGTGTGTGTCCGTGTGGTGTGTGTGTGTGTCCACTATGCACATGTGTCCTCTCACGTTTGTGTGTGTGTGTGTGGTGTGGTGTGGGGGGTGTGTGTGTGTGTCCACTATGCACATATGTCCTCTCATGTTTGTGTGTGTGTGTGTGGTGTGGTGTTGTGTGTGTGTCCACTATGCACATGCATCCTCTCGCGTTTGTGTGTGTGTGTGTGTGGTGTGGTGTGGTGTGTGCACGTTGTGTGTGGTGTTTCCTCCTCCCCAGTCTGGAGTGGCAGGCGGGCAGGACGCAGCATGGGGCTCAGCCAGCGACCCCGCTCCCAGCCGTCACCTCGGGGACAGAGGGACGGGCCCTGGAAACCTGTTCCATGACGCCCCGGGGACTCTGTCCCCACCTCCCACCGTCCCTCCATGCCCGTCCCCCAACTCACGCTGAGCCTTTTCTCGGGCTCCACTTCGATCATCCCCCGCAGCAGGCTCTGGCAGTCTGGAGGGATGAAGTGGGGCATGTGGAAGACGCCCCGTTTCACCTTCTCCAGCAGCTGGCGGAGGTTGTCATCATCGAAGGGTAGAGCCCCCTGCGTGAGGAATGACAGGAGCCCTTACACACAGAGCTCAGTGTATACCAGACGAGTGCCTAAGTGCTTCACACGCAGTGACACGGTCAGTCCTCGCCACAAGCCCCGGGAGGTGGGGAGCGGGGGCTGTCTCCACTTTACAGATGGGGAAACTGAGGCATGGAGGCATCCAACCATTTGCACAAGACCGCCTGGCTCAGAAGTGGCAGAACAGTGATTTGGCGATGGGCGGTGTGTGTCCAGCACCTAAAAGGCTGGGGTTGGAGCTTGGAGGCTGTCCTTTAAAAACATGCTTCTCCCCAGGTTAGGGAGGGGTAGGTAATCTTCATTCATTCCACAAAGACCGAGCCTCCTTACAGGTGGGGGATCCAGTGGTGAACAAAGCAAGCCCTTGACCGCCTGCAGCTCCGCCTGCAGGAGTGGGAGAGGCTGGTGATGCAGCAAACAGCTGTACAGTGCCTGGGTGCCTGAGGTGACACTGGGCTGAACTAGGCAGACCAGGCCAAGCGAGGCCTGTGGGAATCTGGGGGTGTAGCAAGTTGACTGGTGTCCCCCCAGAATTCCTGTCTACCCGGAAGCTCAGAATGTGACCCTGTTTACAACGACCCTGTTTACAATTACATCTCTGCAGATGTAATTCATTGAGGATCTGGAGGTGAACTCCACCAGGCTTTCGGGAGGGGAACCCTAAATCCAGTGCCTGGAAGAGGAGGGGCGAGCACAGAGAGACACCCTTCAAGGACTTACACACACAATGACAACTCTGTTAGCCGCCAGGGAGCAGACAGCCTCCCACTGGGAAATCTGACCTCATGGCGGGAGGGAGGGGGCCCTGGGGAGGCTTCCTGGAAGGGCGACGATTGAGCTGAGAGCTACAAGAACTCTAGTGTTAACCAGGTGAGCAACAGGGCTGGCAGGGACAGGACAGTAGGTGCAAAGGCCCTGTAGTCAGAGCTCATGTCCCCCAGTAGGTTCTATTAATCCGGTTGTTGCTGTTCAGTCGCTGTATTGTCTGACTCGTTGCGACTCCTCGGAGTGTAGTCCACCAGGCTCCTCTGTCCATGGGATTTCCCAGGCAAGAATACTGGAGTGGGTAGCTATTTCCTTCTCCAGGGGAATCTTCCCGGACCAGGGATTGAACCTGCGTCTCTTGCGGTGGCAGGCGGATTCTTGACCACTGAGCCACCAGGGAAGGCCCTATTAATCACTACACCCTAGGATCAGTTAGTAAGCAGCTGCTCGCCCGAGTGCTCCAAGTCCTCCTGGCCGCCCCATCCCTTCCCAGGGGACCCTCCAGACTTTCTCACGGTTCTGTGACTGGATAGTTAGCTCCGGGCACAGAGAGGGGTGCCCCCAGGATTTTGCTCTGTTGGTAAATAGCCCCCCCCCACACTTTCCTGGTACCAGTTAAATATCTGGGAGATAACCCCTGAGTTGAGGGTGGAAGTAGATGTTCTGTGCTTCCAGCAGGCGGAGGACTGTTCTAGAAATGGGGTGGGGAGAGGCAAGGACGGCCTTACCACGAGCAGGGCGAAGAGGATGACTCCGCAGCTCCACATGTCAGCCCGGCGGCCATCGTACTTCTCGCCCTGGGTGGAGAAGGGCGGCCTTGAAGCTCACCTCTCCCGGGCCCCCCACCCCCGCCCGCTCCTCTCCCCCTCTGCCTGCCCCTCGCTCACCTTAATCACCTCCGGGCACGCATAGTGGGGGGACCTGAGGGACAGAGGGGGTGTGAGCCTCTGGCGGGCTTCTACCTGCTCCCTGGGGCACAGGTGGCGGCCCCCCACTCACCCACAGCTGGTCTCCAGAAGACTGTCCCCCACTTGCAGGGATGCCATGCCGAAGTCTGCGATGCGGATGTTGTTTTTCTCGTCCAGAAGCAGGTTTTCAGGCTTCAGGTCTCTGTGGCTGAGACAGGATGGTGGGGCTCAGGCCTCCGTCCTCTACCCGGAGTCTGAGGACCACCCCCCAACCCCACCCCCTGTTCACTATTTCTCAGAGGGGGAACGTGTCTGGCAACCTCTAGTTAGGGACATTTGCAAACACGCCCCAAAGCAGAGACAAGAATGTAGGAAACCCCATGTACCCACCCACTAGCTTCACCCGTTATCAGCTCGAGGTGCATCTTATCTCCACCCCTACATACGCGCTCCTTTCCCCACTGGGTGATTTCGCAGGAGACCCCCAGATGGTGTATCATTTTATCCACAGATATTTGAGTATGTGCAAAGTAATCTTTTTTTGAGGTAAGCAGGGCTGATACTGAGCTGGCTCTGAAAATATTCAAATATTTCAGGGCTTCCCTGGTGGCTCAATGGTAAAGAATCCGCCTGCCAATGCAGGAGACTGGAGTCTGATCTCCGATCCAGGAAGATCCCACGTGCCGCGGAGCAACTAAGCCCCTGGGCTACAACTGTTGAGTCTGCGCTCTAGAGCCCAAGAGGGGCAGCTACTGAAGCCCGCACTCCTGAGAGCCTCTGCCCCTCAGCAAGAGCCACCGCAACAAGAAGCTCTCGCACTACAACTAGAGAGGAGCCCCTGCACAGCCAAAAAGAAATAAAAAAATTTTTTTGAAAAATTCAAATATTTCAGAAAATTCCCTGGTGGTCCAGTGGTTAGGACTCCCAGCTTCTACTGCAGGGAACAGGGGTTGGATTCCCCGATCAGGGAACTAAGACGCCACATGGCCCAGCCAAAAACAAAACAAAAATCAAATATTTCAATACTGAAGAATAAATTAAAAAAAAATACTGTCAACTAAAGCCCATCATTGGTTCCTCCTTCGCCCCCCCACCCCTCACCCCCCACCCTGGGACAAACTCCTTAGTATGTAAGGGTTAATGATGTCCCGGGGGAGGTGGGGCAGAAGGTTTTATAGTTTCTGTTGGAAGAGGTCCTTAACTGGGTCAGACTTGAGAAATCTGTTGACTCTCGCCCCCTGGAGGCCAGTGTCTTTAATGTCAGGGTCCTGACACCTGTCAACAGGGAGGTGTTGACAGTTTAAATGGGCTGCCTTTTCATCACCAAGCTTTGGTCCTAGGTCTCAGCCCCTTCAGCCTGATCCTCACCCCATCTCCAATCCCGTATCCCAGAGAGGGAGGTGTACAAACAAATGAGGCTGAAAGATGAACTGGAGGCTTCTATTTTGCACCTTAATTAATCATTAAAATGCTGCATATTGAATATCTTGTTTTGAGAGCTGAAAGCAACTGAATGAGGAAAGGAAGATCTTTTCATATGGACGTCCTTATGCAAAAAAAAAAAAATGACCCTCAGCTTTTACCCTCCACCATATACAAAAATTAATTTGAAATGGACCTCAAGCCTAAATGCCAGAGCTAAAACTACACAACTTCTAGAAGAATACCTCAGAGGAAACCTTATGACTTTGAGCTAGGCAAATATTTCTTTTTTCTTTTTTTTGGCCACACCCCACGGCATGTGGGATCTTAGTTTCCCAAGGAGGGCTCTATCCCATGTGCCCTGCAGTGGAAACATGGAGTTTTAACCACTGGACTATCAGGGAGGTCCTTGGGCAAATATTTCTTAAATAGGAGAGAAAAAACAAGAATTGTAAAATGAGGGAGAGGGGATCGGGATGGGGAATAAGTGTAAATCTATGGCTGATTCATATCAATGTATGACAAAACCCACTGAAATGTTGTGAAGTAATTAGCCTCCAACTAATAAAAAAAAAAAAAAAAAAAAAAAGAATTGTAAAATGAAAAAAAAAAAACCCAACAAACTGGCTTCATCAAAATGTGAAACCTTTGCTTTTCCCAGATATTGTTATAAAAATGCAAAAGCATGTCACAAACTGGGAGAAATTACTTGAAAAAAATATGCATTTGATAAAAAGATTTTTTTCTTAGAATAAGCAACTCTTGGGAGTTATTCCTAGAGTCATCCCTCATTCCTGGAATAAAGAACTCCTACAGCTCAATAATAGAAAGATAAATAACTCAATTAAAAATGGGCAAAGGATCTGAACAGACATTTCTCCAAGGAAGATATACACATGGCCAATAAGCACATGAAAGGATGCTCAACATCATTAGCCATCAGGGAAATGCACATCAAAACCACAATGAGATACCACTTCACACCCACTAGGATGTGTAGAATCAAAAAGTCAGATAATAACAAGTGTTGGCAAGAGATCGGAACCCTCAGAGACTGCCGGTGGGGATGCTGAATGACGCAGCTGCTTTGGAAAATGGGCTGGCACTTCTTTCTTTCTTTATTTTTTGGCACTTCTTTAAAAGGCTAAATATAGAGTTCCCATATGACCCAACAATTCTGTTGTTGTTTAGTCACTAAGTTGTATCCGACTCTTTTATGACCCCATGGATTGTATCCTGACAGGCTCCTCTGTCCATGGGATTTTCCAGGCAAGAATACTGGAGTGGGTTGCCATTTCCTTCTCAAGGGATCTTCCCAACCCAGGGATCGAACCTGCATCTCCTGCTTAGCAGGTTGATTCTATACCATTGAGCCACCTTGGAAGCCCTACCCAACAATTCTGATCCTAGGTATATACTCAAGAGAATTGGAAACATAGGTCACAGACCAAAACTTGTATGTAAATATTCATATGTCCACATTATTCATTATAGCCAGAAAGAAGAAACAACCAAAATGTTCACCAACTGGTAAATGGATAAACAAAATATGGCAGAGCCATACAATGGAATATTACTCAGTCATGAAAAGGAATGGGGTACTGATACATACTACAACATGGATGAACCTTGAAAACATTTTGCTAAGTGAAAGAAGCCAGCCACAAAAGACCACATTGATAGGAAATGTCCAGAATAGGTAAATCCACAGAGACAGAAAGTAGATTAGTGGTTACCCAAGGCTGGGGGCGGGGGGAGATGACTGCTTAAAGGGTACAGGGTAATGATTTTTGGGGTGATGAAATGTTCTAAAATTACATAGTAGTGATGCATATCATTGCAAATATGCACAAAACTACCGAATTGTGCACTCTGAAGGATGGATTTTATGCTGTAGGAAGCTCTTTTGTTTGTTTCTTTTGGTTTTTTGCCACACAGCGCAGCTTGCATGGTCTTAGTTCCCTGACCAGGGACTGAACCTGTGCCCCCTTCAGTGGAAGCATGGAGTCCTAACCACTGGACTGCCAGGGAATTCCCTATGACGTGTGACTTATATCTTAATTTTGGAAAAGCGGGCTGTAGCACTCTGGCTTCAAGGCCTGCCTGTTGGGTAATGCTTGTCCCAGCTGCGCCCCCAAGCTGCCCCTCACCAGATGGAGTAGCTGTGGCAGAAGTCCAGCGCTGACACAATCTGGCGGAAGAACTTCCGGGCCTCCTTGGGGGTCAGTCTCCCCTTCTTTACCAGGTAGTCGAACAGCTCACCTCCAGACACATGCTCCAGAACCAGGTACCTGGGGGACACGGAGGGGGCAGAGGGCTGCAAGGGGCATGTGGAGGACCAAGAGCCTGACCTCCTTCTTCCAAAAGTACAAGCCCTCAATGCCATTGGCCCTGGAGGCAGAGGACCCCAATTCCCACGAGTCCCCAGGAGGAGGAGGCTCCAATTTCCGTTAGCCTCTGGGAAGCAGAAACTCAATTCCATTAGCCCTGGCCAGCATGCCAACTCCAGAGGTCAACACTGTGACTAGTTTTCCTCAGGAGATGAGGCAATTCCACTAGCACCTGGAGGTCAGAGATCCCAATTCTCACAGGCCCCTAGGAAATAAAGCCCCGTATTTCCATCAGCCTCTGGGAAGCCAAAGTTCTCATTCTCATTAGTGTCTGGGATGCAGGTAATGGAATTCTAATCTATTCTTGGGCAATCACACTCGCAATGTGTACTAATCCAAACGGTCAACATCTGTGAGGTAAAGACTACAACTCCCATCAGCCCCTGGGAAGTAAAGACTTCAATTCCCATCAGTCCTTGAGAGAAAGAGACAGTCTCATCAGCCTCTGGGAAGTCAAAATTGAATTCTCATCAGCCCCCTGGCAGCACAGATTCCCATGTCAACTTCAAGAGTATTAATACTTTGAATTCCAGTTGTTTCCGGAGATAAGGCAACTTCATTAGCACTTGGAAGAAAGAGATCCCC
Source organism: Cervus canadensis (assembly GCF_019320065.1). Lineage (NCBI taxonomy): Eukaryota > Metazoa > Chordata > Mammalia > Artiodactyla > Cervidae > Cervus > Cervus canadensis. Next base: position 13,801,881 of record NC_057403.1, on the reverse strand, counting down.
CCGATTCTCACAGGACTTCAGTCAATAAAGACCATGCCACCCCCACCTACTCCCATTAGCCCCTGGGAAGGCAAGCCTCTTATTCCCATGTCTCTGAGATGAAGAAACTAGAATTCTCATTAATTGTTGGCAAAAACAGATTGGCTTGTGCACCAATTTAAGTCAACTTCCATGAAGTAAAAGACTGCAACTCCCTTCAGGTCCTGAGAGGTTAAAAACTCCCAACTCCCATAAGGCTCTGGGACATGGAGACTCCTAATTCCCATCAGCCACCTGGATTTTAAAGACTCCAAATCCCATCAGGCTCTGGGAGGCTAAACCTCTAATTCCCATCAGCCCCAGGAAAACAAAAGCTCAATTTCTATGAGCTCAGTGGAAGGCTGAGATTCCTCTGTGAGACAGAAGTCCCACGGGCCCTCCCTCCCCACAAGGATGGTGGAGTGAGAGTGATAGCTCCACCAATGGGCAACAATGGCCCCTCCCTGCCACCACACCTGGGGAAAGCCTGAGGACTACAAATCCCATGAGCGCCTGGGGCCGGGGCAGCTTCCTTCCCGGGGAAATCCAGCCTCTGATGGGTGCTGGAGTCAGTTTAAACTGGGGACTGCGAGGTCGCGCAGGGGGGGTGTCCCCTCTCCTGCTGCCCAGTCCAGCTGTCCCTTGGGTCACCAGAGTCCAGACAAAGGCCTGTTGTCTGGAGCCGGGACAGCTGGACCCCACCCCCAACCTAAGGGGGGTAATCGACTTCCAGATACAGACTCAGAACTCCTGAGCAGACCCATTGTTGGGGTGTCCAGTTATAGCACCCAGAGTTATGCTGCGGGAGGAAGGAAGCCTCCAATGCTGCAGAGAAAGGGTTTGGGAAGAGGCAGGATTCACTGAGCCTGGGGCTGAGTTAGGCTCCATTGCCCTAGCACATGGGAAGGGCAGGGGGATCTGCCCTTAGCAAGTCAGATCTGGCTAAGGGCACCCAGATTATGCGGTACAGAGTGTTCCCCACAGCGCAGCAGAGCGAGGGACGGGGCCTGGGGAGGAAGGGGGAGGGTCAACCTTGTCCCCCATCGGGCACGGGGACGGCTCAGGCTTAGCTGCCCTGCTGCCAGGATACAATCGGCCCAGAGCATCAGGCCAGGTCAGCATGGGAACACAGAGGATTATGAGTGTGTGTGTGGGGGGGTTGTCCTTGTGCAGTAGAGACAGACTGGACCTTCAGTGGCCCGGCCAAGAGAGCTTAAGTTTCCCCTGGCTCCTCCAGGCCTTGATTCTGGAAACGTCCCACCCTGGGAACTTGGGGAGGATGCATGGAGGGCTGGGTGTCTATAAATACCTACAAATATTTCTTGTTCTCGTAGACGTCGTGGAGTTTGAGGACATGCGGGTGCTCGATGAGCTTCAGGATGGCTATCTCCCGCTCCACCTGGGGGAAAAGGAACGGCAGGCAGTCAGCCTTGCCTCCCTCCCTGTCCCCAGCCCCAAAGGGCCCCCTCTCCCCCAGCACACAGACACACCTTCATCAGTACCGACTCAGACAGCTTCTCCCTGTTCACGATCTTGATGGCCACCTTCTGGCCCGTGATGCAGTGGACCCCGAGTTTAACCAGACCTGGGGGAATGGGACAGAAAATGTGGGGAGTGCTCCCAGGGCAGTCTCCCCACCTCTGGCTCCTAAGCACCACCACGCCACCCACCCCCCCCACCACCCTGCTTCCTCCTTTTTCCCCTCCTGGCCCGAATCACTCTGACCTGAACTCCTGGGGGCTGACAGCAGCCATTCCCGCCACACACAACTCTCTTTCCACTCCCTGTTGTCCAATTCTGTCCCTTCTGGCTGTCCCTCCACCTACCTGCCTCCCCCTCCCTCCACAGCCACCCTGGACTCTCCATCCTTCCCGTGTGCCCCTTCCAGTTCACCTCTCCACACCGTCTTGCCTCACTGAGCCTCCACAGTTTTGTGTCCTCCAGTCTACCTCCTTCAGACAAACCTCTCTCTGCCCATCACTTGAGTTCTCTGCCCTTTAATCTTCTGGAGACACCATGTCTCCCAGGGAATATAATCTTGTGATTGCCCCCTTCCCAGACCATCCTCCTCCACCTCCTCTCAAACCCGGACCTCTCAAGTCCTTTCTTTGATCTTTCAAAAACAGCAGCTGCAGCTGGGAGCATGCACACTCCAAGGGTATGCCCACTCCCCAAGGTTAAGCCCCAAACCCAGGAATGCAGGCCCCCAGCCCCCTCCACTCTCAGACCCAGGAGTCCGAGCCCCCAGCCCCTCCTCCCTCAGACCCTTAAGTCCAGCCTTATGGCCCCTTCCTCCCCCACAACTCAGGAATTGAAGTCAGCAACACCTTCACACTTTTTGCCCTGGGACGCGGAGTCTGACCCTCCCCCAGGCCTGGCCCCTGATCCCGAAGCTCTGGCCCAGGACTCAGATATTCAGCTCCTGTCTTACCCCCACCCAGCGCCCACCTGGCAGGAAAGAGGTTACAGAGATTAAGCAACAACAGAAGATGACCGCCCACCCCTGAGGGATTTGCCTCCTGCATCCACCTTTCCACCTCCCCGTCCCCACTCTGAGCCAGCATGCTGGAGAAAGGGCAGGATGCTGGAGACCCCATCGCCCCAGCCTCAGTGCCCCTGTCACCCCAACAGAGGCCCTCCGCGGCCAGAGGACAGTGCGGAGAGATGCCGCTTCGGGAGGCGCACCCCCATGCCGGCACCTCACCCCAGCCTGCGGCTGTACTGCACCAAGGACCTGGGCTCCCGGCGGCCGGGATCCTGGCTGCAGGCCGAGGTTCCTTGCCCATGTTGGGGCCGGACCCTCCAACCTCTGCCCCCAAAGCAGGGGAGCCTTTGGGCCCCACACCTCCCCCAGAAGTCGGGACCCCAGAGTCCGACCCCTCACCCCCTCAGCCTGGGGATCGGGCAGTCTGGAACCCGAGTCCCTTCTCTGAGAGGGGCTCGGGGGGGGGGGGGGGCCCGGGAGTCCCGCCCTCTGCCCTCATCCCCCCTCACCCCCACCCCGGGTGCCCCCTCCCCTGGCTCACCTGTCTGTCCTTTGCCCAGCGTCTTCTCCAGCCGATAGGGGCCCACATATTGGGCATGCTGGGGTGGGTGTGGGTGTGGGTGTGGGAGGTGGTAGGCGGGGGAGCCCCCGCCCCCATCCTTGCCCCCGGACGACATGATGCCCTTGGTCCCGGCCCGACCGGCCCCCCGGCCGCCCCCCCTGCGGCCAGTCGCCCCGTCCCTCCGGTGGGGGCCGGCGACCGCTCCGTCCCGGCCCCCCCGGCTGCCCCCCACCTCTCCGGGGGTCCCCAGGGGGCTGGGCTGGGCCCCCCCGGTTGGCGGGCCGCGGAGTTGGGGGAGGGGGGGCTGGCCCGGGGGGGTCAGGCCCCGGGAGTCAGCATGGCCCGGGGGGGCTGCGCGGCCCCCCCTCCCCAGCCCGTTTCTGGCCGGCCCCCCCCTTCCTGCGCCTCCCCCCGCTGGGGGGGGTCTGAGGTGCGGGCCGGCGGATGCTGCAGGCCGAGGTCCCCCCCGCCCCCCCACGCGCCCTCTCTCCTCCGCCTCCTCCTCCTCTCCGCCTCCCCCCGCCACCTCGTCCTTTCTCTCCGGCACGCTGACATCACCATCCGGGGACTCCGGGCCCTTCCCCAAAGTTAACCCTTTCGGAGGGGGAGGGGGAACGGGGGCAGGGGGCGGGCCTGGGCGCCGGAGCCGCGGAGACGCGGTGGGAGGATGCTGGGAGCGACGGAAGGATGCAGGAGGGACCGTGGAGGCGGACGAGCGGGACGCACAGGAGGGGCAGAGTCGGGGCGACACAAAGGGAGACGGAGCCGGACACGAGTGGGGAAAGGAGACAGACGGCACGGGAGACGGGGACCGGCAGAACCGCGGCTGAGGCCGGACAGGGAGACGGGGGGCCGCGCAGGCGGCCAGAGACAGGACAGAGCCAGGGGCAGCAGAGACACAGGGAGACGGAGGAGAGGGGAGAAGGTGCCTGGGAGAGACAGAGGGATGGAGAAAATCACAGAGAGAAATGGAGAGAGATAAGGGAAGGGAAAGAGAGGTGGAGAGACAGGGGATGGGGGGAGGGGTGGTGGTGTCAGAGACACACAGATGCGGAGGGACGGCCGGGCAAAGAGATGAACCGAAAACAGAGCCAGAGACAGGGAGAGACTGAGCGTAATGGAGGAGAGAGACAGTGGTTGAGAGACGGGGAGAGAAATGGACAGAAATAGACGGACGGGGGCAGAGGGGACAAGATACAGAGGTGGGGGCACTGGGGGAAGATGACAGGAACGATGGAGGGTCAGAGAGAGGAGAGAGTGGGAGAGAGAGGGAGACCGACAAGGGAGGAGGAAGAGCAGAGAGACAGGTGGACAGAGGGAAGACAGACAGATGGAGAGAGCGAGCGACAAATAAGCATAGGGCTGGGAACCCCAAAATATGGGGGGTAAACACAGGTGGAGGTCTAGATGCTGGGGGGAGATAGGACAGATTGGAGGGACAGAGGAGAAAAGGAGAGTAGCGGGAGAGGGAAAGAATTTGGGGAGTTGCTGATCCAACGCCTGTCTCTGTTCCCCTTGACCCCCAATCTGCCCATCCCAGCCTCCTTTCCCACTAGCATGGGGCCCCATATCCACCCACAGATCAGGGTGCATGTTTTTAAATATCTTGGATCCATACCTCCATTGAGAATACTCCACAATCCTCCTACAGAGAAATTTCCAGAACCCCTTGAGGTCCTTGTGAATTTTCTGGCCACTATCTATTCTGTGTCCACCACCAGATTCCCTAGTTCTTCATGTGGGCTCCACTATAACTATATGTCCCCAGTCTAGGTCATCCATGTATTATAATCATGTATCCCCACTCTAGGTCATCATGAACCTGTGCACAGCTGGATTCCGCTATGTCAGATACGCAAGGATGTAAGGTCCCCGTTTCATCCCCAAGTCTCCTACAGAGTGTACCCATGAGCCTTAAGTCCCCTAGTCAACCACTTTCATTCCATGATGCTATACTCAGTGCCGAATCTGAGCCAGACACTGTTCCAAGTGGTGAGGCTACAGCAGTGAACCAGGTCAACCAAGATCCTTGTCCCATGGACTGCTCATTGCGGTGGGTGAGGCCGGAAATAAGCAAGATAAACAATCAATATATATGCGGGGAATTCCCTGGCGGTCCAGTGGTTAGGACTCCGTGCTTCCACTGCAGAGGGTACGGCCTCCATCCCTGGTTGGGGAACTAATACCCCACCAGCTGTGAGGCCAAAAATCAAAGCAAGCAAACAAACGGAAAATATATGGTATGTTACAGAGTCGTGATCAGTGACAAAGAGGAAACAAGGAAGGAGGGGGTCTTTAAATTTTTATTTATTTCTTGGCCGCACCGGCTCTTCATTGTTGCGCGCAGCTTTCTCTAGCTGTAGTGAGAGGGGGCTACTCTCTAGTTATTGTACGCTGGCTTCTCTTGCAGTGGTTTCTCTTGTTTCAGAGCACCAGCTCTAGGTACACGGGCCTCAACAATTGTGGCTCTTGGGCTCTAGAACACAGGCCCAGCCAGCAGTTGTGGTGCATGGGCTTAGATGCCCCACAGCAAGTGGAATCTCCCGGACCAGGGATCAAACCCATGTCCCTTGCTTTAGCACGTGGTTGCTCAACCACTGGACCACCAGGGAAGTCCAGGAGGTGCTTCTTGAGTGATTTTTCTATGTGATTTTCAGTTACAGTGCCAAGAGAGGCCTCCTCAGTGAAGGGACATTGAAGGAAAATGAGGCCATGTGGATTAAGCACCAGGAGCCTTCCAGGCAGAGGAAGCAGCTGTGCAAAGGCCCTGGGGCAGAAGTGTGCCTGGTGTGTAATGGGAAGGCTGAAGCGTGGCTGGAGGGCACAGTGGAGAGTGCAGTGGGAGGAAATACGGTGAGGAAGGAGACCCAATAGGGCCTTAGAAACAGGGTGACCAGGGGATTTCCTGGCGGTCCAGTGGCTAGATTCAGCATTTTCACTGCTGGGGCATGGGTGGGATCCTGGTCAGGGAACTAAGATCCTGTAAGCCATATGATGTAACACAAAAAAACAAGACAAAACCAAAAAAACCAGGGTGACCATATGTCCTGGTTTATGTCTTTTATTCTGTAATTATTAATAGGGTCTGTTTTCACTCTCAAGTGTCTTCTGGATGAAAAATTATATGATCATCCTTCTTACTGGTCATTGTAAAGGCCGTGGCTTTTATAGGGTACCTGGGGAGTTTTCATCTAGGCTACCATTGTATTACACATATGTTCATATGTGTAATGACATGTACAATTACATGCCACAGGTATATATACAGCATTATGTATCATAATGTATGTAAATTGTATTATAGTTAGATGGACTTTTACATACATGTACATAGGTACAGTAGGCTGCATCTGTATGCTCACTTAGTCATGTCTGATTCTTTGTAACCCCACAGACTGTAGCCCACCAGGCTCCTCTGTCTATGGGATTTTCCAGGCAAAAATACTGGAATGGGTGATCATTTCCTCCTCCAAGGTGGGGAATCTTCCCAACCTATGGATCAAACCTGCATCTCCTGCATTGCAGCAGATTCTTTACCACTGAGTCATCAGGGAATCGGAGAGGGCAATGGCAACCCACTCCAGTACTCTTGCCTAGAAAATCCCATGGACGGAGGAACCTGGTAGGCTATAGTCCATGGGGTTGCTACAAGTGGGACACAACTGAACGATTTCACTTTCACTGTCACGAATTGGAGAAGAAAATGGCAACCCACTCCAGTGTTCTTGCCTGGGGAACCCCAGGGACGGGGGAGCCTGGTGGGCTGCTGGGTATGGGGTTGCACAGTCGGACAGGACTGAAGCAACTTAGCAGCAGTAGCAGCATCAGGGAATGCCCAAAGATGTTCACGTTGTAATTCTGTGAACCTGTGAATATGTCACCTTACTCAGCAAAAGGGTCTTTGCAGATGTGACGGAGCTGCAAATCTTAGATGCGCAAATTTTCCTGGTTATTACATTTGTGCCCTAAATGTAATCACAAGCATTCTTATGAGGGGGAAGCAGGAAGATCAGTCAGAGGAGGAGACGGGATAAGGAAGGAAACCGAAGCCAAAATGGGGAATTCTCTGGTGGTCCAGGAGGCTGGGTTCAATTTGAGGTTAAGGAAAGAGATCCCAGATGCCGCAACCACAGCTAAGACCCAGGGCAGCCAAAAAAAAAAAAAAAAGCCAAAATGATGCAGCCACAAACCAAGGAATGTGGGCAGCCTCTAGAAGCTGGAAAAGGCTGAGAAACAGATTCTTCCCTGGAGCCTCCGGAAGGAACACAACCTTGATTTTAACTACTTGAACTCAGTGAGACCCTCCTTGGGCTTCTGAACTGTAAGTAGGCCACCAAGTTTCTCAGTAATCTGTTAACAGCAGAGATAGGAAATGGAGTACCCAGGGGCCCAGATCCATGTCTGACAATCGTCTTCCTCGGTGACACACACACACACACACACACACACACACACACACACGTTTGGTCTTCCTATCTCTGTCCAAAAGATCTCCAGCACACACACACACACACACACACACACACACGTTTGGTCTTCCTATCTCTGTCCAAAAGATCTCCAGCACACACACACACACACACGTTTGGTCTTCCTATCTCTGTCCAAAAGATCTCCAGCACATCCCACACCCAGCAGTGCGCTCACTATACCTTTGACTGGGGGCCCCACCAAAGTTGAATATAACCTTCTCCTAGAGTGGGAGGGCCTTGTACGGGAGACTAGAATTAGGATTTCTTTAAGCCTAGCCCACAGTCCCAGACCTGAACCCTAAATCTGGTGCAGGGAGGCCTCGAGCTGCCTGAAACCACCTTGCGCGGGCATTTTACTTCCCCGCTTCGAGAATCACCTCTGGCGCACCTCGCAGGACCCAGAGAAGATCCCACGAGGGAGACGCTGGGGGAACGCTAAGAGTGGTCTGCACAGGAAGTGCAGTGGGGAGAATGGGGAGCCCCCTACGAGGAAAGGGGAAATAGAGGCCAAGAGCGGTCTGGGATAGGCCAGATGCCGCCCGGCTCAGATATTATTGCTGACAACACAGTGAGGCCCAGGCAGAGTTCAAACACCCCTAGGGCTGCAGGACTCCAGCTGTTAGCTATAACGGGGTCCGGGGGGGGGGGGCCCGCTGGCCAGAGTGGGGCGGGGCTTAACGGGGAGCTGCTGGCGCTCCGGCCCGCGGGGCGGGTCTTAGCTGGGAGTGGCCGAAAGCCCTGGAACAGGGGCAGAGCCTGAAGCGGCGGGGCGGGACGGAGCGCAGAACCGGGGCAGTGGGCGTGGGTGGGGCCTAGCCGGGGCGGAGCCGGTCGGAGGGCGGGGCCTACGGGCAGGGGTGGAGCTTGTCGTGAGGATGAGGAGGTGGGGCTTATCGGGGGCGGGACCCGGGCCGGGGCGGGGCTTTGGCCGGGGTGTGCGCGCGCCGGGCGTGGCCGGAGCGAGGGGCCGGGCAGAGCCAGGTGTCCCGCCAGGTGGGAAGAACTTAAGAGCCCGGGGAAGCCGCCTCACGGCCCCAATTGGTGTGGCTGCGCCAGGAACTTCCGGGCCAGACCGTGCGTGTTTCCGGTCAATATGGCGGCGCCCAGTAGAGTCAGGTGCGGGCGAGTCTATCTTCGGTAGCGGCGGCGACAAGAGGCTCGGGGAGGTGAGGTCCACCCCGCTCTGGCTCTCCTCGTCGGACAGGAGGGAGGGGACCTGTCGCTAAGATGACCAAAGGGAGGGCTTCTTGCTCTGAAGGCTGGGCAGTGGGGTTGCTAAGAGATGGGAACGACCGCGGTGGAGATGGAGGAAGGGGTTGCTAGGGATAGTGGGTGGGGCCTGTTGCTAGGGAGGAGGGAGGGACTGCTGACTTTGGGGAAGGGGCCTGTTGGTATGAAGGTAGAAAAGGGGGCCATGGTTAAAGGAGGTGTGGGCAGCGTGGTTTGGAGTCATGCGGGGCCGCCGAGCTCCCCTAAAGCGCCACCTTCTCAGCAGACCCCTAGGAGTCGACCCGTCGGGACGCCAGAGCTACTTCAGCGGTGACCACCCCCTACCCCAACACATTCTTCCTTTCTTCGCAAACTGCCCATGGCGAACCAGGGCTCCGGGGGCAGTCGCCTTCCCCTGGCTCTGCCCTCAGCCTCCCAGGATTGCTCGTCAGCGGGCAGCGGCTCCTCCGAGGGCGGCTCGGGCCATCCCCCGCCCCCGCGAAACCTCCAAGGCCTGCTGCAGATGGCCATCACGGCGGGCTCTGAAGAGCCAGACCCCCCTCCAGAACCCATGAGTGAGGAGGTAAAGGGCGGGGGCCCGAGAAGGTGGGGTGAGGGGTGTGGGAACAGAGAGATCCGGGGAAGGGCGGTCGTGCCGGTGTGAAGGCATAGGAGGCTGTATTTGTGCTCCATAGGGTTACTGTAGACTGAAAGTCAGATCCCAGGACCCTGCACTGTGCGGGAAGGCAGAATAACTTCATGGTAAAAAAAGAAAACGCCAAGGGCACCGCCATAGCGAGACAGACATGGCTTCAGTATGTTACAGCTATGTGACCTTGGGGGTATCAGTGCATCTTTCTGAGCATCAATTCTCAATTGCAAGTTGAAGTTGATGATAAGAAGGAGAGTGGCCCTTCACAGGGTGGTTCTGAGAGTCCTGTTGAAGTGGGTCTCAACATCACACCTGGTACACAGGCTGTGCTCCTGAAGGCAGCAGGATATTCTCATTAAGAACAGACTCTCATAAGAGTTCTGTGGACAGACCACTTAGGTTTGACTTAGGCGTTGTGGATGGCTGACTGTGTGACCTTGGGCAATTCACCCTTTTCTGTGCTTCCATTTTCTCATCTGTGAAGTGGGAATAGCAGTAATATTACTACTTAACCATGGAAGGTTGCTCTGGAAGTCGAGAACAATATTTGCTATATGTGATGTTTACTTGGCGGTGACAATCGCAGTGTATGAAACATGCTAATACAGTAACATCCATGAAGTCGTTGAACCTCTAGGACCACGATGTGGGCCAACAGGCACGGAAAAGATCAACATCTTGCCCAGATTTATCCAGGACTATGACTTCAGATCCTTCATATGAGCACTTAGTACAGAGTCGAGCCAAAAAGAAAAAAAAACCCAGTGGCCAGTTCTCAGTGCTTATCTTATTTGACCTACTAGCAGCATTCAATGACAACCCCGTCCCCTTGAGCTCTTTCTTCATTTGGCTTCTGGAACATGGACCAGCGTGGTTTTCTGGTTTTCATCCCACTCACTGGCTCTTCTTCCCCATCGCCTCTGTTGGTTCATCCTCATTTTCCAGTCCCTCGACCATGGAGCACAGCAGCACTCTCTCTTCTACACTCACTTCCTGTGTGATCTCACGTTGGGTTGAGGTTTTACTCTGTCGACTCTCAAGTTTATATCTAGGCCAGTGGTTCTCTCCTGGAGGGACGGTTTTAACCACATTTGGCAATGGGCGGAGACATTCTTGGTTGTTGCAAACTGGCAGGTTGTGCGGGTGGGGGCAGTGCTGTTGGCATCTCGAGGGTGGAGGTCAGGGATGCGGCTCAGCGTGCTCCAGTGCACAGATGACCCCCACTGCAGAACGGCCCAGCTCAGGGTGTCAGTAGGGTCAAGGCTGAGAAATCCAGGTCCAGGCTGGCCCTCCTTCCTGAGCTTCAGGCGGCCTTCTCAATATTTTGCCTTGTGTGTGTCATGGATCCCTCAAACTTAACAAGTTCAAAAATGAGCACCAATTTCTACTCATCTCACTCCACACCTGCTTCTCTTGCCATCTGCCCCGTCTCCTCCTAGTTGTTCAGGACAAGAACCTAGGTGTCGCTGACCCTTCTTTTCCCGTCACGCCCCACAGCCAGTCTCTCCATAGATGCAATGTCCAGAAAAGAGTGTTAGTGGGAAAGGTGCCTGGGAGGTGTCTGTTGGTTGAAGGACACCCCGCCCTTAATTTTGGCTGTTACTATTATTTGTTCCTTTGCCCGTGCCTCTTGGCATGGGGAACTTCCCTGACCAGGGATCAAACCTGTTTCCCTTGCAGTGGAAGCGCCAACTCTTAACCCGTGGACCACCAGGGACGCCCCAGCTGTTATTAGTAATGACTGTTACTCCTGCCTGGAGAATCCCAGGGATGGGGGAGCCTGGTGGGCTGCCGTCTATGGGGTCACACAGAGTCAGACACGACTGAAGCGACTTAGCAGCAGCAGTTACTCCTGAGTCGATTATTGATAAGGTTTGCTTCTTTCTCCCGCCCCGCCTCACCCTGCAGAGGCGCCAGTGGCTGCAGGAGGCCATGTCAGCCGCCTTCCGGGGGCAGCGGGAGGAGGTGGAGCAGATGAAGAACTGCCTCCGGGTGCTGTCCCAGCCCACGCCGTCCTCGGCTGGCGAGGTTGAACTGGCCGCTGACCAGCAGGAGCGCGAGGGAGCCCTGGAGCTGCTGGCGGACCTGTGTGAGAACATGGACAATGCAGCAGGTACAGCCAGGCCCGCCCCGGCCTGCCCCCGCCGCCAGGGTCCTGCCCTTCTGCCTCCGTCTGCCTCTGTCTCTTGCCGCCTCTTCCTTCTCCCCTCCAGGTCCTGGTGCAGCCCAGCCCTTTGTCCTTTGCCTCAGTCACCATGCAACCCACCTCCTCCCCAGCCTCCCAGCCTCCCCCCTCCAGTCTGGCTCTGACTCAGGCCCCAGTTGAGACTGCCCTGTGCCTCCCTGCTTGGTCTGCCTGCCATCAGGGGCAACGATGGCACCAGGTCCCGTCCACTGCCTCCCTGATGGGACTGACCATCTCACCCTGGTCCACCGGGAGCCCCGTGGCATTCCCCAGAGTAAGAGACATGAGGTGGTCCTAGATGGGGTAGTCAGGGAAGGCCTCCCTGAGGGGTAACACGTGATCAGGGACCTGAAGGGAGGCCGTAAGTCATGGGATCAGCTCCGGAAAAAAGCATCCCAGGCAGAGGGATCGACCCATGCAAAGGCCCTGAGGTGGGAACCTGCCTGGCCGGGGTGGGAATAGCAGTGAGGTGGGCTGAGCAGAGCGGAGTGAGTGAGAGGCGAGGGCCGGGCAGTGACCTGCACTGGGCATACAGCGGCTCCCAGGCCAAGGATGGCGCTGTGGGTTTCATCTCAAAGGCTGAGAAGCTGCGAGAAGGATGAGTCGCCACTTCCACTTGGAGTGGTGTGGCATGGCGTAGTTGTTGAGGATGTGATTTGTCTGTTCTGGACATTTTATGTATGAGGGATAGTAGAATTTGTGACCTTTTTGCTATGGGCTTCCTTCTGCAAGTGTGATATTTTCAAGGTTCTTCCAGGTCACAGCTGTATCAGAAATTTATTCCTTTTTGCAGCTAATATTCTAGTGTATAGCTAGGCCATGTGCCGTTCATCCATTGATGAACATTTAGTCATTTCCCCCTTCGGTTATTGTAAATAATCCTGCTGTGGACACTGGGTACAAGCAAGCATCTGTTCAAAGTTTCTGCTCTTGAGGCTTATGGATACATATGTTGGATCAGTCACATGGTAACTCTCTTTCACTTTCTGAAATACAGCCAGGCTGACCAGTTCAGAAAACAGGTGTTGGGCTGTAGACTGCAGACCTCTGGTGTGGTATGGTCTGTTTCCCCAGGGGATGTTCAGATTGTCACAGACTGGGTGTCAGAACTGGCATTTGGTGGGCTGGACCCTGGGCCCCTGACCTTGTTGAGACACGCTGGCCTTGGACAGACCCCCAGTTGGGTGCCTGGGGAGGGCCAGCCCTTGGAGGCAGGCTCCCCTCAGCTTCAGCCGATTTTCCTTCCATTCTGGCTGCCCTAACAAAGCAGCATGGACTGCGGGGCTTCAACACCAGAAATCTGTTCTCTCACAGCTCTGAAGGCTGGAAGTCTAAGGGTCAGTTTCTTCTGAGGCCCCTCTCCTTGGCTTGTATGTAGGGAGTTCCTTGCTGTGTCCTACATGGTCATCCCTCTGTGCCTGTCTGTGTCCTAGTCTCCTCTTTTCATAAGGGCCCCATTCCAATTGGATTAGGGCCCCATCCTGTGACATTATTTCACCTTGCATGCATGTATCCTGAGTCGCTTCAGTCATCCCAGACTCTTTGCGATCCCTTGGACTGTAGCCCACCAGGCTCCTCTGTCCATGGGGATTCTCCAGGCAAGAATACTGGAGTGGGTTGCCATGCCCTACTCCAGGGGATCTTCCCCACCCAGGGATTAAACCTGTGTGTCTGCATTGACAAGTGGCTTCTTTGCCACTAGCGTCCCCTGGGAATCCCCTGGGGGTTGGGGCTTCCGTGTAAATCTGGGGGTAGGACCCAGCTCAGCCGTCACAGCTGGCCTGCCTGCTGCCCTCTCCCCCCAGACTTCTGCCAGCTGTCGGGCATGCACCTGCTGGTGGGCCGCTACTTGGAAGCAGGGCCGGCGGGGCTGCGGTGGCGGGCGGCGCAGCTCATCGGCACGTGCAGCCAGAACGTGGCGGCCATCCAGGAGCAGGTGCTGGGCCTCGGCGCCCTGCGCAAGCTGCTGCGCCTGCTGGACCGGGACCCCTGCGACGCGGTGCGCGTCAAGGCCCTCTTCGCCATCTCCTGTGAGTGTCCAGGCCGCGGGGGTGGGGGGTGGGGCCAATCTGCTCAGCGAGCGGACCCTTGGGACGAGGGGCGAGACCCAGCCCCAGCGCTCTGAGGCCCCTCGGGGCTGTCGGCTGCGGCGCTGTGGACGTCCGGGCTGATCAACCCCGTCACTGGGTTCCTCCGGCGGGAGGGGGGGTTCCTCGGGCGGGGGGATGGGGGGAGAGTGTCCTGACAACGTGGCAGTCCAATTCTGCAGAGAACGTAAGCAGTCTCGGACACCCCGCGGGCGCTCAGAAAATAATGCCTCTTATTCATTTTTTTTGGTACCTCTTAAAACCCACCCCTGGAGAAGGAAATGGCAACCCACTCCAGTACTCTTGCCTGGAAAATCCCATGGAGGGAGGAGTATAAAAAAATAAATAAAAAAAAAGGAAAAAAAAAAATAAAAAAAAAACCCCACCCCTGCCCTGTCCTCCCCGCTACCTCACTGGTAGCCACTACATTTTTGAGTCTCCTTTTTGGTTACATGCAGTAGTGGTTTTACTTCTTAGATTCCACACATAAGTGACAGCACACTGTATTTGTCTTTCTCTGTCTGACTTCCCCAAGCCTAAAACCTCCCAAGTCCATCCATGCTGTTGCAAGTGACGAGATTTCATTTTTCTGTCTTATGGCTGAGGCCTTTTATCTTTTAGAAAATTGATGTAGAATTCGCATAACTATTTTAAAGTGTACAATTCAGTGGCATCTGTGGTCTTTTTTTGGGGTGGTGGGCGTGGTTGCGGGGTACGCCGTCGTGCAGCAGCTACCATCTGGAAAGTGCCTGGGACCGGCCAGCCCTGGGGCTACCAGCCGCTTTGGTGGTCGGTCTCCTGACTGCTCCTGCTGCCCGGTGCGCGGAGGCTCACAGCGGTTGACCCTCTGGCAGCAGACCAAGAGGGGGTCAGATGGCGGAGGAGTGGGTGTGATGAGGGGGAGGGGAGTGCCCCGGCAGATGCGGCTCCAGGCTCCGCGCCGGCTGGGATCAGGTCCGAGGTGCCGCTCAACCTCCTCCAGCGCACAGTGCAGCCCCAGGACACAGGGAGCGGGCCCAGCGGAGAGGCCCCGGAGTGGAGGGGCGCCGTTGCTCCTGGATACGGCCTGACGGCAGAGCCAATAGGCTGTGCCCACTGAGCGGACGTGGAAGGTCATCAGGTCTACCTCCCTGTCTGCCGGTCTTTCTTTTTTTTTTCTAAACTGAGTAACAGTTTATTTAACCCCACTTAGCCAAACTATTATCGTTTCAGCCCGTCGTTATGTGGCATGTTTTTTTTTTTTTTTTTTTAATGTGGCATGTTAATAAGCTACTTTAGATCTTTTTTTTCCCCCCACATTACGTCTTTGAAACCTGGTGTGTATCCTACACATAAGCATCTCAACTCAGGCTGCATTTTCAGCAGTCAGCATGGAGCGAAGTTCTAGTGAAGGGACAAAGTTGTGCTTCACGGGAAAATATCATACCACCGCTCCACTGCTTAACTTAAGTTGAAATGAATGAAACTCAACTGAGATTAACAACTCAGGTCCTCAGGGGCACTTGTCAGGTATTTAGTGGCCACGGGTTTCTGGAAACTCCCATCTGTCCTGGCCTAGACCCTGCCCAAGGGCGGGCACGGAAGTGCACCCTGCAGGCTGGTTCTCATCCTGGGTGGAGGCCGTGCAGGATTCCTAGCACCCTCACGATGTAGTCTGGCTCTCTGCTCTTAGTTTCCTCATCAGTAAAATGGGAGTCACCTCCTAGGGTAGTGTGGAGAGTTAAAAAGAGATAATGTGCTCATCAGAGGATGCAGGAACAAAATGGATATTCATACAGTGGGTACTATTCAGCCATTACAAGGAAAGAAGTTACTGATTCATGCTGTAACGTGGATGAGCCTGGAAGACATTATGCTGAGTGAAAGAGGCCAGGCACAGAAGGCCACAGAGTGTATGATTCCATTCTTGTGAAATGTGCGGGATGGGCAAATCCACGGAAAGCAGATCAGTGGTTGCCAGTTGCCAGAGAGGCCACTAACCAGTACAGGGCTTCTTTTGGGAGTGATAAAATCATTCTGTTGTTAGATAGTTATGGTCAGCCAACCTTGTGAATATACTGAAAGCCACTGAATTGTATACTTTAAAAAGGTAAATTGTACAGGCTGTGGAATTGTGTCTCAGCTAAAAATATTTAAAGGTGATGCTTACAAAGCATGGACCCATAGAAATCCCCGGTGGTGGTGATGGTGACGGTGGTGAGACTGGTGGCCCAGGAGGTGATGATTGTGGTGTTTATGGCGGTGGTGGTGATGGTAGTGGTAATGATGATGTTTGTAGTTGATGCTGATGAGGGGGGTGGTCTTGCAGGTGACGGCTGTGGTGTTTATGATGATGGTGGTGGTGGTCGTGATGGTGGTGGTGGTGATGACTGGTGTTTCTAGTGCTGATGGTAGTGGTAACGATGATGGCACTGGTGGTGATGATGGTGACTGGGAGCTCAAGGCTCTGCCTCCCCCCTCCCCAGGCCTGGTCCGGGAGCAGGAGGCCGGGCTGCTGCAGTTCCTCCGCCTGGACGGCTTCTCCGTGTTGATGCGGGCCATGCAGCAGCAGGTGCAGAAGCTCAAGGTCAAGTCGGCGTTCCTGCTGCAGAACCTGCTGGTGGGCCACCCTGAACACAAAGGTGGGGCGGCCCGGGCGGTGAGCTAGGGTGGTTCCCGGGGGAGTGTACGGGAGGATGGCTACTCCTCTGACCCCGTGGCTCTTCCCCAGGGACCCTGTGCGCCATGGGCATGGTCCAGCAGCTGGTGGCCCTCGTGCGGACAGAACACAGCCCCTTCCACGAGCACGTGCTTGGAGCCCTGTGCAGGTGCGCTGGGGCCCCAGGGGACCGGCCTGGTAGGGGATGAAGGATTTAGGGTCAGAGAGGAGCAGAAACCAGGGTGCTGGTCCTCCCGGAGTCTCCGTCTCCTCACTGTGGGGGCTGACACAGCAGCCTGGGGAGGAGGGAAACAGTCTTCCTCCCACTCACTCTCCCCATCCTGCATATAAAGCACAGGCAGGTTAGAGCCGTAAGACAGCAGAATGGAGCAGCCGAGCGAGCAGGCAGCAATGTTCATGGGTGGAGTGGGCTCCAGGCCAGGCACTTTGCTAAGCGCCCTGTTCCGTACAAGTCTCATCCAAGTCCCTTGGGTAGGGTGGGGGCAGAAGTCCACGTTGCAGACGGGGAAACTGAGGCCCAGTGGGGGGTGGCGGCTTGCCCAGGCTTGGTGGGGGGATGGGGTGGGGTGGAGGGCAGCTGGGCAGAGGGAGGTCCCAAGGATGGCTGTCCTGTCCCCGCAGCTTGGTGACAGACTTCCCCCAGGGCGTGCGGGAGTGCCGGGAGCCCGAGCTGGGCCTGGAGGAGCTTCTGCGGCACCGGTGCCAGCTGCTGCAGCAGCGCGAAGAGTATCAGGTGCTGCTGGGGGCGGGGGGCAGCCTGGTACCTGCCTTCTAGGCCCCTGTGGTCTATTCGCCCATGCTTTAAAAAAAAAAAAAAAACTTACTTACTTTTGGCTGGGCTGGGTCGTTGCTGGGCAGGCTCTTCTCTAGTTGTGGAGAGCAGGGGCTACTCTCTACTTGCGGGGCGCAGGCTTCTCACTGCAGTGGTTTTTCTTGTTACAGAGCACATGCTCTAGAGCGCCAGCTCAGTGCTTGTGGCTCCCAGGATTAATTGCACTACGGCAGGTGGGATCAGCCCGGATCAGGGATCGAACCCATGTCTTCTGCACTGGCAGGCTGATTCTTAACCGCTGAGCCACCAGAGAAGCCCGATTTGCCCATGCCTTTGTTTACACCTTATTTCCAATTCATGTGTTTCTCTAGGCAGCATTCAGCACACATTTATTGCCCCCTCCCACATGCTTCATGCTCTGTTAGCATCAGGGGGACGGCAAGGAGAAACAGCAGCTCAGGGTCTCTTAAAGTTAACAAATTCATCTAATTAGTATCCAAATTAATATCATTATTTATATCATATCATTCAAATACTTAAGTATTTATTAGATTGATAAATAATAAGTAAATGATAAATAGCAACCAGTTAAAATATTGAATTAAATAGATAAGTAAGAAATATGTGATAAATTACAACTCATTAGCTTTTTAATTAGATAAAGGATAAATAATAAATTACAAATAATAAATAACTCACCAGATGGTTAAATAGATAAGTAACAAGTGATAACATAACTCAGATATTTAATTATATAGATAGTAATGTGATAAATAACCACTCAGATATTTAATTAAATAGGTAAGTAACTAGTAAGTGATAAGAGCAACAAATAACATATTCAGTAGTTATTTAGTTACTTAGATGACTAAGTTATTTAGTTAACTGTCCTTAGTAATTTATTCAGCCCTTATGATACCACCCAGATGCTGTTGCTTCAGCAAAGCTGGACACAGAAAACGTGCCACCCTCTTGGGACGTACCTTCTGCTGAGATCATGCTTCTGTGAACACTGTCAGGCATTTCCAGAGGGGTCCTGGGTACTAGGTGTGAGGAGCAGGGGTGACTGGGAGAGAGGCACAGTACCCACCCCCTAGGGGCTTGTCCTCTGACTTTGTCACATGAACCCGTGGAGATATGTACCTGGGAGTGAGCAGCGGATCCCCTGCCCTGGTCTGTCCTGAAGTTTCAGCCGGCTTTGCTTGATGCATCCATGCATCTATTCTCTGAATCTCTGGTGTGCCAGACCTTGGTACCTGACCGTGAGGACCAACCTGGTGAGGGAAGCCTCATGTGAACTGGGCAACATGCCCGCTTTTTGTTTCCAAAAAAATTTCAACAGCTTTATTGACGTTTAACTTACTATATTGAAAGTGTACAATTTGAGAAGTTTTGACATATGTATACACCTGTGGAAACCTTCATTTTCCCATCAGGGGTGGGAGGGAAGAGGAGCCGTTTTTGGGTGCAGAGCTGGTGGAGGCAGGGTCTGGCCTCTACACTCAGGGCTTCCAATTTCCCACCCCAATGCAGGAGGAGCTGGAGTTCTGTGAAAAGCTGCTACAGACCTGTTTCTCCACCCCAACTGATGACAGCATGGATCGGTGAAACCCGGTGGCTTCTCTCCCCCTCTTCATGGGAACCCCAGGCCTCCTGCCTTCCCCTCACCCATGAAGCCCTCTCCCAAAGGAGAGAAGGGCCTTGTTGGTGCCGTGCCCGGCGTGTCAGCCTCTCTCTACTCAGCCCCCAGGGTGGGTGCTGAAAAAGGCGCTGGCTCCTTGGATCCCGCCTCTCCCGCACTCTCACTCCACTCCCCCTTCTCATGTCCACACTGCTCTTCCAGTTAAGGTGTTCCTCCTCCACCTCCTTCACTGCCACCTTTGTCGCCTCGCCTGGAGAGTGCCTTGGTAGGGGAGGAGGGGCACAATCAGAGGATCTAGGGAGCCAAGGAGGGAACAGCAGTGGGCGGAACCTTGGAATAATAAAAATGTTGCTCTCTAAAGTCCGGAGCCATTGTCTTTCATCCTCCCAGCATCTCTGGAGAGGGAGTGTGTGGGATACTCGTCCTTCTCTTTGCCCGCCCCCCCACCCCCCCACCCCCGGCATCTCTGATAACTTCTCTGAAGAAATATGCTTTTGACATTCATGCTTCCGCGTCTAAGATGGAAGCCATGTTCTTTCCCAGCATGCAGTGTGGCGTGGCTTCTGCTCCACCAATCAGAGCTCGCCGCCCGCAGGCTCAGAACCACCGCTGGAGAAGGCGGGAGCAGGAACTGGAGGCAGTGGGACACCTCCCACGCCAGCAATGGAGGCCACTCTGGGTGCCTGGGGCAGGCTTGAGTTTGGGTGTGTGCTTCGTCCTGACAGGAAAGGACTAGGCCTTTTCTCCAGCCTTCTCTGAGATTGGGGAGCAAACAGGGGACAGGAAAACTGCCTCCTTTTATAAATTCCTTTCAGTTTAACTAAAGGAGCTTTCCATTACAACCGAGTCTTGACTGATGGTTTATTTGAGACGAGGAAGTGGAGCCCAGGGTGGTTGATCTTGTGGCCAAGTTCATAGCCAAAATTTATACCTGGGTCACATCCGAAGCTGTGTCACTCCCTGTTTTCTGGCTTCCTAGCCCCATTTAATACCAGACTAATTTCTCTCCTGTGGAATTTAGTTGTGTGAGAGAGGTTGATTATATTTTTCACTCCCCAAATTCAGAATAAATCAAAAGGTAGCTACAGGATCCGAGAATTGGAGATCAGATGTCACTTGTATCATTTTTAGAGCAGATTTGAGAAATTTGAGCATTGGTCTTGCTGCCTCTTCATCCCAGCATTAGACATGGTTGTCCAACTGGTCACAGGCAGTACTGGAGAAGCGCAGTCCTTTCCCCTATGTGCAGGCAGCATGCCAGAACACTGGGCAGGATGGCTCCAAGAGGAGGGAGCTAGAGGACTGAGCGCAGATGCCCATCCCATCTGGTAAATCATTCCTCAGCCCCTGGGAAGGGTGGAGACGAAAGGGAAGAGACTGTAAGAAGCAGAAGTTTAGCAGAAGTTTCTCCCTGTGGAAACTTGTAAGAAGCTCCTTCCAATTCTAATACAGATCACAGCATCATCTGCCTGTGAATTTGGACAAGGTGAAGACCCAGACTTCTGTCCTAAACCTCTGCAGTTTCCCAGGTTCTTGGAGGAGACTGACTTTGTCAGCTTCTCAGGTTCCATCTGGTGATTGAATATGGCCAACCTCCTGCCCCTCAGTTCCCAAGTTTATGTGTTAAAACAGCGTGGCAACTTCAATCACATTCCGGGATGGGGGGGGGGGGAGGTGGGGGATGGGGGGTGGGGTAGGTGTCGGCGTGGGGGAGGCAAGCAAAATGCTGCTCATATGACAAAAGACCCTGATGTAGAAAACCACTCAAGGAACAGAAGGAAATGTCTCACAATTGCTTTAAGCTGTATAACAGTAGGAACCTTGGTCCATTTTAAAACAAGACTTCAAAGATGAGAAGGTAAGATTAGCAAACCTAAAGAAACAAATTGAGGACTGTGGCAATTAATTAGAGGGTTTAACAGGTTATCTGCTCACTCTCATGCCACCTCCAAGAGAGAAGTACACTTTCCCACACGGTGGTGGCTGAGGTGTAGGTGCTAGCCCCATGACTTTGGGTTTGACCGTGTGACTTGCCTTGGCCAATGGATGGTGGCAGATGTGAGGCAACCTGAGGTTTGAAACTGTGCTAACACAGTTGGGCTTGGTCAAGAGTCGTCGGACAACTTGCGACTGAATAACTGAGGCACCTCTGCCTTTTCCTGTGGGATAGTAGCCTGGGATGCCCACTGGTGCCCAGAGTATGAGAGACAAAGGGGAATAGCAGCAGCCCCATCAACCTTCACACCTGCAGCTCTCAGCTGTGAACACGACAGGCTGTGGCTGCCTATCAATCAGCAGTAGCTAAGAACATCGCATGCAACACAAGACACTGGAAATAGCAAGGACCGGAAAAGACTTGGCTGGAAAATGACTTTACTGACATGTGGTAATCAGTAAATGCAGGAAGAAATGACAAGGACTAAAGCAAATAGAAGCTAACAGATGTGAAGCACAAACGCATGACTGACATTCTTGAAATAGAGAACAAACTAGAATAGGAGTCAATAAAAATGTCCCTGAAACGGGAAAGGTAAATATGCGTGTGTTTTTTTTTTTTTTTAAAAAGCCGAGTCCTTACAAGCACGCACAGCGCCGATTCTGGCCTGTATCATGGAAAGCAAGGGCTATGGAAACTGAGGAAACTGAGGCTCCCAGCTAGATGGGATCTTAAAGACTATGGGTCTAAAGTCTAGGAGAACCTAGACTTAGCACCTAGACTTATGTTAGAGGATACTTGTGCAGCAGCTGCAACAGTACAGACACGGGCTGGGCGAAGGCCTAGAAATGGGACTGAAGTCAGCCTGAAGCTCAGAGAAGGCAGATCGCGGCGAGACAAAAGCGCCCGGCCGGGGTTGGAGACAAAACCCTAGCTGGATTCCTCAGGAAACGACCCTGGAGCCAAAGCAATAATGTGATTGGAGGAGATAGACTAGCAAGTGGATGTCCAAAAGGGGGCGAGGGGATAGAGAAATCCTGGAGCAGGGTGGGCTGAGGAACGGAGTCGCAGAGAAACGTGTGCAGCGGGGCCTGCGTGTCGGGTGGCCCGGGTTTACTCAGGGAGAGACCGTTGGCACAAACCGGCGCGAGCGCTTTTGCGGCGGAGTTGCTCAGGCTGGGCGTGGCCCGGCGCGGCTGGCCCGGCGCGCACGCGCACTGCAGGGCCCGGGCGCGCGGCCTCCACACACCTGCGCAGCGAGTCGCCGGCGGGAGGGCGGGGCCTCCTGCGTGCCCCGTACCAGGGGGATTGTGGGATAGTGGCGGACGGAGCCGGGCGGCCGAGGCCCTGAAGCCGACTGCAAAGGCCCGGGACCTCGCCGCTTTGGGGAAGGGGGCGGTGGAGGAAGTGGGCCTCGGCTTCCGTCAGCCGTTGCTCAGCATTGCGGCCTGTTGGGACCGCGGAGTAGGACGCCTTTCCTGACCAGCCCTTGCTTTCTCGCGGGGCGCCGGGCCGGGTAAACCGGGGCGACTTCTCAGCCGAGGGCCTACGCGGGCCTCGCGACCCCACCAACCTCCCTCAGCCACCTCGCCCGCGGGCCCCGGACCCCCGCCCGTCCGGCGTTGACCCCCAAAACTCTGGAACTCGTCGCTCGAGGGCCCCCCTAGGCCCGAGACGCGTGCGCGAGCCCCGGCGCAAGCGCGAGCCCCCGCCGCTGCCCCCCGCCCCCACATACCGGGTCCCTGATCGGGGCCGGAGCCGCCGGTGGCGGGGCGGGGGGGGCGCCCCGATGAGCCCGGAGTGCGAGGAGCCGCCGCCCCCCCGCGCAGGTAAGCGGGCGGCCCGGGACCCTCCCCGCAGTCTGGGCACCCGAGTCACCTCCCCACCCCCGAGAACACCGCCCAGGTACCCTCGAGTCTCCTCACCCCTTCTCCTTCGGACCCTTCCCTTTGTCCATGAGGGCTCCCCAGCCCTGGTGTCTCCCCCTCAGCCCCTCGATTCTCTTAGTTTCTCCTCCTCAGCCTCTCGACTCCTAGTCTCTCCCCTCAGGCTACTCCATCTCCCCTCAGCCCACCAAGACTCCAGGTCTATCTCCTTCAGCCCTCCAAGTCTTTTAGTCTCCCCCGGCTCAGACCCCAAGTCTCTTAGTCTTTCCCCCTCTGCCCCCCAAGCCTGTTAAGTCTCTCCTCCTCAGCCCTCCAAGTCTCCCCCCTCAGACCCCTCAAGTCTCCCAGTCTCTCCCCCTCAGCCTCTCAAGTCTCCTAGTCTCTCGCTGTCAGACCCCCAGTCTCTTAGTCTTTCCCCCTCAGCCTCTCAAGTTTCCTAGTCTCTCCCTCTCAGACCCCAAGTCTCTTAGTCTTTACCCCTCGGCCCCTCAAGACTCCAGGTCTCTCCCCTTAGCCCCTCCAAGTCTCTTAGTCTGTTCTTCTCAGACCCCAAGTTTTCCCCCCTCAGGCCCCTCAAGTCTCCTAACTTCTCCCCCCTCAGCCCCCCAAGTCTCTTGGTCTCTTCCTCAGCCCCCAAATCCCCTAGGCTCCCCCCCTCCAGCCCCACTTCCTTCCCCTCTCATTCCGTACCCCTGCCTCAGTGTCTCTTTCCCACCTCCCCTGCCGCTCCTGACTCCCACCCTCGCCTCCTTAGATTCTGCGGGCTTCCCCTCTGGTTTCTTAGTCTTCCCCCTCCGACCCCCGGGGCTCCCCCTTCTCTCTGCTCCTCCCACCCTGCCCCGCTCGGGGCCCCTTCCCCGGCCACCCTTGGCCTTCCTCTCCCTGCCTCACCCCCTCCTCCCGAGGCCTGCCTGGGAGATCCATGGCCTTGGCCTGGCACCCTGGGGCTCAGGAGACTCGAGGAGCGGGGCTTCCCCCTCACCCTGCCTGGGGCGCGGCCCCTCTCTGTGAGGTGAGGCCTGCTGAGGGCCAGCAGGGGCCTGGTGCCGGCGCGGAGGGAGGGCCGGAGGGAACAAAGGCCGGGGGGACAGTCACAGTTGCTGGTGTGGTGAGGGGGTACCTCAGGGCGCTGTGGGGGCCACCTCGGAGCGACCGGGGAGACTGACTCCGCGGGTGGCTTTTTCTGTCGAGGAAGGATGAGTAGGAGTTGACAGATGGAAAGTGGGAAGAAGGGCCTTCCGGGTGGAAGGAACAGCACATGCAGATACGTGAAGGTGGGAACCCAGCCTCGCGGGCTGCGGGAGAGAGGGGCGGAACGCCCTGCTGGGGCTGCTCGCCGGGCCCTGGAACATGGTGGCTAGGGTCTGTCTTGCTCGGTGATTTACACACTCGGACATCTGTGCTGAGGACACAGACGTTAGTTACCGGTCACACCAGCCTGAAAGGCAGGATGTTTCTGGA
The DNA here is from genome assembly GCF_019320065.1 of Cervus canadensis. NCBI lineage: Eukaryota > Metazoa > Chordata > Mammalia > Artiodactyla > Cervidae > Cervus > Cervus canadensis. The sequence goes on along the minus strand of NC_057403.1, from coordinate 13,777,855 downwards.
AGGAAGATGTGTTGTCAGGTGTGGGGCGGGCTTCAGAGTTGCAAAGACACTTCCGTGGGGTGTGGAGAGGGCGGTTCTGGGGATTCCGTGTGCGTTTGTAGAAGCCTGCAGCACAGGAAGTGCTCCAGGGTCAGCAGCTTTAAGGTTATAACTCAGTTTGGGATTGTCTTGCCTGGGTTCTCAGCTGGGGGGTGGGGGGAACGACGATGGTATCCCCCAGGGGGCCTTCACTAAGGGCAGTGGAGATGGTTTCAGTTGTTACAGCTCGGGATGCTACTGGCAGGTGGCGGGTGAGAGCCGGGATGCTGTGGGGCCTCCTCCAGGGCAGAGGACAGCCCAGCTCAGTGGTGCCTGGGAGCGGTGGACAAGCCCCGCTCTCCTGCTCGGGTGTTGGGTACAGTGTGACTTAACCTGCTCTTTTGCGACTGTGAGTGGCATGTGTTGAGTTGTGTACTTCGATTTCCTTTTGTGTTTTTGGTAGGTAGTGTCATGGGGCTACCTACTGTTTCTCTCCAGTAGGGGAGCATCTGCTGGTCTCCACCCACCCACCCAATGTTTTTTTCCAGGATCCATGGCCAAGTGACCGTAGCGGGTCACCGGCCCCTTCGGGACTTTAATTCCAGAAGTAGCTCTGGTCAGGGGGCCTTGCCTTAGGCTTGGTCCTGGGAAATTGGCATCCTGCTGCCAGAGGCAGGTGCCTGGACAGGCAGGTCCTGTCACCGAGCGCTCCGATGCCGTCACAGTGTGACCACGGAAGCCGTGAAAGTGTGGAGCAGGCCTCTCACGCAGTCAGGGGAGGCTTCCTGGAGGAAGTGGTGTCTGTGCTGAAGCCTGAAGGACCCAGGAGGACCTAGCTAGTCAGGCTCGAAGAGCTGGAGGGAAGGCAGAGGGAGCAGCCAAGCCCGGGCAGAGCCAGGGCGCAGACGAGCAGTCAGGAGTGGCGGGAGTGTTGAGCGCCATGCGGGTTGCCGCGAGAGATGAGGTGAGAGAGGCGTGGATGCCTTGGTGGAGATGCCCGCCTTCCCCGCCTCCCCGGCTCCTGCAGGGTCCCTGGGCAGGCGCAGGCCAGGGGTGGGGACACACACTCTTTTCCAGGCTGAACCAGGATGTCCCTAGAACAGCGGTTTTGTGGATCTTGCCAGGGGCAGGGCAGTCCTCCGCGAGGTGTTGGGAGAGACCGGGGTTCAGTGGAGTTGGGTGCCTGCTCTGAGGCCGCAGAGCCTGGGGCCTGGCGAGGCAGGCTGGGAGCGCAGGCCTTCCTGACTTTGGATCTCCCTAGAACACTCAGTCCAGCCCCCTGTTCCCCACGGACCGTTTCAGAACCTCCTCACTGCTCTTTTCCCCTTTTTTTTAACCCCTGGCTGATCCAGGAGGTGCCCCTGATGGCGAGCTTTGGGGCCCCTCCGCATCCTCAGCCGCTCTCCCACTCTCTTACATTTCTGATTGTTCCATGCCCTGGGTAGGAGCAGAGTTGCCACCCTACCCGGGCGAGCATGGTCTGGGACCCCTAACAGCCGCCACCACCCCCAGCTTTCCTGAGTCCCGGGTAAAGTCCCAGCCCATGTCGCATGAGGCCTTGGCCAGGTCCCTCTCCTTCTCTGGCCTCTGTGACCCCTACTTCCACGTGGGTGTCCCACGGCTTACCTTGCCGAGTCTCTGATGGGTCCTGATGTTACCATGGTCCCGTTCCTGGAATGGAAGTCCCTCACCCCCATTTCACATTTGGCTGAAAGCTGATGGATTGCGAGGAGTTAGAGGGCGATGGTCTCACTGTCCTCTGACCTGTGGGCCCTGTGAAGGCTGGGGGCTTGTCAGCCAGCAGCGGGGTCTCCACGCCTGGCCGGCACCTCATTAGGGGCCTGTGGCCTGTGGTGGCTGAGGGCTGCGGGCTCTGGCCTCTGCCCAGGCTGGAGTTCCTCCTGAGCCTCAGGGCATCTCAGGGGGCCACCCCAGGGCCCTCCCAGCGACCTCTTCAGACTTGATCTCCACTTCCGGGTGTGTGGGGCAAGGGCGGGCGAGAAAGGGGCGGCAGGTAAAGGACCCGCCCCGGGCTCCCAGGCAGGCAGGCAGGCAGGGCCGTGTGTGGATAGACCGCTGCTGCGGCTGTGGGGGCACTCTGTGGGGGCTGCAGCTGGGCCCTCACTGAGCCCGCACCGGGCGAGGGCTGCCGGCTCCCGAGAAGGGCCGCTGGTGTCCAAGGCCTGAGAACCACGCAGTGAAGCCGGAAACCCGGGGCGATGGTGCGGAGCTGGCGCAGAGAGAGGTAGTTTTCGTTCTTAATGGCTTCCTTTCTCATTTACAGTTTCCCCTTCTTCCGTTTGCAGCCAGAGTCATGGTTTTCAAACGGTCGCTAAAAGCCAGTGGTATTCACTTCCGTTTTCTTGAAGTTTGCTAAAAGTTGCAAAGCACGGGGGTGGTGGGGTGTGGGGCACCCACCAGAGTATTTGAGTGAGCTCAGCCACCCAGGCGAACGGGCCATCTTCCTCAGGGCTCCTGTTTTTAGCGCTGTCCCCCTGGGTAGTGGCTGCACCTTCCCTCCTGCTCAGAAGTGTCCAGCCTTCAGCCTGGTCCCAGGGACACCTGCTGAAGGAGACCTGCCCTGTCAGGACCACGGGCCTGACCCCGCTGTTCTCAGAACGTGCCCCTTCCTGGCGGCTGGGCCTGTTTCATGGACGAGGAGACAAGGCGTGGTATGGTATGCATGTCACTGTTAGAGAGTGAGGAGGAAGCTCCTCTGCTGTCCACGTCCAGGGCTTCCGGGAAGTTGACCGCTGGGACCTGAGGCTAGGTGCACTGGAGTGTGTGGTGGGGGAGAGTGTTTTCCGTGGGATGTTTTCCTTACTCCGTGCCTCCTGCATCTGCATCTTGTCCCGTGTAGAGCTTGGGAGCTGACTTCGGGAGGGAAGGGTGCTGACCACCCCTCGGCTACATCTGATCCTTGCAGCCTCCTCTGACTTTCGGAGGAGGACCTGAGGTTCTGAGAGTTTAAGGGACCGCCTGGTTTCTGAAGTCCCTGGAGTCCATACCCCACTCACCCCCCAGCCCAAGCCAGTTTTGGGAGGGAAGTCCTGCCTGTGGTCCAGGGCGGGTGGCAGGGTTGTGGGGGAGGACGTAGCCTGTGGCATCGTGCAGGTGCTTTGGACACGGTCAGTGGGCCTCAGCCCCGAGGCTGTCCTCCTGCAGCCTGGAGAGTGTGCTGAGGCCTGCTTCTGCTGTGGCTGACGCCTGTGGGCCCCCCGTGCCTCGGCTGTCAGACGGAAACGAGAGCAGTGCTGTCCCTGGCCGTCTTGACGAGGGACACAGCTCGTGTCCCTGTGCGGGTGCACAGGCTCTCTGCAGGCTCGTCCCCCAGCTGAGGGGGCCTGCTTAGCTCGGGGACCCGGCGGGTAGTGAGGGTGGGGGAGCCTGGGCGTGCGCCCGCAGCTGTGCCTTCTCACCCCGGCCCAGCCCGGCCCGGCCCTGGCGGCGTGTCAGCTCCCGGCTTCTTGGGCGCAGAGCAGGCCAAGGCCTGGCCCTCTCACGGCAGCCTCAGGCAGCTTCGGTTCTGTTTGTTTTGTAACAAGTTGTGTGTTTATTGGTTGTGCTGGGTCTTTGTTGCTGCGTGGGCCTTCTCCAGCTGCAGCAAGCCGGGGTCCTCTTGTAGAGGTGTACGGGCTACTGGCCGCGGCCCCTCATTGAGGAGCACAGGCTCCAGGTGAGCAGGCGTCAGTAGTTTGGGCTCATGGCTCCGGTGGGCAGGCGCAGTGACTCTGCTGTATGTGGGATCTAGTTCCCTGACTGAGGATCGAACACGTTCCCCCTGCATTGGCAGGTAGATTCCTATCCACTGTACCACCAGGGAAGTCCTGGTCTTGTTGTTGACGATAGATTTGTGTGTGTGTGTGTGTGTGTGTGTTGGGGGAGATATAATTTATGTAATGTAATATATGACATCCATTTAAACTACACAATTCAATATCTAGTCTATTCAGAGTTGTGCAACCAACAGTCACCACCATAGATTTTTTAAAGTAAGTTATAGTATCAAATAAAATTGTGTACAATTGATTTTAGAACTTTTTTTTGAAAAGAACACCCCTTTCCTAAAAGGAAACCCCATACTTGCTTGCAGTTGTCTCCCTGCATCCTTGTCTTGTCCCCCAGCTCCTGAAAAACACTGATCCCAATTCTGTGTCTACGGATTTGTCTTTTCTGGATGTTTCATTTAAATGGAAGTATGCGATATGTGGGCTCTGCCCTGGTGGCTCAGACAGTGAAGAATCTGCCTGCCGGTGCAGGAGACACGGGTTCAGTCCCTGGGTGGGGAAGATCCCCTGGAGAAGGGAATGGCAACCCACTCCAGTCTTCTTGCCTGAAAAATCCCATGGGCAGAGGAGCCTTGTGGGCTAGAGTCCACAGGGTCACAGTAGAGTCAGACACGACTGAGCGACTGATTGCGCGCGCACACACATTTGACGTGTGGTCTTTGGTGGCTGGCTTTGTTCATGCCCCCGGGATGACCTTTTGACCTCTCTGGTCTTTTTGTCCTCACAAAAATCTGCGGTTAGAAAGAGGTGGTGTTCTCAAGGGGGGGGGGAGGTTGGGCCTCGTCCCTTGGGCCAGGTCAGCGGCTGCCCCGTGCAGTGGTTCTGGCCCCACGAGCACCCAGCTCAGGAAACTGTCTAGGCCCGCCATCTCTCCAGGTGAGGTGGGTGGGCCTGGGGCCCAGGCAGAAGTGGGGATGGCCCTCGTGCACTTGTGGGCTTGGGGCGCTGCCCGCCTGCCTCCGGGAGCAGTGTCCCCGCTCCGAGACAGGGCCCCGCGTTCAGCACGCAGAGCAGCCCACTCTCCTCCCCTCCCCGGCCTGCCAGCCCTGGCGGTCTCCACCCCACCTGGGCTGGTTTATGGGCGCCCTTGGGTGTGGCTGGGGCTGTCGGGGCGGGAGCAGCCCCCTCCTGATGCCCTGACAGGTCCTTCGCCTCCCGCCTCCCGCCTCCAGAGCAGGGCCCGCCCTTCAGTCCTGGCTTCCAAGCGCGTGTCCCCACGTGGTGCTGTCCAGGGTGGTCATGGCCGCCAGGCAGGAAGGTTCTGTGCTCTGTCCACAGCCCGCGGGGGACGCGTGGGGTGCCTGCTCTACAGGTCTTCAAGGCTGTGGGTCTGCACCCAGCCCCTCCCCGGCCTCAGAGACGTCGCTGAATGGGTGCCTGGGCCCCGCGGGCCGGGGGGAGGGCCGGCCCGGAGCGCACTCGCTGGCTCTGTCAGCTTTCGTTGGCGTGGCTGGGCTCCCCTGCACGGACGAGGCGCCTGCGCTCTGAGAAGGGACCTCGTGGGGCTCGCGCACCGCTCCGCAGTTCAGCAGCCCTCACACCCCCTACGGTGGGGCAGGTTGTGGGAATCAGTTGAGGTGACGGCTGAGCAGCTCACATGGTTTGCTGGCCTCATGTGTCTGCGCGTTGTCTGTGTGGCGCCGCTGTTCTCGCCCCGAGGACTGGGGCTGGGTTAGCCACGGCATAGGGGGCACTGCTCGGGGGCTTCTAGCTGGGACGGAGACACACCCCAACGTGGCAGTCTTGGGGTGGTATGTGCGGAGCCAGGCCAGGGTTCGCTGGGGGTCAGGGAGGTCCGGGGGCCGTGGCCTGGGCTCGGCCCGCACAAGTTGTTGGTCGAGGGGAGGCGGGTGTGAGGGCCTGGGGTGCAGACTCTGGCAGGACTGAGTGGGGGGCTCCTGGGGGGCCACCTTGGGGCCTTTCGGGGTACCGTGTGCTAGGTGCGCAAGTCTGTTTCAGAAAAGCGTCCTGAGGGGGTGGGGTGCAGCCCAGGGGGCGAGCACAGGAGTGCGAGTGGCCAGGCCCCAGCCCTGGGAGCTCTCAGGTGCCCCCACGTCCTCCCCATCTCTGGGGCCCGTGTCCACTGCTGTCTTGTGAGGTCACAGCCCCTCCGCTCCACCTGCAGGCAGCCAGGGCTTAGGAACCAGGCGAGTCCCGCAGGATCATTGCACCTCGGGGGCCACTTTTTCCCCCGTCACTGAGAGGTCGTCCTGGGGGCTAGGAGGAGACACGAGAGGCTCCTGAGGCGGCTGGATGGGAGAGCCGGCTGCTGGCAGCCTCCTGGGGGAGCTGAGGGTCGGAAGGCAGGCGCCCGCCCTTGGCCGCTCGGCTCTGTCCCGGGCTGCTGCCCGTCCGGTGGGCGAGCTCTCCACAGCTGGGATGGTGCCAGCAGGGCCATCCTGGCCTCCAGGTCTGGCTGCAGCAGCCTTGGCCTCGGGGGTCTTCAGGAGGCAGGTGACACATGAGCGCTGGGCAGTGCCAGCATGGTGCTCGGGGGCCCAGCTGACCTGGGTATGGTTGTCTGCCGTTCCGTGGGGTGACCAGAGCCCTCAACAGGGCCGTAGGCACAGCCCCGGTGTCTGGGGGGATGGCTGGACAGAGTGGCTGGGGAGCTGGCGGCCAGCTCAGGGCAGCTGTGCACCCTGGGGTCGAGGCTAGGGGCCGCAGGAATCCCCAGAGGGGCAGCCAAGTCTGCTCATCAGGGCTTGGACCCTCCAGGCACCTAGCGCATGCTCCACCCGAAATGCTCCTGAGGCCAATGCTGGGTGGGCAGGCCACAGCCGCCGTTGTCCCTTGGAGGTGCTTCCCTGTCTGATGCCGGTGGGCCCCGTCAGTGGCTATTCTGGGGGCCAGCGCGCTCTCCCCTCCAACTTTTCCTTGTCCTGTCCTGGCACCGGGTACAGGGGTTGGGGCGTGTGTGTGTGTGTGTGTGTGTGTGTGTGTGTGTGTGTGTGTGTGCACGTGCACGCAGCCTGGAGACACTGCATACCTCCCTCTCCCCCTAACCCTGGCACCGGGTACAGGGGTTGGGGCGTGTGTGTGTGTGTGTGTGTGTGTGTGTGTGTGTGTGTGCGTGCGCGTGCACGCAGCCTGGAGACACTGCATACCTCCCTCTCCCCCGCCCTGCACACAGCCTGGAGGCTTCTGAAGCAAGTGGTCTTCCCCGGCGCTGGGCAGTGGGCAGGAAGTCGCCCGTGGAGTGGGCTGGCAGGCTGGGAGGTGGAGGCGGTGGGTGGGCGGGCCCTCATGTGACCGCGCTGCCTGCAGGGCGCCATGTTTTGGAAGTTTGACCTGCACACGAGCTCGCACCTCGACGCGCTGCTGGAGCGGGAGGACCTCAGCCTGCCCGAGCTGCTGGACGAGGAGGACGTGCTGCAGGAGTGCAAGGTCGTCAACCGCAAGCTGCTGGACTTCCTGCTGCAGCCGCTGCACCTGCAGGCCATGGTGGCCTGGGTCACCCAGGAGCCGCCGGCCAGCGGCGAGGAGCGGCTGCGCTACAAGTGAGCCCCCGACTTGCCCTGGACCTTGTTGGCCCCGTTTCTGTGCGACTTGCCAGACCTGCCCCGCCTCCGGAGGGGTGGGAGGAGCCCCCGAGGACCCTCCCCCAGCAGTGAGGGGGCGGGCCATGTGTCTCTTTGCCCCGCCCCGCCCCCACTTTATCTCCTGGTGGTTCTTTACTTGGATTTCTGTTCCTGTCTGAGAACTCAGGCCCTGAAGGTGTGGCTGTGCCCCTCCCGCCAGAGGGGGCGCCGGGGAGGGAGGGAGAGGCGGGCAGGCGCTGTCCAGGGGACCTGTCTGCCCTGGTCTCTGCTGCCCGTCTCCAGCCCTGCCCCGCCCGTCCCAGACAGGCCTCCTGGTTCCCCGGGTCGCCCTCTGCCTGGCCCCTCACACTGACTTACGCACCGGGCCTCAGAGGTCCTGCCTCTGTCCCCAGAGGCCTCGAGCCAGATGGGCAGTGGTTGACTCCTGCTCAGTTTTCTCTGTGTGAAGTGGGGGCTCGGTGCGGTGTTATCAGCCTGGCGCGGGGAGGGGCTCAGTGCCCACCTGTCCGTCACTGCTCCCTCGTGTCTTCTCCCTCTTCGGCTTTGCTCACCTGGCTCTGTCCCCTGTCTGCCAGCTTGAGCGTGTCCCACGCCTCAGTTCTGACTCCTGTGCCCGCCTGGCCCTGGGCTCCTCGCGCCGCCCCGAGGAACTCACTTGCCAGGGCCTGACAGCTCGTGAGGCAGAGCTGAGCAGGCTGGGGTCCCCGGGGCCTGGGTGGCGCTCTAGGCAGGCAGCCCTCCCTTCTGGTGAAAGGTCCTTGGGGCCGGGGGGGTCAGCCTGCAGGGTTGGGTCCAGGCTTAGGGGGCCCGACGCCGGCTTGGGGGGAGGGGAGCTTGTATGGACCGGGACTGGGGGTCGGGGCAGCCGGGTCCCTGCCGCCCCTTCCGCAACCCTTCTGGGTTGACAGGTACCCCAGCGTGGCCTGCGAGATCCTGACGTCGGATGTGCCCCAGATCAACGACGCGCTAGGGGCGGACGAGTCCCTGCTGCACCGCCTCTACGGCTTTTTGCAGAGCAGCGGCAGCCTCAACCCGTTGTTGGCCAGCTTCTTCAGCAAGGTCATGGGCGTCCTCATCAACCGCAAGACTGACCAGGTGCCCGGGCCGCGGGCAGGGCGGGCAGGTGAACGTGGGCTGGTGGGCCCGGGGGTCCAGCGCTCACCCGCAGCCCGCATCCTCAGCTCGTGTCCTTCCTGCGGAAGAAGGACGACTTCGTGGACCTGCTGCTGCAGCACATCGGCACCTCGGCCATCATGGACCTGCTGCTGCGCCTCCTCACCTGCGTGGAACGGCCGCAGTTGAGGCAGGACGTGGTCAATGTGCGTGCGGGGCGGGGCCGGGGCGGGGCCTGGAGCGGGGTGGGGGCAGCGGGGCGCGGAGCCCCACCCTCTCCTCCCTCCGCAGTGGCTCAACGAGGAGAAGATCGTCCAGAGGCTCATCGAACAGATCCACCCGTCGAAGGACGACAATGTGAGTGCTGCTGCCCGCGAGCTTAGGCCCCGTGCCCCCTTAAATGAGTGATGAGAGAAGGGAGCCTTCGGAGCTTGGGCGGGGGGGCTCCTGGTTAGAACAGGTGAGGGTTATGCCCCTGGACCACTCCTCAGGAACCAGCTCCTCATCCCAGGAGTGCTCGGGGTTCTAAAGACCGCCCTGTGACCCGGCCCTCACTGCCGCCCTTCCCCAGGCGCCCCTCCTCGCCTCTGGGCCTGGCGGCTCTTCCCGTCTCCTGTGCATGGGTCAGCCCTGCTGGTCCTTCAGAGATAATGCCAGGGGCCCCACGTCTGTCCTCCTGGCCCACTGGCTGGCAGAGCAGAGGTTCATGCGCATGGGTCATCACCCCAGGCACTCAGCCAGGGCCAGGCCTGGGGCAATGAGGACCACCCTGCCTTCGTGGCAGAGGGACAGGGGGCGTCTGCTGGCAGCCAGGTGGCAGGGCACAGCGCAGGGCTCTGAGGTGCGGCGGTGGCCTGGGGGGGGTCTGCGGGTCTGCGTGCTGGGCTCTGGCAGCCGCCTGCTGGGTTGGACTTCGGGCTCTGCCCGTGCTTCTCTCAGTTTATCTCAGAGCAGCTTACCACACACTGTGAGGCTCACCCAGTGAAAACACAGAACCGAGTGGCGTTCAGCGCACACAGGCTCGTGCAGCCTTCATGATGCCGGTTTTAGAGCGCACTTCATCGCTCCACAGAGGAGACCCAGTCCCAGTAGCTGCCACCCGCTGTTCCCCACAGGGTGGCTCGGCCCGCAGACACCTGTCTGCTTTCCCTCCTGCTTTGCCGCTCCCGGTGGTTTCCTGTGGGTGCAACGCGTGACGCGTGCTTGCCTATGACTGGCCCTGGCCTTAGCACCAGGTTGCTGTGTTCATCGGAGCTGGAGTGTGTTCAGTGCTTTGTCCTTTTCCAAAGACGAGCAGTGTTTCACTGTATGGACAGACCTCAGTAGCCTCTCCAGTCACGAGTTGGTGGATGCCTGGGTCATTGCACCCCTTGGCCACTAGCTGTGATGGCGTGTGTGGGGTTTGCGTCGGGATCTCTTCTTCCAGGAAGTCTTCTTTGGTTTCCTTCTCTCGGCCGTCTCTCCTGCCCAGTGTCTGTGTTCTCTCCCTCCCACGTGTTTCCCCGGGTCTGTGTGGCCCTCTGTCCTCGAGGGCAGGTGCCCCCCTCCAGCACGCGGGGCTTCCTGATGCCAGGGCGGGCCGGGGTCCTCAGCTCTCTCTCCCTCCCCAGCAACATTCCAACGCGTCCCAGTCCCTGTGTGACATCATCCGCCTGAGCCGGGAGCAGATGATCCAAGTGCAGGACAGCCCAGAGCCCGACCAGCTGCTGACCACCCTGGAGAAGTGGGTTGCGGGGTCGCCCAGGCAGTGGGGGGGAGCCGTCCCGGGCCCTCCTCCCTGACGCCCCCGCGCCTGCCCCAGGCAGGAGACCATTGAGCAGCTCCTGAGCAACATGCTGGAGGGGGAGCGCAACCCATCCGTCCTCGTGAGTGGGATCCAGGTGCTGCTGACGCTACTGGAGCCCAGGAGGCCCAGGTGAGCACCCCAGGCACGCCCCCGCCCCCGGTGTGTGCACGCATGCACGTGCACATGTGTACACAGGCCGCCTGGGTGGTTCACACTGCCCTCCACCATGCCTGCTGCAGGTCTGAGTCCGTGACCGTGAACAACTTCTTCAGCAGCGTGGATGGGCAGCTGGAGCTCCTGGCCCAGGCGACCCTGGATGGCGCCGTGTCCAGTGCGGGGGCCCTGCACGCCCTGCGCCCGCGTCTTAGCTGCTTCCACCAGCTCCTGCTGGAGCCGCCTGAGGTGGGCAGGGTGCTTGGGGGAAGGGGGGGCAGTCCTGGGGTCAGGGCAGAGCTGGGGCAGGAACCGAACCCCACCCTCCACCTGCAGCTGGAGCCGCTGCGCACGACGTGGGGCAGCCTGGCCCCACCCCTGGGCAACACGAGATTGCACGTGGTCAAGCTGCTGGCCAGCGCCCTGAGCGCCAATGATGCTGCCCTGACCCAGGAGCTCCTGGCCCTGGATGTGCCCAACACCATGCTGGTACTGGGGGCAAAGGGCAGGGGTGCAGGGGGCGGGGGGGTGGGGCAACACTGGGGGAGCCCCTCAGAGCCAGCCTGTGCCTTCACCCCCAGGACCTCTTCTTCCACTACGTGTTCAACAACTTCTTGCATGCCCAAGTGGAGGTGTGCGTGAGCACGATGCTGAGCTCCGGGCCCCCTGCCGACAGCAGCTCAGACACACCCTCGGAGAACCCTGTCGTGAAACACGTGAGCTGGGCTCCTGGATCCCAATCCCCTTTGGTCTGTGGGGTGCTCTGCTCCAGGTCTCCCCCTGCCTGTCATGTGCAGCCAGGTTCCTCAAGGGCGGAGTCTTGGAAAACAGCCGGTGTTGTGCGAGGGTGGGGACTGGTGGAGTGGTGACCTCAGGGGCAGTGGGTGTCCTGGGGGACCAGGAAGGGTTCTCCCAGGGTGATGGCCCCGCGCTCCTGGAGGTGCCTTCCTAGATGTGGCCCGGGCCTCAGGGCGAAGCTGGAGCGGGAGGCAGGCGGCGTGGCCCTGGGGCTTGCTGTGCAGGCTGAGTGGGCCCCGAATGGCTGAGCAGGGGAGGCGTGCCATGCTCACACCCACTGCACGCCGCCCCACCCCCACAGCTGCTGCAGCGCTGCCGCCTGGTGGAGCGCATCCTGACCTCCTGGGAGGAGAACGACCGCGTGCAGTGAGCAGGGGGTCCTGGGCCAGGGCGGGGGTGGCGGCAGGGGCCGGCGCAGCCCGAGTCCAGCCCTGGTTTCCCTCTCTCCAGGTCCGCAGGGGGCCCTCGGAAAGGCTACATGGGCCATTTGACGAGCGTGGCCAACGCCCTGGTGCAGAACTCGGAGAAGGGGCCCAATGCAGAGCAGCTGCAGCAGCTCCTGAAGGGTGAGGGTGGGGCGTGCCTGGGGGCGGGTGGGGTGGGCGGGGCCTCCGTCCTCACGTTGCACCGCCCCTTCCGGCAGAGCTGCCGCAGGAGCAGCGGGAGCGCTGGGAGGCCTTCGTGTCGGGCCCCCTGGCGGAGACCAACAAAAAGAACACGGTAGACCTGGTGAGTCTCCTGCGCCGGTCCTCCTCCTCCCAGCCCGGCCCCGACCTCCGCCCCGCAGCCCCAGCCTGCCCCAGGCTTCCCCGGGGGCCCCGCAGGCCCTGACCCCTGCCCACCCCTGCCCAGGTGAACACGCACCACCTGCACTCCTCCAGCGACGACGAGGATGACAGGCTCAAGGAGTTCAACTTCCCGGAGGAGGCGGTGCTGCAGCAGGTGCGGGCGGGGAGGGCAGGGGAGGGAGGCTGCGTGCAGGCCTGCCCTGACTGCCGCCCCCCCGCAGGCCTTCATGGACTTCCAGATGCAGCGCATGACCTCGGCCTTCATCGACCACTTCGGCTTCAACGACGAGGAGTTCGGGGAGCAGGAGGAGAGTGTGAAGTGAGTGCCCCGGCCAGGCCGGGTCAGGCAGGGACACGGAGGGCCGCGAGGCGGCGGGAGAGCACGCGCTCGCCTGGTTCGTACCCGGCGTCCCCATGCCCACCCGGCCCAGGTGGGCTCAGCCTGCGGGCTGCAGTCCTCTCACCCTCCGCAGCGGGCAGGAGCGGCGTGGGCGTCCTGGGACACGGGGCTGGCTGCGCGCCCTCACAGACTCCGATCTCGTCTGCCTCCCCTCCCCTTCAGAGGCCTTGGGCCGACCGGGGAGGGTGCTTTTAGTGACCAGTTCTGATTCTCCGTATGTGTTGTACCGCATGTCGATATCGATGGCTCTGATATCGCCCTGGAACCTTTCTCTTGAATGTCCGAATTCTCTGCCATGGACACTGGTTGTTTTAACTGAGAAAAAGTTCTGGTGTTCTGTCGGTTTCATGAGCAGCCTTGTGACGGCCGTGGGTGGACAGTGAAGGGAAGGGCAGGCACCTGGGATCTGGAGGGGAGACTGGGGGGAGCGGGCCAGCCACCCGTGGCCTCGCGCTGGGCCCTAGGGCCGTACGTGGTGACGGGTGCGGCCAGCGCGCAGGAGCAGATGCGCCTGGGATGCCCAAGGGAAAGCTGCGGATGCCGCAGGGCGAGGTTTCTCAGCCGTTGCCCCTTCGGGCTGCACGGGGGCTGGGCCCTGGCCCCACCCGTGTTGTCTAGGGCAGCGTGTTGGGCCCCTGTCGGGTGTTGACCAGTTACCTGTCAGGACCACCCTCGGCTCAGGGCTCGGGAGCTCGTCTGCAACCAGGGAGACAGGGCGCCAGCTGCTGTCTGTCGTGCCTTGAGGTGGACAGAGACGCCCTGGGAGCAGAAGTGCAACCTCTGTCAGCTGCCCCTCTGCCCGGCCAGTGTGTGCTGGGAGCCCACACTCAGGGAGCGGCCCGGGCACCGCTGGCTGCACTTTTAGGATGAGACTGTCACCTCTTCCATCAAGATAAACGCCAGTGAGGTGAAGAGCTTTAACTTAAAAAAAAAGGCCAAAGTATGAAGTATCCTGGAACAGAAAATACGCTTGCAAACTCAGGGCTGAAGGCGCTGCTCACTGGGCCTCCAGCCATGCCCGCGACTGCTCCCTCCCCGTGAGGGCGCTGAGGGGACCTGCCTTGGTGGGGGTTGTGAGCCCATCTGCCCCGTGCCAAGTCAGCCCGCAGGGGTTGTGAACGTGCTTCCTCGGTCGGAGACAGCAGCTGACAGCCTGGAAGCAGCCCCGTCACAGGAGGGCCTGGACTTCAGTGCAGACACACGGTGCTCTTCCGCTCTGGGAGGAAGGCAAGGAGGACAAGTAGGCGCTGCTGGGAGATTGCACACTGTGCGGGTCGGAGTGCACATGGACAGAGCTCTTCCCACGACGTGCGCCAGTACTTAAAGCGTGTGGATTCGATTCCTTCATCCAGGAGTGGGGCTTCTGTGCGGCTTTCTGGAGGACAGAGAGCCGAGCAGAGACGGGTGTGGGCGCGTGTGGACGCAGAAAGGCCGGCGGTGCGAGGTGGTGGTGGGCATGGGCACTGCCCGCGATCCCTGGGCTCCCTGGCCCCCACCTGGGTCCTGCCGTGGGGACCTGTGTGCCTCGAAATAAGTGTCTCCCTCAGGCTGTGATCTCAAAGCCTGAAAGCCTAGCCTGCCCGGCGAGGGTCTGTGTCCCTTCTATTGTGAAGAGGAAGCAAGGGGCAGGCGTCTTAGGTCTCCGTGTGGGGCCTCGTGTGACTGGGGACACACAGGCAGGGCGGCTCACTCTGCAGACGTCCCGCCCACGGGGGTGCCGCCGGGCCACTGCGGTTCACAGGCAGCCCTAGCAGGAGGCGCGTCTGCTGGAACCGGGCCCAGGAGAGAGGGTTGCTCACTGCCTCTGTGCCTCCCCCGCAGCGCGCCTTTCGACAAGACGGCCAGCATCACCTTCTCCCTGAGCGCAGACGATGACAACGTGAGCTGCCCGACCGCTGCTGGGGGCGGGGGTTCGCTGCGGGCAGGCGGCCCTCCTCACCCTCCTGCCCGCCCTGCAGCCCAACGCCAACCTACTGGAGATCTGCTACAAGGACCGCATCCAGCAGTTCGACGATGACGAGGAGGAGGACGAGGAGGAGGGCCAGGGCTCTGGGGAGTCTGACGGGGAGGACGGTGCCTGGCAGGGCGGCCAGCTGGCCAGGGCGGGCCGCCTAGGCCAGCCCTCGGGCGTGCGGTGAGTCCCCCCGCTCCCCTCCCCTCCTGCAGGTTCCCCAGCACAGTCGGGCTGCAGGACCTGCGGGCAAAACAAGGAGAATGCAGTGCATGTGTGATGTGGGGCGCTGTCAATATTGAGCGACAGAAACCCAATTCAGATGAGTTCAGGTTGAAAAGGAATGTGCGTGTGGAGGCAGGTGCAGGTCCTTCGGGCTTGGTCCAGGTGTCAGCGGGGCCATCAGGAGGCAGGTTTTTCAGGCATGGCTTGGTCCAGTGGGGCCATCAGGAGGCGGTCCTTCGGGCATGGCTTGGTCCAGTGGGGCCATCAGGACGCAGGTCCTTTGGGCACGGCTTGATCCAGTGGGGCCATCAGGAGGCACTCCTTCGGGCATGGCTTTGTCCAGGAGTCAGTGGGGCCATCAGGAGGCGGTCCTTCGGGCATGGCTTGGTCCAGTGGGGCCACCAGGACGCAGGTCCTTTGGGCACGGCTTGATCCAGTGGGGCCATCAGGAGGCGCTCCTTCGGGCATGGCTTTGTCCAGGAGTCAGTGGGGCCATCAGGAGGCAGTCCTTCGGGCACGGCTTGGTCCAGTGGGGCCATCAGGAGGCGCTCCTTTGGGCATGGCTTGGTCCAGAAGTCAGTGGGGCCATCAGGAGGTGGTCCTTCGGGCACGGCTTGGTCCAGTGGGGCGGTGGCCTGCCCGCCCCCACCCTCTACTCCGCTCTCACTTGCAGCAGCTCTCTCAGTGTTCTTGCCGAAAGGGCAGTGGGGTGTGCGTCAGCTCCCTCCCGTCACGCCAGTGAAGTGGGACTTGGCGATTGTCCTTGCTCACAGTCTGCCGGTGGGTCTGTGAGCCGTGTCCAGCCCTTGGTACGAGCAGTGGCTGGCGCGGGAGCACTGACTGGCTGCTCTTGGGCAGCACGGCCTTGCCGGCGTGAACGCCCGCTCGGGACCTGACCCCTGTGACATGTGCCTGGCACAGAAACAAGGAGATAGGTCGTGAGTGTTGGCCGCATGGGCCCCCCGCTGTGGCACCCAGAGGGAGAGCGCGGCCCTCCCCGCCCCCTGCTGGCCGCCCGCTGTCCTCTGAGGCTGACACTCTTCTGACCCTTGCCCTTTGGGTTTTTGCGTCTTTATCCTGTGAGTGAGGCCTGTCCCTCGGGTTGGCGTGGTTGTCCGTCACTTGCCATCAGCTGAGTGTGTCCTGTGTGACTGCCAGGTTGCTTTGCACTTACACGTGTCATTGCCAAATCCAAGGTCACGATTCACCCCTGTGGTTTTCTTGGTAACATCAGTTCTTAATGTTTAGATTTTTGACTTGTTGTGAGCTAGTTTTTTAGGTGTGTGAGGTGGGGGTCCAGCTTCATTTTTAGGTGTGGAAATGCCCATGTCCCAGCTCACCGGTTGAAGAGACTCCCTGCTGGCTGGTCTGGGCACCTTTGTCAGAAGTCTTTTGGCTGTTCGTGCAAGCATTTATTTTGGGCCTGTCTCTCCTGGCCCATTGGTCTATACATCTCTATGCCAGGGCCCCTGCCTTGATTACTGTTGCATCATACTGAATTCTGAAATTGAAAATGTGAGCATCCAATTTGTTCTGTTTAAAATTGTGTTGATAATTCTGGGTTCAGTTCCTTGAAATTCCGGGTGATTGTTAATTTCAGCAGAGAAAGCCGCCTGAGGTTCTGAGAGGGATTGCCTGGACTCTATAGGTCAGTTGGAGAGTGTTGCCATTTTAACAATATTTTGTCTTTCAGTCCATGAACTTGGGCTCTCTTTACATTTGTTTAGGTCTTAGTTACTTTTGACAGTGTCTTGTAGTTTTCAGAGTATTCAGTTTTATGGTGCTTTTGTTAAATTTATTCCTAAGCAATACATTTTTTAATTTATTCTTAAACATTTTTGGTGTAATTCTGAGAGAAATGTTTTCCTCAGAGTTGTTTTGAAGTGGCTACAAGTGTATAAAAACACAAGTACACTGGCACACTGATGCTCGCGGGACTTGCTTGTTCCGTCAGCTTGAGAGGATCCGTTGGTTTCCCGCACACAAGCCACGCTTGCTGCAGTCAGAGTTTTGCTCCTTCCCTTCCAGGTGGGAAGGGCCGTGCCACGCCCTGATCTTGGGGGCCCCAGGGCTCGCTGTTGAGTGTGGCTTGTGGGCCCTGGAGACGCCATCCCAGGTGTCCAGGGTCGGAAGCTGCCTGCACCCTTTCTGCGGGCATCTGGCTCATGTGCACTGTGCGGACGGCGGGGCAGCGTCTTAGGAGCCTCTGGGTTTCCTTCGCGGTTCCCGGTTGGACACAGTGTCGAGTCTCATGTCTGTCGGCACTCGGCCGTTAGGTTTGGGGCCCAGGAGGCTGCAGTGACAGAAGTCCAGCGAGGCTGCAGGTGGAGGAAGCGTGTGGGGTCAGCCTTCCCTGGGGCCAGGTGGTGAGGGGCCAGTCCGCCAGGGCGGGGCGGGGCTCGTGGCCCCCCCCCCCGACCCGCAGGGGGCGCACTCTCCCTCGGTCCTCCCACTGCCCGGAGGCCCCCCCACCCCCACCCCGACCCCGCCCCGCTCCTTGGATGCTTCTGTGGGGCGGCGCTGGGGGCGGTGCTGGGGACTGGCCGGGCGCCCGCACGGCAGTGACGCAGGTGCTCCGTGGAGCAGGAGCCGGGGCAGCACGGACAGCGAGGAGGAGGACGACGACGAGGACGAAGACGAGGACGGCCGGGCCCGCGGCAGGCCCGGGCCCCCCTGCTACCCCAGCGCCGGCCGCCAGCCTCCAGGTGCGTAGCGCGCAGCGTGGGCGCGGGCGGGCCCTGCTGTCTGCCTCTGGCTCACAGCTTACTGCCCCCAGGCCCCAGCTGGACAGCTGCTTTTGACCCAGTGCCTACGGATGGCCCGGCCGGCCCCCAGGACTGCAGGGACAGGGAGCCCCACGGGGAGCATCCGGACCTCCCGGCCCCGAGCCCGGCTGGCCCTGCGACCCCCAGCACCCTGCAGCTCAGGTGAGGCCCGAAGCAGGGCTGGGGGTCTGGGGCGCCAGCGCCAGGCCCAGTCACCCCTCAGGCTCCTCCTCTTGCCTGCTAGGTCTCAGGATCCCGCCCCCCACTCCGCACCTCAGGAAGCCACAGACGGCAGCAAAGCAGCGGAGCCCGCGGGTGAGACATCCCGCCTCAGCCCCGGTGCTCGGCCTGCCTGCCCCACCTCAGCCCCCGTGCCGGGCCTGTGTCTGAGGAGGGCGCTGGTGCTCGGCTTCCTGAGTCTCACTGCCGGCCGCTCTCCTCCGCACAGCCCCCTGCCAGGCCCTGCTCAGCGTCGGGGACCTCCAGGCCGGCCTCAGAGGGACGCGCTCCGCCCCTAGCTCCTTGGACAGGTACTGACTGCTGGGGGAGCCTAGAAAGCAAGCCTCTGGGGAGGCAGGGGGCTGGTCCCCGGCTGTCCCCTTTTACAGGGCCCTGGAGCACAGAGCTCCCGCTCAGCCCTGGGGTGGGAGGGCTGGGTCGGATCAGAGAGGGCAGGGGCTGGGCGCTGACCTGCAGCTCATCCGGCTGCTGGGCGGCTCCCAGGGGCCCTGGGATGTGAGGGCGTCTGTGACGGTAACCCCGCGGTCCCCCTGCAGTGCAACCAGAGACCCTGCTACCTCTGTCCCGGCCCCCGGGGCCCACCAGCCCCCCCAGCCCCCAGAGGGGGAGAAGAGCCCAGAGTCCTCGGGGCTTCCCCAAAGCCAGAGGTAAGCACGGTGCAGCGGCAGGGGCAGCCGGTGTTGCGTGGGGGCGCTGAGTGCGCGCTCATCCTCTCTCCACAGTGCCCTGGTCCTCCAGCCGCTCCCGATGCCCAACGGCTCTGCCCCAGGAGGCCCGGCGGCCCCGGGCTCCCAGTGAGTGTGGGCACTGGGGACGGAGGTGGGCGCTGGATGGAGGTGGGCGGGGCCGGGGTGGGGCCGGCACTGGTTTCGGAGCCTTACACCTTCTCCCTCTCACTTCCCAGGTGACTGCCTGGTCCAGTGGTGGTGGCCGCACGCTCCGTGCTCTGCGTTGACCCTGTCCGGGTGAGGGCCGGGCAGGTGCCGCAGAGGCCCTGTTGCCCATCACCCACCCCGCCCTACACATGTCCCCGCTGGAGTCCAGGAGGCTGGCGCCCGGGAGACAGCCCCCACCCCCCATTGCACTGAGGAAAGAGATTACGGGAGTTTTGTCTCCTAGAGTAAAGATAGAGTGGGCTAAAGAGAGGAGAGAGTGCGCGCGCGAGAGACCTATATTATATATTATATATATATATATATGTATGTATCTGGAGGGAGCAGAGTGGGCACGTGGGGAGCCAGGAAGAACCCAGGGCTGGGCGGCAGCGGCGAGGCCTTCACCCGGGCCCACTGGGGCTGCCGTGGGGGGTGCCAAGGTGACCACCACTCTCCTGTCCAGCCATGCCCCCATCCTGCGGTGCAGACGCCCACACCCACACTCGGCCTTTCAGCTCAGGTCCACCTTGGGGGAGGGCCCGAGTGGGGGGCCGTGCCTTTGCCCAGCCCCCTTGCCCCGGACCCTGCACTTTGACCCAGGCTGGGAGCTCCACCCGGCCCAGCCAGCTCTGTGGGAGGGAGCTGGGTTCCTGGTCCCAGGGGCCGTCCCTGGTGACATCGCCCCAGGACCCTGCCGCACTCACTGAGACCTCCGTCTCCCACCGACCCCGGGCGGGGATCTGGCTGGGGTCCCACTCCTCCTCCCGAGGGTCTGGGTGCAGCCCAGCTGCCAAGTGCCCTTGTCCCAGCCCCTCTCCCCAGGCGGGCGTGAGTGTGTGCGTGTGTTCGTGCGGAGCTTCTGTTTCATATCGCAAACGTAAACAAATAAAGGAGGACAGTTTAAGACTCGTGCTGCCCAGACCTCGAGTTCGGGGACATGGGGCCGGGGAGCCTGAGCTGGCCTACACCGGGGCCTCCTGGGTGGGACCCTCAGAGCGTGGATTAGGGTCCTTGGTCTCCTTGCTCCGCTGGTGGAGGGAACTTCTGCTCAGCTGGGAAGGGTTTCTGGAGGAGGCGCTGAGCACTCCTTGGTCCCTGCCCCCCGTATACACACACAGGCTTCGGGGGTCGGGGGTTGTGGTGGTGGACTTCCTGCCGGCCCATTCTCAGCCCGCATGCCCAGAGCCCTTTCCCCTTGGTGAAGCAGTGGGGCTTGGGGGATTGGGGCAGCCAACCAAGCCAGACGAGGCGCCCGGGGTCCGTGGCTTCCGGCGGAGACCGGCTGTGCTGTGCGCTGTGGCTGGCTGGACGCGGGGAGCCGTCCCTGGAGCCGCCTGTGGGCTAGCACACTGCCCAGTGCCGCTGTCCGCTGGGCAGGCCTTCCCGGAGGGGGCGGCAGGGTGGGGTGGGGAGGGGGTGGGGCGGGGCGGGGTGGGCTCCTGAGGGACGGCCAGGCCCCTGGCGTCCCCCACCCTTCCCACCTCGCTCTGCAAGCGCCCTGGGAGTTCAGCGCCCCCTTCCCTCTGAGCCGGCAGGCGCAGCCTGGTGGAAGGGGCGTGGCAACCAGGGCAAGGAGGCAAGGAGGAAGTGGGAGGGCAGGAGGGTGAGAGACCCTGGGGTCCCGATGGCCGGTATCAGCTGTGCCAGGCAGGACTGTCTCAGGGCGGGGCAGCATCTCCCTAAGCTTCTTATCAATCCCAGAGTCCACAGGACACTCCTGAGTTAACGTGTAACCACACGCCATCCCCACCACCCCTCAAAGCTAGCGGTGCCCATATGCAGGCCACTGTGGGGGGCCGCAGGTCCGACATGGACGCCCGGAAGGAGGGGCTGCCCTGGAGACCTCGCTTCTCAGCTCAAGTGAGCGCCGCTGAGTGTGGGACCAGGCCTGGGCTCCTGGGAACCTAAGTGACCTTGAAGAATTGAGGGCGGGGGCGGAGGGGGTGGAGGAAGGTTCTGTGAGCCTGGATGTCCTGGTGCCTGTGCGGCTGCCCCAGGCCCTGGGCAAAAAGGCTGGGGTCCCTGGGCTGGGGTGGGCCTGGCCCCCAGGGGGCCGGGAGGGCTCTAGAGGGGGGCTGGTCCCGGGGACTGGGGGCTGGGCTGCGTTGCAGCTGCTCAGAGGCCCCCTTACCCCCGAAGCACCCACAGCCGCGCGTGGGCCTGGGGCTGCTCCCGTTCTTCCTTGCCTGTGCCGTCTACCTCCTCGTCCAGTGCTCCGTGGACCAGCCTTCCAGGGTCAGCGCCCTGCTCAAGAGCCTGCCCGTCCTCTACCTGGCGGGGTTCCTGGGGACCGCGCACCCTGGTGGGGGCTACCGCTCGCTCCTGCAGGGGGCCCTGCTGTGCTCGGCCGTGGGGGATGCCTGCCTCGTCTGGCCGGAGGCCTTTCTCCACGGTGAGAGCCGGTGACGGGATATGTTGCCTTGTCCTGTTTGGACGCCCCCCGCCCCGTGCCCCAGCGGGTAGAGGGTGGGATGCCGGGGGAGGTGGGGTGACTCCCCAACAGAACGCCCTGGGGAGCCCAGGGCCATGAGCGCCTCCCACTTGGGCGCGTTACCCGAGGCCGCGTGAGCGCGCAGGGCTCGCGGTCTCGAGCACGCTGGCAGAGGCCAGCTTCACCGGGAAGGTAACGCCTGAAACGGGACGCAGGTAGCAGCCAGGTGCCCCCGCAGGCAGAGGGCCGGCAGGTGCAGGAGCCGGGGTGTGTGCAGCCGCCGGGGCCCCTGCAAGCAGGAGTGTCCGTCCGCGAGCGGTTAGGAGCAGAACCGCATGGAACGCGGTGCACGCCTGAGGTGGTTTGGGGGCCAACTAGCCAGAAGGGACGGCCGAGGAAGCCACCCTGGAGATGGGGCGGTATGGCCGGGGTGGGAGCTGGCGCCGGGGTCCGCCCTCTTCCTCGGGCCGAGGGCGGCAGGGTGAAGCCGGGGAGCAGCAGGCTTTGCCAGGCGCCCCACCACCACCACCCTTCCCCCCACCCCCGTGTCTCCTGCAGGCATGGCTGCCTTCGGCCTGGCCCACCTGCTCTACCTCCGGGCCTTCGGCCTCACGCCCCTGAAGCCTGGCCTCCTGCTGCCCATCCTCCTGGTTTCTGCCCCCTACTTCGGGTTCCTGCTTCCTCACCTCCCGCCCCACCTGGTCTGGCCTCTGCTGGCTTACTCCACAGTCCTGGCCTCCATGCTGTGGCGTGCCCTGGCCCGGGGTGAGAGTGCCCGCTGGGGTGCCCTGCTGTTTTTGCTCTCAGACGCCGTGCTGGCCTGGAACACCTTCTTCCACCAGCTGCTCCACGGCCACCTGCTGGTCATGACCACCTACTACCTCGCCCAGATGCTCATCGCCCTGTCGGCCTTCCAGAGCCCCAGGCTCAAGTCCCACTGACTCAGGGCTGAGGTGGGCAGACATCTGCCCCCTCTCCTCCTGCAAGGATCTGACCCCCACCCCAGACCAGTAAAGCCAGAGAAACAGCCTTGAGGGCTAGAGCCAGGCCCCCACACTCCAGTCTGCCGGTGCCGGTTCATCTGGAGACTCAACCGTTCCTGGAGTTCTGAGTCCACCACCGAGTTCCCACTGCCTGCCCTGCGTTCTGATTTCCAGGCCCTCAGCCAGACCCATGCTGGGTCCCCCCCCAGCCCCTGGCCTACTTCTGTGACTCCAAATGCTCTCCGTGTGTCCCCTTCCCGGTGGCCCTGATCTATTTTTCTGTTGCTTAAAGTAAAAGTAAAGTGGGTGTCGAACCAGTGACATCACTGTTAATTTGGGGAGGGGTGATCACCATAACAGCAAATGAGTCATTTTCCTCACCCCCTACCCCCGCACAGAATTTACCATTTTAACCGCTTTTAAGCCCATGATTCGGTGATAGTCGGTCCATTTGCAGGGTTATGCTTTGAACAGCTGCTGCGAGCCCTCCCTTGGGAACACGCGTTTGCGTGTACAACGCAGTGATGTTAACTGTGCCCACAGTGGGCTGCCTGTGGCCCAGTCCTGGTGCCCAGGACTTGGGGGGGGCGTGGACTAACCCCCTTCCCTAGGGCCCTGTAATGGCAGCAGGGATGCATCGTGTCTGACATCCAGATGAGGATGTTACTGAGCTGAGGTCAGGAGGCTGGCCGATGTTAGGTTCCTGTGGCTGCTGTCATAAATTACCATAAGCTGGGTGACTTAACATTCTGGAGGCCACAAGTCCAAATCCACGGTGTCAGCAGGGGCGCCTTCTGTCCAGGGCGTGCTCAGGGGAGGGTCCTTCCCACCCCTCCCAGCTCCTGACAGCTCAGCCACATTTCCTGTGGTGTTCTCCCTCTGCGAGGCTGTCCTCTTCCGGGGACCCGGTAGTTGGACTGAGGGCCCACCCTAAGTCCAGGGCAATCTCATCCCAAGATTCTTAACTTCATGACATCTCCAAAGACCCTGTTCCTAAACAACATCACATCCATAAAGGCCCGGACTCAGGACTTGGGCACATCCCTGTGGGGACCACAGTTCAGCTGACTGCAGACACATCCAGTATCAGAAGAGGAGAGGGCTGAGGAGATGAGGAAACCCAGAGGGGGCTTGGAGGAGGGGGTAGGTAACCACACGGTGGGAATAGAGTACTGAAGAAGAAAGAACCCAGGTGTGGCCCTCGTCTTGGCTGTGACCCAGGCAGCCCTCTGCCCTTTGAGCCTCAGGTGCTGCACGTGAGGACAGAAAACAGAACTGCTCTCCAAACCCTGCTCACTTTATACAGCCATGGTGTGCCTTTAGGAACTCTTATGGCAGAGAGCGGACTTCTGCAACCATGATGTGCTTTTAGGGACTCTTAGAGCAGAGAGGAGACTTCTACTGCTATGATCTGCTTTTAGAGACTCATAGCAAAGACGGGACAAGGACTTCCACACCCGTGTTATGCTTTTAGGGACTCATGGCAGGAGACTGCTACATCCAAGATGTGCTTTAAAGGATTCCTCCCCGCCCCAGAACCCACCCTTGGTTTTTAGTCCCTGCCCTACCTACAGGCCAGGACCCCCCACTCACCACAGAGAACCGCCTCAGGCCAGATGAGGCAGGTGTTCTGACTGGGGCGGGTGACTGCTCTTCACAGTCTCAGACGCCACAGTGGCCGGGGTGCCTTCCTTCAGCTGCACACCCAGCTGGCGGTCATGGACCACCTGCTACACTGCCCAGGTCCTCATCAGTCTGTCAGCCACTGAGAGTGGGAAGCTCACGACAGAGTGACTGCAGGGCTGATAAAGTGAGCACCCTCTCCCCTCCTAAAGGGCCCCCAGAACAACCTCCCACCCAGGGAGAAGTGCTAAGGAGCAATATTTCCAGCCTCCATCTGTCTGAACCCCATGTTCTGGTTTTTGAAACAGATACGGGTGACACGTAACTGTACCTTTCAGGCACGCTAGTGTTGATTTGATACATGGATACGTCACAGTATGAGTACCCCGGGAATGTTCGCTAACACCTCTTGAGTCATCACATAATGACCGTTGCTTTATTGTGATGGGGCCAATTAAGATCGAGTCTTTCAGCAGCCTTGTAATTTATAATACAGCATTGTTGTCTGTGGTCACTCCACTGTGACCATGATCTGTTTGAAGGCATTTGTATCCAATTCCTAAAAATGTTATGGTGGCAGGTTTATTGGGATACTCTCAGGCTTCCCTGGTGGCTCAGACTATAAAGAATCTGCTTCCAGTGCTGGAGACCCGGGTTTCATCCCTGGGTCAGGAAGATCCCTTGGAGAAGGAAATGGCAATCCACTTCAGTACTCTTGCCTGGAGAATCCCATGGACAGAGGAGCCTGGATGGTGGGCTGCAGTCCATGGGGTCACAAAGAGTCGGACATGACGGAGTAACACTTTCACTTTCTTCACCTACCACCCAACAGCTCACTCAAAACTGTAGATGTGGTTTTTAGTATATTCACAAGAGTTTCCAACTAGCAATCTCAGAGCATTTTCATCACCCCAAAAAGCGACCCCATGCCTTAAACTCATCACCCATCGCCTCCAGCCCAAGGCAACCACTAGCTTGTTGTTTAGTCCCTCAGTCGTGTCTGACTCTTTGTGACCCCATGGACTGCAGCCCACCATCCAGGCTCCTCTGTCCATGGGATTCTCCAGGCAAGAGTACTGGAGTGGGTTGCCATTTCCTTCTCCAGGGGGTCTTCCCGAACCAGGGATCGAACTCACGTCTCCTGTATTGGCAGGTGGAGCCTTTATTGGTGAGCCACCAGGGAAACCCAACCACTAGCTTGCAGGATCTTAGCTCCTTGAGCAGAGATTTAACCCTGGGGCCATGGTAGTGAGGGCCCAGAGTCCTAACCACAGGACTGTCTGGGAATTCCCCATAATGTGGCTCTAAATGTTGGTATTTCCAGTGATTTGGGTTTTCCAGGTTTTTTTCTTTTTCTAAATTGAAGAATAGTTGATTTACAACTTATTAATTTCTACTGTACAGCAAAGTGATTCAGTTTTATATGTGTATATATATATATATATATATATATATATGAATATGTACTGTGCTCTGCTAAGTCAATTCAGTTGTATCCAACTCTTTGCAACCCCATTGACTAGCCTACCAGGCTCCTCTGCCCATGGGATTCTCCAGGTAGGACCTTGTTTATCCTTCAGTGTTTCATGATGATAAACAATTACGACTCTGCACGCAATCCCAATGTAGGGCTTGCTCCCCTCACCCACCAAGCAAAATCTCCCAACACCAGCTGGGCGTCCTGCAAGTCAGCTCAGTTCTGACACTATCCCACAGGTTGAGGACTCAGCCCTACAAAACTGACCCCCCCCCCGCCCCCCACCCGCACTTCAGACGCCAGTCAGAATCCCGGGTTGTTACCTGTGCTTCTGACCAACCGGCTGTAAGTCAGATATTCCCAAGATCCCCTCCTTGGGTTGGATTAACTTGCTAGAACAGGTCACAGAACACAAAGAAACGTTCCTGCTGCATCACTGGTTTCTTCTAGAACGTCACTCAGGACAGGAGAAGGGAGAGGAGCGCAGGGCAGGAAGTGGGGAAGGAGCCCAGTGCTTCCGTGCCCTGCCTGGAGAGCCTTCCTCACCTGCTCTCTTCACTTTCACACCGCAAGTGAGATCACGGCAGCTTGTGTGTGCAGATCATCAGAAAGGCAAAGCCCTTCTGAAAGGCCCTTCTGGATACCCGCGGTCTAGGGACTAACCCACAGTAAGTGTGGCTGCCGTTTTATCGAATGGCCTCAAAGAGCCAGACGTTGTTCCAAGACTTGATGCGAACTACCTTATTCCTACCACATATTAAAAGGGATTGTGCCGAGTTCTGTCGATTTGGCATCTGAGTCACTTCGAATTGAAGCCAGGTGCTCACGGGCCCAGGTAGAACGGTGGTGCGTGGGCCTGCAAATAGGGACGGTCTGAGGGCGGCCGGAGCTTGCAGAGCCCAAAGGCAGGACAGGAGATGAGACGCCGGCCTGGCGCTGAACCGTCCACTTGAGGGTGGGCATTTTCCCCCCACCGGAGCGGCCCCCTTGCTGCCATCCCGCCCCGCACACCCGGGACCTGCGTCGTGCCTTCACCAGGCTGCGGGAAGCGGCGCCTTAACTTCGGGGCAGGAAGGGGATACCTCAAGGCCAGGCGGAGCCCAGTGTCCAGAGGTGAGGACTGAGGCTGCAGGGCGGGGCGGGCCACAGGCTACAAGCCTCCACTTCCTCCTCCTCCCTTCCTGCCCTGACCTGTGGCCTCACGTCGGACTGGGAGAGGGGAATTCTTGCGTTTAAAGTCCAGCAGGTGGAAGGTCCCAGGGCTGGGACACCTGGGTCCCTTGGCAGCATCCGCAGATATGACCGGGGCCGGCGGGGGCCTCCAGGCCTGGGGGAGCCTGGTGCTACTGGTGAGTCTGAGGGGAAGGGATGCTGGGGTCCCAGAACGCCGGCCCCGCAGGGGGCGGGGCTGACCATTCCCTGGAAAACAGGCTTCCGGATTGGGGGAGGTTCCTAGGGAGGCTTACACACACCTGGTCTCTCACGATCCTGCTGTGTTTGCTGTGGAAGTAAACGTTGGTCATTGGCAAGACTCAGGTATTTTATAAAGAGAAGGGAGTCAGACCCAGGCCCTCCCCCCTCAGACCGGGGGGTCCAGGCCCCCCGCCCCTCCTCCCTCAGACCCAAGACTTCCAGATCCTCAGCCTTTTCTCCCTAAAACCCAGGGGTGCAGACCCCTAGCCTCTCCTCCCTCAGATCAGGGGTCCAGGCCCCAGCCTCCTGCCTCAGATTGGGTGACAGCTTCCTGGTTCCCAGACCCAGTCTCTTCCTTCGTTCCCAGCCTGTTGATCCCTGCCCTTGATCTTCCAAGGCCATATTTTTCAGGAAGTGAAACCACTCAGTTTATCTCAGCACCTTATGCTTGAAGCCAACCCCAGCTCCTGGGTCCCTGGAGTCCCGCCCCTGCCTCACCACCCCGCTCCCCCTCCCCAACACACACACCCCCCCAGGGCAGATGGAAGGTCGTGGGGGTGACTTTGTCGGGGCCCGGCCTGGGGGAGGAGGTGCGGTGCCCTGTTCCTGCCCTCCTGGAGCACTGGCTCAGAGGGGCCAGGGGCACTCGGGGAGGTCACTGGCCGGCCGTCCCACCTGGGGTGAAGCGAGGTGAGCCTCAGAGTCTGATTCTCCCCTCTGGGCTGTCTCCAGGGCCTGTGCAGCTGGACAGGCGCCAGGGCGGCTGGTGAGTGACCCCTGCCTGAGTTCACAGCCCACACAAAGCCACCGCACCTCGACGCCCACGAGCTTTGTGGCGGGGCGGGGGCCGGTGGGGAGGTGTCTCTATGGAGGACAAAGTGGCCACGGCAGGTGCCCGTGGGAACGGTCCTTTCCGGACACGGGGCAGGAGCCAGGGGTGGTAGAAGGGACAGGACTCTCCGCCTCTGCCGGGAAGCTGGCTGCAGAGGCCCAGACCAGCATCGCTACAGAAATCCCACCGAAAAGTGGGATCTAGATCCTTGTCACTCAAGTGTGATCCATGCATGGGCAGCGGCCCCCGAGAGCTGACTGTGCGTGCAGAGCCTCCGTCCCACCCCGGGCCCCTGAGTCAGAACCCGACTGTAACGAGACCCCCGGGGATGTGCTTGCACGCTGAGTCTCGGGAGGCGCTGATCGGGACCAAGCGCCCACATCTGTCTTCCAGGCCCGTCACTGAGACAGGCCTGGGAGCTTGCCCTGAGGGTCAGACATGCCCAGTGACTCTCCCCACCCCCTTCCCTCCTCCCCACTCCCCTGCTCACACCCTGTCCTTCTTCCTAACTTCTCAGCCTCCAGCCCCGTCAGGAACCTCACTGTGGAGGCTCAGACCAATAGCTCCATCACCCTGAGGTGGGAGGCGCCTGGAGAGTCTGACCCTCAGGTCTACTGGATCTGGTGGACTGGTGGCCATAATGCAACTGGGTCTCAAAACACAACAAATACCAGTGTCACAGTGGAAGGACTTGAAGCCGGGACCTTGTACGAATTTTGTGTGTGCGCAGTACAGGATGGACTCAATTGCTCCTGGGTGCCTCTCAATGCCAGCACAGGTGAGAGGCAGCCGTCATTCACACTGGTTTGTGTTTTTTAATGGGAGGTGACAGATGGTGGTGGAGAGTTGACAGGAGAATGTGGCACACTTCCTCGCCCAGGTTCCCTTTGGGCCACAATGAGCAGGGGATGAAGAAGGACTATCCATGGGGCTCTGAGTGGGGATTAGTCAGGGTTCTCAACTAAAGAATACAGAGCACAATACTCGGGAGAATCTTCCTTAGCAACCAGGGATGCGGGCAGAAGCACATTACCTGAGCTCTGGGGTGGGGTGTTAGGTACTGTGGAATGTGGATACGCTGACCCTCTGACCCTTTTTCTCCTAGTTCCCAATGGTGTCAGAGCCTTGAGTTTGGAGGCTCAGACCATGAGCTCCTCCACCACCCTGACACCGACAGCCATGCCCACTCAGTGTACACGCTGAAGCTTGGGAGACACTAGTCTAGACCGTGTGCCCCTCATGTCCTGGGCCAGGAGCTGGGGAAGGCCTGGGAGCTCACCTTGAGGGTCAGACACGTGCAGTGACTCTCCCCGCCCCTGCTCACCCCAAATCCTTCTTCCTAACTTCTCAGCCCCCAACACAGTCAGGAGTCTGACTGTGGAGACTCAGACCAACAGCTCCATCACTCTGCGCTGGGAGGCGCCTAACGGCCCTGAACCTGAGAACTACTGGGTCCAGTGGACTGGTGATGGTAATGCAACTGGGTCCCAAAACACAACAAATACCACTGTCACAGTGGAAGGACTTGAAGCTGGGACCTTGTATGAATTCTCTGTGTTCGCAGTAAAAGATGGAGTCAGTAGCTCCTGGGTGCTTCTCAACGGCACCACAGGTAAGAGGCAGCCGCTATATGTATTGTTTTTGTTTTTTTTAATGGGAGGTGACAGACGGTGGTGGAGAGTTGACAGGAGAACGTGGCACACTCCCTCGCCCAGGGTCCCTTTGGGCCAAATAAGCAGGGGATGAAGAAAGAATACGTGCCCTGCAAGAAGAGAAGCCAGCACAGTGAGAAGCCTGCACACTGCAGCCAAGAGTAGACCCCACTCGCTGCAAATAGGGAAAGCCTGCTTGCAGCCATGGAGACCCAGTGTAACCATAGATTCGTTAATTTATTAATTACAGCGGGGCTAGTGGTAAAGAATCCACCTGCCGGTGCAGGATACACAAGAGACGTGGGTTCGATCCCTGGGTCGGGAAGATCCCCTGGAGAAGGAAACGGCAACCCACTCCAGTATTCTTACCTGGGACATTCCATGGACAGAGGAGCCTGGTGGGCTACGGTCCATGTCGGACATGACTTGAGCACACACGTGAGACACACACACACACCAGAAAGACCAGAGTCAGCAGCTGCATCTGGAAAGCTGACATGTCTGGAAGTGAGAGTGTTCTGTCCCTGGGGCAGCCTGTGACAGACGATGTAGGGTCTGGTGGTGGGCGGGACCCAGGGCTGTAGACCCCGGACAGAGGGCCTGAGCAATCCTGGCCCCCCACCCCCGGCCACTTTTCTGCAATCTGCACTTCTTAGCAAGCAGACGCCTTCCCATGCTTGGGTATTTCTGCTTTGCTCTGAGGAGGAGACTGGGGCACCACGGGTGTGGGGTGGAGGGCAGGGGTCCTTGGGGATCCAGCCCCTTCAGTCTCTATCCTCGCTTCTCAGCTCCCACCGAGGTTATGGACCTGCAGAAGCAAAATCAGACCAACAGCTCCATCACCCTCTGGTGGGAGGCCCCTGCAGACCCACGGCCCCAGTTCTATGTATACTGGGTCCAGTGGGTCAGCAGAGGCCATCCGCAGAGGAAGCAAGATCCCCAAGGACAGCAGGACATCCAGACGAGCAGGACCAACGGGACTTGCTATACGGTGGAGGCACTGGTGCCCGGGACTCGGTACCGCTTCAGTGTGTGGGCCGAGAGCAACGGTGTACACGGTTACAAACAGAGCCTCAATGCATCCACGGGTGAGATGGGGCTCCCTTTTACCTGGTGGTGGTGGGGGGTTAGGTCAGGCCTGGGGGCAGTGAGAGGTGAGCGGACTCCAAATCCCATCAGGCCATGGGGTCATGGTGTCATGTGTTGCAGTGACACGGACGGTCAAAGGACTCATGGGAGTTGTAGCCTGTGGAGACCTGTGGCCTGGCCACGTGTGGACAACAGATAGTGAGGGGTGAAGAGGTATTCTGGTTTGGGGGAAGGAAAGGACGCGCTGGTTCTCAGAGAACCGGCCTGACTGGTGGGGAGCGGGGCAGTGGGAAGTCCCCCCGGATGGAGCCCCCTGACGCCTCTCATCCTCCTGCACACAGCCCCGGATCCTGCCAACATCGTCTCCTGTGTCATCACCTCGGGGGGCCACGAGGTCATCCTGAACTGGTCCTGCCCCCAGGGAGGCCACGAGGCCTTTGAACTGGAGGTTGAGGGGCAGCCGGGCCCCCAGAACAGGTCCTCCTGTGGGAGTGCCGTGAAGGTGTCGTTACGCAGGCCGGCTCAGCCCCACTCAGCCACCGTCACGACCGTCTGGGATGAAATGAGGGCCCCGTCTGCCTCGGTGGCCTGCCGCGCGGAGAGCGGGCATGCAGGTGAGCGGAGCCCCGGGGACAGGGGACTCACGACCTTCTCCCCAGACCTCTTCAGGCCCTGCTCTGAGGCAGGCCCGCCCGCCTGGGGGGTCCTTTATGCTTGTGTTTTGTCTCCTACTCTCTTTAAAACAGCCCTGTTGAGATGTGATCCCTATAACGTACGACAGTTCACCCACTGAAAGGGTGCAACCCAATGGCTGCTGCATTCGCGGTATTTGCAGCCATTGTTGCCATCAGTCTTAGAACGTTTTCATCATCCCGTTAAGAAAAGTTGTCCCCTTAAGCCTTGTTGTTCAGTTGCTCAGTCGTGTCCGACTCTTTGAGACCCCATGAACCGCAGCACGCCAGGCCTCCCTGTCCATCACCAACTCCCGGAGTCCACCCAAACTCATGTCCATTGAATCGGTGACCCCATCCAACCATCTCATCCTCTGTCGTCCCTTCTCCTCCCGCCTTGAATCCCTCCCAGCATCAGGGGCTTTTCTAGTGAGTCGGCAGTTCGCATCAGGTGGCCAAAATATTGAAGCTTTAGCTTTAGCATCAGTCCTTCCAATGAACACTCAAGGTTGATTTCCTTTAGGATGGACTGGATTGCTCTCCTTGCTGTCCAAGGGACTCTCAAGAGTCTCCTTTAAGCCTGTTACCCCCTGACTTCCCCCGCCCCCCACCATCACCCCTGACTTCCCCATCCCCCACCATTACCCCTGTCTTCCCCAGCCCCCCACCATCACCCCCGACTTCTCCCATCCCCCACCATCACCCCCCAACTTCCCCAGCCCCCCACCATCACCCCCTGACTTCCCCAGCCCCCCACCATCACCCCCCGACTTCCCCAGCCCCCCACCATCACCCCCAACTTCCCCAGTCCCCCACCATCACCACCCGACTTCCCCAGTCCCCCACCATCCACCTGATTTCCCCAGTCCCCCCACCATCACCCCCTGACTTCCCAGCCCCCCACCATCACACCCGATTCCCCAGCCCCACCATCACCCCCCGACTTCCCTGGCCCCCCACCATCACCCCCCGACTTCCCCCACCCCCACCATCACCCCCCGACTCCCCCTGTCCCCCACCAACCAGCTGTTGATGCCCTCTAACCCACACGTGTCTCTCTAGATCTGCCCCTCCTGGATCTGTCCTAGAATACACTCAGGCAGTGTGTGGTCCTTCGTGACTGGTTTCCCTCACTTAGTGTAATGCTTTTAAAGCTCATCCGCTGTTCTGATGTTGCTTCGTTGCTTTTTAATTTGTTTTCGACTGTGCTGGGTCTTGGTCGCTGCAAGGGCTTTTCTCCAGTTGTGGGGGGCGGGGCTCCTCTCTAGTTGGGGTGCGCCAGTTTCTCGCTGCGGTGGCGTCTCTTGTTGCAGAGCACAGGCTCTGGGGCGTGTGGGCTTCAGGAGCTGTGGTACGTGGGCTCAGGAGTCGCAGCTCCTGGGCTCTGGAGCGCAGGCTCAGTAGTTGTGGCGTACGGGCTTAGCTGCTTCGAGGCCTGTGGAATCTTCCCGGACCAGGGATCGAACCTGTGTCCCCTGCACTGGCAGGCGGATTCTTACCACGGAGCCACCAGGGAAGCCCCCTGAGCAACTGATGACTTTTGAGGAGCAACTGGGGAACTAAGGGGCTGTGGGGCGAGGTTTGATCGGTGGGAGGTGGGGGCGCGTTCTCCTCTCCCTCCTCTGCCCTCGAGTCTACCCCGCGGGCCTCTGATCTCAGTCTGGGGGACTTGGGACGGCAGGAACGCAGCCCCGGGCTCTAACAGCCCCCACCCCGCCTTCCCCAGGGGTCATTGCCGGTTCCGTGGTCGGCGTCCTCCTGTTGCTCGTTCTGGTGGGCCTGCTGGTCTTCTTCCTGAAGAGGTGAGACTCCGCGCAGGGCTCACGGGGCACCTGGAGGGGGGCCCGGGGGACAGACGGGGACCCCTGCTCCAACCTCGTTCCCCGAGCCTTTCCTCCCCCTGTCCTTTTCCCAGGCATAGGAAGAGGGAGAAGAAAACCGCACCCGAGGATCTGCAGATCAGGTGAGCTGGTCTGGGGAGCACACCAGTGACTCGCTGCCAGGTCAAATCCAGTTGGCCACCGGACAGGTCAGAGGGCAGGACTAGGGGACCCGCCTGCACACGCCTCGAAGGCCCAGCCCCCTGTGGCAGGGACCATCATGCCTCCACCGCTGCCCGCTCCCTAAGCGGTCCGGGCCGGTGGCTACAGAACGGTTTCAGTCTCCACTCTGGGAGTCCCGCTCATTCATCCAACAGCACGTCCACCGAACCCCTGTTGAGAGTCAGGCACTGTTGGAGGAAGCAGCGACGGAAGCAAAGATTCCTGCCCTTGTGGAGCTTATGTTCCAGCACAAGGACTTCCCTGCTGGTCCGGGGGTTGGAACGCCAGGCTTCCACTGCAGGGCACACGGGTTAGACCCCTGGTCGGGGATCTAAGATCCTTCAGGCTTCGAGGCACAGCCAAAAGCAAACACACGTGCACACAGGAAGCAGAACAAGTTGATGAAGGCCCTGATGGTTCCGTGGAGACAAATAGGGTGAGAGGTGGGGCTGAGAAGAATAGGGGAGCAGTATTTTAAATAGGGTGTCCAGGAGCAGCCTCACTCAGCAGATGACTAAGAGAAAACCATTTGAGGACAGACCTGAAGCGAATGAGGGGAAGAGCCCTGTGCCCACCTGGGGAAAAGACATTCCAGGCGGAGGCCCTGAGGCAGTTCCCCTCTTGGGGTGTTGGGAGAACAAGGCGTGTCTCTGAGGCTGAGCAGAGTGTGGGTGAAGGGAGGCGGGTAGGAAGTGGGGTTGGAGAGGTATCAGGTGGGGTCAGATGAGAGTGAAGACTTTGCATTTTATCTGGAGATCACAGTGTTTGTAAGGTTTTGAGTAGACCCGTGATACAGTTAAGAAGCAAAGGCAAAAAAGCAGGGAAGCAGCAAGATGTGTTTAATAATGCAGACGTTGTTAAGCCTTAGAGCAGGAAGCGGTTAGAGGGAATCAGATTCAAGATGTCATCTGAGTGTTTAAACAGCAGATCTGGTTCAAGATTGGATGTGTTGGTGTGGAGCTCAGAGAGGGCTCAGGAGTGACCCCACGGCATTTAGGCTGAGCCCCAGGAAGGCTGGAATCGCCACGACTCGAGGTGGAATGTCTATGGTGGGGGCAGGTTTGGGGGAAAAGTGTCAGGAACTCAGCGGTGGACACACTACTTTGAAATGCTTGTTGGATGTGCGGGTGAAGGCAAAGATGAACAAGCCGTATGAACTTTATGAACAAGCATAAAGTTCTGCAGTTCAGGAGAACATTTGTGCAGATGTCTTCATCACTCTGGGTCAATCGTCATTAAATCTCTTCATTAGAACAGTCCCCAGGGATTAACAGAGGAGAGTCAGGGCAAGGAGTTAAGGAAAGCCGGGAGACCAGCTGTGAGGTTGTTGTTCAGTTGCTCAGTGGAGTCCGACTCTGTCACCCCATGGGCTGCAGCATGCCAGGCTCCCCTGTCCTTCACTACATCCAAGAGTTTGCTCAAACTCATGTCCATTGACTTGGTGATGCCATCCAACCATCTCATCCTCTATGTCCCCTTCTCCTCCTTCCCTCAATCTTTCCCAGCATCAGGGTCTTTTCCAACGAGTCAGTTCTTCACATCAGGTGGCCAAGGTATTGGAGTTTCAGCTTCAGCATCAGTCCTCCCAATGAATATTCAGGACTGATTTCTGTTAGGATTGACTGGTTTGATCGCCTTGCTGTCCCTGGGACTCGTGGGCACAAAAAGAAAGAGGGGATGGCCACCAGAGGTAGGTGCCTGAGGAGGAGTAAATACAGGTGTGGGGGACGACGATGCCCAGCTTCTCCTTCGCCATAGAATCTGTCCTGGCCAGCATCCTGCCTCCAGTCACCCTCTGACCTCTCCCCCCGACCCTGTGTCCATTATACGGCACCTGCAACACATCTCTGCACCCGCTGGATTCCAAGTCTGGTCCCGCCTATAGGTCGAGCATTTTGCCATCCTCCACCTGGGTGTGCATGTTTGCATGTCCCAGCGACGACCCTCGGGCACTCGCGGGTGGAGATTCCTGGAAGCTGGTGGGAAACAGGTCTGAAGCGCAGGACAGGGAGAAATAGGGACTGGAGATTTAGAAATCGCAGATGAAGATGAAGCTACAGAAGTGGTCAAACCCCATGAGAAGCGTGTGTCCAGTGGGAAAGGGGGACTCGAGGACGGACTCCCGGGAACGCCCCCCTTTTAGGATGGATGGAGGGTGAGGGGCCCACCGAGGAGGAGGAGCAGCGGGCAGAGAGGCCGGTGGTGGTGCCAACCAGGAGAGGGTGGATCCCGAAAAGAAGTGCCATCAGCGGCGCCAAACTCTGCGGAGCACTGACTCGAAGGATGGCCTGAGAGGCGGCCTTTGGAACTGGAGATAAGGAGGCAAATCAGATAGGGGACTTTGAAAACAGTCCTTGTTCCCCTGAAGTCGTGGTGCAGACAGCAGGCTTCGGTGATGGGTGGGAAGGAAGCAGAGAAAACCGGCCTGCCTGAGGAGCCTGAACGCAAAGGGGCGTTTTCGTCCGTCTCGTCGTTGTGTGGGTATGATGAGGCCACTGGGTCTGGAGACACACCATGCGTAGGCAGTGTCCTGCACGCACAGATCCCAGCGAGGGTCACATGTCACACCAGGCAGGGCCACACAGACACAGACCAGGGTCGGCTGGGAGGCGGGGGACCCCCAAGGAAGAGGCTGTATCCTGGTTTTCATTCGGGAAAGTGGGCAGTGCACGCCAAACTAGTTCAACTGGAATCACCTCAGCGGACCCTGAGGTCTGTTCCCTGTTGCTGGTGGCAGTCTGAGCAGACGGCCCAGCATGTGTGGTCCTGAAAGGGGCAGTGGTGTGGGTGTGCAATTTAATCAGCTCGTCAGGAAGGAGAACTGGAGAGCTCCCTGGCGTCCGGTTCACCGCCAGGGCCAGGTTCAGTCGCGGGCCGGGGATCTCCTGCAGGCCACGCAGCTCGGCCAAATGAATAAATACAAACGAAAAGTGTAAAAATAAACCAAAAACCAATTACGTTAAAAAAAAAAAAAAAGAAAAACAAGAAAAAACAAAACGAGGACTGAACTGGTGAGCCTCCAGCCAGGGACTCAAAACCAAGTCTGGACCACTGTCCTTGTAGCACTGCACTCCAAGGGAGGGGGCGTGGGCCCCTGAGGTGGGAACCCCGCGAGCTGGCGGGACGCTTTTTATTTTTGGCTGTGCCGCGTCTCAGCTGCCCTGTAGGCTTTTCTGCGGTTGCAGAGCGCAGGCTTCTCACCGCGGTGACGTCTCTTGTTGCCGGGCACCAGGGATCGAACCTGTGTCCCCTGCATTGGCAGGCGGGTTCTTTACCACTGAGCCCAGAGGAAGCCCCAGAGGATTCCTTTTTTCAGTTCGAAAGTGAGAGTAGCATGTTCACACACGAACGGGGAGGAGAGGGAAGACCCACGCAGGGCCACAGGGGATTGGGGCCTAGACATGGGCAGAGGCCCCAAAAGGGCAGAGGAACACCTCTCCCTCTTTTTGAGTCAAGACAAATCCCAAGGAACTTCCCTGGTGGTCCAGGGGTCCCAGTGCAGCGGGCCTGGCTTCCATCCCTCCTCAGGGAACTTGATACCACACGTCACAACTAAGACCCAGCATAGCCAAAAAACAAACAAGCAAATTTGATTGTGGTAAAAAGACAGACAACCTGTAATTCACCACTGCAGACTGTTTTTAACTGTCCAGTTCAGTGGCCCTAAATCCACTCCCATTGTTGTGCAACCGGCACCATCATCTATCCATAGAACTCTAAAAAAACACACAGCTTTGTTTATTTAGGCCAAGTTGCATGACTTGTGGGACCTTGGTTCCCCAGTCAGGGATCAAACTGGCACCCTTGGCAGTGAAAGTTTGGAGTCCTAACCACTGGACTGCCGGGAGAGTTCCCTAGAG
Organism: Cervus canadensis; assembly: GCF_019320065.1. Lineage (NCBI taxonomy): Eukaryota > Metazoa > Chordata > Mammalia > Artiodactyla > Cervidae > Cervus > Cervus canadensis. Next base: position 13,741,340 of record NC_057403.1, on the reverse strand, counting down.
AACTCTCTTCACCTGGCAAAAATGAAACTCTGTACCCAGTAAACACTAACTCCCCATTTCCCCAATCTCCCCAGCCCCTGAAACCCCCTTCTACTTTCTGGTTGTATGAGTTTGATGACTAGCTGCCTCATATAGATGGAATCGTATTTGTCCTCTTGTGACCGGCTCATTTCACTCAGCAGCAGGCCCTCATGTTCATCCATGTTGTCTTATGGGTCAGAATTTCCTTCCTCCTTAAGGATGAATAATATTCCACTGTATACATAGACCACATCTTCTTGATCCATTCATCTATCAATGGACACTTGGTTTGCTTTCACTTTTTAGCTACTGTGAATAATGCGGCTATGAACACGGGTGTACAAATATCTGAGACACTGCTTTCAATTCTTTTGGGTGTATACCCACAGACGGATTGGATGAATGAGAAACAAAATCCCTAATGCAAAAGATGTCTGCACCTCCCATGTTCATAGCAGCAGTATCCACCATAGCCAAGATATGGTAACAACCTGGATGTCCATCAGTGGATGAATGAACAGAGAAGATGTAACATACATAGATGCTAGAATATTACTGAGCCATAAAAAAGGAATGAAATGATGTCATTTGTGACACCACGGATGGACCTTTAGGGCATTATGCTAAGTGAGATTAGTCAGAGGAGGACAAATACTGTATGATGTCACTTACATGTGGAGTGGTCGAGGGAATTCCCTGGTGGTCAGTGCTTTTACTGCCAGAGGCTTGGGTTCAATCCGTGGTCAGGGAACTAAGATCCTGCAAGCTTTGTGGCATGGTAAAAAAAAAAAAAAAGAAATTTTAAATTAAACCTCAGACTTATACAGAGGACCCAGTGGTGGGTGCCAGAGGCAGAGGGTGACATGGGTGAAGGAGGATAAAAGGTCCAAACTTCCAATTATAAGATAAGTAAGTCCTGGGGTGGTAAAAAAAAAAAAAAAGCAAAATCCTCTCCTTTTATCCCAAGAACATGCGGTTAAAGGTGGTTCAACCGACTCACCCCTCTCCTCCCGCAGGTTCCCAGGGGACATCCTGGCAGAAGACTTTGCCCAGCACGTCTGGAAAAATGAGAGGGACAGCAACTATGGCTTTGCCGAGGAGTACCAGGTGGGGTGAGCCGGGCCCCACGCGCCCACCAGCCCCTCCCGCCCCTGCGGGGCTGAGCTGAAGCAGGCACGCCCAGCTGGGTGGCTCACATAGAAATCCTCAGCCACGATCGGCCACCTTTTTGACTCTCACGCTGGTGTCCGGTAGCCGGGTCCCTCCGCTCTCGCCTGCCCCCACCCCGGGCCCCTTTCTTCCAGCAGCCGTCTCAGACGCCCCCGGGGGCGGTGGGCACACGCCTCCTATCTCTGTGGGTGCTGCAGAACTCCGAGGGGCAAGGGGTGAGTGGGTGGCGCCACGGGGCTGGCCCCGGGTCGGGGTGGGCCGAGGAAATCCAGCGCCCGTGCACCCTCCCCTTCCTCCGCCCCCAGCAACTGGCCCTGGAGGACCTCGGCCAGTCCCAGATGGTGGCCTCAGCCCCGGAGAACAGCGCCAAGAACCGCTACAGGAACGTGCTGCCCTGTGAGTCTCGAGCCTCTGCCGTTCTCGCCCGCGTCGGCGGGCAAGAACGGCAACACCCAACACGAGGCAACACCCTCGTCCCTTGTTCCCCTCGAGAGATAAAGCCCCTGCCCCCGTGAGCGGGGAGCCCCTCGGCCGGCTCCTCCCGACGGGGTCCCTCGCCCCCCTCCCAGCTCCTTGTGTCCGCCCGTCCCCGCCTTCCCCGCTCCCTCCGCGGCGCTAACTCCAGCGTCTCCCCTTAGACGACTGGTCCCGTGTGCCCCTGCGGGCCCTCCTCGGACAGCCCGGCTCCGAGTACATCAACGCCAGCTTCATCCCCGTAAGGCTGGGGTCAGGCTGGGCTCGGGAGCCTCGGAAGGTAAGGGCTGGGGGCAGGGGGGACCTGACCCGCCTGCCTCCCTCCACCAGGGTCTCTGGAGCTCCCGGGAGTTCATCGCGGCCCAGGGCCCCCTGCCGCAGACTGTGGGCGACTTCTGGCGCCTGGTGTGGGAGCAGCAGAGCCACACCCTGGTCATGCTGACCAACTGCGTGGAGTCCGGCCGGGTGAGGGGAGCCCCGGGCCCCGGGCTGGGGGGGCCGCCCTCCAGGCTCCAGCCTGTGATCCTGCCCCAGACACGGGTCCCGGGGAGGACCCTGACCCAACCTCGGGGGTTCCCAGCACGACTGCACCCCTCCCGCCTCCCCCAGTCCACCCGCTGGGCCTCGTATGGGGCGAAGCTGCTCTGGAAGACCTGAGGAGGGGGGAGGCCTCCTGGCTGGGGTGGCTCTCCACTTGGTTCGCGGGCCGGGGCGAGTCCCCGATGCTGAAAGCCAGAGCCACCCGCGGGGGTGCTCCGGGGGAGGGTCTCCGCAGCCGCCTGTACCCTGACCCACCCCCGTCTCCCCCCAGGTGAAGTGTGAGCATTACTGGCCTCTGGACGCCCAGCCCTGCACCCATGGGCCCCTGCAGGTGACCCTGATGGGGGAGGAGGTGACAGAGAACTGGACTGTCCGAAACCTGACGCTCCGCCATGTAAGCCCCGCCGCCCTCGTCTGGCGGTTCCTCCCCCCTCCCGAGCCCCATCGCTCCCACCAGGGACCTCTGGGGGCCCCAGCGGTGCCCCCACGCATCAGAAACCGGCCCCGGACTGAGGTCCCCTCAACCCCTGCCTCTAGGAGCAACAGAAGAAGACTTTGCCCGTGCGTCAGTTCCACTACGTGACCTGGCCAGACCACGGTGTGCCCCACTCCCCAGACCCTTTGCTGGCCTTCTGGAGGATGCTCCGGCAGTGGCTGGACCAGACGGTGGGGGGCGGGCCTCCGATCGTGCACTGCAGGTGAGGAGGGGCCGGACCCCTGCCCTGCGCCTCAGAATCCGGCCCCTCGGGTCCTTCGGGGACTTGTGGAGGAGACCAGGAAGGCATGCAGGAGATGGAGGCAGGAGGTGAAGGGGTGGTGGTGCAGGTTGCGAATGAGGATGAAGATGAAGGCATGGGAAAGGAGGGAAAAGAAATAAAGGAGGCAGCGGCATGGGCGGGGAGGAGCGGTGAAGGACAAGAGGGAGAAATGGCCAGAGGTCTTAAGAAATGTTTAAAACACCTCCTTGGGGAAACTCCCTGGTGGTCCAGTGGTTAGGACACGGTGCTTTCACTGCCAAGAGCCGCGTTCATTCCCCTGGTCGGGGAGCTAAGACCCCACAAGTCTCACGGCTTGGCAAAATAATAACAATAATAATAATTTAAAAATTAAAATGGCTCATTTTATGTTTAAAGAAAAATGACTGGCTTGGGAGCTCATCTGCTCTGTCTGAACCCCAGCTGGTCACTGACCAGCTGAGTGTCCTGGGACAGTGGGCTTCACCTCACTCACCACATTGCCCTCTCTGTATAGTGGACACACTCAGCTGACAGCTCCTACTTCTGAAGGGTGGGACAAGTGCACAGAAGACATGAGGCATCCGGAACGGGGCCTCGCAGATAGAACTGTGTGCAGTCATTGCTTATTACTTCCCACTTGCACCGTAGCCTCCAGAATAGCCCCGCTAAATACCCGACCCCTGGGTACTCCAAAGACAGAGCCTTCCAGTCAGCGGGGGCTCCCGGCGCCCCCATGGCCTGACGCCTCCTTGTCCCTGCCTAGCGCCGGTGTGGGCCGCACGGGCACCCTCATTGCCTTGGATGTGATGCTGCGGCAGCTGGAATGCGAGGGTCTCGTGGGGCCCTTTGGCTACGTGAAGAAGATGCGGGAGAGCCGCCCGCTGATGGTGCAGACCGAGGTGAGGGGCGTCCCCGGGCCCGGCTGGGTGGGCAGGCGGGCAGGGAGAGCTGGCCCGAGGCTCAGGAGGGCGCCTCCCGCCCTGCTCTGTCTCCAGGCCCAGTACGTGTTCCTGCACCAGTGCATCCTTCGGTTTCTGCAACAGTCAGCCGCAGCGCAGGCTCAGAAGGGGGCCACCTATGAGAACCTGCTGATGGAGAATACAGCTGCTACAGAGGCCTGAGCTGTGGGAGGGCTGAGACCCCCGCCCTTCTAGACAGACTCTGCACCTCTGCTTCAGCCCAGATGCCTGGGCCCCATGGGACAGCTGAGCACCGGGGTCCCAGACTCCCGGGCCCTGAAGGAAGTGAGGGGACCGGCAGCCTAGATTCCTACTTCCTGGAGAGGGGGTGAGCCCTGATCCTGGATTTCCAGTTCCTTGAAGAAGGAGAGGGATTCGGTCCAGGAGTCTCTTGGTTTTTGTTTGAGGGAGGAGGAGGAAGTAGGGTCTCAAGGAAACAAGCTGAATTCTGAGGAAGAAAGGAAGTAATGAGGCTCCAGAATTCTGGCCACCTGAGGAATAAGGGTGGGCAGGGACCTGTCCGTCTTTTGCTCCAGAAACCAAATCAGTCTTCAAGAATCTGAGGTTTCCCCTTACCCTGCTGCCTGTACATATTTTTTTCTTTTATCCCATAACTTATTAAATCACTATTTTCCCCAGAGACACCCATCCCCGCAGTGGATTTCTGGGTCTGGAAATAATATTGAGGTGGGTTCCTGATGTACAGGTACTGAGGCAAACATCCCAGGAAGGTAGCTAGGGGGATTCACCGTTGGCACCTGAAAATGTAGGTTTGGACAGTTGAGTCTCTCTGAGAAGGCCCAGGGTGTGGGCAACGTGGGCTCCGTGCCCTGAGCTGGGAGCATGGAGGCTTGCCTTCTGGGCCTAGCCCTAGTGGAACTTAGAGGGTGGAGTGAGGCCAATTTGCTGGTGAATTTCAGGCTTAGTCTCCTGTCTGGATATCTGAAAACCCTGGCCTCCGGAGAGGGTCTTCTGGGTCCTAGAACCCGGTATCCTGGAGCCCGGAGTGTCTCTTTGGGCAGCCGCGGAGTCTGAGGTGGAGAGAAGCGGGCTGGATGCCAGGATGGCTAGACTAGAAGGCAGAAAATCCTCCGGACCAGGATAAATATCCGTGGGCGCCCTGGTGGTTCCAGGCTCGGGGGCTAGACGAGGGGCAGGGCTGCCTCTCCACCTACGGAACATGCACGCGCGCGCGCGCACACACACACACACACACACACAGAGGCTCTCTCTCACATTCACATACGAAGGCGCACACGCGCACACACCGGGGTGGCTCCATTCGGCCGCGCCCCCGCCCCGCAGCGCTCCGCGATCAGCACTGGGGACAGCGCCAGTCACCCGCGTGCGGGGGCGGGGTCCGGGCGGGGCCGGCGCCTCTGTGTCTCTCCGAACGGTCCTGTCTAGCCGCCGAACAGGTAGGAGCCGCTGGGACCCCCTCCCCAAGCTCCATGCTCATTCCCATCCCTAGAGAGATGGTGTGTGTGTGTGTGTGTGTGTGTGTGTGTGTGTGTGTGTGTGTGTGTGTGTGTGTGTGTGTGTGTGTGTGTGTGTGTGTGTGTGTGTGTGTGTGTGTGTGTGTGTGTGTGTGTGTGTGTGTGTGTGTGTGTGGTGGAGGGGATACCGGGGGAGACCAACAGATGGAGGGGGAGGGCTGGAGCCTGATTCCGAGAGAATGGGACTTAGAGACAGGTGTGAAGACAAAGAGCCACTAGGAAAGGAGGCGCAGGCGGGGGAGAGGGTGCGAGACCTCGGTAGACGGGGACCAGACAGCAGGCAGAGGCCAGCCAACCCAGACGGGGGAGCGGCGAGAAGCCGATGGGGAGATGGACAGAAATAGGGAAGGCGTCGGTTTGGAGAGGAATAGAGGCCCAGTCGGTCACGAGGACAGGTGTGAAGACAGAGCTCGGGGCGCGCGGGCGAGATAAACAGACTGTAAAGGATGCGGGGGCCCAGCCAAGGCAGCAGGGCAGCCGCCCGCCGCCCACATTCCCCGCAGGAGTGGGAGACGGAGGGCAGCCTGAGTCTTCACGCCCCGTTCCGGGGCAGGTGTGGAGGGAAGAGCCAGCTGCGGGCGCGAGCACGGACCGGCAAGGCCGCGTCGTCCCCAGCTCCGCCTGTCTCGGGTGTCTGGGTCTGGGGTCCCAGGCGGAACAGGGCTCCCAACCAGCTCGGGCCTCCGGGACTCCACTGGTGTGCGTAAGCCCCACCCGTTGTCTTAGCAACAGGCCGTTGCCGGGGCAACCAGCACTCCCTTCACCCCGCCCGAGCTGAGCCAGCCGTTGCTTTGGGCAACCCGGCGCGCCGGTTCCCACGCCCGTCTTAGCCCACGACTGGTTCAGGCCCCGGGGAAGGGCAAGGAAGGAGCAGAAGTCATCGGGACTGGATTCCTGGGCGGCCTAAAGGGAGGGGGCGTCCCTTTGGACAGGAACATGGTCCCGGAACCCACGCCTAGCCTCCGCCCTCCATAGCAGAAAGGCTAAAACTACAACTCCCAGCACGCCTCGCGGTAGCCTATCGGTTCCTACACGGCCGGCTGCCCAGGGGGCCGATGGGAGTTGTAGTTCTTTGTTGTTCGGGGGGCTCAATGGACTCACGGGGTGGTTGGGGTTGGGGGTGGGGGGGCGGTGCTAGGGCGTTTGCGTGCCTCCGCAGGAAAAACCATAAGACCCCGCCGTCATGTTCCCGGAGCCCCCAACACCCGGGCCTCCAGCGCCCGACACGCCTCCTGACTCGAGTCGCATCAGCCATGGCCCTGGTGAGCGAGACCCGGGGTGGAGTAGAGGGAAAGCCTCGTCGGGATTCTCGGGGGCGGGATCCGGATCGGGTGTTTTCAGGCTGGTGGGCTGACAAATGCGGGTAAGGTCATAGTAGGAATCTTGGATTGGAATCTAAATGAAATGAATAAGGAACAGGTTTGCAAGAAAATGAAGACCCACATCAAGGGTGTGGAATGGAATGGAACCTTGGATTGGTGAATTGGAAGATTCACCTCTCCCTTCTTTTAAAGATAGGGAGACTCAGGGAGAGGTTAAACCTTCTTAAAGCACAGGGGTTGAGCAGAAAAATTAGAATGAGGGTAGAAGAGGAGGTAGAACTAATAAGCAAGAAAATCTAGATGGTGTCAGCCTGCCATAAGGCTTCAGATTTATATATGAGATGAGCTGGAAGGAAAACATGGGACTAAAATGGAATGGACATGGCTGGAGGGAAAACAAGGCCAGGATTTCAGCTAGCACCCGGTCCAGGTCTGAATGACCAGGTTGCTTCTCAGGACCTCAGTGTTTGCTGTTTCCATGCCCTCTGCAGTGCCCCCCTGGGCTCTGGCCACCATCGTGCTGGTCTCAGCCCTCCTCGTCTTGAGCTGCTGTTTCTGTCTCTACCGGAAGCGTTGTCGGAGGCGAATGGGCAAGAAGAGCCAGGCCCAAGCCCAGGTTCACCTTCAGGAAGTGAAGGAGCTGGGCCGGAGCTACATAGACAAGGTGTGGCCTGACCCAGTCCCTCAACCCTGCCCGTTCCTGCGCCCATGCTCCTCTCAATGGCCCAGCAGCTCCCCTGTGTGTCTAGCCCTAAAGTGGATCTGGGGACCTGGAGATGAACCAGACACTCTCAAGAACCTCCAATCAGACGGGGAAGTCAGACGTTCATACAGACATTCAGGACACAGGGCCACATGTGCCACATTAGAGGCAGTACAGGGCATGTGGGAGCACAGAGAAAGGAGCTGACAGCCCGGAGGGTCTGAGAAGACTTCCGGAGGTGACTTCCATGTAGAGACCCAGAGGGACTCAGTTAACAGAGCAGAGAGAATGACATTCTACCTCAAAGGAAGAGCACGTGCTGAGGCTTGGAATCCAGATTCTGAGGGATATGCGGAGAACAAGCTCATTTTTCACAATAGCTGGGATATAGCATAAAGGTATCCTGTACTCTAGGCTTCCCAGATGGCGCCAGTGGTAAAGAACCTGTCTGCCAATGCAGGAGACAGAAGAGATGTGGGTTTAATCCCTGGGTTGGGAAGATCCCCTGGAGGAGGGCACAGCAACCCACTCCAGTATTCTTGCCTGGAGAATCCCGCGGATGCAGGAGCCTGACGGGCTAGAGTCCATGGGGTCACAGAGAGTCGGACACAACTGAAGCGACTTAGCACACACACGTATATTCTGTGCTTGAGGGTGAGGCTTCTAGAGAGCTCAGTGGTACCCACGTAATGAAGGGAGCTGGGAGCCACAGAAGTTTTGAGCGAGAGAGGGACAAGGTCACATGGGCTTTAAGATGAATCCCCTGGAGCCCACGTGGAGGACAGATCTGGGGCAAGGAGGCCAAGGAGGAGGCTGTAGGGCAGTCCGGAGAGGTTGACGCAAACATGAGTAGGAAGAGGCCATTGGCGCGGAAAGCTACAGGTTCAGGTATCTGAGCATTATACCTCTGAATGCAGAGCGGAATGAGGCTCTCCTGGGAGCCAGAGAGTCCTAGGTTTCCAACAGAGTAACTGGCTCTGTGACCTTGAGAAATTTACTGTTTCTGTCTCTGAGCCTGGAGGTCATAGTCCATTACTAGTATTTCCTCTCCTCCCTTTTCAACAAATAGCTGTTACAATTATCACCCGTAAGGGATGCCCTTTAGGGTCCTGGTGTCCACTCTCCAGCCCTCTCCCCTAAAGCCGGTAGCTCCAAACCCCGTCAGCATCAGAATCACTTTGGGTCCTTGTTGAGATGCAAGTCCTGGATCTTGCGCCAGACTAACTGAGTCAGAATCTCTCAAGTGAAGGCATTCTACCACACTACTACTACTATTCACATTACATTTTGAAAATCAGTGACTAGAAGTCTTCTGACTTCGTTGTGCTAGTTTAGAATGGCAAATATGCACTAGATATGCTGCTTTCCCTCCATGTTTTTCTGCCCAAGATCACTAATCAACGTAGCAATTTGGACCATCACCCCAATACGTCCATTAACGTGTGAACTAAAACCTGCGTCCATCCTGTAGGCAGCGAGACGCCGTCAGCGCCTGTTCTTTTAGTCTAGGCATGACAAACACACCGCACGTGCGTCACAGCAGGTGTGTGCTACCGGTAACAGACATCACTGATCAAACACTGACCAGCATGCCACCGTGTGTGTTGTTATGTCGCGCCCCCGCCTCTGGCAGACATCACTAGTCAAACACCGACTCTGCTTAGCTTGCAAATGTTCAGGTTTAGCCAGAGGGTTCTGTGGCTCTCCCTTGGCTTCCGGGCCTGGAGGACACCACTGTCAGGGGAGGAGTTCACCAGCCCTTGCCCCTGGCTCCCTAAGGTGCAGCCAGAAGTGGAGGAGCTGGAGCCGACGCCCTCGGGGCCAGGGCAGCAGGTGGCCGAGAAGAATGAACTAGGACGATTGCAGTACTCACTGGACTATGATTTCCAGAGTGGCCAGGTGGGTGTGGAGGCGGGGGGAAGCTTTGGACGGGAGGGCGCCAGGAGTTCTAGTCCCTTCTTGGAGGAGGCTCCAGAAGCGAAGCTGAGAAGAGGGTCCTCTCATCACTGTCCAGCTGCTGGTGGGCATCGTGCAAGCTGAGGGGCTGGCAGCCTTGGACATAGGTGGCTCCTCTGACCCCTACGTGCGGGTCTACCTGCTGCCAGACAAACGGAGGCGGCACGAGACCAGGGTGCATCGGCAGACGCTGAACCCTCACTTTGGGGAGACTTTTGCCTTCAAGGTGAGCTCATGGCCTCAGGGCTCCGTGCCCGGCAGCCCGTCCCCAGTCTAGAACACTGGGCGCCACAGTCCCTTCAGTTTTTACTGGCGGCAGCTACCACTAGCTGGACTATTCCACTGGACCCTGTGCTGTCCCTTCGAGAGCACTGCTGGCCCCTGGACTGCTCCGCTGGCCCTTGGGCTGTCCCATTTGGGCTCCATGGACTCCCCCGACTCTTCCTTTGGACCCCCACTGCCCCCACTGACCGCTTTCCACGTGGATGTGCTGCGCCTCACTTTGTGCTTTCTGTGCGCCCTCCCCTCACCCAGGTCCCCTACGTGGAGCTGGGGGGCCGGGTCCTGGTCATGGCGGTGTACGACTTCGACCGCTTCTCCCGCAACGACGCCATCGGGGAGGTGCGGGTCCCCATGAGCTCCGTGGACTTGGGGCGGCCAGTGCTGGCCTGGCGCGAGCTGCAGGCGGCGCCTCGCGAGGAGGTGAGCGCTCGTGGCCACGCCCCCACGGCTGGGCCCGCCCACCGCAGGCCCAGGCCAATCAGAGCACAGGCCTCCGGGGTGGGGGCGGGGCTCGCTCCGGACCGTACCATTCCGAGTCGAGTGGGCGGGAAGGAAGGTCGAAGAGGGGCTGCAGGCGGAGCCCGGGCTCCGGGGACCGGTCCCTCTTCCTTTCTCAGCAGGAGAAACTAGGAGACATCTGCTTCTCCCTCCGCTATGTCCCCACGGCCGGGAAGCTCACCGTCATCGTCCTGGAAGCCAAAAACCTGAAGAAGATGGACGTGGGAGGGCTGTCAGGTGTGCGGGAAGCCACAAACGACGGCGGTGGTGGGCGGAGCCGGGTCTCAGACTAAGGCTCCCGCAGTTTCTGGGCCCTCGAGGGTCTCACAGGGGAGAGGACGGTCCAGGCTGCCGTGGACGGTTTAGATTCGATTTGGGCACAGAGAGAGGGGGGCCTGAGGGGTCCGTGGGCTACCTCTATGTTGTTCCGAAGAAGAGCCTCTGGCGTTCTCCTTGGACTCAGCAGAGTGAGGGGGGCTAAAAGAGTCCTCCTCCCTCCCCCCAGATCCGTATGTCAAGGTCCACCTGCTGCAGGGCGGCAAAAAGGTGCGGAAGAAGAAAACCACCATCAAGAAGAACACTCTGAACCCCTATTACAACGAGGCCTTCAGCTTCGAGGTGCCCTGCGACCAGGTCCAGGTGAGGGCACACCTGCCCATCGCCCCTGCCAGAGCAGCCCTTCCCCCTGAGCCCCAGGCCCTTAGAAACCCCCATTGCTACGGGAGGAGAGACTCCTTAGCAGCCCCTAGGAGCCAGGTCTAAGGGGTCTAATTGTGTCCTCAGTCTGTTTCCCCGATGAGGACCAGGAAGCGTCGCCCAGCGCCCGTAGGAGCTCTGGTTACTGAGAAAAAGAGACCCGCAACCCTAAGGCCAGGCCCACCCACCCATTTAACAGTCTTGAAGATGTGCCCCCATTAGGACCCTGCACGCTGAGGAGCCTCTGAGCAACAGAGGTCCTGAGGGTTTATTTGCTTTAAAACCTGGTGGCAGGAAGACTCCAGTGCACTCCTGTAACTGTCCAGCAGGGCCCTCACCCCCTCCGTCTCCAAGCTCCAGATGAAACCTTAGCCCAGGCACCTATGGAGGCTCCCCAGAACTCAGGGAGGGGGTCTCCTTGGCAATAATAACGAGTCCCTGTGCGTTCTTACCCCACTTTCTGCCTCCTCTTCCCCCCCTGCCCACCCCAGAAGGTGCAGGTGGAGCTGACCGTGCTGGACTACGACAAGCTGGGCAAGAACGAGGCCATCGGGAGGGTGGCCGTGGGGGCAGCGGCCGGGGGCGCTGGCCTGCGGCACTGGGCAGACATGCTGGCCAACCCCAGGCGGCCCATCGCCCAGTGGCACTCGCTGCGGCCGCCTGACCGAGTGAGGCCACCGCCAGCACCATGATGCCCACCCTCAAGCCCCTGCCCCCAGGCCCCTGCCCAAAGCCACGCCCATGCCCACCTTTAAGGCCAACACTCCCCCACTCTACCCATTCCTGCCTTCTCCCCCACCATATGCCAATCATGATAACTTGCCAACTCCCCCGATACAGCACATACCCAGAAGCCCCAGGGGCCCCTGGGGAAAGGGAGGCAGTCTGGCCTCCCCCCACCCCGGGGTCCCGCCCTCTGCTTTGACAATCAGTGATCCCAGCCTACTATCCCCTTGGCTCCCAATGCCCCTTTCCTGTGCAGGATCACCCACTCCTGTCCCCAGTCTGATTCCTACACCACTCCTGGGACCAAATAAATATTCAGCAACTTGGCTGGCCTGGACCAATGCTCCTTGATGGGGGTGCACAGGGGTGGGGGCTGGGAACCCAAGAGGGGCCCTCCAGGGGTGGGATCACACAGGGGCGAATGAGGACAGGGCTGCCCATCCTGGAAATTCACACTCACCCACCCACTCACCCACCCTTCATCCAGCCACCCTGTCACCAACCCACTCTCCCATTCACTTCTTCATCGATTCATTCACTTAGCCCTCAAAGCTTCAGTTTCCTCATCTGAAAAAATCGTGATAATGGTAATACCTACTGCATCTTTGCTCTGAGGAGTCAGTGAGAATTTACGTAGTTATTCATGAATTTATCTGCTCCCTTGCCCATGGTTTAGGTAGATTTTCATACCCATATTTCCCTCCCTTCTATTTTTGCCCTTCCTTTCATCATCTGGGGTGCAGTTTCAATCTCTGGTCAGGGAACTAAGATCTCAGAAGGCATGTGTCATTAGTCATTCAGTCCGTTCAGTTGCTCAGTTGTGTCTGACTCTTTGTGACCACATGGACTGCAGCATGCCAGGCTTCCCCTGTCCATCACCAACTCCCAGAGCCTACTCAAACTCATGTCCATCGAGTCAGTGATGCCATCCAACCATCTCATCCTCTGTCGTCCCCTTCTCCTCCTGCCTTCAATCTTTCCCAGCATCAGGGTCTTTTCCAATGAGTCAGTTCTTTGCATCAGGTGGGCCAAAATTCTCCCCCTCCCCCCAAAAAGAGACACAGTCAAGATCCAGATCATGTAGGTGCTAGGAGATAAATCTAACAAGCTGGGATTGTCTGTACCTGCAGTGAGGACCCTCAGGAGGTTTTAGAGGGAAGTGGCATGGCTTGGTCTACTTTTAAGATTCCTCTGGCTCCTCTGTGGAGGAAGTGTTTTGGGGAGTGGTGGTGATGAGGATGAAAGGCAGTAAGTCTCGCTGGAGAAAGCCAGCATCTGGGGCTCCAGTGGGCTGAGGGACTAGAACCCTGGAGGGACTCAGCCATCATTTCCTTCCCAGCGCCCAGGACTGTCTTCACCAGGCAGACGAACCGCTGTTCAGTCCACCACTCACCTGCTGACTTCACGTTACCCTTCCCATTTTACAGAGTGGGAAATGGAGGCAAAGAAAGAGTGACTGACTTGTCTAAATTCATGCAGCTGGGTGAGCAGAGGAGGCAGAGAGCCAGCGCTCTGTGGGTGCTGTTCCCTGAGCTGAGTGGTGGGGATGATCTAGAGACGTGTCTCACTTGAGTCCCTGACCTTGTGGGACTCGCAGACAGGTCAATTCATTGCATTAAATTGCAAGGGGGATTCTTAACCACTGGGCCACCAGGGAAGCCCTTACGGCAATTAAAAAAAAAAAATCCAAACTAATGCAAAAAAGAAATCCAAGATGGAAAAGTATTAAAAAATTAATGGCAGGATCTGACCTTTACTTGGGCCTCCTTGCCCTAGTCTAATCCTGGCCCTGTTCTAATAAAACTTTATTTACAAAAGTAGACAGCCTGTGGTCATAGTTTGCCAATTTCATTTCTTAAACGACTGCATTAAAATAGCATTTTCTTCCTACAGGTACAATAGTTGTAACTAACCTTGAGACCATTGATAATAGTAAACTATAATAAAATAGGAAGTGAATTTTGAGTATGGTTACTTTTATTTAGCATATTTTACTGAATTTAATTTTTAATAATTAATTTGGTAAAACTAATTTTTAGTAATGATTGTGTGTAACAATCAGGTCACAAAGTTTCCTAAAATTTAGCAACCAGGGGCCAGGCTAGCTGGTCCCAGCACTTGGCTGTGTATCCCACCTGGTGAGAGAAGTCCTGTGTGGGGACACAGAAGTGTACAGTTTGAGGTCTAGTTCACCTCAGTTTAACTTGGGTTTATCAAGATTCGGTTCCGTTCTGTCTAAATGTTGGATCGATCCAGGCCTCCTGCTTCCAGAAATTTGGACCGCCCCAGGCTCCGTCCCAGCCTCTCCTGGCCCCGCCCCTTCGCCAGCTCTGTCGTCATGACGACGCGTCCTCAAGCCCTCAAGCCCGGGTGGTCGTCCCTCAGCGCTTCCATTGGCCAAAAGTTCGCAGCCGGCAGGTCTCGCTCACTCTCATTGGCCCGTTGATCGCGGCCGTGCCAGCCCGCACACTTCCATTGGCCGAATGATTGAAAAGGGCGGGGACTATGAGCAGCAGTTGAGGAGGGGCCTTCGGACCTCAGCGCAGCCCAGAGCGGGGAGGAAGGGGGTGTCTCGGGTTATTTGGAAGGATAAAGGTGAGGCGGGTGGAAGGGGCGAGAAGTCGGGGCAGGTGCGAGGGCAACAGGTGGGCAACGGAGACTCGATGTTTGGGGATCCCCAGGTTGTGCGGACCGCACGGCGATGACTACGCCGGCAGGCTCGGGCACGGGCTTTGGCTCTGTGTCCTGGTGGGGCCTGTCCCCGGCAGTGGACCTGCAGGCTGAGAGTGAGTCCCCCGCTCAGGATCACAAATCGTGCGACACAACGGCTGCCTTCACAGCCTGGCAGACAGCGTGCTAACGTTCTCGGGGGCTCCAAGGGCGTCCCCGTCCAGTGGGCAGTCTGGATGCCTCTGTGGACTCCGAGTTCCGGAACGCTTAGAGGCACAGCTCCGGTTGAAACCGAGGCCAGGGGTGGAAGTCCTGCTGAGGGTGGCTGCAGGGGACGCTCTCCAGGTCGCAAACTCCAGCCTGCTATCATCTTACCAGGTCCTCCTGTGGATCCAGATTCGCAGGCTGATACAGAGCACGAGACCCCCGAACTAAATGTCCTGCTGTTGGGTTCCGTGGATGGGCGGCACCTGCTACGGACCTTGGCCCGGGCAGCTCTCTGGCCTCGAAGGAGGTTCCACGTGAGCTGGGATTATGGGGTCTTGGAAGGAGGAGGATGAAGATGAGAGCCCAGTTTCCTGAGTCCTTGAGGGAGGAGGGGGCTGGGGACCCAGACTCCTAGGTCCTGGGGAAGGATGGGGCTGGAGTTGGGGGCTCCTGGGTTGAAGTGGGAGGAAGTGTCTAAGGATGGGGCCTCCTGAGTAGTGACGGAGAGGAGGGTTCTGAGTGCCCACGTTTCTGTGATTGAAAGAGTGGGACTGGTACACAGTCTCCGGGGTCCTGTCGGAGGAGCGGGCTGAGGTTTCCCACTCCTGGGTCTGCTGGGAGCCAGGGACACAGATCTCAGAGTCGTTCTTCCCTGCCCATCCTTTTAGTTTTATGTGCTGGAGAATAATCTGGAAGCTGTAGCCCGACATGTGCTGATCTTCAGCCTAGCCCTGGAGGATCCTGAGAAGATGGGGCTGCAAGGTCAGCAAAGACCCAGGCCATCTGGCCCCCATCCCCTCCCCCCTTCCTGCAGGAGTTCTGGCATTTCAATGGTGAAATTAAGCACTTTGCACATTGTTCCCTATTCCATCATTTGCTCACTCACTTGGTAGCCCTTACAGCCTCAGCTCTTCCTACCTTTGAAATGGGGTGAAAAAGAATGCTTCCTAGAATCATTCAGAGAATTCCAGGAGATAATCCACATAAAACTCTCAGAACTGTGTGTAACACAGTGTAAGCATTCAAAACCTCCTGATGAGGGGGAAGCCCAAAAGAGATCCAGGGACTTCCTGAGAGGTCGTGAGTCCCCCGGAAGTGGGGACAGTTTGGCTGACCTGAGTTCCGTCCTGCCCAAAGCCTCCCTCAGGCCTGAGTCTCCCCTAGTGAGAGGTATGAACCTCAGGGAATCTGCCTGGAGGAGGCATCCTTGGAAGTGAGACTATAAGGAGGAAGGGGAGGAGGAGGATTTGGGTGGGAAATTGACTGTTTTCCAGTAACAAAAACTTCAGTTTGGTGCCTAGAGCCAAGTCTAGACTCAGGCAGGCTGTGTTCAAATTCTGACTCTGCTTGCTGTGTGACCTTGGGAGAGTGTCTATCCCTTTCTGGACTTCTGTTTCTACATTTATAAAATGAAGATCCTAAAAGTTCTTCCACCATAGAATTCTTATAAGGATTTAATGAAAAAAAAAATGCATGGGTCCTGGCTTATGATATAGACTCCACACATATTAGCGATTATTGTTACCATGATTAAGGATGGTAGGTGTCATTAACAGCCCAGGGCTTTCAGGAGACATTGCACAGATTCCTTAATGCACCTTGTAAAGGCTCTTAAACTAGAACTTAACTAACCTAACTAAAAGTGTATCATTCTCTCTTATAAGATTCTTAAACTAAAATGAAACTATATATTGATATCGATATATATTGCATATACAACTAAAGGTAAATAGTTATGTCTTAGTCGCTCAGTTGTGTCCAACTCTTTGCAACCCCTATGGACTGTAGCCTGCCAGGCTCCTGTGTCCACGGGATCTCCCAGGCAAGAATACTGGAGGGGGTTGCCATTCCCTTTGCCAGGGGATCTCCCCGATCCAGGGATCAAACCCCGGTCTCCTGCATTAGCAGGCAGGTTCTTTGCTGCTGTGTTACCAGGGAAACCCTAGTTCTGTCTTAAAAAATTCTACTAACACACATAAATCTTCATCTCCATCTATATCTTATATATAACTTTTCCTTTTTTTTTTTTTTTCTTAACCTTTCCTTTTGTAAGGCAAGAGAAACTTAAGCAGGAAATTCAGGGTTGGGGTTACCTGCAGGGCATGGGGGCAGGAATACGCAAGGAGACCCAGGTGAGGTGTAAGTCACTCTTCATATTTTAGCTTTGGGGATGGGTGGGGAACTTTCCTGGGTCCGCCATGCTCATTACAGGACTATGGAAGAATACGATCACTATAAAGTGGGTATGCGTCGCCGTCACGGATTTCACGTGTGGACTCACCCCTTTGCTCCCTCCATGTATGTTCTCCCCCGTCCCCGCAGAGAGAAGCGAGACCTTCCTGGAGGTGTGGGGGAACGCGCTGCTGCGCCCCCCGGTGGCCGCCTTCGTGCGCGCCCAGGCCGGCCGCCTGGCTCACCTGGTGCCGGAGCCCGACCGCCTGGCGGAGCAGCTGCCCTGGCTCAGCCTGGGCGCCCTCAAGGTGCCTCCGCGCGGCCTCCGACCGTCCCCTCCGGGGACCCGGGGGGCGGCCGGGCCGTCCGACAGGGTCTGCGTAGATGGAGTGGGCTGAGGGCTCCCCGGCTCCCACCGGGCCATATGGCCCAGGGGGTGGCTTCTGCTGTCGGAGCCTCGGTCCCTTTAGCGGAGAGACGCGAGAATCGTTCTCCACGCCCCGCTGGGGAAGGGAGGGTCGGGGGAGACGCCGCGGTCCCTGCAGCCCCCTCTCCTTCGTTCTCCCCCACGCCGGCCTGGCCGCGCAGTTCCGCGAGCGCGACGCCCTGGAGGCCGTGTTCCGTTTCTGGGCCGGAGGGGAGAAGGGGCCTGAGGCTTTCCCCATGATCCGCCTGTGGGACTCGAGGCTGCGCCAGTACCTGGGCTCCCGGTACGACGCCCGGCGCGGCGTCAGCGACTGGGACCTGCACATGAAGCTGCACGACCGCGGGGTGAGGGCTGGGGGTGGGGGTGGGGGTGGGGTCCCTGGTCCTGGCGGTGGAGGAGGCGGGGCTGGGGTCCCGGTCCTGGCGGTGGAGGAGGCGGGGCTGGGGCCGGTAAGTTTCACGGAGGCTTCTTTCCTCGCTCCCCGCTCCCTCCAGGCCAGAGTCATCCACACCCGCGAGTTCAGGCGCTGGAGGGACACGGGCGTCGCCTTTGAACTCAGAGACTCCAGCGCCTATCACGTGCCCAACCGGACCCTGGCGTCCGGTCGCCTCCTGAGCCACGTACGTGCGCCCTGGCTGCTGCCGCTTCTCGCGTGTGGGGAGCCCCAGAATCCGAGTTCCCCAACATTATCCTCTCTTCCTGCTTTCCCAGCGCGGGGAGCGCGTGGCAGCGCGCGGGTATTGGGGGGACATCGCCACGGGGCCCTTCGTGGCCTTCGGCATCGAAGCGGACGACGAGACCCTCCTGAAGACCAGCAACGGGCAGCCGGTCAAGGTTTGAGGCTGGAGGTGCTGGGGACCTAGTGGGTACGCGAGGCCCCGCCCCGCCAACCGGGGCCCCGCCCCTCGCTACGTCCACGTGACAGCCCCACCCCTCTACTTCCCAAGCCGTCTCGAAATCTGAGCGCGCCAGCCAGATGCCCGCTCTGGGGGTGGGGGCGTAGGAAGGGGGCGTTCTCTAGGCCTCTCCCCTGCCACCCTGGCCCCGCGGTCCTAGCCCAGCGTCTGGCCACGCCCCTTCTCCCCACAAAGACCGCGGGCGAGATCACCGAGCACAACGTGGCGGAGCTCTTCCGAGAGATGGCCGCCTGGGGGCGCCCGAGAGCCGCCCAAGGGGACTCGGAGCAGGTGCAGGGCGGCGCGGAGGGAAGCCCGGAGCCCGGTAAGCCGCGGACCCAGGCTGTTCCCTTGAGGCGGCAAGCGGGGCTGGGGTGCTCATGTCTGGGGGAGAGCGGGACCCGGACCCTCGTCCCAGGCTTCAGGCTCCGGGTATTTGAAGTCCAAGCATGGACTGGTACGGTGTCTAAAGCCTGGACAAGTAACCTCCCCTTCCCGACATCCGGTCTGTTTTTCACTCTTCTCTTTGAATTTCTCTCACTTTTCTAACTCTTAACACCATTCTTACCATTCTGAATTCCAATAGCAGAATTATGATCAAGAGGCTGAGAACATTTTAACGATGTGCTAGGTTTCAGATTACTGTTGGATAATCCCCCGACCCCAAATCTGGTCGTGCCTCCGTCTACCCATTACCTAGGTTGGCCCTCCCGGGTGAATTAATGACTTGTGTGGCCATGGGTCACCCACTCTCTTTTCTTCTCTTGAATCTCGGTTGCCTAGTCTGTAAAATGGGTTTCTGCCTGCCAAGCCAGTCTTCCCAGAATTTTCCAGGGATCTACCCAATAGAAAGGATGACAAAAGGCCTGAAGACAGATGAGGAGAGTCATCTCCAAGCTTCGAGTGTCTGCCTAACCCTGCCCATCTTCCCTTCCCCAGCAGCCCCTGCCCCAGAGCCCTTCACTGTCCACTTCCTGTCCCTCGGTTCTGCCCACACTCTCCACCACAAGAGCTGCTACAAGGGACAGTTCCAGCTTCTCTACGTGGCCTGTGGGTAAGAGAACCTGGGAGGGGCCCAGATCTTCCTCACCCAACCCCTCCTCCGACAGGCCCAGGAATCCAGGCCCCCAGACCCTCCGCAATCAGTGTCCAGGTCTCCAGCCTCCCTTCTTCGCTCAGGACCTCAAAGTCCGAGCCTCAGCCTTCCCTTTTCTCTCCGCAGGATGGTCCATCTTCTCAGCCCCGAGTTGGGGGCCTGCGTGGCCCCCGGAGGACGCCTGATTGTCGAATTAGCCCAGTGAGCCAGCAAAGGGCAGGGCGGGCAACTTCCAGGCGGGGGGTGGAAAGCGGGGCCCCCTAACCCGCCGCTTCCTGTTTCCAGGTTCCTAGTGGACCTGCGGCAGGAGCAGCTGCAGGCGTTCTCCAGCCGGGTCAGGGAGCTAGCACAGGCCGCTGGATTCGCCCCCCACTTGGGGGGCAAGCCCTCGGACACCTTCGCGCGCTTCTACAAGGCGGGGGACTCAGCTCCCAGCCACGAGGACCCGGCTGTGGAATCTGGGACTCCGCCCCCTGAATTCCTGGCCTCGCCCATTGAGGCAACCGACCCACCTTCTGAGGATAGGACCCAGCCCCTTGTACCGGGAACCCCACCCTCTGAACCCCTCAAATTGACCTCAGATTCTCAGGCTTCACTCTTGGAGGCTTCAGTTCCGCCCACAGGGAATCAGGCCCCTAAATCAGAGAATCAGACTGTTCCTCCAGAGACCAAGTCCCCCACCCCCGAAATCTAAAGTCCGGTCCTAGAATGAGAACGCGCTTCTAGAATACTCAGTTACACTCTCAACAGTCTCACTCAGCGCCAGAGGTGTCGCTAGCATTTCGGATTCCAGTCCTGGGATTCTATATTTATTCCTGGAATTCTAGACTGTTCTCTTGAGTTCTGCCTTTCACTCCCAGACTCTGAAAACAGCCTGGAGATCTAGCCCCGGGGCTCTGCTCAGGCCCTCTGTGTGGTCCCCTCGTCTCCAGGCATCCCATTCCTAACTGGGGGCTGGGGGTGTCACCTCTCACATGCTGGTCTACCCTTAGGTGGTCCAAGTAAAGAGAGCCAAGAGCTCTTCTCCAGGTGTCCGTGTCTTTCCTGCCCTCAGTCTGTCTCCAAGGATGGGAGAGGGAGGGGGTGTGGGGGGTGACGAGAGGTGAAGTTTTATGTGCTACCTGCTGAAGCATATTGAAAAGCAGAGATATTACTTTGCCAACAAAGGTCTGTCTAGTCAAGGCTATGGTTTTTCCAGTAGTCATGTATATATGTGAGAGTTGGACTATAAAGAAAGCTGAGCGCTGAAGAATTGATGTTTTTGAACTGTGGTGTTGGAGAAGACTCTTGAGAGTCCCTTGGACTGCAAGGAGATCCAACCAGTCCATCCTAAAGGAGATCAGTCCTGGGTTTCATTGGAAGGATTGATGTTGAAGCGGAAACTCCAATACTTTGGCCACCTGATGCGAAGAGCTGACTCATTGGAAAAGACCCTGATGCTGGGAAAGATTGAAGGTGGGAGGAGAAGGGGATGACAGAGGATGAGATGGTTGGATGGCATCACCGACTCAATGGGTATGAGTTGAGTAAACTCCGGGAGCTGGCGATGGACTGGCGTTGCTGCAGTCCATGGGGTCGCAAAGAGTTGGACACGACTGAGCGACTGAACTGAACTGCTGAAAGCCTAGGCACCCCACACCTGTGTCCTCAAGTGAATCAGCAAACTTTACTGATTGGGTAACAGGTTTGGGGCCCTGAGACTGAGTATAACGTGGTGAAGTCCCAGCCCTGAAGGAGACTGCAATTTAGTGAATGGGCTGGGCCTAGACTCCCGGGTCTGAGGGAGGAGGGGCTGGGGGCCTGGACCCCCGGTTCTGAGGGAGGAGGGCCTGGATTTGCAGGCCGCCAAGGTGAAGGGGTGATCCAGCTGGAGCGTGGCCCGCCCCACCCCTCACGCGCGCCGTTATCTCGAATCCTGGGCGGGGAGGGGGGGGGGCAGCAGTATATTTAGTCTCCGACCTCGCCCCTTATCTCAGTGTCCTCAGTGAGGTTTGAGCAGACCGGACGAGACAGAAGTCCCAGGGGTCTTCAAGGTCACTCCGGACGCTCCCTCCCTGACCCTCCAAGAGCTCCTTGCCCCCGGGGTTCTGCCTCCCTCAGCTCCTGGCCTGAGACCCAGCATGGCGGACCAGTGAGTGAGGACTGGTAACCCGGGCTCCTGAGGCCGGAGGCGGGTGGGGTGTTATTTCCTGGGTCCCTGTGAGGGGTGAGAGCTGCGAGCCTGGACTCTGGTCTGAGAAGGGAGGTAAGGACAGGAACCCCGGGTGTCGGAATGAGGTGAGAGTCTGCGACTCCAACCCCTAGGAGCCCAGAATGGGGAGCTGGTGGGCCGGCTCTGCGGTCAGAAGGGACTATGGGGTCCCTTGGGACACGGACTAGCCAGGACCCAGGCCCACCGGTAACCCCCTTTCCTGGTTTCTCTCCCTCCAGGAGCGGCGGCAGGACGGTGAGAGCGGACGTGGGCTGACCCCGAGTGCCCGGGAGGGGGCTGCGGGGAGGGCTCTGGGGAGAGAGACTGCAGCCCTGGAAGGCGGCACGCAGAGGGGGTCCCCGTGGTGACTCAGCTCTGTTCCCCCAACCCCAGGCGGGGGACACGGTCCCCGCGCCCCCTCCTGTCCGACGCCGCTCGTCAGCCAACTATCGCGCCTACGCCACGGAGCCGCACGCCAAGGTGAGGTCGGGGGGCCAGCGGGTGCGCGGGGCCGGTCGGGGGCCTCGCAGGGTCTGGATTCGGGTTCTTAGGGCACTGGCGTCCTGGGGAGAAGGGGCGGAGCCAGGGCCCTCCTGGGACTTTGGTCGCTGGCGAAGCCCAAGAGGAGGAAGGCCTTCATGGGACGAGCTTAGCCGAGGGCCGGCGTCTGATTGGTGCGAGCTTGCCTATGGGCGGAGTCCCACCGCCTCTGGACCTGAGATCGCTTAGAGACGGTGGGCGGCGCCTAGCTACAGACCCCAGATTGGTGGATGGGGATGAGGGGCGTGGCTTCCCAAGGGCTGGAGTTGGAAGAGGGACCTGACTTGAGGGGGCGGGGGTTCTGATGCTCCTCCCGCCGTCCTTCTTCGGATCTTCCTCCCTCATCCTTCCTTGCTGTCTTACCCTGGCAGAAAAAGTCTAAGATCTCCGCCTCGAGGAAACTGCAGCTGAAGGTGCGGATGAGCCCGGGGAAAGCCTAGGTGTTTTCAGGGGGCGGGGCTTGAACGTTGGGGTGGAGCTTAGGGTAAGCGAGTGGGCGGGGCTTGGTAAATTTGGCGGAGGGGTGGCCCTGCCAGGGAGAGGTGGGGTCCGGGAATATTGGACATCAACCTGGAGGGGGCAGGTCTCTGGAAGCCGGCCTGGGATTAGAGGGCGGGGCCCGGTGAGGGTGACTACGCAGCGTCCTCATCCCAATACTGGGCCGCGGTTCCCGGCACCCCATCCCCAGACCCTGATGCTGCAGATTGCGAAGCAGGAACTGGAACGGGAGGCCGAGGAGCGGCGAGGAGAGAAGGGGCGCGCTCTTAGCACACGGTGCCAGCCCCTGGAGTTGGCCGGGCTGGGCTTCGAGGAGCTCCAGGTACCGGTTCTCATCAGGGACTCCGGCCCAGCCCGGAGACCCTAGTGTCCTAGTGTCCGATCTTGCGTCCCTTACTTACTTACGATGCCCCCACTCTTCTGCTCAGGCCCTTCGGGCCTAATTTTCCAATCCTCACCCTTAGGAGTTCAGAAATGTGGCCCGCAGCTGCCTACAACCTCAAAACCCAGAGACTGGTTCCTCCAGCCCAACTCCAGTCCAGATTCTCAGAACCTCTGACTCTAAAGTTCCCCAGGGTCTGGCTTCAATCTACTCCTCCAGGTCCCCAGCCCCTCCTCCCTCAGACCCAGGAGTCCAAACCCCTGGGGTTTCTCCTCACTACACACACCGCATTCCTCCACCAGGACTTGTGCCGACAGCTCCACGCCCGCGTGGACAAGGTGGATGAGGAGAGATACGACGTGGAGGCGAAAGTCACTAAGAACATCACGGAGGTGGGAGGCACTGGGCAGCCTGGGTCCCTTCGGGGTAGGGTGCGATGCCTCTGGCTCTGGTCTCAGCCTGGCCCCTTGCAGCTGCTTACAGCTGCAGACACCAGGAGACCCAGGACAATTCTGTGATCCTGGCAGGGAGGGGCCAGAAGGATGAGCACAATAGGGTCAGGGAATGCTGTTCCAGGCAGAGGGAACAGCACATGCAAAACCCAGGAGGGGACAAAGCAAGAAATATGTTTGTGAACATTTGTGGCTGGAGCCTCAAGTGTTGGTAAGTGAGCTCAAGTGTAGGCCAGGGACCTGTGAGATGCATGTAGCTGGACTGGGATGTGTTGGTGGTTTTCAGAGATGAGGCTGAGGCACATCGGGATCCAATTACAGGATGGGGAGCTTGGATTTCATCCTGAGGGTGGTAGAGGCCTGAACTAGGGAGAGCCTGGCTAGGGATAGGAGAGAAGTGTAGGGCACAGGAGTGAGGCAAGGAGGAGGAGGAGGAGGAGGGTCTCCACCTCCCTTTATGGCTTTGCCCAGATTGCAGATCTGAACCAGAAGATCTTTGACCTTCGGGGCAAGTTCAAGCGGCCCACTCTGCGAAGAGTGCGGATCTCTGCAGATGCCATGATGCAGGCACTGCTGGGCGCCAGGGCTAAGGAGACCTTAGACCTGCGGGCCCACCTCAAGCAGGTGAAGAAGGAGGACACGGAGAAGGTGAGTGTGGCTCCGTCCAGGAAAGGGGGTGCTTAGGGGAGGAGGTAGTGGGCAGCAATCCTAGGACCCAGCCTGAGGGTGATGACAGGTGGAACTGTGGGGAGAAGTATCTGGTAAGGGTCCTCCACAAGAAGTCTAGGAGGGGTACAGGAAATGCAAGAGTAAGACAGGATGTAGAAGAGGAAGACAGGAAGTGCATTAGGGAGAATGGAAGTGGCAAGGAATCAGGAAGTGCATGAGGGAGACAGGAAGTCCAAGAGGCAGACAGGAAGTACATGAGTGAGACAGGAAGTGCAGGAGGGTGACAGGAAGTGCAGGAGGGGGACAGGAAATCTGACAGGAAGACAGGAAGTGCATGAGGGAGACAGGAAGTCCAAGAGGGAGATAGGAAGTGCAGGAGGGTGACAGGAAGTGCAGGAGTGAGACAGGAAGTACATGAGTGAGAGAGGAAGTGCAGGAGGGAGACAGGAAGTGCAGGGTGGAGACAGGAAGTGGGCATATTGGAAA
Organism: Cervus canadensis; assembly: GCF_019320065.1. Lineage (NCBI taxonomy): Eukaryota > Metazoa > Chordata > Mammalia > Artiodactyla > Cervidae > Cervus > Cervus canadensis. The sequence goes on along the minus strand of NC_057403.1, from coordinate 13,717,074 downwards.
GGATTGTCTGAGGGGACAAGAAGTATTCCAGAACCAGACCCTGCAATGGGCATCTGGAACAAGTGACCCAGCAGGTCTACAGAGGCAAGAGTCTGTAGACCAGGAAGACATGCTAACCTCTGACCCACTAACCCCTCCTCCCCCCAAGGAAAACCGAGAGGTGGGAGACTGGCGCAAGAACATCGATGCGTTGAGCGGAATGGAAGGCCGCAAGAAAAAGTTTGAGGGCTGAGCTGACTGCCCACTGCCTTGACCCTGGCCTCGAGGATGGCCCTGAGGAATAAAGCTTCTCTCTGAGCTGGGGGTGGCTGTTTCTCTACTACTGGGGGTGGGGAGGGCGATTAGGTGTGAGAGGCTGGAGAACTTGGGGCAGGAGGGGTACAAGAGCAGGAGTAGAGTTGGGTCTCCACGTGGGAATGCACAGAGGTGCCGAGACCAAGGAGACCAAGGCCCAAACACAGATACCCGGAGGCACAGACAGACTGAGTCAGAGACATGGGCCAGAGAGACACAGGCAGGGACCCAAAGGAACAGGGAACACAGAGATTCACAGGAAGAAGTGCACAGAAAGAGGGAATAGAAAGACAGATATACACGGTGAGGCAGAGATGAGCTTACCCAGGAAGAGAGAAATAAGGACCAACGGGGAGAGAGTGGCAGAGACACAAAGAGACCACACACACACACACACACACACACACACACACACACACACACACACACACACACGAGCTAGGAAGATAAAGACAGACACAGAGCTAAAGACACAAGGGGCTTCCCTGCTGGTCCAGTGGCTAACACGCCGTGCCCTCAATGAAGAGGGCCCAGTTTCAATCCCTGGTCAGGGGACTAGATCCCACATGCCACAACTACTCAAGGCAGTCATATAAATAAATATTTAAAGAAGAAGAAGACAGAAACTGAGTCACAGATAAGCACAAGGAGACCTGGGGACAAGACACCCACAGACAGACGCTAAGAGAGGCCAATGTGCAGAGACACCCAGAGAAACGCAGAGAGAAGAACCGGCAGACAGACAGGCGGAGTGAAGAATTCAGAGACACAGAGGTGCGGAGAGAGGCGAAAGAGAGCCCCAGAGTCAACCCCCAAGAAACAGGGAGACAGAGGCACTGAGAAGCCCAGAGGGGTGAGGAACCCCTAGAGTTCAAGGTCGTGGCTCGCCTGGGAAAGGGGAGGGGGATACCAAAAAAGATCAGCGTCAGATGGAGGTGGGGGGGTGAGGTCCCGCAGAGTCTGACACCGCCCTCCCCCACCCCCTCACACACCTGCTGCCCTGCTTTAGCGCCTGTTGTCACCAGAGTGGAATCCTGGTGGCAGACAAAGGGATGGGGGTGGGGAGGGGGTACAGAAAGACGGACGGAGACAGAGGTGGGGAGAAGCTGAGACAGACCCACACAGACAAACAGATGGAGAGTCACGGAGACAGAGGAGAGACAGACAAGGAACTGTGTATGTGAGGTGGATGCCCAGAGACAGAGAGAAAGCGCCCCTTTCATGGAGGGATAAAATCTCCCTTGGACCCCTTTCATCAATGAACCGCCTCCAAGGACCAGCTGTAGGGCTGAGCCCAGCGACTTCAGAGCACAGGGTGCCGGGGCCGGGGAGGGGGAAGCCCGAGGGTGACCTGACCCAGCCCGGGCTTCCTGGACAATGCTTTTGGGATGAGGGAGAGGCCTTGGAACAGCCAGGAGTGCCTGGAACCCTAAAGTGGAGCCAGAGCCGGGGGTGGGGGGGTGGGGGGGAGCGGGTAGGGGCGGGCAGGGCCACCTCTGAGCTGGGCTGAGACTTTGAGGAAAGGAATCCTCTCCCCCTTCCCCTCCCCCTGGGGCGGGGCTCAACCTCTGGCTATAAACTGGGGTGCTTCAGCCTGCCCAGCAAGATTTCTCCCCACCACTCTCTCACACCTTTGCTGACCCAGACTCAGGTAACAGCCCCCCCGCAATCTCCAGGGGTGTCCTCGGGGGAGGGGGCAGAGGGATGGGAGACATGAGAGGTGAGGAAGAGAGGTATGGAGGCAGGGAGGTAGGGAGGTATGGGAATTTGAGGGGGCCAGGCTCCGGGGACTGGGGATAGAGCGGGGAATGTATGAGGATTTTGGGGGGTTATACAATTTAGGGGTGCCAGCATTTGGGTATCCCAGAATAGAACTCCTTAGGGCCTTGGAGCTGTGAATCCGAGGGAATCTCAGAAATTGAGAGTCCCTGAGCTTGGATGGCAGACGGTCTGGGTGTCAGGACTGGGGGTCAGTGTCTGCGAATTTAGGACTTAAAGTCACAGAATCTGAGGCCTCATGGCTGGAGGTAATATAATTTGTAGTATCATATTGGGTGTAGCATCAATCAGGCCTCTGAATTTGGGTGTACAGATTTTTGGGGTCTCATAATCTTGAGGTTTCAGAATTTAGGTCAAGACCTAAGGGATCAAGATTTTAGGGTGTCTGGGCTCACAACCTGCAGTGTCCACAGTTGGGGGGAGAGGTCTCAGAATCTGGAGATACCAGGACTTGCTGGTTTTCAGAATTCGTCAGTTAGGATCTGTGTGTATTGGGGTTTGGGGAGGTCTCAATCTGGACACCTTGGGGATTTCAGATATGGGGGGGTCTTAGTATTTAGGGGTCAGGGTGAGGCCTGGGGACAGAAGCTGCTCTTGTGTGTCCTGTCCCCTCTGTGGCAATGGATGAAGGTGAAAGGAGGTGACAGGTGGGCACATAACCCGCCAAAGGGGAGGGGGCCCTGGGGGTGGGAGAGGACGGTGGGGGTGATTAATTCTCCCAGAACCACCCCCCCGCCGCCCTCAAATACTTCTCAGGAGATGTCCTCTGTGTCACCCGATGTGACATCCCCCCAAAATAGACCCTGGGGGGCGGGACAGCTATTGTCTTCAGGCCACTGTCCCTTCCCAAATACCTTCTCCTAATCCCGACCCAGATCAGGTTCCCACCGACTTGTCATAAGACAAAAGGAGACAGCTGTGGAGAGGGGCGGGGCTGCAGCCCTCGGCTCGGCCCCACCTTACCCCCAGTGCCCGGATCACTGGAACAGGAGGTTGAGGAGTTGGGGGGCCCAAGCCCTCCTCCCTCAGACCCGGGGGTCCAGACCCCCAACCCCTCCTCTCTCAGACCAGGGGTCCAGTCCCCCGGGCCCTCCTCCCTCAGACCCTGGGGTCCAGGCCCCCAGCCACACGTCCTTCTGAACCGCACCCCATTGGGCCTGTTCTCTGCTGTCTGTAGGTCATACCAGGACCCCAGGATGTCGGACGCCGAAGAGCAGGAATATGAAGAGTGAGTGATGCCGGCGGGAGGGCTGGGGGCCTGGAGTGGCGGAGACCCCTCCCGCCTCCAAGGCTCCTAATTCTCTCCCTCCCTCCCTCTTTCCTTCCCACCCGGGTCCTCAGGGAGCAGCCTGAAGGTGAGTGGGGCGCGTGCTGACCTTGGGGGGGGGGTGGGATTGGGGGCGCCTTCGGGCATCTTAGCCCACCCCGCCCGACGCCCGCGCTCCTGGTTCGCACAGCCAGTGCGTGGGAAGCGCTCTCGGGTCCATTTGCCGCGGAGGCCCCGAGGTGCCCCCCTGTCGGTCTCGGATCGGACTCGACCCCACCCCGCTTCTCTCTGGGCCCCCATCTGGCGGCCCCCACGCCTCCCCGGGGCCCCTAACGCCGCGCCCTCTGTCCCCCACCCCTTGCAGAAGAGGAGGCCGCCGAGGAGGAGGAGGAAGGTGAGGCGCCGCACTCCGCAGGTCGGAGCCGGACCGCAGGGCCGGGGCCGGGGCGGGGGCGCGGACTCTCGGCCGGGGCGCGGGCGGCCGGGCGGGCTCAGCCTCAGCTCCTCTAACAGCCTCTCCCCTCTCTCCCCTCCCCGCCCCCCGCGTCCGCGCGCGGCCGCTCCCCTTCCCGGCCCCCCACCCCTTCGCTTCTCCTGCGCCCCCTCCCAGCCGCCGAGGAGCCGGAGCCGGCGGCAGAGCGAGGTAACCGCGGCTGCTTCGCTTCCGGAGAGCGATCCCGGGGCCTCGGGGCCCCGACCTCCGCGAGGACCCGCTCCGCACCCCCCAACCCGCGCCCGGCCCGGCCCGGCCCTTTAAGCCTGGAGCGCGCTCGCGCCCTCTGCTGGCCGCGAAGGGAACCAGCCTCGCGGAGGCTTTAACCCGTTCCCTTCCGTCTTAAAGGGACCGACACCCAAGCCTTCTTCCCCAGATTGGAGGGACACGCACAGAAGGGTTGGGTGTTTGCGGAGAGGCACCCCTCCCTCCCTCTCGTCTTCTCCTGTCCCTTACTTTTCTCCTTCATATACATTCAAAGGTTGGGGCCTGGGTTGCCTTAGGGGCTAGCGATGGTCGGGGGTGGGGGGGGGAGGGGGTCTGGATTCCTGTGTCTCTGGCGGGCAAGAGGGCCGAGGACACGACCCCTGGGTCACCGAGCGAAGAGAGGGCTGGGGGCCTCCCTGCACTGCTAGGCCTCGATGGAGGGGGTAGGAGCTCTGGGTGTGTAGGACGAGGGGCGGGGCCGGGGGTTGCTTTTGTTTTGTTTCCTTACGGTCTGAAGGTTTGGACACCTGGGTTCCCAGCGATGGGGGAGGGGGACCCCCCACACCAGTTCTGAATGTATATCTGATGCGTGTGACCCTCTCCCTCCTAAAGGCCACCCTGATTTCCCTTATCCTTTTTTACCTCCCAACCCCTCCCCTGGAGCTGCAGGAGAAGGGAAGTGGGCTGGTGGGAACCACGGCTCAGGGAGGGGGGGGCCTCCTTTGGATATGTCGTGTCCACCCCCCCCCCCCACGAACTCTTGCTAATTATCTCTTTGTATCCCCCTCACCAGAAGAGGAGCGCCCCAAACCAAGGTGAGATCCTAGGAGGGTGGGGGTCCCCATCACATCCCCTTAAGTATATCCCCCACCTCCAGAGACAGGGTGCAAGAGAGGCAGAGGAGAGTGGGGAAACGGAAGCACAGGAAAGGGCAGTGATTTCCGCAAACATTTCTGTGGAACTTTCCACTTTGGTGTTTGGCGAGAGGCAGACTCTGCCTGCCCTGTTGGTGAAAGTAGACCCAGATCCAGCGACTGTAGCACAGTTGCTTGCTTGCTCTTTGTGACCCCATGGACTATAGCCCACCAGGCTCCTCTGTCCATGGGATTATTCCAGGCAAGAATACTGGAGTGGGTTGCCATGCCCTCCTCCAGGGGATCTTCCAGATCCAGGGGTCGAATTCGCATCTCCTACATCTCCTGCATTGGCAGGTGGATCCTTTACTGCTGAGCCACCCAGGGAAGCCCATGGTAGCACAGAGGAGGGGACTATCTCTGCCCTAGGCAATCAAGGAATCCCAGGGGAGGTGATGCCTGAGAGACAAGGAGTTTGCTAGCTGAAGGAGGTATAAGGGAGATGGTAGATGAAGAAGTGAGTGGTGTGTGCAAGGTCCAGTGTTTCAGGGGCAGATACAAACACAGGAGGATCCAAACTAGGCAGGCCGCTGGAGTCATGAGAGGTCACGGAGGGGAGAGAGGAGCCCTGGAGGGTGTAATACTGGGACCAAAGCTTGGCAGTGCGGGACTTCCCTGGCAGTCCAGTGGTTTTAAGACTGCGCTCCCAATGCAGTGAGTGTGGGTTTGATCCCTGCTTGGGGAGCTAAGATCCCACATACTGTAAAGTGCAGCTAAAAACTGAAACGAACAAAACAAACCCAAAGCTTAGAGATGCAAGGAGGCAGCAATTTGAGCAGAAGAAGTGGAAATCCTTGGGGCCTGTGCGGACAGTGTGAATTTCAGAGGGATGGGGCCACGGAGGCCAGGGCACTGGGGAGCCTGCGGAGGGTTTTGAGCAGAGGGGACACAGGGTTGATCTGGGTGAGAGCCAGGTGGGCAGGAAAGCACAGGTGTGCTTCGGCATCAGGAGGCCTTGTTTGGGCAGGGAAGTTCCCAGGGGCGGCTGTGGGGTGGTATATCAAGGGAAGGGTATTGCAGGCAGGGCAAACAGCATGTGCAAATGCCCGGGGGCATTGGGGTGCATGACACAGCCAGGGAACTGAGGGGCGAGGTGAGGCCTAAGCTGGGGCAGAGGGCTGAGGGTAGAAAGGGTCCACCAACTGAGAGACCCCCAGGGTTTGGTGTTGTTCTGCCATGGCACGTGACGTGTGGGCTCTTGACTCTGAGACCAGGGATGGAACCCACACCTCCTGCAGTGGGAGCACAGAGTCTTAAGCACCGGGCTTCCAGGGAAGTCCCAAGAACCCCAGGTTGAGGAGCTCAGTTGGGGCAGGGTTTGTGCAAAGACGGGAAATGTTCAGGAGGCATCTATTCACTGGTGTCTGAGGTTTGAGAGTCTCCTCGAGACAGAGGCGAATCCTTAGTAAATGATGGCAATTGAAGTCACAGGAATGAATGACTGACCTATGAATGAATCGAATGAATCAAAGGGCAAAACTCCCACCAAGGGACAAGAGGACAGAGATGGGACAGGCAGAGAAATAGGAAGCGAGTCAGGAGGAGGCGCTGTCTCAGAAATCAAAGAAGAGTGCACTTCCCTGGTGGTCTGAGGGTTAAGATTCTGCCCTCCCAGTGCAGGGGGCTTGGGTTCAAATCTTGAGCAGGGAATTGACCCACATGCTGCACCATGCAGCTAAAAAAATAAATTAAAAAAAATAATAAAGAAAGAAAATTCTAAGAAATGGGAGGACCCTGGGGTTGGAAATCAAGGGCAGCCCCTCATAGCCGCACCACCCAATACAAGTACAACGCAAGCCACATATGTAACTGAATTATTATTATTTTTTTGCTAGCTGCATTTAAAAAAAGTAAAATGGGTAAAATGAATCCCAATAGCATATTTTACTCAACCCGTTGTACCTGAAATCGCATCGTTGGGACACTAAGCCATATTAACCTCCTTAGTGAAACATTTTACATTCTTTGGTTCCACCGAGTCTGTGGAATCAGGGCCTGCATCTCACCGCAGCCTGTCCGATGCGGACCGGCCGCACCGCAGGCGCTCAGGACCCACGTGAGGCTGATGCTGCCCCGCGGGAAGGTCAGGGCACTCAGCTTTCTCCTCTTCTGTTCTCGCAGCCGTCCCGTGGTACCTCCTCTGATCCCGCCAAAGATCCCAGAGGGGGAGCGTGTGGACTTCGATGTAAGTAATGCACGCCCCATCCAGGGCGGGGCTGCTAGCCCTTAGGGCGAGAATTAGGAAGCGGCGCCCCTCCCTTCTTCTTCTTCTTTCCTTTTTTTTTTTTTTTTTGTCTTTTTCCTTTTGTGTGCTTGCTTTTCTACTCCTGAAATTGCGTCCTCGCGGCCCCCTAGGGTCAGAGCCCGGTGTTCGCTGCCATCTGCTGGACATCGAGCGCACGGCAGCCGTCTGTCCCAGCGGACCGTCAACCCACCAACTCTTGCGGTCAAGGGGTGCCCCTCCTGACGCTTCTCAGAGGGCTGAGACGCTGAGGGGCTGGCGCCTTCTCGGGGTACCCCCTGGGGATGACCAGGCTCCCGCCCTCCGTCCCCCCAGGACATCCACCGGAAGCGCATGGAAAAGGACCTGCTGGAGCTGCAGACACTCATCGACGTCCACTTTGAGCAGCGGAAGAAAGAGGAAGAGGAGCTGGTGGCGCTGAAAGAGCGCATCGTGAGTGGAGGGCGGTGCGGTTGCCCCAGTTCGCCCCTCGCCTCCCAGCCTCTGGGTCCTGGGATATACGGAGCACGGTCGCCATCCAGTGCAGACCCAAGGCTGAAACTTTCCGGATCGCACCGAAGTTGATGCTCGTCTCCACTCCTGACCTGACCTGGGAAGGGATAAGGGGGTGCGTGATGGTCCCTGCACCCGCTCAGCCCTCTGTCTCCTCCAGGAGCGGCGCCGGGCCGAGAGAGCCGAGCAACAGCGCTTCAGAACCGAGAAGGAGCGCGAGCGTCAGGCCAAGCTGGCGGTGGGTGCCTCCCCTCCTCCCTGCCTCCCCTCCTCCCGGGAACAGTTTTCCATTCATGATCTCTGTGACCCCAAGAAAGTCCGCATGCGTATTATCCATGGATCTTGCTGTTGGAAGGGAGGGAAACCCCAACCCAACTGAATTTAGCGGAAAGAGAGTTTTATTGGCTCATATAACTAAATTGCCTAAGGCAGGGTCTGCTTCAGGCATGGCTGGATCAAGGGACTTATATCGTAAAGACCCAGCTTTTCTCTGTCCATCCTTTGGCCTATATTTATGTGGAAAATGTGTCCAGGAGGGTGCCTAGCATGTTCCTGGTCTGAGCCCTGAAAATCCTGACTCCTGTCAATCTTAGGCAGGAGTGACCAATGTCCAGCTGCAGGTCTGGCTTAAACTCCTCTTTGTCTCTGGCACAAATCCTAGGATGTTTTCAGATTGTTTACCTGCCATTGTGGAATGAACCACTGGCTGGTTGGGAGAGAGTGAGTAGAACTTTCCCATTGCTTTTGGCCTTGGAAGCATGACCTGACTTGAAATCAGGCATGACTCACTCAATTCATTTTTTTTTTTTTGGCCGCACCTCGCAGCATGTGGGATCTTAGTTCCAGGGGTCGAACCCGTGCCTCCTGCAGTGGAAGTGCAGATTCTTAACCACTGGACCACCAGGGAAATCCCTCAAGCCATTTTTAAAGAACAGGAATTGGGTGGTGTGGTAGACAAAGGACTGGTCTCCCAAAGATGTCTGCTTCTGGATTCCCAGAGACTATGACTGTGGGACCCTACACGAGGAAAGGGACTTTGCAGAGTTGATTACATTAAAGATCCAGAGATGGCGAGATCCTCCTGGATTTTCTGGGTGAGCCCAGCATTATCACAAGGTCCCTACATGGGGACCTTTGCAGATGGAGGAAGGGGACCTGAGCCAAGGGATGCAGGCAGCCCTGAGAAGCTGGAAAAGGGAAGTGGGTGACTCTCCGCTCACGCCTCCAGAAGGAGGCTGTGTGCCCCTTGACGTAGCCCTGGAGACCTGCTGCAGACTCCCGACCTGCAGAAGTACAAGATGATAAACTGACATTGCTTTAAGCCACTATGTTTGCAGATTACAGCGGTGAGAGGAAGCGCATTCAGGTGGGGAATTATGGGCAAGCCCTGCACCATCATGCCCACCCTGCCTGCCCCTCCAGTGGGGAGTAGGCTTTGGCCGGGGTGAACGTCTAATTCTGGAACACACAATGCAGACTTTCTGGATGTAGTCACGCCTCAGTGAAGGCTTTTTGGAGCCCCTTCCTCAGGCTCAAGGCCAAGAGCCTCTTGATTCTGCCCCCGCCCCCAACTCCCATGACCAGTTACCCTCTTTGTCCCTCTGAGGAAAGTCATTCTCTCGTGATACTAGAGGAGAGTAAGTTTCAGAGAGAGCCGGTACCTACACGGAGGTCATAACAGCAGATCGCCACTGGCCATGGCAGGCTGGAGCACGCAGAGAAAAGCAAGCCTATCCCTCTCACCCAGCTTCAGTTTTCCTGGGGGTGGGGGCAGCATATTAAGGCTCAGAGTTGACAAAGGACTGGCCGGTGGTCACACACCCAGGCCTGGAAGGGCCAGGAGGACGTATCTGCATCCTTGTCTGTTCTGAAATTGACCTTGTCTCTCGTGAGCTTCCCTCATGGCTCAGACAGTGAAGAATCTACCTACAATGCAGGAGGCTGGGGTTTGATCCCTGGGTTGGGAAGATCCCCTGGAGAAGAGAATGGCAACCCATCCAGTGTTCTTGCCTGGAGACTCCCATGGACAGAGGAGCCTGGAGGGCTGCAGTTCACGGGGTCGCAGAGAGTCGGACACGACTGAAGCGGCTAACACTCACTTTCTCACGCTTGAGTCTGATTGACCCTGATTCACCCAAGGCAGAATCGGCCTCCCCCACGCCCCCCTCAGGCGCCCTCCCGGCTCAGTCCAGGGGGGTGGGGGAGGCCCAGGGGTGAACCCTGTTCTTCCCACAGGAGGAGAAGATGCGGAAGGAAGAGGAGGAGGCCAAGAAGCGGGCTGAGGACGACGCCAAGAAGAAGAAGGTTCTCTCCAACATGGGCGCCCATTTTGGGGGTTACCTGGTCAAGGTGAGTTCAGCCTGCTGGGGCCTGAGGTCTGGGCTCCCAGGGAGGCAACTGGGGTCTGAGGAGGAGGGGATGGGGTCTGGACCCCCGGGTCTGAGGGCGGAGGGGCGGGGGCCTGGACCCCCGGGTCTGAGGGCAGAGGGGCGGGGTCCTGGACACCCCGGTCTGAGGGAGGAGGGGATGGGGTCTGGACCCCCGGGTCTGAGCGGGGAGGGGCTGGGGAGCCACCCCCACCTCATGGTGCCCCCTTCCCACCCTCAGGCAGAACAGAAGCGAGGGAAGCGTCAGACGGGGCGGGAGATGAAATTGCGGATCCTGTCTGAACGGAAGAAGCCTCTGAACATCGACCACATGGGAGAAGAACAGCTCCGGTATGCGGCAGGGGCCCGGGTGTCAGACAGGCAGATGGGGTGACCCTGGCCCGGGTCTGAGAGGGCGGAGACCCCGGCGCTTTGTGACTTTGTGCAAGGGTTCCCCCCTCTCTGGGCCACTCCCCTGTGGAGGGTCACTGATGCAGGACCTGTGTTTTTGGTGCCAAGACCTGTAGAGCCTGGGAGATGACAGGAAACCAGAGCATGGGGCTGACCAAGATTGAGGCGGTCATGTTGTTCTGATGATGTCCCTCGGGAATTCCAAACGGGCTCCATCTTCTGCCCAAGTTAAAGCCAGACACGCTGGCCACAATTTCCCAGGCAAATCTCTTCCGGACGGACCCCTGTCTCTCCCTTCACAGCTCACTATGGGCACAGCCTGCCTCTCAGGATAAGCCCCCAGAGAGAAGGCTGGGGAAGGTCTTCCCTTGGGGGCCTCCTCTGTGTCTTAGGGGCCCAGGCACGGCCCTTAAAGTCAGAAACACCCACCACCCCAGAGGCGGCGTGGTGAGGGGACTTGGAGCTCAACACCTGAGACCGCTTGCAGGGGCTCAGTGCCAGCTCCACCGCCTAAGCTGTGTGATCTTAGGCACGTTGTTACCTCCTCTGAGCCTTGCTTTCCTCACTGGTAAAAGGAGGCTGTGATGAGTCTACATTACGGAGCAGCAAAAGGTCAGTGAGCAGGAGCCCCGTATGGAGGGCTTGCAGCTCTGTGAGGGAGATACCATTATACTGTTATCACCCTGTTAGAGACAACAAACCAGAACATTAAAAAAACCAACAAACGAAAAAAGGCACAGAGAGGTGAAGGAACCTTTCCAGGGTTGCACAGCTTGCAGGCACAAGAGTGGGGATTGGAACCCAGGAAGTCTGGTGTGGTAGTCTGTGTTCTTCTTCACGTATTTACGAAGGGGCATGATGGTAAATGCTTCCCAAGTGGATCTCCAGAGGCTAAAAGTCCACATCTTAGTGTTTGCTCATTTCCATGGCGTGAAAGCTCCCAGGATGCTGATTTCAAACCCCCAGCATGAGGACCCTGCGCTCAGAGTTGGGGGATGGATATTCAGAGTCGGCTCCAGCCCCCTCCCTCCCAGGAAACATTATCGCAGGGCCTGGACTAAATAGTATGTCGCTAACGTTCCTTTTCCTCCTCTCTCCACCCTACACCACACGTCTGCTCGTCGTTTGGGTCCACTGATAATTTTGGAGGATCTCAAGTTACTTAAGTTTTATTTATTCGATAGAGATCATATGATGGTCTATAAAAATTTAAAATAAAATACACCACAGAAGAGAGAGCATTTGAAAACCATTAGCTGGCAAAAGACAACCATTAACTGGAAAAAGAAAACACAGAATACTAGTAAGAATTGAAAGAGTAGTAACAACTAGCTTTATCAACTGTTTGTTATGTGCCAGGTACTTTATACCTGTTCTCTCATCCTCTAATGGCTCAAGGCATTGTCAGTTCAGAATAAGTTTAGCCTCTAATAATTGAGATACGACTATAGCAGCCTAACACACAGAGGTTTGTTTCCTTACATAGAAGGAATCTGTAGTCCACAGCTGGTATGGCAATTCTACAAAACGATTAAAGACTCAGACTCCTATTGTCCTGCTCCACTGCTTTTACTCCAACATTTCCATCGTCCAAATCACCTCATGGTCAAATGTGGCCGCTGGTGCTCCAGCCAGCACATCCAAGCAGCAGAAAGAAATTGCAAGGCAAGACCCACAAAGGCTTACCTGGAAGCTCCACTCGATGACCTACTTTCATCCACTGGCCGCCCTACCTGCAAGGGAGATTGGGGATAGTAACAGAGCCTCCTGCAAAAAGTTCTAAGGAGGAAAGGGAGAAGGGGTGTGGAGGGGACAACCCACAACTTCTTCACCATTTTCTTTTTTCTTCTTCACCATTTTCTTTCTGCATTTTTCTGGAGAGGGAAACAGGATCCTCGGGGCAGTCACTTGGCCAATAGTCACAAGCCAGAGAATGCCAGAGCTGATGTTTGAACCTAGGCTTTCTGACTCCAGGACCGGGCTCCTTAGCCACGCTATCATTGTCCGTTAGAGAGACAGGGACGGAGAAGTGGGCAGAGATTTAAAGACCCCTTGCTGCAATCCGCTTTGCATAGTAACAAAAGGGCCCCAAATTAACACAATGGCACCAGTAAAGCCAAACTCAAAGGGTTCCCTCAGCCCCTCTGGGCCTGGGCCCGGCCTGGCTCCCTTCCCTGACAGTCCTTCTGCCTGGCCAGGGAGAAGGCCCAGGAACTGTCGGACTGGATCCACCAACTGGAGTCAGAGAAGTTTGACCTGATGGCGAAGCTGAAGCAGCAGAAATATGAGGTGAGACCCGTGTTTGCTAGAGGCTGGGCCGGGCTGGGGCTGGGGGCTGGGGCTGGGGGCTGGAGGCTGGGCCAGGCCAGGCTGGGGCTGGGGGCTGGGGGCTGGCTTGGGTTGGGTCGGGGCAGGGGGTGCCTCTCCCTCTAGCTCTGCCAACACCTCCCTCTGGTCTCCACAGATCAACGTCCTGTACAACCGCATCAGCCACGCCCAGAAGTTGTAAGTGTGAATGGAGCTTGGGCCCCACACCCCTCCCTCTGACTCTCTCTCCTGCTGCCCCGACTCCGTTTCATCCCCGACCACCCTTTCTTGGGGGCTCTGTCTCCATCCCTCTTTCTCTGGAACGTTTTCGTAACCTGTCCTTTTCTCTCCATCTCTGGTTCTCTTCTGGGGTCTCAATCCCCCTTTCTATGTCCCTCTAAATCACTGGTCCTCCAGGCGGGGGGTGGTGATCTCCCCCCTCCACCTGACCCAGAGGACATCAGGTGATGTCCAGAACACGTTTGGGGAGGGGGTCCTAGTGGCCCCTGCTGGGTGGAGCTCAGGGCCCCTGTTCAGTGTCCTGGGATGCTCAGGACGGCCCCCAAATGCCACTGGTGCTGACGTCGAGAAGCGCGGCTTTTGCTGTGTTTCTTGCAGTCTCCCACTCCCCTTCCCTCCCTCTCTCCATCTTCTCTCCGCCTCAAGTTTCCATCTTTCTCTTCCCCCCAGCCTCCCCGGCCCTCTCTGTCACTCTCCCCTTCCTGCCCCCAGCTCTGTATCCATAACCATTTATCAGCGGCCACGTGAACATCCTGAGCTGGCCCAGGGATATCACCTCCCGCCCGTTGGAGGGCCGGAGACCGCTAATCGCGCCACCCCAGGCAGCGAACCCTCCACGAGCAGACAGTGGCGGACCTCTTCCCGTGGCGGGGAGGGCGGGGCCCATCTCAGAGGTGGGTGGGGAGGCGCTCCTTCCTAACACCCCTCCTCCTCCTCCTCCAGCCGGAAGGGGGCCGGGAAGGGCCGCGTCGGAGGCCGCTGGAAGTGAGGAGCTGGGCACAGCGCCCCCGCCCCCTCGAGGCACCTGGGAGCCCTTGGCGTGTGCGTCCATCAGGGGCTTGAAATAAATGCTCCCCCTGCCGCGAGTGCTTGAGTTCTGTGTTGTTATGAACGCGCAGCTGGCCATGGGGAGGCCACCAGCTCACAGCTGCTGGGGGAATCCTCTCAACAATCGTGAGGACCTTGTGTAAGGCTGACCCCTCACCCGCAGCTGGTGACCGTGCAAACCGGTGCGACCGCTCTGGAAAGGAGTCTGGCAGGTCTTCAAACAGTGAACCACAGCATTACCATTTGTTGTTGTTTAGTTGCTCAGTTGTGTCCGAGTCTTTGCGACCCCGTGGACTGTAGCCCGCCAGGCTTCTCTGTCCATGGGATTCTCCAGGCGAGAACACTGGAGTGGGTTGCCATTTCCTTCTCCAGGGGATCTTCCCGACCCGGGGATCAAACCCGCTTCTCCTGCATTGCTAGGTGGAATCTTTACCGCTGAGCCATAGGCCCTAGCAATTCTGCCCCAAGAGAACGGAAAAGATGTATTCTCGCGAACACGTGTACAGGATTCTCAGCAGCAGCATAGCTCAGGATCCCCAAGAGGTGAAAACAACCCAAACGTCCGTCCACCAGTGAACAGATGCGAGGGAATACTATTCAGCTGTAAAGAGGAATGAGGCTCTGGCACAGGCTTCAGTGTAGATGAGCCTGCCAATCAGAATGAAGGCAGCCAGATGCAAATGGCCACACATTGCGAGATCCCGTTGACGCGAAATTTCTAGAAGGCAAATCCACAGAGGCAGGGAGTAGTGGTGGTCTCCAGGGACACAGGGGAAGAAAGGAGTGGGGGAGGGTAATGGCTAAAAGGAATGGTGCTTCTTATGGGGGTGATAGAGTGTTCTGGCATTACAACCTTGTAAACAGACTAGAAAAAAAAAAAAAAACACCCTCTGATCACATTACTATTAATAGATATAAAGTAGATAACGAACAAGGACCTGCTATAGAGCATAGGGAACTCTGCTCAATGCATTGTAGTAGTTAGTTACAGGCCAGTAGTTAGGACTCCGGGCTTCCACTGCCAGGGGCTTGGGTTCAATCCCTGGTTGGGGAACTATGATCCCGAAAGCCACACGACGCAGCCAAAAAAAGAAAAAAAACCCAAACTAATAACCTATAAGGGAAAAGAATCTGAAAAAGAATATATATATAAAATTGGGTCACTTTGCTCTACACCTGAAACACAACATTGTAAGTTAACTATACTTCAATTTTTTAAAATGGCTAAAAAATAAATAAAAGCACTATGTATGGTTCTTGGAGAAAAAAAAAACAAAAAACAAAACAGAAATCCAAAAGTGGATAAGCCTAAAAAAACCAACAAGCCTGCCATCAGGTACTGAGGTGCCGCCTGCCTTCCTGCTTGGCTTCCCCCTGTGAGGTCGCAGACTGGTCCCGAGATGATTTCTGGAGCTCTGCGCCATCCCATCTGCTTCCCAGAAGGCAGGCAGGAGAAGAGGAGAACCAGAAAGGTGCACCTCTTGGCTGAATCAAACCGCTTTCCAAAGCTTTCCTGGACAGCTTCCCTCCCCCCCACCCCACCCCAGTCGTGCTCACTTACATCTTATCTCTGCCCCGACTGCAAAGATGACTAGGTCTCCTGCTGGTTCTGCAGCCACCTGGGTGCTTTGCTGCTCCAAACAAAAGCAGGCTTCTCGTTTTTGAGGAAGGACGCAGTAGTGATGGGCAGGCAGCTGTCGGTCTCTGACCCACTCTCCCGCCACCCACATATAGAGTCCCCCTGTCTGGAACACACTCCCAGGCTCCCCTCGGACGAAAGCCCAGGGTGTTTGGGAGGCAGATCAGCTGTCTGTCTGGCTTGGGTGTGTCTCCGGGTGGTTTGACATTATATAAATGCAAAGACGAGCTCTCCCTCTCTAGCTAGCCCATGGTGGTAGAGATGGAACAGGGCCATTGTAATACTGGTAATTTAGAAACAAACCTTCCACGTGGGAAAGAAGAGAGAGAGCAGCACAGTGAAGTCATTGGGGCAGAGCAGAGATCTTAGCTTCAGATCCGGAAAATCTGGAAACCTGGTTCTAGATTTTGGGTAAAATCTGTTTTTTTATAAGCACCGTGGTCCCTGACACTGCAAGGGGGAGGGCTTCTTTCTGGGCCCGTGTCCTTGGATAACCTTTGGGAAGATGCCATTCTTGAGATGGTTGTCAATTTCAAAGCCCGTTGGCACGCGTCTGAGGACACAGCGGATATTTTCGTGTGTTGAAAGTCACAGCAGGTCAGCCATGGGGTGCCTTTCGCAATATAATTCTCTCTCTTTTTAACAATTAATTAATCGATATTTATTTTGGCTGTTCACTGCTCTTCATCGCGGTGTGGCTTCTCTAGCTGTTTGCGTTCTCAGTACTTGCTGTATGTAGGATCTTAGTTCCCCGATCAGGGATCGAACCCATGTCCTCTTCACTGGGAGCATGGACCAGCAGGGAAGTCCTAACAATATAATTCTATCTTAAACGTAAAAGGTTCCTTTGTGCAAATAACTCTTTCAAGGACAGTTAAAATAGAAATTAGAACTGACTTCTACTATGCTTACCCCTGTTTTCTCACAGAATAGAGGAGTCAACTTGATACTTTGTGAATGTCCTCTTGCATCCCTTTATCTGAACCATCTTTATGAGGTCCGTTTTTCTGCCTCTTGCAGGGAAAAAGGGAACATGTTATCTTTCCAAGGCTATTTTCACCAGCTGTGAGGAGGTTAAGCATCAACATTCCAGTGCTAGCATTGAGAGAAAACAGCAGGCTTGAGAAGTAAAAAAAACCTTCACCATGGAAAAGAGAAGGGCAGAAGAGAATTGTAATGAGTAAAATATAAAAATGCCTGTACAGAGTCAACGTCTACCTACGAGACAGGCCAGGTACACGGTCACAACAGCTCCTGGAGGCAGAAATTAAGAGAGTAAGCCTAGGTCCTAGATCAGACCCCACAGTTGGAAGTGTCAAGAGACAAGATCAAGTCCAGGAATGCCTAAACCAGAGCTGTAATTCTTACCCATTGTAGTAGAATAGAATTTGTTAAACAGAGGTTCAAGTCTAAATGCAGCAGTCAACCTAAAGATTGCGAACAAAACTTCACGGTGGGAGCATGTCCCATAGTAGGTTGTGTGGGTTGAGCAGATACTCCAAATTGTGTCTCCCGTAAATAAAAATCATAAAACTATAGACATATTTACATCACAGCTCACAGACACAATGAACACAAGCTTCCAAAAACAGCATACACCAGCTACAGACACGACCACAAATACACACATCACAGTTGTGCGCAGGTATAGAGACACCCATAACTGAAGACACCCTAACAACATCCACACCATTCAAGCTGCCTGGAGAAGAAGGTGGGTCTATAGGTTGAATGGAAAGTGTGGGATTGAAGGACTACATATCCCCAAAGTCACCCGAACTGCTAACCCTTTTGTATCTGTTAGGTAGTTAGAATAGGGAAAAGGAGTCCAGGATGACGGTGGCTAAAAGACCTGGAAGGGAAAAGCCTGCGAAAATAGAACAAAGGAAGGTCCGAGAACCGGAGTGAGAATCTCAGGGAAAACAAATGGCACTCCTGGCTGGCCCAATTTGCACAGGACAGGCCCAGGGAGAGAGAAACATATAAAAAGAGGAGCCAAAGCTCTCTTCTCCCTCTCTCTCCCGCGCGCTGGGGCGCTCTTCTTTTCATGTCTTTGGGTCGACATGCCCTCACACCTCGAAAATGGATTTTCCTGTTATCTTCTAAATAAAATAGAGCTGTAACACTGAGCTGTGTCACTGATTTCTCTAAGAGTTATAACATGGTTCATTCGAGCCCTGAGAGCTATAACACGGTCTGTCCAAGACCGGAGAGCTGTTAACACGCTGAGGGGGCTTTAATGTCCGTCACTCCAAATCTTTGTTGTGACGAGACAAAAACCGAGGAGCATACACTCGCCTGACATAGCCACCTCAGCGGTCTCCAGGTTTCACGGCATCTGTCGTTTATTTCTTAGCACAGGCCCAGGAAGTTTAGAGTGGGTAGAGCTGATCTGACATCCGTTGGAAAACAGAACACTTGCCTCTGTATTTCAGAGCCATTCTTTGTGATTTTCAGAGAAGGCAATGGCACCCCACTCCAGCACTCTTGCCTGGAAAATGCCACGGACGGAGGAGCCTGGTAGGCTGCAGTCCATGGGGTCGCTAAGAGTCGGACACGACTGAGCGGCTTCATTTTCCCTTTCATGCATTGGAGAAGGAAATGGCAACCCACTCTAGTGTTCTTGCCTGGAGAATTCCAGGGACGGGGGATCCCGGTGGGCTGCTGTCTATGGGGTCGCACAGGGTACTAAGCGACTTAGCAGCAGCAGTAGCTTTGTGATTTTTATAGGTCTTTGCTCTGGACTCGGAGTGCTTGCTTCCTTCCCAGTGAGGATTAAGGTGCAGACTACTTAAGATGAGACTCACATCGTGCTTTATCACGTTAGGTATGAGTCAACTCGCCCTCCACGTCCGTAAGACGTCCCCGCCTTGGACTACAAATCCCAGCATGGCTTGCGAGGACGTACAGCCCGGACTACATTTCCCAGCCTGCTCCACGACCCAAGATGGTAGCAAGTAGCGGGCAGGGCAGGTGAAGGCTCTGAGGAGCTGTCATTGCGGGCCCTGCCTCTTGGGTTCCCTTCCTGATGTAATCCAGGGGTTCCATCAGGGACTTAGGGTGCTCTGGACCAACGGTGCCTTTACGGTCGTGGCCCCGAGTACTACGTTTCCCAGCGTGCCCAGCGGCCGATTGCCGCTTTGAACTTTGTACCGTACTTTTTACTTCCCAAGGTGCCCTGGGCGGTCACCCAGGGATTTTCTTGGTCTAAGGGTTGTGGACTCAATTTCCCATGGTATCCTGGCGTTTTTCACGACCTAGGGAATCCATTCATTCATTCAAAATACTATTCCCGTTCGCGTTTTATTAGGTCTTGGTAATGGGAACAGGGATGCACACAGAAGACATAAATCCCTGTTCTCCTGGGGCTCATTTCTAGTTGAAGGGATAAGACAAACCCAAAATAAGTAAATCAC
Organism: Cervus canadensis; assembly: GCF_019320065.1. Taxonomy (NCBI): domain Eukaryota; kingdom Metazoa; phylum Chordata; class Mammalia; order Artiodactyla; family Cervidae; genus Cervus; species Cervus canadensis. Next base: position 13,698,179 of record NC_057403.1, on the reverse strand, counting down.
ATGGTGTGAGAAAAGCGGTAAGGTGTATGGAAAAATTAGTTCTATCTTTTAGGACTCCCGGGCTATCGAGTCCGTTTCCCGGTTGGTCTCCTTCATACTGTGAACTACATTTCCCAGCATGCCCTGGGGCCACATCTCTGGCCTTTAGACTCCATTTCCCGGCACTCCCAGGGGCATCTTCTCAATCAGATTTCCTTTTGAAACCGCTGAGCCGCGAATTTCCCAGTGTGCCTCGGGGCAGATCGAGGGCCGAATGTGGCCGAGACCGATTTCCGCTTCTGTACTCCACTTCCCAGAGTTCCCCGCGGCCTTCCCTGAGGCCGTTGCCACGGCCTCTCCCGGCTGCGGACTCCATTTCCCAGCGCGTCCCGGGGAGGCGTGGTGACGTCGCGCGTCGGGCGGGGGCCGGTAGATCCTTGGGCGGCGCGGGGCTGGCGGCAGTTCCCGGCGGCCCGGGGGCGGGCGGTGGCGGCGGCGGCGGCGGCGGCGGCTGCTGCTCGGGGCTCGGCGCTCTGCGCTCGCTCGCTCGCTCGCTCGCTCGTTCGCTCACGGGCGGGCGGGCGGCGCGATGTCGGGCGAGGACGGCCCCGGGGCGGGCCCTGGGGCGGCGGCAGCAGCGGCCCGCGAGCGGCGGCGGGAGCAGCTGCGGCAGTGGGGGGCGCGGGCGGGCGCCGAGCCGGGCCCCGGGGAGCGGCGCGCCCGCACCGTGCGCTTCGAGCGCGCCGCCGAGTTCCTGGCGGCCTGCGCGGGCGGCGACCTGGACGAGGCACGCCTGATGCTGCGCGCGGCCGACCCCGGCCCGGGCGCAGAGCTGGACCCCGCCGCCCCGCCGCCCGCCCGCGCAGTGCTCGACTCCACCAACGCCGACGGCATCAGCGCCCTGCACCAGGTCAGCGCCCGGGTCTGCGCCGCCCGGAGCCCCCTTCCTCGCCGGCCCGGAGTCACCCCGGCGGCCCTACTCTGCGCCGTCGTCCGCGGTGGACCCCCTTTTCCTCCGTCCCACCTGGGGCTCCCCTCTCCCGACCCTGAGCCGCTGGAACTGACCCTGGCCTTTGCCATTCTGAGCCGCCCTTTCTCTGCCCCCGAACCGTCGCTGCCGGCCTCAGCCCGGTGCATCCCCGTCTCGTCACTTCGCGGTGCTCTTTCCCGACCTTGGGGATCTTTGCTAGTCTCGCCCGTGCGACCGCCACTGGTGCCACCTCGACTCTGTCATCTCGTGCTGGGCCTCCCTCTTTCCTGAGTCTGTGCCCCTGCAGCCCCACCGGTGCCCCCTGTTCCCCCATCCAGGCAGGTACCACTCCCCCTGCCCCCCCAGCAGCGTCGCATCTCCATCCTCCCTGCCTGTGCTCTCCCTGCCGCCCCGCCCCTCTGCCTGGGGCCACCTCTGTCATCCCTGGCCCGTGCCATCTGTTGCTATCTCAGGGTGTTCTTTCCTGAGCACCCGCCTTAGAATCTCTGTTCTCCTGAAGTGGGTGCTTCCTTTGCCAGGGTCAGCTCAGGCCGTCTCCCTTGCCCCCCTTCACCCTCATGCCCTCGTCATTCTTCTGGGGCTGTGCCACCTCTTGCCTCCTAGGGCAAGGCCTCTCAGGGGTGTTTCTCTTCCAGGAACCTCCCCTCTCCCTTGCTCTCCTGTTGCTTTGGCCAGGCCTGCATCATCACCCCCCGTTTTTTTGTTTTCTGGGCACCCACCTCTTCCTGGCTTTGGGCTGCCTCTCTGTTCTCTGGTCACCTTGCGTTCTCTGCCTGGATCCCCTCCTGTGGATCCGAGCAGCTCCTCCCTCACACAGAGTGTGTCCTGTCTCCCAGCCCCCTTCTTGTCACCTTCTCAAGAGATCCAGAGCCGGGTTACTCCTCTCTGTCCACAGCCTGGGCCCTAGTGCCTTCCCCAGACGCTCTGACTGTTGCCTCTGGGCTGCTTGTGTTCCAGAACCAGGCCCACCACAGGCCCCAGTCCCACGGTTCCCTCTGGTTCGGGAACCTGTCACCCCCCACCGCACCCGCCCTCCTTCAGTGCGGCCATCAGGCAAAGTTCACAGAAGAGCCCGCGTCCCCGAGGCTGTCTCCCTCCTAGTCTCCTCGAATTGGTCCAGTCCCCAGCCCTCGCTTCCCTGCCGGAGCTCCCAGGGTTTGGTTACTTTGGGACCCAGAGAGGACCCAGGGAAGGAAACCTGGGCAGGGAGCAGGGGGCTGGGGAGGAGGCCGGAAGGGACTCACGTGCCAGGTCCCCAGGAAGAGCCGCAGCTCAGGAAGGTAGGCCAGTCCTGAGTTCTGATCTCGGCTTCTCAAGTCAGTGGCCTAGAATGTGACTCTTCCCTGCGCCTCGGGCTTCTTGCCTGTGAGTGGGCTGGCAGGGACACCCTGCAGGAAGAGCCTCACGTCCAGTTGGGGGTTGCAGCCCCTGGTCCAGGTGCCGTCCCTCCCCTCGCTCTCCCCCCGCTGCACCCCCAGGCCCATGCCCTGCAGAGGCCCCAGTGCCCTCTGGGAGAGGGTCCCTCTTCCTGCACTGCCGGCCCTGCCCCGGCTCCCCGGGACCTTTCCGGCTGGGCCGTGCTCCCCAGCCTGTCCCCTGGCCCAGGCCCTGTCTCAGGCCACCCCGTGAGTGGGATCCCTCTCGCTCTCCTGCTATAGGTGAGATGAACTCTCCTGTTATAGGCGAGATGAACTCACTCGCCAGGGCTCTGCGGGAGGCCTGGAGGGGATTAGGGCATCCCTCCGAGGAGGGCGCAGAGAGGGGAGTCCCTGTTTTAGGTTGCCCAGCCAGTGAGCGAGTGGGGGAGCGGGGCTTTGGGTCAGGACTGGGTGTTTGCTGACCAGCTTGTGCCAGTTTGCTCAACACTGGCCTCGTTTTAGCTCCGAAAGTCCCAGGTCCCAGGAAACCCCCGGACAGGCACACGGGACAGCCACTCATGTTGTCTGGGCGAGTCCGGCAGCTGTGGTTTCTGTTCCCCCTGGAGCAGGTTCCCTGGCGTCGTCTCCCTGCTCTGGCTGTGACCACAGGAGGTCTCACATCCCACCCCTTACCCCTCGACAAGGTGACAAGGCCCGGATAGGCTGCCTCGTCCCCCATTACCTCCTACTTAGTGACTGGGGTCTGGGATAGGAAGGACTGTGAGCCAGGATTCTTAGGTGTAAATAGGGAGGGGGTCAGAGAGTCCAGGCTCCCGGGTCTGAGGGGGAGGGGCTGGGGGCCTGAACCCCTGGGTCTGAGAGGGGAGGGGCTGGGGGCCTGGATCCCTGGGTCTGAGCAGGGAGGGGCTGGGGGCCTGGACCCCTGGATCTGAGGAGGAGGGGCGGGGCCTGGATTCTTGGCCCCTGGTGCCCAGGCTGCAGGCATCTTTCGCACGGATGCCTGTGCCCGGCCAGGTCCTTGAAAGGGAAAGGCCCGTCTCCCTCCTTGCCCCCCCTCTCATCACCATGGCAACCGGTGGAAATAAACGGCGCCCAGAGTTCATCCCGTTCCCAGGGCACGCGTGGCCCCCCTTTCGCAGCCTGAGTTTCCATGACTTCATGCTCTTGGCCCTCGTAGCTTCCTCCCCCTGCTCCAGGCGGCCGGCTGTGGAGAGGTGCGGGAGTCGGAGGCTAATCTCCCCCGAGGATCCAGGAGGCCAGGGCCACTCCCATCCCCCAGCCCCACTCGGGCCCAGTGCCCACCCCACGTTCGCACAGGTCCCGGGCGAAACCCTTTCTCTGGCCCTGACTTGGTGCCCCGGCTCGTGCAAGGGCTTTTGTCTCCTGGTGCTGGGATCTCTTCCCCCATCAGAGAGGACCCTGACAGCCCTCGGAGTGGGGACGGTGCCCGTGGACGCCCCGTGATGGAGTGTCCTGTGCCTCTCTTGGGGCGCCAGGCCTGGGCGCACGTCTCTCCCAGTGTTAGGGTCCTGCCTGGGACCCTCACCACTGCCCCACTCCCCGTCCCAGGTTCGCAGGGACCTGGCGACCCTACCAGCCCCACACGGCCTTGGGCCCCGGGGTCCGGCTGTCTCCCCGCCAGGTACGTGGCAGGGCTGTGCTCAGTTCTCTGGGAGAGTCTGCTGGGTCTGAGGAGGAGGGCCTGGGTCTCTTCCCTGGGGTCCAGCTCTGGAGGCCCATCCTCCGTGGTGACTGGTGCATCTTGTGAACAGGCATGGTTCGGGATCCCTGTCCTCTCCTCTCTGGCCAGCTCCTCTCAACGGTCCCCAGTGAGCCCCAGAGGCCTGGCTGGCGCGGCCGCCGGGAAGCCAGGGTGTGCAGGGCTGGGGGCCGGGGTGTCTTAAACAGCTGGGTGGCTGGGGAGGCCCTGGGGGTCTTCTTCCGGAGCCTTGCCCGATCGGCCGTGGGTCCCCCTCGAGGCCCCCGGCGGGGGTCCTGCCTTGCCAGGCACGCGCGGAGGTCCGGAGTGGGGAGGGTGAGCCCCTGCCCTGCCCCCCGCCCCCCCCAGGCCTGCATCGACGAGAACTTGGAGGTGGTGCGCTTCCTGGTGGAGCAGGGCGCCACGGTGAACCAGGCTGACAACGAGGGCTGGACGCCCCTGCACGTGGCCGCCTCCTGCGGTTACCTGGACATCGCCAGGTGAGGCGGGGAGGGCGGGCGGGCCCGCTGGGCGTGGGGCCCGGACCCCTCCGTCCTGACCGTGGCCCGCCCCCACCTCCCCAGGCACCTCCTGAGCCACGGGGCCAACATCGCTGCAGTCAACAGCGACGGCGATCTGCCTCTGGACCTGGCCGAGTCTGACGCCATGGAGGCGCTGCTGAAGGCGGAGATCGCCCGCCGAGGTGGGCCTGGGGTGCGGGGGGCCTCCGTCGCCGAGGACCCGAGAAGCAGTAACTGAGGCAGGGTTGGCTCATCCTCGGAGTGACCGAGGAAACTCAGTTTGGGGCGTGTCCTGGGTGGTGGCGCGTCTTCTCAGGAGTTGTGCTGGGGGGTGGGGGGCGGGTGCGGGAATGCCGAGTCTTCTGGGGGTCTGGTCTGCTGTACTTGCCATCACTGTGCCCCAGGGTCCTTAATAGGGGGCCCAGGACCCCCTGAACGCCGTGCCTGGCCAGGCTCTTTCCTAGGGGGAGCGTGTGTGACTTCTAGCAGGTGCCCACTTCCCCGCCCGCTCTCACAGTCGCCGATGGCTACACCGAGGGGAGGACTCGTCGGCTGACCCGCGGTGCAGGGCCGGGGGGTCCACGGGTGGGAGACGGCGGGCAGCCGTGCCCCGCCTCCCGTGGGAGCCCTGCGTCAGCAGCGCGCTTCTGGGTGACTCTGGTCCTCTGGGCGGGTCTGGTGGCCGCACCGCATCTGTGAGGAGGTGTGCGGGTGGGGCGGGGGGCGCAGGGAGGCCTGCGAAGAGCGGCCGGCGTCCGAGGTGCCGCGCGGACTCCCAGCCTGGCTCGGGTTGGGAGGGACAAGGCCCCGCCCTGGACAGGTGCGGGGCCGGTGGCCGCGGGAGTCCTGCGGGGCGCGGAGGTGCTGGCGGGCGAGCTGCGGTCCGGAGCCCTGGTTTGCTTCAGATGCAGGCAGGGAGCAGAGCAGAGACAGAACTGGGCTTTTCCTGGCTCCGCTTCTCCGTGTTTTCATCTGACGACTTCACACGCTGAGCCGGATCTCACTCGCAGTCTGATGAGGGCAACCTCCGCTGAGGCCCACCAGGGCTTGCAGCAGCTTCGTGTGGATACAGTTGTCTGCGTGTTTGCTTCCTTCACATTTAGACATGTGTGGGCTCATCTTTTCTGTTTCGTCTTTTTAGCGTATTCACTTTAAAGCTTGTGTGTCCGTGAGCACGTTGAGCTTAGATGATGCTGATCAGCCCAGAAGAAACCCCGAGCCCCCGGCTGTGACCCCTGACCTCCCCTCCCGTCTCAGCCCTGGGGCCCACCCGTTGGCTTCGTGTGGGGTTTGCCCGTTTGGCGAAAGTGGAATCCTGAAGCGTGGACTCAAGGTTTCCAGCTTCTTGGCGTGATTGCTTGTGCGCCCTCCGTCTCCACAGGGGTGGGCCTGGCCCGGTTTCCCGCCCCCGGCCCCGCCGGCAGCACTGGACCAGCCTTCACCCCTCCGCTGTTTATATGGCCCCTCAGCCTGGACCCGATTGCTCCGTCAGTTCTGCAGGTTGGGCAGGAACTTGCCAGCTAGTTCCGCTGGGAGACGAACTCCGTCCGCCCTGTGATTGGTGATGTTAACCTTGAGCTTCATCCAGAGGGGTCGCCCAGGTGACTCTGCCGTGGAGGTGTCTTCCTCTCTTTGTTGTTAAAAAGCAGCCTGCAGGGTGATGCTTGGAGGACACCAGGGCTGGGTCGTCTCTGTGGCCTCCATGTGTTCCTGCCAGAATCACCCAGCGTGCTCCTCGCCTTCTCACGGTGACCCGCTGTGCCCCTTTGTGGGCCGAAGGTGGTGGTGGGGGGTCTGGGGGGTTGGCCTGTAGGACCGACCAGGAGACCGACCAGGCACAAAGACCCTCTGCTACACTGCTGGGGGTGGGGTGCAGCTGCCTCTGAAATCCAGAGGCCTTGGTGATGTGGCTTCACGGTGCCTGCCTTGACGTGAGGCCTCTGTGGACTGTGGTGGGCAGAATCTGTGCTTTCCCACAGTTTAAACACAATTCATGGGCCTCTGTAACTGAAGCTGAGGAGTTATGTGGACATTAGGCATGGCTGGATCCAGGGGCGCAGACACAGTCGAAAGCCTTCCTCTCGTCTCTCTGCTGAGCTGTGTTGGTTTCACTCCTGGGCTGGTTCTCTTGGCGAGGCACCGGGCGTGCCTCCTAGCAGTGCAGGCTGGCACCCTGGCGGAGCTAGAACTAGACTTCTCAGCAGCCCAGCCCCAGCCCTCAGGGCCACCCTGGTCACAGCGTGCCCCGAGAGAGTCGTGGTGGCAGGGAGGACCCTCAGGCCTGGTGATGCGACTGCCCGTGGAGCCGGGCTGCGGGCTCCTCATGTTGGAGCCGCGTTGGGTGAGAGCAGGGGTGAGGACAAGCAGGAAGGGGGACTGGATGCTGGCAGCTCCAAGCGACAGCTCCTCCGCAGACACGGTGCTCTCAGCCAGGGCCGCGGGGGCCGGCCCAAGCCCCCGACCCTCTGGCCATTTTGCTCAGAACGGCCACGGTCAGACCCTCAGGGACTTGGCACTGCACTGGAAGGAACCCCACCGTCAGGACAGGGATGCGGGCTGCTCACTCTCAGAGGCAGGTAGCTTTGACAGGCAGGGTCAGGCCTGGCGAGGCCCAGCCATGCGGGTGATTCCAGCCTCCGTGTGAGCAGCTGGACAGACAGCGTGGCCTGTAGCCGGAGATCCGCACCCCCGGGCTCCAGCAGTCCCACTCCTACGTCACCCGATCGCGCCCTCCCCCTCGAGCTTCACAGTGTCGAGAGGCTGTCAGTTCAGTCCCTCAGTCCTGTCCAAACCTTTGCCACCCCATGGACTGCAGCACCCCAGGCTTCCCTGTCCATCACCAACTCCAGAGCTTGCTCAAACTCACGTCCATTGACTCGGTGATGCCATCCAACCATCTCATCCTCTGTTGCCCCCTTCTCTTCCTGTCTTCAATCTTTCCTAGCATCAGGGTCTTTTCAAATGAGTCAGTTCTTTTTTTATCGCATCAGGTGGTCAGAGTATTGGAGTTTCAGCTACATCGGTCCTTCAATGAACACCCAGGACTGATCTCCTTTAGGATGGACTGGTTGGATCTCCTTGCAGTCCAAGGGACTCTCAAGAGTCTTCTGCAACACCACAGTTCAAAAGCATCAATTCTTCAGCGCTCAGCTTTCTTTATGGTCCAACTCTCAACATCCATATGTGACCACTGGAAAAACCATAGCTTTGACTAGACGGACCTGTGTTGGCAAAGTAATGTCTGTGCTTTTTAATATGCTATCTAGGTTGGTCATAACTTTCCTTCCAAGGAGTAAATGTCTTTTAATTTCATGGCTGCAGTCACCATCTGCAGTGATTTTGGAGCCCCCAAAAAATAAAGTCAGCCACTCTTTCCACTGTTTCCCCACATATTTGCCATGAAGTGATGGGACCGGATGCCATGATCTTAGTTTTCTGAATGTTGAGCTTGAAGGCAACTTTTTCACTCTCCTCTTTCACTTTCATCAAGAGGCTCTATAGTTCCTCTTTGTTTTCTGCCATAAAGGTGGTGTCATCTGCATATCTGAGGTTATTGATATTTCTCCTGGCAATCTTGATTCCAGCTTGTGCTTCCTCCAGCCCAGCGTGTCTCATGATGTACTCTGCATATAAGTTAAATAAGCAGGGTGACAATATACAGCCTCGACGTAATCCTTTCCCAATTTGGAACCAGTCTGTTGTTCCATGTCCAGTTCTAACTGTTGCTTCTTAACCTGCATTCAGATTTCTCAAGAGGCAGGTCACATGGTCTGGTATTCCCATCTCTTTCAGAATTTTCCGCAGTTTATTGTGATCCACACAGTCAAAGGCTTTGGCATAGTCAATAAAGCAGAAGTAGATGTTTTTCTGGAACTCTCTTGGTTTTTCTATGAGCCAGCAGTTGTTAGCAATTTGATCTCTGCTTCCTCTGCCTTAGCTTGAGCATCTGAAAGTTCTCAGTTCACGTACTGTTGAAGGCTCGCTTGGAGAATTTTGAGCATTACTTTGCTAGTGTGTGAGATAAATGGAATTGTGCAGTAGTTTGAACATTATTTGGCATTGCCCTTCTTTACGATTAGAATGAAAACTGACCTTTTCTAGTCCTGTGGCCACTGCTGAGTTTTCCAAATTTGCTGACATATTTAGTGCAGCACTTTCACAGCATCATCATTTAGGACTTGAAATAGCTCAACTGGAATCCCATCACCTCCACTAGCTTTGTTCGTAGTGATGCTTCCTAAGGCCCACTTGACTTCACATTCCAGGATGTCTGGCTCTAGGTGAGTTATCACACATCGTGGTCATTTGGGTCATGAAGATCTTTTTTGTACAGTTCTTCTGTGTATTCTTGCCACCTCTTCTTAATTTCTTCTGCTTCTGTTAGGTCCATACCATTTCTGTCCTTTATTGTGCCCATCTTTGCATGAAACATTCCCTTGGTATCTCTAATTTTCTTGATGAGATCTCTAGTCTTTCCCATTCTGTTGTTTTCCTCTCTTTCTTTGCATTGATTACTTAGGAAGACTTTCTTATCCCTCCTTTCTATTCTATGGAACTCTGCATTCAGATGGATGTATTCTGAGGGAGCTCCTCGTTCAGTTGAGAGGGTGAGGGTGCGCCAACACCAAATCTGGAAGGGATCAGTCAGTAATCTGTAGATGAGTGATCTGTGGTGGGAAAAACAGCCAGGGGGTAATATGCAGAAGAGGTCGGAATAAGCAGTTCAGTTCAGTTCAGTTGCTCAGTCATGTCCGACTTTGCGACCCCATGGACTGCAGCTCATCAGGCCTCCCTGTCCATCACCAACTCCTGGAGTTTACTCAAACTCATGTCCATTGAGTCGGTGATGCCATCCAACCATCTCATCCTCTGTCGTCCCTTCTCCTCCTGCCCCCAATCCCTCCCAGCATCAGGGTCTTTTCCAGTGAGTCAGCTCTTCGCATCAGGTGGGCAAAGTATTGGAGTTTCAGCTTCAACATCAGTCCTTCCAATGAACACCCAGGACTGATTTCCTTTAGGATGGACTGGTTGGATCTCCTTGCAGTCCAAGGTACTCTCAAGAGTCTCTCCAATACCACAGTTCAAAAGCATCAATTCTTTGGCACTCAGCTTTCTTTATAGTCCAACTCTCATATCCATGCATGACTACCGGGTAAACCATAGCCTTGACCAGATGGACCTTTTTGACAAAGCAATGTCTCTGCTTTTTAATATGCTGTCTAGGTTGGTCATAACTTTCCTTCTACGGAGTAAGCGTCTTTTAATTTCATGGCTGCAATCACTATCTGCAGTGATTTTGGAGCCCAGAAAAATAAAGTCAAGCACTGTTTCCACTGTTTTCCCCTCTATTTCCCATGAGGTGATGGGACCAGATGCCATGATCATAGTTTTCTGAATGTTGAGCTTTAAGCCAACTTCACTCTCCTCTTTCACTTTAATCAAGAGGCTCTTTAGTTCTTCACTTTCTGCCATAAGGGTGGTTAGCCATTAAAACTTTATTTACAAACATAGGCTCTGTCCAGATGAGGCAAATCCACAGTGTCAGGAAGTGGATTAGTGGTTTTCAGGCTCTGGGGAGGGACTGCTTGATGGGGTGATGAGAAGGCTCAGGCACAGATAGATAGGGTTGATGGCTGCACATGGTGAATGTCCTAAAAGCCGCTGAAGCACACGCTCGGTGAAGTAGATAAATCTGTGTGGACGGAGCAGCTTGCCTGCCCGCACAGGCACTGGTTTGCCACCCTCCGCAGGAGTTCTGTTAGGAAACACGGGGAAATCTCCGCAAAAAACTAAACTGCAGAAGGATGCGTTTGAACAGGCAGGACGCTAAGTGTGGCTGCAGAAAAAGGTCCGCAAACCCCGCCCTTCCTTACTCGCCGTGTCTATAATAGGACTGAACCTAGGTGATTGCCTTGAAGGAGGTCGGCGGGAGGGGCGGGTCTCTGAGGCCCGGGCACTTTGCCGGCCTGCGGGTGAGCCCTCATTAGCCAGATGTTCCTGGAATAGTGCCTCCGGGAGTCCCTGCTAGCCAGGGCACCCTGAGGTGATCCCAGCGGAGTTCAATCCCAGCGCCCAGCTGCCAGACACGGACTGACCGGGGCCCCTGCATAGCCTGGGGCAAGGTTTACAACCTCGTAGTAAGGGTGTGCCCAGCTTCCTGCTCCTGAAAACAGATTCGTGAAGGCAGTTACCTCCGGGGCCCCCGGTGCTGCTGTGAGCCGCGCGGCCAGCGCGTGCTTCTCTGCCTGTGCTGTCCAGGGGGAAGCCAGAGGCAGCCACATGCTAATCAAGGATTTCCAAGAAGGCGCTCTTAAAAATAGAAACAGGTGAGGTCCATTTTAGGAACATGGTTTACTTAATCTGCCCGTCCAAGGCGTTGTCATTTCTGCGTGCGATCAGTGTAAAGAACTGTTCCCCAGCTGCTGCACGGCGCGTTCTTTCTACGCTTGGAGACCCGGCGTGTTGGCCGTCTGCAGCCTGGCTCCGCACTGCTCCGTGGCTGCCGACCACGCGCAGGACGGCTCCGCCCCGGGCCGCACGTGGGCAAGTGAGCAGTTCTGCAGTGAGAGAAATAGCGGGCAGGAACGAAGCTCCCAGGAGAAGGAGCACGCAGCCCCTAGGGGACACGCCCGTTTCTGACTGCCATCTCGGCGGCTCTTAACGGGCAAACCACACATTCTCAGTGATGGTCGGAAGGGACTGTTCCGCCCTTAACGGGGCTGCCTGTTCTTGATCCAGAATCGACTTCTGTTTCATGTAAAGCTTCCACTTGCCCTCACGTCGGTGAGTTCAGAGCACTTCTCCTGAAACCGACGAGAGGGGAAGCCTGCTGGCCCCTCCCCAGTTGGCGCAGGGGCGGCTGGTGAGGAGGTGCCATCGCCCCAGCGATAGGGGCATCCTCAGTGGCTTCTGCTTGGTTTAGCCTCTCGTGAGCAATAAACGTGACAAAATACAGGCAGATGCCGGGTTAAGGCCTGTATCAGTAGTGAAAGGGAAGGTGAGACCCAAGACTCCCCCCAGCCCCCAGCAAGGACCCTCAGTGGAACCCAAGGCTGTCTGTTTGGGAAGTGACAGAGCTGGCCCTGGCTCCCCTGAGCCCCCGAGGAGCACACACAGGCCGGGGGGCGCCCCACCTCTTACTGCTTCTGGTCCTCCCAGGTGTGGACGTGGAGGCAGCCAAACGGGCGGAGGAGGAACTGCTGCTTCACGACACCAGGTGCTGGCTGAACGGGGGCGCCATGCCCGAGGCGCGGCACCCCCGCACGGGGGCCTCCGCCCTGCACGTGGCCGCCGCCAAGGGTTACATCGAAGTGATGAGGTGAGCCGGCCTCCTCCCCTGCCCTCCGTCTTCCGCCTTCCTGAGGGCTTTGTCTGTCCCCGCCCCTTTCTAATGATGCACTGAGGACATGCGTTTCCCTCCAAGTACAGTCTTAGCTGCACCCACGTCTTGGCGTGCAGGCTCCTCACCGCCCTTCAGTTTAAGACAGTTTCCAGCTTGTAATCTTCTTTGACCCAGAGATCGTTTAGAAACATGTCGTTAATTTACGAGTACACGGGGTTTTCTAGTCACGGTTTCATTAGAGCCGTGCCTTGTCGTATTGCACTTCACCAATAGTATTTTCTTTTTTCTTTTTTAACAAATTGAAATTTTGCGGCAGCCCTGCATTGTCAGATGACGGTGAACATTTTTTAGCAAAATAAAGTGTTTTTTAAGATACATACATTGGGTTTTATTTCAGACATAATGCTATTGCACACTTAATAGACTTAAGTTTTACATGCACTGGCAAACCAGAACGGTTCACGCGACTCGCTGTATTGCAGTAAGGCCAGCTGGCTGGCTGGGACCGAACCCTCCATACCTCCAGAGTCTGCCTGTGCTTATTTGCCAGCTTAATCTCGCTGTGGTCCGAGAGCAGGTGCTCTGTGAGCCCTGATTTCTGAGATCCGTGGAGGTTTGCTTCATAGCCTCGTCAGTGTCGGCCAGGAAAGAAGTGTGTTGCCAAGGACAGCGCTGTATATAGGTTATTAGGTCAACTTTGTACTCATGCCTTTTAAATCTTCTGTATCCCTAGTGATTGTTTTTTTTTTTTTTTGCTGTGAGAGAATGTGATAAAATGTGGTCAAACGTCTCACTGTGGGTCTTTCCTATTTCTCCCTGTCTTTGTGTCAGGTTTAGTGTCACATATTTCAAGGCCAGGTCATTTGGTGCATGCATATTTTAAATTGTTGCCATATGCACTCCCTTTCTCTCATGGCCACCTCCATCTTGTCCCATTTCTGACCTCACCCCTTCCTGTCAGAGAAGCTGGTTCTGCTTCTCATCAGGCACCCCTGCCCTCTCTTTATTTCCTCTTTATATTTAGTGTGACAGTGCGGTTCCGGCGAATCCCTCTGTCTCTGCCCACCTCTGTGTTAATGAAGTTTTGGGAAGGTTTTCCAAGGGAGCTCTCTGGTTGCCTAGTGGTTAGGGTTCTGGGCTTTCACTGCTTTGGCCTGAGTTCAGTCTCTGCTCAGGGAACTGAGATTCCGCAGGCTGCACGGAATGACTGGGAAAGAAGGGAATGTTTTCCAGTGAGGAACTTAAGATGACCCCTGATAGCTTGGGGCTCATTTCCTGGCTGTCTCCTCTAATCTGGAGTTGGAGTGCCCCATCCTCTGTAGTCCAGTGAAGGTCCTGGGTCCTGTCCTTCCTGTTCATCCCAGGGCTGATCCCTGTGGCAAGGAGGATGGAACGCTGAACGGTCAGACCTGGTGACGTGGCCAGCCCTGGAGGCTGTGCCCTCTTCTGCCTGTGACTTCCACTCCTGAGTCTCAGGTGGCTGCTTCAGCTCCTGCCATTGCATCTGCATCCCAGGCAGCCAGCAGAAAGAAGGAGGAGGGCAAAAGGAGCAAAATGTCCATTTCTTTTAAGAGAGCAATCCAGAAGTGATATACACACTTAGTGCTGCCATCCCCATTTGTCAGACCCTACTCAGCTGGCCATTCCTAGCTGTGAGAGAGATTCCACATCCAGTGGTGATGATCTCCCGGGAAAGAACCCTCTAAGCCAGGGTTCCGTCTTGGCACTGTGGCGTTTGGTCCCGATTGTTCCTTGCTGGGGGGCGGTCCTCTGCGCTGTGGGAGGTTTCAGGGCATCCTCCGCCTACCCACTGGTGCCCCCGGCACCGCCCCTACGCTGTGATGGCCAGAAACGTCTCCAGACGCCCCCTGGCGGCAGCGTGGTCCTGGTTGAGAACCACTGCCCTGAGCCAGTGGGCTCCTGGAACCCTGCTGCCTCCACGCCGCCCGTCCTGGGGGGTCTCAGCCTTTCTCTGCGCTTGGGCACTGGGGAACCCCTTCCTCCACCTCCACTGGGGCTGTCCCATCACAGGGGAGATGTCAGGAGTCGAGCCCTGCAGGTTCAGGGAACAGGGTCCCGGAGGCCACTGCTAGGCTGGGGAGGGGTCAGAGCCTGTGACAGAGGGGTCTCTTTGGGGAGGGGCGCCTCGGGGCCCAGGCCTGTTTTCAGCCCTGTCACTGCTGCTTCTGACCTTGGCCCCTGGCCCCGAGCCCCTGTCTCGCCCCTTGACCCCAGCCCTCCCCGGCCCCCAGGCTGCTCCTCCAGGCTGGCTACGACCCAGAGCTGCGCGATGGCGACGGCTGGACGCCCCTGCACGCCGCGGCCCACTGGGGCGTGGAGGATGCCTGCCGCTTGCTGGCGGAGCACGGTGGGGGCATGGACTCGCTGACCCACGCGGTGAGGGCCTGGCCTGGCTCCCGGGGGCCGCGGGGCGGGAGGGCCCCCACTTCCGCCTCCTCACCTGCCCTAACCCCTGCCCACCTAGGGGCAGCGTCCCTGTGACCTGGCGGACGAGGAGGTGCTGAGCCTGCTGGAGGAGCTGGCCCGGAAGCAGGAGGACGTAAGTCTCCATCCGCAGCCGGGACCCGGGGCCTCCGGGAATCTAGGGAGCCGCCCTTCCCCGGACAGTGACGGGGCCCAGCAGGGGTTTGTGATTAGCGGCACCGCTGGGCACCTCGGGATGCTGATGGGGCTGGTCACCCCCTGGGATGCCCCAGCACCAGCGCTGGGCCAGGCCTTGTCGCTAGAAAAACTCAGAAGGAAGGGGCGAACGGCGTGGACTTGGGATCTGAATCCCAGCTCTGCCCTGCATTTGCTATGTGAGCTCAGACCAGTCCGGTAGCCTCTCCTGGCCTCAGGAAGATGGGGAGAGGACTAAACACGTGCACTTCATGAGTTACGCCTGCTGTTACATGGAACACATGTCCTGCAATGAGCGGAGTACGTGTTACTGACCAAAAGCATTTAGAACCCCACCCGTCTCATAGTTAGCGCTCTGAGGTAGCCGGAATCATCTGAGGCCTCCCGGGTCAGATCCCTGTTTAAAGCTTGGCCGTGGCGACATTGAGGGAGAAGGTGGTGTTTCCGGCTTGGTGGACTGGAGGGGCGGGGCACGCACGTGTTGAGGGAGCAGCATGTGCGGAGGCTGGCGGGTGGTGGGGGGGCGGGGACAGGGGCAGACCCCAAAGGGCCTTGAAAGCCAGGCAGGAGCAGGTGAGGGGGCCCGGGGCCCCGGGGGGTTAGTGGGTGAGGCAGGGTCTGTGGGCGCTGAGGGCACAGCCGAAGCCTGGGGGCGTCCGGGGAGACCTGCTGCACTTGCGGTTTGCTGAGAGGAGAGGCGGGGCTGCGGGGCCGGCTCAGGTGTGAAGACTCGGCGGGAACCGAACGGGCTGAGAGCCAGCCGTGGGGGAGGCGGGTGTGCCGGGAGTCCCGGGAGTTGGAGGCGCCAGGAGTACTGACGACTCCCTGGAGACCCAGGGCGCCGTGCAGACAAGTCCACAAAAGCACCCGGTTCACCCCCCAGCACAGCTGTGTGTGGGACCCAGGAGGGTCTGCCCGTCCTGCCCCCCTCCCAGCAGCCCCTTCCTCATTTGCAGCTTCGGAACCAAAAGGAAGCTGCCCAGAGCCGGGGCCCGGAGCCCCAGGGGCCCTCCAGCAGCAAACACCGAAGGTAGGCGGTGGCACCCCGCGGGAAGTGGGCTGGAGGACCCCCAGGGCTTGGGCCCCAGCACCCACCCTTCCCTTTCCACCAGGAGCTCTGTGTGCCGTCTGAGCAGCCGCGAGAAGATCTCCCTCCAGGACCTGTCCAAGGAGCGCCGGCCCGGGGGGGCAGGGGGGACCCCCATCCGGGACGAGGACGAGGGAGAAGAAGCCCCCTCAGGTGAGGGGCCGGGGGCCGGGTCTGAGGGAGGAGGGGCTGGGGGCCTGGATCCCTGGGTCTGAGCAGGAGGAAGGGCTGGTCGTCTTCTGACGTCTCTGTCTTCCCACCCCCCAGAGCCACCCCCTGCAGAATGCAGAGCCCTCAACGGAGTCTCCTCCCCACCGCCCTGTAGCCCCGGGAGCCCCATGGTGAGTGGGGGCCGCAGGCCGGCCTGGGGGTGGGGGCGGGCCTGCCCCGAGCCTGTCGTCAGGGCCGCAGGGTGGAGACCGCGGGCCCAGAACCCTTGGGCTCCTGCGGCCTTTCCCTGGTGGTTCCCGTCCCCGGCGGTAGTTTGCTGTGGTCCTTCTTGGGGCAGCACGTGAAGTTCTTGAGAAGAACCCCTTTGTGGCAGCGGAGACCTTTCTCTTCTCCAGACCCCCGAGGAGACCCCCTTCTCCAGGCGCTTTGGCCTCCAGAAGACAGGCAGCTCTGGGGCCCTGGGGCCCGCGGACCGGCGTGGGGCCGAGGGAGCCCCCGGGGCCGGGCTGCAGCGCTCCGCGTCCTCCTCGCGGCTGGAGGGCACATCCACTCAGGTGAGCGCTGGGGGGAGGCCGGGGGAGCAGACCCTGCCCAGCAGGGAGAGTAGCCGCCTCTCCTCTCTCCGCAGGGCAGGGAGCCCCGTCTTGCCAGAGTCCCCCCTACCCCCTCCCAGAAGGTGCCGGAGCCCTCTTCCCCGTGAGTACTGCAGGACAGCCCCTCTGGGGTGGGGGGAGTTCGGGGTTTCTGTCTTGTACCCGGCCTCTCTGGGGTCCGCTCCCTGCCTCCCACCACTTCTGGCCTCAGTTTCCCTTTTGGTGCCGCAAGTAAAAGCGCCCATGGCCCCGGTGTTCTGGCTTCCTGGGGGCCCCTGCCCCCTCTCCCGCCCTCCTCTCTGACTCAGGCCCTGCACTGCGCCTCCCGCTTCACACCCACAGGGCTTCCTTCCTCCCTCTCAAGTCTGTTTAAATGTCAGCTTCTCCGGGAGGCCCACTACCCCCGCTGCGCTCACCCCCACACCTCCGGGCTCCGGTCCTCGCTCGTTTTCCCCCAGAGTACTTTATCCTCCTGACATTGTGTGACCCTGATCTTTTTGTAGTTATTGTTCACATTGCATCGTTTCTGCTCAAATTTGACTCACGGGGCAGAGATCGTTCGTTTCTTTGGCCTCTTGCTATGTCTCGGTGCCTGCCACGCAAGGCGAGCTTGAGTAATACTTGCCGATTGAATGAATTCACACAGGTCTTGAGATCTCCAGGCCTCCTCCCCCCTTTTTTAACTCCCCTCCTCCCCCCAGGACCCCTGAGCCCGAGTCCCCGGTGAAGCCCAATGTCCCCGTAGCCTCTGCAGCGCCCCCAGCGGACTCCCGGGACCGCCGGAGGTGAGGCAAGACCCCTGCGTTACCCAGCAGTCCCGGAGCTGGTGGGGGTGGACCCCGGGGGAGCTTGTCCCAGGGTCCCCTGGCCGAACTCGACTCCCCCCGGGGCTGTCGGCCATGGGACAGGACAGGATCCAGAGGAGCCCTCTCTGAAGTCGGGCCCCTCACTCAGGACCTACCAGATGCCAGTGCGGGATGAGGAGTCTGAGTCTCAGCGGAAAGCGCGCTCTCGCCTCATGCGCCAGTCTCGGAGGTCCACGCAGGTGTGGGAGGGGCCAGACCCCGGGTCTGAGGGAGGAGGGGCCGGGGGTCTGGACTCCATCCTGAAGGGGCGGCCCCCCCCACCCCGACTGCTCTCTGCCTGTGCAGGGTGTGACCCTGACGGACCTGAAGGAAGCAGAGAAGGCCGCAGGAAAGGCCCCGGAGGCAGAGAAGTCGAGCATGCAGAGCCTGGTGAGAGGGGTCAGGTGACCGGTCAGTGGGTGGGACGAGATGCCCTCGTCCTCTGACCCCCGCCCCCCCCCACAGGACCCTTCCCGGCGACCCCGAGTCCCTGGGGTCGAGAGCACTGACGGCCCTGCCCAGAGAGGTGAGGCTGGTCTCTGGGAGGTCGTCCTCCTGGCCTGTGTCCGGTTTTCCTGGGGGTCGGGCCCAGGGACCCTCGCCCCGCACTGGGCTGATTCCTGCCCCTCCCCCAGCAGAGGCGCCCGACGGGCAAGGGCAGGGACCGCAGGCGGCCAGGGAGCCCCGCAGAGTTGGCAAGGAGCGGAGGGGCCCTGCCGAGGTGAGGGGTGGCACCCGGCGGGCCGCGGGTGGGCCTGGGGGGCGGGCCCAGCTCCCCTCCCCGCTGAACCCCACCTCCGCCCGCAGGGGGAGGAGGCGGAGCCGGCACCAGCCGACCGCAGCTCAGAATCCAGGTACGGGGCGGTGAGGCAGGGTCTGGGCTGTCGTGGGGCCGTGGGCACCCCATGACGGCCTCCCCGCTCCTACCCTCAGCACTCCCGAGGGCGACCCCTCATCCCGCAGGCAGCGGGACCTCAACCCAGAACCAGAGCCGGAACCGGACGAGCCGGATGGAGGCTTCAGGAAGGTTCGCAAGCCCACTGTTACCTGAGCCCCGCCAGTCGGTTTTGTATGCCTGCCCCACTGCCCCCTGCCCAGGGGCTCTGCCTGACCCACCCGGGCACCCTGCGCCCTTCCGGCCTCACCCGTGCCGCAGCCACCCACCCCGCCCCCGCGAGCCTGCCGCGTCTCTGCCAGCGAGCCTGACCCCTTGCCCCTCCTGGGCCCGCAGCTGTACGCCGAGCTGCGCAGTGAGAACGAGCGCCTTCGGGAGGCCCTGACCGAGACCACCCTGCAGCTGGCGCAGCTCAAGGTGGAGCTGGAGCGCGCCACGCAGGTGAGGAGTCGGGGCCCTGGAGGCCGTGGGGGTTGGCGAGGGTACGGGTGCCGGCTCCGTGAACTCCGCTCTTTTTCTGTCCTCCCCAGAAGCAGGAGCGCTTTGCAGAGAGGCCTGCCCTTCTGGAGCTAGAGAGATTCGTGAGTAAGGCTGGCCAGGGTGGAACTAGAGATGTCCCAGCCTTACGAGCCCTTACGGTCTGGAGGAAGAGGTCCGCGTTGACCTCTCCCCTTTCCTCGCCCCTCTCCGCCATACGTGACACCCGGTTCCCCACCCTGCCCTCACTTTACTCGGTTTATTCCAGGAGCGCAGGGCCCTGGAGCGAAAGGCAGCCGAACTGGAGGAGGAGCTGAAGGTGAATGCCAGCGGGGAGCTGAGGGCAGACAGCCAGGGTGGGCCGTAGGTACACCCTGCCCAGGGCCACCGGGCTGACCCGTCTTCCCACCTCACAGGCCCTGTCCGACCTCCGCGCGGACAACCAGCGGCTCAAGGATGAGAACGCAGCCCTGATTCGCGTCATCAGCAAGCTCTCCAAGTGATCGGGAGGAGCCCCGCCCCTGCGCCCACATTTATACAGCTGCTTCTGCCACACGCACCCCTTCCCCTGCGTGAGCGCGAGTGACAGGGCTCCCGGGGGTCTCCGAGAAGCCATAACCTCCCCTCGGGCCCTCCAGGCTCGGGGGGCAGTACAGAGCGCCCAGGAGCCAAGGGGGGGCCATCGGGGGCCAGGATGGAGGCGGGAGGCCGAGCCAGGGAGGGGGACGTCGCTGAGCAGGGACTGGGGCAGGAGGCGGGGCCAGCAAGGCACCGAGGACCAAGCACCGCGACCGGGAACCAGGACCAGAGTGGCCGCCCCGAGGTCCCCCCTCACGTGTGACGTCACCCTCACCACCCCTCCCGCTCCGGAACAGGGATCCGAGAATGTGCCAAGAGCCCCGCTGGCCTCGGCCAGGCGGGCCTGTATATAGGGTCCGCGTGCAATAGGGAGGGATGTCTTCTATTTTTGCGGCCCCCTCCCCGCCCACCGTCCGGGGCAGGGGGAGAAGGTATTTTCGAGACAAAGCACAGGCACCACAAATAAAAGTCGTGAAGTCGCCACTCTGACTGCGTTCCCCAGCTGGAGGCGAGGCTCCGCTTCCTGCGGCTGTGCTGCAGCTGTGTGTGACCAGCCCACAGGACCGTGCGGGTGGGGTGCTGAGGGCTGGGAGGGGGCTTCAGGAAGAGTGCTCAGTTGGAGCAGAGGCTCCCAACCAGGGCTGACATCGTCAACAGTTGGCTTAGCATGGGAGCAGGCAGGGTCAGTCAGGCAAGGGATAGGGGCTGTGACTCTTGGGCTGGGGAGCTCGGCTCTTGCCATCACAGTTTTTGAAACAAATTTGCGTCAGTTACCAGCATTTAAAGTTTGGGGAATAGGAATCTCTTAGTGCAAGCTGTTCAGTTCAGCGTGGCAACAGTCGTCTGGAGCCCAATGGAGCCATCCTCCAGGTTGGGGCATTCATTCATTCATTCATTCACACGGTCATTCGGGGTCCTGGTCTTGCCAGGCCCTGGCCTGCCCGTCGATGATAGAGTAGCGAATGAGACAGGTAAAGATCCGATACATTTTAGAGGAGAGTCAGGAGGCATCCAGAAACAAATGTGTTGCAGGTGGTGGTGCTAAGGGGGAAAGCAGGGGCGGCAGGGGTTAGGGAGGCTGGTGTGCACGTGGGTGTGTGGAGCCGGGCAGGGCCAGGATGCATGGGGGTTGAGGGGGTGGGAGATGAGGCTGGAGAGGCAGGGACCAAATACTCAGGACCAAGACTGCAGTCGGGAGCTAGAAGCGGGTTTTGAGCGTGGGGTGCACCGGGACGCTGGATGTTCAGTCCAGGACAACCTGGAGGCTGGGAGGGCAGAAGTCTCAGTTGGGGCCCCAGGGAGGGAGAGGAGGATCAGAGGAAGAAACCAAGGAGGGTGGGGACATCTCCTGTATTCACTTCCTGTGAGGCTGTAGCTGGGGTGAAGGGCAGGTGCTTGGCCCCTGACACCTGGGTAGAGAGAGGACAGCCGTTGACACCGCCTGCTAAGAGGAGGCTGTTTATAGACTGGGCCGCACATCACAATGCACAGGGCTCCCGAGCACAAGCACGTCCCCCGAATTGTCTCTAAAGCCAGCTCTCGGTCAATCCGAGAGCACTCGCTCAGGAGACTCCAGCAAGGACGGGCCTCTTTATCTACCCAGACAGGGTAAGACCACGGCTGGAACAGGTCGCCGATCCCTGGAGGGATCTAATCCCGTTGGCGAGGGCAGTCTGCAGAGTCCGATCTCCCGCGGGGCTGCCTCGAAACTCTGAGTGGAGGGGAGGGAAAGGATCAAATGACTTCCGTTTCCACCTCGTTTTCCATTCTCTTCTTTTGCTTCTTCATCACTGCCTCCAGCTCTGACACGTTCTCTTTGTCCTGGAGGACGGGGGCGGGGGGTGGGGGTTGGAAATCAGGACCGGATCGTCAGGGTCCTCAGCGCCCTCCCCGGCCCGGGCCTTGGGACGACGGTTCCGGCTCACCTCCAGCAGCGAGCGCTGCACCGTGATCTGGCTATACACGCGCGCCCCCTCCTCGGGGCTAAGCGCCCGAAACTTCTCCTTCGGCAGCGAGAACAGCTGAGCGCCGCTCAGTTCTCCCAGCGCCGCGACGGTCCTGAGCAGGGGTATTGAGAGTACGGTCAGGCCTGCGACTGGCCAATCGCAGCTCGAATGTCAGCCCCACCAACCACGTCTTGCCCGCCCCTAGGCCTTCGTCCAATCAGCTGCCGAAGGTTCCTGACTCCCGCTCTACCAACCATAGCGCCTCGCAGGGGAGGTTTCCGTGGTGACTCCAATCGGAGCCTAGGAAAACAGGCCAATCACAGCCTGACGTTCATAGTTGCACTCAGACAAGGCCCCCGTCCTGGACCAATCCCAGCCCCCTGTGGTCTGCCACGCCCCCTGGGCCATTCGGAGCGCTTCGCCTCTAGTGCGTGTATAACCCGAGCCTCCCAGCCGGCAAACACTACACTCACCCTGAACTGAAGCCCTTGGCCTGCAGCCAGGCGCAGACCTCCGAGGCGCTGGAGCGAGGGCTGAGCTGCGACTCCGGGGCGCGAGGCCCCGGGGCTGCGCGGCTGGGGCCCGTGAGGCCCTGGGCCAGACGTGCCTGCAGCTCCTCGTTGATACTGAGCATGAGCATCGGGCAGAAATTCTCTGCAGGTGGGAAAACAGGAAGGACGAACGACTCAGGGCGAAGGGCCCAGAGGGTCAGGGACCTCCAGCGTTCCCGTGATGGGTGGTCGGGAGCCTCCTTTTCTCTGCCTGGAAAGTGAGGCCAAGGACCGTTCCCTCGAAAGGGTGCCCCCACCACTCACCCTTCTTGCCCGCGTCCAAGTTGCTGAGGTTCTCACAGCTGTCCCTGGGAGACCGAGCTGGAGCCGGAGCCGGAGCCTGGGTTTGCGCTCCTCCTGGAGCCAAGGCTGGCGCTGGTGGTGGAGGGGGAAGGGGCAGGGGCCCAGGGGCCGGGGCCAAGGCAGATGCGGGAAGAGCGGGGGGAGCCAGGGCCGGGGCCGGCTCTGGTGGAGGAGGGGTAGCCGGAGCTGGGCCCGGGGCCGGCGCTGGTGGTGGAGGGGGAACGGCCGTGCTATTCTCCTAGAGAGGGGAACAAGAGGGAAGCACTTGGATCAGAGAGAGGACTGAGTCACAGTCCCTTCTCCTGGAGGTAAATGTCTGAATCCCCAGTCACCTCCTCTTCCAGGGATTTTGACCCCTTAACCCCCACGCCCCTTGTTCTCAGGATCTGACCCCCTAGCCCCTCTTCCCTCAGGACCCAGGAGTCTGCCCCGGCTCACCAGACTGCAGCCCCCCCGCGGCCCCGGGTGGGGTGTCAGGATATTATAGGGTACGTATCCCTTCTGCCCCCGCTGGTCCTGAACCTTCCACCACTTGCGCCGGTCATCTAGGACCTGGAAGAGATACAGCGGAGGATTCAGAGGCTGTGTCTGTAGCAAGGGCTGGGTGGACTCCACCTCCTCACCCCTACCCCTACTCCTCTAACCTCCAGTATGTCCCACTCCTTGACGGACAGCTCACTGCTGTTGCGCGCCTGGAAGTCATAATTACATAGGGCCCACTTTCCCGCCGGCTCCGGCCCCTGGGGCTCAGCTTCTGGTTCCCCGTCTGGGTGACTGAGGAGAAGGGGAAGAGTTGGGGGGTAAGGAGGCAGCCAGCGTCACTGTGCTGGGCCTTTAGGAGTTGATGTGAGCTGGAGTTAAAGCCAAGCAGGGGATCAAGGCTGAGGGGAGGGGGCAGGTTAATACTGTTAACAGAGGTTTGACACTGGAATGCCAGTTTGAATATACTGTGCTCCTTTCACGCCCGGCACCACGCAGCAAGCACATGATGTGAGTACTAGCATCAGCTCTGTTTTCTAGATGAGAACATTTGGGCTCAGAGAAATAAAATCACTTTCCCCAGATCATACAGCTAGAGACTGCTGCTATTTATTGAGCATCTACTATATACTGGGCTCATGCATAAATGATAACTCCTAAGCATAGTAATAACAATAGTCAACACGTACATAGCACTTGCTATATGCCAGAAACCATTCAAAGTCTGTTACATATACTAGCTGACTTGATACTGAGACAACCCTTGGTAGAACCATGAGTTTGAGCCTCTTAGTAGTTCCTTCCTCCTCCCAGAGACCCAATTATTATCTCCATTTTACAGGAGAGAAACCGTGATGTAAAGGTCATAGAGCAAGAAAGAGGTGTAGTTGCACTGGGGACTCGGCAGGTTGGCCTGAGCTCGCATCCTGAGGAATTCCATTCTTTTGGGTCGACCAAACACTTTGTTCAGGTTGTCCTGTACTTTTGGGCCAACCCAGTACTTGCACTCACCTGGGCGTGAACCTGAATGCTCCCATGACCCTAAGCTCTTTAACTGCTAGCCTGTACAACATCACAGACCTCTCACTCTTTCAGGGAGGGATTATAGCTATTTCCAGGTCCCCCCACAAAGAACTTGAAGTGCAAAAAAAAACAAAACCCAAAAAGGTGAGTTAAAAGCTGGGGGTGTCAAGATTCAGAAGCGCAGGGAAAAGGGGGTCCGCTGGACCAGGCAGCTGGCAGGGAGGTGAGCAGACCTTTAGCTCTGACACCCCGGTTAAAGGCACCTCAGCCCCATGACGCCTACCTGTGCAAGGGAGAAGGGGATCTTCAGGGCCGAGGCGCCCCCCGTGTGAGGCTGGCAGCTCCCCGCACGCCGTCTCTGCTGAGACTCTCTGCCCCAGCCCTACCCAGACCCACTTCTCCACACCTGCTGCTTCTCTCTCTTCTCATCTCACATGGCTTCCCTCATGCCTGCTCCCAGCTTGCTCAGGGAATCCTGGCTCCTCTAGGCCCTTCTTCCCCGGGGACCCAAGAGCCTGCACCCCCACTGCTTGTTGGAACTATGGATCTGCACCCCCAGTCCTTTTCCTCCTCTGGAGACCTAGGAGCCCAGATCTCAAGCTTTGATTTCCTAAACTATTTAATGTTTAAAAGGTCCCAGTCTGACAGCCAGCAGGGACCAAGACAATTGCTTGAGAGTCTTGGGAAAGTGAGGGTCCAGCCTCCCAGTCTTTCTCTCTCTCAGGAGCTTGGAAATAGTACCACTTTCTAACTTGCCCAGAAACTTGCCCCCTGGCCCCCGAAGTCGCAAGTCTACTTCCCCGGCTCTCCAAGGTTCCAAGCACCAGATTGATCTCTTCTTCAAAACCCGAATGTTCAATTCCCCAGCCTGTTCTCTACAACACCTAGAACGCTGTCTTCATAGGGACCCAGGTGGGAGGCTTTCCAGACCCTCGGAAACCAAGCCACCTCCTTCCAGATCTTTGGGGATTCAGGGGTCTCTCTCAGATTTACCCACTCCCAGCACCCTCCTCCCTTGGACCCAGAAAACTGGGACCCTCTCCCTCCCTCCCTGATTCTCCCCCCTCTCCCTGCCCCGGCCCCTGCCTCATCACCACCTCACCCACCTTCGAAGAACCGGGAAGACAAAAAGAAAAAGAAAAAAGGGGGAGCGGAGTCAGCACTGGGAGCCCCCAGGACGCAACCCACCTGGACCCCACTGACCCGACTCACCCACTGACACTCACCCATTGACAGCGACCTGGGGAGCGCTTTGCTGGAGGACGGAAGAGCAGTAGGTCAGGGGGGCCCGGCCTGCACCCCCGGGACCCCCGCTCACGCCCCTACCCCCGTGTCACCTGCGGGAGCTGAAGCTTTAGCCTCACCTGCTGGCGCCGCCTCTCATGCTGTAGCTGTTTCTCTACTGGGTCCTCCCAGGCACGGCCCTGTGGGTCCACGGCTGGGGGCTCCCAGCCGCTGTAGAACTCAGGTCTGTATGGGGGCCCCTCCTCTGCGGGCAGGTCCACCCTGCAACCAAGGGAGGGCCGAGGGCTCAGGGATCCTGAAGGTCTGACTTCAGACTTATCACTGTCAGTAACTTCAGGAAGGTTTCCCCCTTCCCTTAAGCCTTGTTGTAACCCAACAAATGTAACCTTACCTCCCCCCATTTTTTTTAATGTGCCAAACACTTTTTTCCCCCCATTTATTTTTATCAGTTGGAGGCTAATTACTTAACAATATTGCAGTGGTTTTTGCCATACATTGACATGAATCAGCCATGGATTTACATGTGTTCCCCATCCTGAACCCCCCTCCATTTCTTCTTTAAACCAAGACCTGCCCCTTACTCTAAGTTGCATCCATGACGTCAACTGTCTTTGTAAATATCCTGATTCTACTCTCCTGAATTTCACCTTTGACTCCAAACTGGGTCTCCCACCCCTTTCCCCTAAGTCCAGCATCTAGCTTTGCACCTGCTCCCATGAAGCTGCCAGCCTCCGAAAAGCTGTGCGCCCTTTCCAAATCCACAGACCAAACGTTTCCCAAGCCCACCTCCTTGCTATAGCCCTGCTCCATTCCTGGAAGTCCTGCCTTTTATTCCTGTTGGAGCTCTGGTTGAGTCTTTTTTTTTTTTTTAAATCATGCTACAAAAAACCTAACTACTTAACTTTAAGATTTATTTTTGAAACTTTTTTAAACAGAGAAAACAATACGCTCCTTGGGGAAAGGGGAGGGATTGAGAATACAGGTTCTGGGTGCACATTATGACCGCAGAGCCTGGAGTTGATAGGCCTGCCTAGGAGAGAAACCACTGGGTACTGCCACACCGCCAAAGGGGACAGCTGCTGTCTGAGGCTCAGCAGACTGTGTCACACGACACTCAAGAGTTTCTGGCCTTCCCTCCAATCGGGTCGTGGCATTTGTCTAGTCCCACCAGAACTTCGGTTTCTCTGAAGACACCCTCTAGCTAAGCCCCACAATGACCTTTCTCTCCCAACCCCATCTTTCCTACAGCCACGCCTCTTTTTCCCAGCACCGCCCCTAAAGCACCCCGCCTCCTGCCTCCTAGCTCTTTCCCTCCAATCACCACGCTGTCTACCTTCAAGCCCCGCCCCTAAATCACCACGCCTCCTGCCTTCTAGCCTGTCCCTCCAATCACCACGCTTCCTACCTCCCAGCCCCTCCCCTAAGTCTCCACGCCTCCTGCCTCCCAGTTCTGTCCCTCCAATCACCACGCTTCCTACCTCCCAGCCCCTCCCCTAAGTCACCACGCCTCCTGCCTCCCAGTCCTGTCCCTCCAATCACCACGCTTCCTACCTCCCAGCCCCTCCCCTAAGTCACCACGCCTCCTGCCTCCCAGTCCTGTCCCTCCAATCACCACGCTTCCTACCTCCCAGCCCCTCCCCTAAGTCTCCACGCCTCCTGCCTCCCAGTCCTGTCCCTCCAATCACCACGCTTCCTACCTCCCAGCCCCTCCCCTAAGTCACCACGCCTCCCGCCTCCCAGTCCTGTCCCTCCAATCACCACGCCCCACCCCGCCCCGCCCCGCCCCTTAAATAGCATGCCTCCTGCCCCCAGCCCTGCGCCTTACCCCGGGCGCGTCCAAGAGTCCCCCAGCGAGGTCCAGAGCGTGTTTTCACGCTGAGTGACGTTGTCGCGCAGCAGTGTCACAGCCTCCGAAGTCAGATGCGGCTGCCTCACGCCTCTGGCCAACTGCGGGCCGCCCAAGGTGTCTACAATCTGGCAGGGGCGCAGGAGTGGGCAGGCAGTCAGACCTGCCTGAAGTGGACTCCTGTGCTGCAGGGCTGAGGCTGGGGGTGTCTCACCATCTGCAGAGGTCCGAACAGGAAGTGCAGCAGCTCCTGGGAGGTGGGGTTGGCGATGTTGCCGCGCAACCGGGCCTGAGAGTCGGGGAGGTGCTGGTGTTAGTTCGTGGACAGGTGCGACTCGCTATTCCTCTCCCCCCCTGAGGCCCCGAGGTGGGTGCGTGCTCACCAGCAGGCTGAAGGCGTACTTGATTTTCTGAAGCACGTCGGTGTACTCGGCCCCTGAGGGCGGCTTGGCCCGCAGCGCCAGGAGGCCGTCTGTGGGTAGGAAGGCAGGCGCGGTGACAGGGGACGTGCAGACAGCATCAGGCAGGGTCAAAGAGAGAGACAGAGACCCAGTGAGGTCGCGATGGGGAGTCAGACTGGCAGGGGGTGCAGGGGGAGACCCGGGGAGAGGGAGGATATTTGGGAGTGGCCCAGGAGGGCCAGAGAGGGGCTGTTCAGGACTGCCGCTGGATGGCGCCCCCTCACCCCCGGCCTCCCGGTGCCGGGTCCTGCGGCTGCGCTCTCGGTGCTCCAGCACTCGGGACGCCTCGGCCGATTTCTGCAGCTTGGATATGAACTTCTCCACGTCGTCAAACACGTGGTTCAGGATGTCCTGGGGGCCAGGGCATGGGGATGCACGGAACCCCTGAATCCCAGACCCTCATCCCGCCCCGCCCCGCGTCCAAAGCCCCACAAATCAAGAGCACCGGGGCACACTCAGGCCAGGCCACGCGCCCCGATGCTTGACCTTGCCCCCATCCTGTCACCACCGGCCACACCCCCAGAAGTCTGACCGAGGTCCCAGGACCAAGCCCCACCCTCTGACAGAAGATTCACACCTGCAGTCAGTCCCGCCCCTGGCCCTGGCCCGGCCTCGCTCACCACATCCCGCTCCGCCTGCAGACTGGCCAGGTCCGGGCCACGGGGCCCCAGGTCTGGGGAGGCCGGGTCAGAGCTGAGGCAGACCTCCTCCCGGCCCGGCCTCCGCGTCTCCTCCGCCTCTGGGATGGGCTCCGCCTGGGGTCGCCCGCGGCCCGCGGCCGGCTGCACGGTGTGGATCGCCGCGCGGAATGTCGGGCGATGCGGCAGGGGCGCGGCCTCGGCGACGGGCGAGGGGTGTTGCTGTGGCTCCACTGACGTAGCCCTGCGGAGGGACAAGGGCGGGCAGGCTGGGAACACCGAGGGGTCCAGCGAGCAGAGAATCTCGGGGCTTCAATCTTTCGAATTGTGGTGCTAGAGAAGACTCTTGAGAGTCCCAAGGACAGTAAGGAGATTAAACAAGCCCATCCTAAAGGAAATCAATCCAGAATATTCTTTGGAAAGACTGATGCTGAAGCTGAAACTCCAGTCCTTTGGTCACCTGATACGAAGAGCCGACTCATTAGAAGAGACCCTGATGCTGGGAAAGATTGAGGGCAGGAGAAGGGGATGACAGAGGATGAGATGGTTGGGTGACCTCACTGACTCAATGGACGTGAGTCTGAGCAAACTCTGGGAGACGGTGAAGGACAGGGACGCCTGGCGTGCTGCAGTCCATGGGGTTGCAAAGAGTCGGACAGGACTGAGCGGTTGAACAACAGTCGGAAACACGGTGGCCCAAAGGGGTCAAACCGAGATTCGCAGCGGTAGGGGGAAATCGATATATGGATTCGGGAGTGCGGAGCGCGCCTCTCTGGAGGGAAACTGAGGCAGAGGGAGGTGAAACGGAGGGCGGGGTAGTACACTTGTCTGGGAGGTATAGGCGGCTTGGAGAGGGTTTGACTCTTTAAAACTGTCTCTGCTCCAGGCTAGTGGTACCAACCGATTTCTCGGATGGGGAGACTGAGGCCCAAAGAAGGGAGCCGGCCCTCCAGAGACCTCCCCGTCGTCTCTTCTCCCCTCCGCTTACAGTCCAGCCGCTTTACCTGAGTGCCGCCGCCCTGCGCTCCCCGCAGCCCGAGCGGTAGTTGTGCAGAGCTCTCTGGATTTCCTCTTGGATCGACTCCACCTGCCAAGCACGCCGTCAGGCCACGACCCCACCCCACCTCACCCCACCCACTGCCCGCTCAGCGCTGCGCTCCGGGTCGATTCCTCGGCTCGGCCCTAGATCACGTGTAGTCAGCGCCCGCGCACTGTGTCCATGCGCGCCCACGCCCTGGGCTCACGCCCCTGACCTAAAACTGTCCCTGCCCTAGGCCACTGCTCGCCTCCACGGAGGCCCGGTCCGGGTGGTACCTCGCGCCTCGACCACACTCACGCCTACACTAGTTCCGGCTGCTTCCCGGGCCCCTCTCTCTGCCTTTGTGCTCGCGCTCTTAGCCTTGGTCTTGGTTCCGCCGGCACCTCCCTTCAGTTCAACCTGTCCTCACCCACCACCTCCGTTACAGAGTTTCTTTCCAGGCCACGCCCCCTCCTAGACCCCGACCCCGCCTTTGCCCCAGGCCACGCCCCAAGCGGAGAGGGCCCGCCCCACCCCGCCCCCGGCTCTGGCCCCCGGCCCGGCTCGCTCACCCCGACACTCCGGCCCTGGAAGAAATGCACGTCGGGCTGTGCGCGCTCCGGCTCCTGGCACACGAGCAGCAGCAGAGGGCGTCTCTGGCCCGGCGGCCTCACCGTGTCGCACCGCACGATGGCGCTCACCGGGTAGGACTCCAGCTCCTCCTGCAGGGGTGGGGCAGCGGGTAAACTGAGGCCCGGAGCCGCGGAAACTCCTGAGTGACCACGACAGCGGGGCCGGCAGAAGTAGGCGCTGCTCAGGGCAACGCCGCCCCCCCCCCCGGGGGTAGGGGTCATAGATGAGCTAGTGAGGCTCAAAAAGGGGGCAACGCCCCTGATGCCCCTAGGGCCAGGCTCTCGGTTCAGCGGTTCCTTCCCCCCGCGCGCCCCGGGCACCTTGGAGAGCGGGTCCAGCAGCGTGACGTGGCTGGGAGACACGCTCAGCAGCATGTCCTGGGCCCAGATGCGGCCTTGGCTGTCCATGAGGGCCAGCTTCTGCGAGGCGTCCTCCACCGTGTGTATGGCATCCTCACCCAGGCAGAAGGTCACCAGGTGCTGGCAGGGGCCACAGAGGAAGCAGTGGGCCCCAGGATGAAGCCGGGTGGGCTGAGGATCCCCCTGGGATCGCCCTTTCGCCCCAGGACTAACCACACCTCCTCTGGGAGGCCTTCTCTGAGCACCTGCTCCACCTCCCCCCAGTGCCCTTGCTGTGTCTCCCATCTGAATGACTAATAATTGGGTCTAGCTCTCCCGCAAGACCCCTTGAAGGCAGGGAATGGTCTGGGTTACACCTCGTTCCTTCTAAGCACCTCTACCCCCATTAGAGCACATTTTGCTGGTACTTCTGGACCTTGTCTGACTCCCTACTCATCCGGGATGGCACCTGACTTGTCCCCATGATCCAGATGTCCAGCACAAGAGCTGGTCCCGAGGAAAAGTTGGCAGATGAAAGTGGAATTGAGTTCTTCACCTGCAGACCCACGTCTGAGGCAAGGTAGAAGAAGTCCACTTTGCAGAGGAGCAAACTGTTTCCCAAGTTCATGCTGCTTGGAAGTCCAGCTGCTTTCAACACCCCCATCTCCTCAGGCCTGCCTTTCCTCCCACAAGGCTACCCTCGGCAACACAGACCCAGACTCACATTGACTGCATTGGTGGAAACGTCGGACATAACCTCAGTGGAGTAGCGCTTTCTCTGTTCTGTAGGGGTGAAGGGGAATGGCTGCAGGAGACCTAGCCCCCAGCCCCTCCCCCAGACCCAGGAGACCCAGCCCCCAGCCCCTCCCCCAGACCCAGGAGACCCAGCCCCTCCCCCAGACCAAGGAGATCCAGCCCCCAGCCCCTTCCCTCTGATCCAGGAGACCCAGCCCCCAGTCCCTTCCCTCTGATCCAGGAGACCCAGCCCCCAGCCCATCCCGCTAGATCTAGGCGTCCAAGCCCCCAGTCACTCCCCCATCAGACCCAGAGGTTCGGGTCCTCAGTTACCTCGTCCCTCAGACCTAGTTTCTCTTGGCCTGGGGTTTCTTGGCCCCTAAACTCACCATAGATAGACTTGGCACTCTGTTTGAGAGAAGCTTCCGGGCTGTGAAGGAAAAGAGGGGTGAGAGGGGCTGGGGGAACTGTCAGCAGATGGTGGGGGTTCTGATTGCCAGGCAGAGCTTGCAAAGGCAGTGGGGAGCCACGGAGGGTTCTGAGCAGCAAGGCAGAGCTGGAGCTGGACTTTAATAAGGTAAGTAGGGCAGTGGTACTGGGTGGTGGTGGGGGGTGTGGTCTCTCAAACCCAGAGCTGGGTTTGAATCCCCTATCAGTTCCTGCTTTACCAGAAGACTCCGGTTGGGGTGGGGGGAGGTGGAGAGACAACCTCTCCTGCCTCAGTTTCTCAGGGGTCAGCTGCGCACAGTCTCCACCCAGTGGGGCTGTTGGGTGAATTCAGTGAGATGAAGCCACTGGAGTGTTTTGCAGACTCTCCTACAGTCAGACGGTCAAAAAAGAGTCGGACATGACTTAGTGACAGAACAACAGGTATTGGGAGTAGCTGAGAAGTTATCGTCTTCCCCTCCTACCCCCACGGGCCCTTTCCTGCCAAAACCTGTCCTCAACCTCCTCTTCAAGGTCACTTTCTCCTAGAAGAATCCTTGAATCCCCATTTCCCCACATATAATAAGAGCTCAGAGCTTGATTGGGGTCAGGGATGAGAGCTGAAGGATGAGAAAGCCTTTCAGTCAAACCTCTGCTCCTCATCCTGCTCTGGTCAGTCAAATCTCCCCACAATTTGATTACCTCTGGGCTGGAGAAATCATTCCCTTACATCTCCCAGACACCTGTTTCCATGCTTCTTTGTCTTTCTCCCTGGTCACTCCAGGAGACTTGACCCTTCATGATAAACAACCCAGGGTTTCCCAGGTTATCACTTGGTAAAGAATCAGCCTGCCAATGCAGGAGACACAGGAGATGCACGTTTGATCTCCTGGGTCAGGAAGATTCCCTGGAGGAGGAAATGGCAACCCACTCCAGTATTCTTGCCTGGAGAATCAATCCCAAGGACAGAAGAGCCTGGCAGGCTACAGCTCATGGGGTCACAAAGAGTCGGACATGACTGAGCAGGCACGCACTAGGCCCTAGGTCAGTATTTAATAAGATAACAATTGGAAATTCCCAGGCAGTCCAGTGGTTAGGACTCAGTGCTTTTACTGCTGGGGCAAGGGTTCAATCCCTGGTCGGGGAACTAAGATCTCACAAGCCATGCAATGTGGCCAAAGAAGTTAAAAAAAAAAAAAATCAGATAACAGCAGCAGCCATAGTGGTTCCCATGAGCTGAGCACCCACTGTTGGTTAGACAGCCAAGTCTTGCACATGTGTTATCCTGTCAAGCTCTCGAAATCGCCCATTTCACAGAGGAGGGACTGGGGCTTGAAGAGGTGATGTCTTTTGCTGGGGCCACACCACTGCTGAAGGTTGGCAATGGGATTTGAACCCAGGCCTGTCTGACTGGCAGTGGGAGGGAGGCAGCTCAGAGGCTTCCGAGTGTCCAGCCCTGGGCTGCTGGAAATGCCACCTGTGGGTGTGGGTGAAGGGTGGGGGCTGGGGGCCTGGCGGACGGGGGTGCTTACCCAGGGGTGGTGCTCATGGTTCTGGAAAAGGGGGCTCCTGCCACCCGGAGGAGCCCTGGAGCCCGGAGCCCTGGAAGCCAGCAAAGGGATGAGGGCTGACGTGACCACAGGATCTAGGAATCCCAGCTGCAGCCCCTGCGCATTCAGACAGCAATCAGAGCCTCCAGCCCCTCCTCCCTTAGACCCAGATTCCAGGCCCCCAGGCCCTCCTCCCTCAGACCCGGAGTCCAGGCCCCCGGCCCTCCTCACTCGGACCCGGGGGTCCAGGCCCCTCCACCCCTGCTCCCTCAGACCCGGGGTCCAGACCCCCACCCCTCCTCCCTCGGACCCGGGGGTCCAGACCCCTCCACCCCTCCTCCCTCAGACCCGGGGTCCAGACCCCCACCCCTCCTCCCTCAGACCCGGGGGTCCAGGCCCCTCCACCCCTCCTCCCTCGGACCCGGGGGTCCAGACTCCTCCACCCTTCCTCCCTCAGACCCGGGGGTCCAGGCCCCTCCACCCTTCCTCCCTCAGAGCCGGGGGGTCTAGGCCCCCGCCCCTCCTCCTTCAGACCCAGGGGTCCAGGCCCCCGGCCCTCCTCCCTAGGACCCGGGTCTCTCCCCGGGCCCCTCACCTGCCGGCCTGCCTCTGACAGGCCGAGGCGCTGAGCCCTGCTCTCCCGGCCGCGGCCCGTCCTTCCTGTCCCTCCAGGCCCTCCCCCCTCCGCATACCTGAGCACTCCCGGCACAGCCTCCCGGAGCGGCCCTGGGCGGGGCCGGGACTCGGGGCGGCGGTGGGGAGCCGGCACTGTCTCCATCACAACAGGAGAACAACAGCCCCAGCAATGTGGCGTCAGAAACCCCGCTCCAACTTCTCCTGGTATCTCTGTGAAGCTAACTGCCACTTGTTCATGGTCAATGTGCAGCGTGGGCTTTGAACCTGGGGCCCGCCTTTCTAATCCCAGGGCTGAGGTCCATCCCGCTGAGCTCACCTCCTTCTGGGGTTTCTGTCTCCACCGGTGCCCTCAGCCCCCTTCCCTCTTCTTTTGAAAACCTCCCTCGGTAATTCCAATGACAGATGATGATAGCTAAGATTCAATGCCCAACACAACTCCAAGAATATGATAAAATTAACAGACTCCTCTGGCATGAAATTTTTTCCTCTGTGCCACGGTCCCCAAGGACTGAGTTGTACACCCACTTCTTCCCCAAACCCAGTGAGGTTCAGTGCTGGGGTGGCTCCATTTCACAGATGAGAAAACTGAGGCCCACAAGGGCTTGGAGGCTTAATCATAGTTACACATTCAGCAAGTGTCTTCCTAGTGTCTTCCTCCCTGCTTAGGTCTCCAAGAACAGATTCTGTTCATGCCTGAGTCAGATCAAGTCACTCCCCTCTCAAAAGACTTGGGTGGCTCCCAGTTTCTCTGGGTAGAAGAGAAGACTTTCTTCTATACCTTCCTTTGCTCTTTGAGCATCCAGGTGCCATTCTGCCTCAGGGCCTTTGCACTTGCTATGCTGTTTGCCTGGAATGCTTTTCTTGTATCCTCAGGGCTTACTCTCCCACCTTCTTCAGGTCTTTGGTTGAATAATATCACATCAAAGAGCCCTGCCTGGCCACCTTATTCCATAAGGCAGCATCTCTGACCCCTCCCCTCCTTCAGAATCTCTTCTTCCTAGACCAACACTTAATTTTTCTCCAGATCATTTATCACCCTCTAACACACTGTATTGTTGTTTTTAGCTGCTGACTCACGTTCGGCTCTTTGCGACTGCATGGACTGCAGCACGCCAGGCTTTTCTGTCCTTCACTATCTCCTGGAGTTTGCTCAAACTCATGTCCATTGAGTCTGTAATGTTATCTAACCATCTCATCCTCTGCTGCCTCCTTTTCCTCCTTCCTGCAGCCTTTCCCATCATCAGTCTTTTCCAATGAGTCGGCCCTTTGCATCAGGTGGCCAAAGTAGTGGAGCTTCAGTTTTAGCATCAGTCCTTCCAGTGAATATTCAGGACTGATTTCCTTCAGGATGGACTGCTCTGATCTCCTTGCAGTCCAAGGGACTCTCAAGAGTCTTCTCCAACACACAGTTCAAAAGCATCAATTCTTCCGCGCTCAGCTTTCTTTATAGTCCAACTCTTACATCCATACATGACTACTGGGAAAACCATAGCTTTGACGATACAGAACTTCGTTGGCAAAGTGATGTCTCTGCTTTTTAATACACTGTCTAGGTTGATCATAGCTTTTCTTCCAAGGAGCAAGCGTCTTTTAATTTCATAATTTAAAGATGAGGTTAAACACACTGTATTACTTGTTCATTTTGTCTATTTTACGTCTCCCTCATTAAAATGTAAACTTCACAAGGACAAAGACTATTGTATGTTCAGTCCCCTAGACTACCTGCAGCTTATAGCATAGGATTTTGTGTGTAGTAAGTGCTGGAGTGACATTTGCTGAATTAATGCACTTTTGCATTTGGTACCCTTCTGTGCATTATTGCTTCAGTGAACGCATGCTGACCCCACAAACTATACTAAGTGAAGCTGGAAACCAGAGAAGGCACATCCTCATCCTGGATTGATGGGGAGGAAATAACAGAGAGAAAGAGTGATAATACACATGGTATTATGGTAAAGAGCCCAGGTGGGTGTGGATTCCAGTCCTGCCTTTGCCACTTAATCATTTTGGTAATACTTATTGTGTGCTTATATCATCTTCTGAGTATGCAGTGTGGGTTTGTATAAACCTCACAACATCTTATGAAATGGGTTTGATTATCCCCATTTTATACATGAAGAAACTGAGGCATATTCAAGTCATTTGTCTATGATCCCACAGCTAATAAGTGGTGGAGAAGGTTGAACTCAGACTACACAATTTACTTTTTATTTATTCCTTTCTTCCTGGCTGGACGGGGTCTTCGTTGCTGGGAGGGTTTTTCTCTAGTTGTGGTGAGTGAGGGCTTCTCTCGAGTTGCAGTGCCTGGACTTATGTTGCAGAGTCCCAGCTCCAGGGCTCACATGCTTAGCTGCCCCAGGGCATGTGGGATCTTCCTGAAGCAGGGATCGAACCCATGTCCCATGCATTGGACACCAGTGAAGTCCAGACATAAAATTTAGGCCCGGCATCCTTTGTTACTCTGTGTCACCAGCTCATGGTCTGGCCCCGTTTTAGCTGTGTGGCCCTGGGCAAATTACTTAGCCTCTCTGTGCCTCAGTGCCAACCCCCCCAACTGTAAAGTGGGGATCACAGCTTTGGGAGGATGTAGGGGACTTATGGAGAGCTCTGAGTACTGTACCCAGGGTAAGAGAAAATGCGAGGAAGTGTTTGCAACCACAAAGATGAGGTCTTTCTTCCACAGGTCCTACAACAGCAACGCTGAGAGTGACTTGGGAGCCCAGAAGAGGCGGTTCAGAGGGTCAAGGCAGGCTTCCTGGAGGAAGGAGGGGCGGGGCGGCCGGAGCCAAACCTGAAGGGCAAGTTTGGCAGCCCCAGGTGGCCTAGAGGATGAGGGAGGGGTGTCCCCGGCGGGAGCCGCGGAGGGGAGGGCTGACTCGCCTGCCCGCGTGCCGGCAGCTGGCGGGCGCAGAGGAGCCGGCCGGAGCGACCCCTCCCCCGCCCCCAGCCCTCGGGTGCCGCCACTGGGGAGGGGGGGTCTGCGCTTTTCTGTGCCCCGCCTCTGTCACTTTGCGTCCCTGCCCGTCCGTGCCACAGATGTTTCCTGAGCTTGGCCAGTCTCGGGGGGTGGGGTGGGGCAGGCTGGGACTGATGCCCCACTGATGGGCAGACAGGGGTCGGAGCGGGGAGGCCACAGCCGCAAGTCTCATGGGCTCTGGGCCGGGACCAACGCCGACCTGGCCGAGCCCAGCCCCCTTCTCCACGTGCAGCTGGAGGACAGGGTGCTGTGAAGGCATTCGGCGGGGGCTGCAGTCCTGGGTTGGGGAGGACCGCCTAGGGGTCCAGACTCCGGGGTCCGAGGGGGTTGGGGCTGGGGGTCTGGACCGCCGGGACTGAGCGGGGAGGGGCCAGGCGTCTGGACCCCCGGGCCTGAGGGAGAACGGGCTGGGGGGTCCAGACTCCGGGGTCCGAGGGGGGAGGCGATGGGGGTCCGGACTCCCGGGTCCCGGGGAAGAGGCGGGCGCAGCGCAGGCGCCCCCAGCCACCCCCCGCCGCAGCTCCTCGGTGCTTGGGAGCAGCAGGTGAGGCAGAAACCCGAGCCTCCGCCCCCGTTCAGGGCCCGGGGCCTCCTTCCTTCTTCCCCGGCCACAAAGGAGGCGCCGCCCTCTCTCCAGACCGGGACACGTGGTTCCCAAATACCAGTGGACGCTCACACCCCTGCACTGTCTGACTCCGCAAGTCCTGGGGGAGCGGGTGGGGGGAACCTGGGGAACCCCCGAACCAAACCACCAACAGTGCAGCGCCTATAACTGAGCGAGCTTGCGGGCTCTGTGGCTCTGAACTTGTCTCTGTCCCCGAACGGGGGTCGCTCGGTCGCGGGGGAACTGGACCGTTCATTGTCTCCGTTGGGTGATCCCAGAGACCAGACAGAACGCGCGGCGCAGCTCCTTAAGCCAACATTGTCCGTGTGTCGTATCAGAAACCGCCTCCTCTCTCTTCCATCACCCTGCTCTTCCAAGGCACGCCCCCACTTCTGTCTCCCCGACTGGAGGGTTTGCTGGTGAGTTCCTAGGAGGGAGGCAGAATTCACAGGAAGTGGGGTCTGGCAGATTGCTGGGGCAGACTTTATGAATAAGATGCGAGCTGGGTATCAGGGAGATATATTTAACATACATATTTATTAACTTACTCATTCAGTAAATGGCCCCTGAGACCTAATTTGTGCCTCACTCTTTGCTCTCAAGAAGACAGGTTGGTTGGGGAAATAGACCCTGCTGGCACTCACAGTAGAGATTCACAGCGTCATACGCTCTAACTGACGTGGCACGGAGCATCCCTGGAGGAGACCTTTCATTTGAACCTGTGGTGGGCATGTGAGGAGGTCAGAGACTTCCCCAGTGAAGTGATAACTGGATGGGGTTCTGAAGGATGACTAGGAATTCGCCAAGGAAGATGTTGGCAAGGAACGCTATTCCAGGCTCTGGAAGTGGCATGTGCCAAGTCCCCAAGCCTTGCAGGAGCAGGCACTCAAGCACCAATCTGGCCCAAGCACGTTCTAAGTGGGGACCCACAGAACCCCTCCCTGCCTTTGTGTTATTCTCACTCTAGAGGGTGTGGTGGGGAGACAGAAGGTAAACAGGTAGGAACACACATGTGAATAAGCCTTTCAGATTGTGGTAGTCTCTGCGGAGGAAGTAAAACAAAGGTGAAGTGGTGGAGTGGCCCGGGGCGGGCAGGTGTGGCGACTCCTGGTGAGGGGGTCACGGGTGGCTTCTCTGAGGAGGTGGCACGGGCGCCTGGACTTGAATTTCAGGACCCAGGAATGCAGAGAGGGTTTTGGGCAGAGGGAACACCCCGGGGGAGGCTGGGCAGGTGGGGGTGTGGCTGGCCAGAGGAGATGAGCCTGGAGACAGTGTGGAGGACGGTCTTGATGTTGATGTTGACCATGGCGATGGCAAAGGACAGGGTGGCCAGACTCCAGCTCAGACGGATTTGCCCCAAGCCTGAGTTTCAAGACGCTCCCTCTCTGGTTGGGGAGGTGACAGGAACACGGGCGGCCCGAAAGGTGCCGTAAACTGAGGCCACTCGGGCAGGGTGGCAGCTCAG
This sequence comes from Cervus canadensis, assembly GCF_019320065.1. Lineage (NCBI taxonomy): Eukaryota > Metazoa > Chordata > Mammalia > Artiodactyla > Cervidae > Cervus > Cervus canadensis. The sequence goes on along the minus strand of NC_057403.1, from coordinate 13,660,106 downwards.
AGGAGTTCTTCCCGGGGCCTAAGAGCTCAGAGGTTAGGGAAGGGATTTCCCTGAAGCTCCTCTGAGACCGGCTAGCCCATGAGCGGGGGCGGGGGGTGACACCCGGAGGGCGGGTCTAAGAACTGCCCTGGCTGGAGGAGGGAGGCCGGTGGTAAGCTGTTTATTCTCTGGGAGGGACCCAGGGCGACTGGTCTCCCGAAGCTGGAGGAACTTGGCTCTCAGGCTGGGAGGCTGGGGGGCTGGGGCGGGGGTGGGGGCAGTGATGGGAAGGGACTCCAGACAGACTACAGTTGGGACCCTGGGTTGGAGCAAGTGACTCCAGATTGTTCTCATTTCTTCCTCTTTACAAGGAGCATAAGCCCCGATTGCTGCAGTGAAGTTCGGTGGGAAGATGAGGTGTGAAAAGGCAGATCAAGTGCTTAGAACAGGCTCAGTGCTCAGCCAATGGATGGGTGAAATATAGACAAAGGAATGAATCAATAACTACACAACCAGATCCACATATGTGACAAGGACTGGTTCTGCAGACAGAGAGCTCTGCGCCCCAGTGCCTGCTCTCAAGGAATGGGCAGACTCAGTCCTAAGCTTCTGATGACCATTCATTTATTCAGGACATTTATCCATTCATTTGACAAAGGGTTATGAAGCGTCTACTCTAACCAGGTGCTGTGCTAGGGGCCAGGGAACTCAACAGCCCCAGACTTGCCCTCATGGAGTTTATATTCTGGTGGAAAATAAAAAAGTGTGTAGAATGTTAGATGGTGGTCATAAAGCGGGGAAGAGGGTCCAGTGGGTGTCTTGGGGGTTTTATTGGTTGGGGAAATTCTCACCGAGACTGTGCAGTTTCAGTGAAGTCCTGAAGGGAGTAAAAGTGAAAGTGTTAGTTACTCAGTCATGTCCTGCCCTTTGCGAGCCCATGGGCTGTAGCCCGCCAGGCTCTTCTGTCCATGGGATTTCCAGGCAAGAATACTGGAGTGAATTGCCATTTTCTCCTCCAGGGGATCTTCCTGACCCAGGGATTGAACCTGTGTTCCCTGTGTCTCATGCATTGCAGGCGGATTCTTGACCCGCTGAACCATCAGGGAAGTGAGTGAGGTGTGAGGATATCTCGGGAAGGATCTTCAGGCAGGGGCAAGGGCCAGTGCAAAGGTCCTGAAGCGGGTGCTCATGCAGTGAAGCCAGTGTTTCTGGGGCAGAGGTGTAGGGCAAGAAGTCAGAAAGGTGATGGGGGTGCATTGTGGGCTCTCAGGATCACTGTGGGAGTCAGAAACTGACATGTGCTGTAGTGGTGTTTTGATCAAGTTTTTTTTTCTTTTTTTAAATTGACCTGAAATTATCCATCTTAAAGTGAACAACTGAATAGTATTTCATACACTGACAGTGTTATGCAACCATCATATCCATCTAATTCCTAAACAGTTTTATCCTCCTCAAATAAAGTCCATACCCTTATTTTTATTTAAATTTTTTTTTTTTTTGGCCACACTGCGCAGCATATGGGATGTTGGCTTCCCAACCAGGGATTGAACCCGTGTCCTCTGCATTGCAAGGTGATTCTTAACCACTGGACCACTAGGGAAGCCATGGAGTTGCCATTTCCTGAGATCCCGGGGAATCCCTCCATCCTAGCTGAGCTGTTTGCCTGGTGCCTGCCTTGCTCCAGGCAAACTCACTAAGTCTCTCCTCCCATCTCACCACCATTAACTCCCGTCTACGCTCCGCCCCTCCTCCCTGCTTCCCACCCTTCCTCCAGATGATGGATGCTGCGCTGAGCCCCTGTACTAAACCAACAAAACAAGAACGATTGTCCCAGTCACTACGGCCATGTAACAAATCTTCCCAAGACCTGGTGGCTTCAGACAAGGGCCACATTCAGTCTGCGCGGGAATCTGCCGTCTGCACAGGCCTTGGTGGCGGCGGCCTGTAGGAAACGAAAGTGAGGTCGCTCAGTCATGTCCGACTCTTTGTGGCCCCATGGACTGTAGCCCGCCAGGCTCCTCCATCCATGGGATTCTCCAGACAAGAGGACTAGAGTGGGTTGCCATTTTCTTCTCCAGGGGATCTTTCCCACCCCGGGATCGAACCTGGGTCTCTCGCACTGCAGGCAGACTCCCGTCTGAGCCACCTCTGCTCTTGGTGAGGTGGGGGTGGATTGGAAGCTGGGGCGGCATCGGGACTGGAAAGACGAGCCTGGAATCATCAGGGCTCCTCCACCACCTAACCTTTTCTCTATGTGGTCTATCCAGCGTGGTAGCTTCAGGGTCGCTAAACCTGTTTCTTACGTGTCAGGTAAGGGCTCCAAAAATGCGCGGGTAGGGAGAGAGGAGAGAGGGCGAGAGGAGGAGAGGGAGGGAGGAAGAGAGAATGAGAACAGGAATGAACTGGGTGTGATGTCTTCTGATGGGGGAAGAGTTCTCTCAGTACCTGGGACAGCACCCAACGTTGGCAGGGATTTATTAGCAACATCAACAATGATGAACAAGTGCGTAGACTACTTGGTAGTAGACAATCTGAACTCCTCGGGCGCATCTGGGAATCAAATCTCGGAGGAAGGAATTTGCATACGTGGTCCTCTTTGCAATAACAACGCGACAGCCACCAGTGCTCTGTTTCCTGTGTCCTTGTCATGAATTGCTTTGCCATCCTTCCAAACCCTGTGTCAGGCCAGCAACATGTGGCCCTCTGCTTGTTCTTATAAATAAAGTTTTATTGGAATGCAGCCCTGCTCGTTTGGTTTCATATCTTCTGTGGCTGCTTCCCTGCCATAATGGCAGAGTTGTTGCAACAGGGACTGGATGGCCCCCAAAGCTGAAATTATTTTCTCTTTGGTCCTTTGCAGAAGATGCTTGTTAACCCCTGCTCTAGCGGTAGATGATATTCGAAGAACAGTTTATAGAAGAGAAGAAAAAGGGCTAACAGAGGGGACATTTATTTGAGGTTGAGAGAGCCAGCATCAGTATTTTTTTATTAAAAAAATTTCCCCTTATTTTTAATTGTAGTAAGCTGCACATGCCATGAAATCTGCCATTTTAACCATTTTTGAATGTACAATGCTATGGCATTAAATGTGTTCACATTGTTGTGAGCCCATAAACAAACACCATCCATCTCCAGAATTTTCTTCGTCTTGGAAAACGGACAAGAACTCCAGAACAAGAAAATGCAGATGAACAAAAAGCCAAAAAAAAAAAAAAAAAAAAAAAAACCCAAATAAATAAAATCACCTATCATCCTGCCTGGCAGAGATGCCAAAGAGAAGAGTAGTTGTTTTTTTTTTAACTCTAAAAATATGTACTTTGATATTTAAGCTTAAAAAAAAAAAAAAAGAATCAGTCTGCTCTCCCTGCCTCCCCCCACCATTGGCATTTAAGGAAGAAACTCTGAATGTTCTTAAACATTTGAACTTCCTAAAGTTGTAGACAGAGTCTATCCAGGGACACGTACAGACGAATTAACTTGTACTGTCAGTGTCAGGGGATCTGTGAGGGAAGGGACCTTGTCTGCCTTATTGTTGAATTCCCAGTGTATAGTTCAACACCTGGGATGCAGTAGGTACTCATTAGATAGTATTTTAGAGGGACTGCAGAAATAGGAATAGGAGAGAGTAGGACCATTCTCCTTCTGATAGATGCCGAGGTTGATTTTATTTGTGCCAGTGTCTTGCTATTACAGAGAGACAGGGCAATGAGGAACATTTTCCCAGGTATGTTTCTTTCCCAATGACCTATTATTCTCTTAGCCTAGATTCTTCCAAGGGGAAGAGGTGGGTCAAAGATTGGCACAGATGGTTTTGCCACATACTACTGAATGACCTTTTAGGAAGGCTGTACCAATTGACGCTCCCACCAGCAGGGAGGTGTACCTGTTTCACCACATCTTTGCCAACATTGGGTATTATCATTGCTCTGATCCTGTCAATCTGATAAGTGAAAAATATTATCTTGTCATTATCTTAATGAGTTTCTTTGATTCCCAGTAAGGCTGAGTAGTTTTTTGTGATTCTTGATTTTCTTTCTTTGCAAATTTCCCCTTATATCCTTTGCCTATGCGCCTCTCTCTCTTTGTTAGGGGTGAGACTTTTTTTCCTTATTGATTCATTAGAACTCTTTACATATGAAGGATACTAACTGTCATTTTGGTGGGTAAGAAGAGACAGAAGTTGACCGAGGGGAAGTCACTGCTCAAGGTACACATCTAAGAAGAGGTGGAGCAGAAATCTGAAACAAGATCTTTCTAGATCCATGCCTGGGGGTCTGTACAGCCTCTGTGGAACCTTCCCCTTTCCCACATCTTGCCCACTCCATGATTCAGGAACCCTGAGTTCCCACCATCTCAGGAAGGGGAGAAACCTTTTGCAAGACCCAGCTCCCCTTGCAACGCCCCAGCAGCACACCTATACTCTGACTTGCTGTGTGGATTACATATTTGGCACAGACTAGACACTCAATAAACAGCGCCGTGCTGCGTGCTGTACACAGTTGCTCAGTTGTGTTTGATTCTCTGCGATCCCAGGGACTGTTGCCTGCTAGGCTCCTCTGTCCGTGGAATTCTCCAGGCAAGAAAACTGGAGTGGGTTGTCATTTCTTTCTCCAGGGGGTCTTCTCCACCCAGGGATCAGACTCACGTCTCTTGTGTCTCCTGTATTGCAGGTGGATTCTTTACCACTGTGCCACCAGGGAAGCCCACACTTAATAAACAAAAGCTGGCATTATTGCCTTTTTGAAAAAAAAATCTTCTCTTCAGCCACATCTCTTGCCAGCTGCCTACCCCTTCAAGTCAAACCTCCTACCATCCCAAGCAACTTGCCTCATAACTTCTAATGACTCCAGTCAGTCCACTTGAAGAACTCCTACTCATCCTTCAAAACCCTAATTAGGTGTTGCCTCCTCTAGGAAGTCTTCCCTCACTCCTAGCCTGAGTCTGCAATCACAGATCCTGGATGCTGGCCAATGTGTTTTCTTTGGATGCCCTTTTGTGTTTCCTGTGTCCAGGAGGGTTTTCATGACTCACTGTTGGTTCTGCTGTCCCAGACCTGCAAGTCATGTCAGCCTTCTGTGTCATAATGGAGCTAAGAGGTGATGCTTCAGAGTTTCTAGATCTTTCTCCACCCTGGACATCCTCATCTCAGAGACCAACCTGGAGCTTGCTGTCCAGGTGCTTCCATCCTGCTCCCAAGAGTTCCTGCTGTTGTTGGGGGTAGGGCCCCCCACCTACAAGACTGCTGACCTCTGGCTCCTCCACCCTGAGTGCTCTATTGACCCCTGAGCCTCTCATCTCCAGCCATGCACATTTCTGCCACGTCCTACCCCAACTTACCAATTTTAGCTAATAGGCATGTTTTGTCTTGTTAACAAAAAAAGGAAAAGAAAAAAAAGTTCTTGGGACCTTTGGAAACAATTTATTAATCAGCTATTTGTCATTTTGAAAGTATTCTAAAGTGTGTCTGTGGATTATTGACAAACTCAATCCAATCAGAAATCAGAGTTACTTGGGTGATATAATTTTTGAAACTAAATTATGAAAATCTTTGTAGTATTTTTTTTTTTGCTTTTTAATCAGTTTTATTGCAGTATAATTTATATGGAATGCGTGGGTGCTAAATCGCTTCAGTCCTGTCCAACTCTTCGCAACCCCATGAACTGTAACCCGCCAGGCTCCTCTGTCCATGGGATTCTCCAGGCAAGAATCCTGGAGTGGGTTGCCACTTCCTCCTCCAGGGGACCTTCCCGACCCAGGGGTTGAACCCATGCCTCTTACATCTCCTGCATTGGCAGGCGGGTTCTTTACCACTAGCACCACTTGGGAAGCGTCTTACATGCAATGAAATTCAGTGAATATACCGATGAGACTTGACGAATGTATGCTGTCATGTGTATAAATTCCTGTGTAATCGAGACACTCTTTCCAAAACTCCCCAAAGGTTCCCTTTGCAGTAATCACTTCCCTCACCCCCTCGACCCTTGGTAACCACTGGTCTTCATTCTCTCACCTAGACTGTCATGTAACTGGAATCATACATATTGTACAAATACCAATATATCATTCCTTTTTATTAAGGAAAAGTCCATTGTCTGAGGAGAAGGAAATGGCAACCCACTTCAGTATTCTTGCTTGGAGAATCCCAAGGACAGAGGAGCCTGGTAGGCTACAGTCCACAGATTGCAAAGAGTCCCATAGGACTGAGAGACTTCACTTCCACTTTCTTTCCATTGTCTGAATTTACTATAAATAACTTATTCCTTTACCTGTTGATGGACATATCTATTACAAGTTGGATTGCTTCCCACTTTTGATTATTTTGACTAAGTGGGATGAGTTGAATTGCCTCTCCCTTCTACCTCCACAAATTTATATATTGAAATCCTAATGTGTAGTAGACCTCGGAATACGATCTTATTCGGAAATAGTTTACGCCCCCATGACCTCCTCACTCAGTACTCCAGGAATCTGGGAACCTCCCAGGCTTGTAGGTCTTGGATTTGGGCATTGAATTTATCAAATTGTCCCAGAAAGTGGACAAATAACTCGTATATTTATGCTACTTATTTATGTTTTTATTGAGGTATACTTGATTTTCAGTACTACATTAGTTTCAGGTGCACAACACAGTGATTCAAATTTTTTATGGGTTACATTCGGTTTAAAGTTTTTACGAAATACTGGCTGTCGTCCCTGTGCTGTACAATATAGTCTCGGAGCTGTTTTGTTTTATACATAGCTAGTTAGTAAGGCACATGCATTTTTAGATGAGGAAACAGGCTGATCCATTTGAAAGACACACAGAGGACCCAGGTCCCGAAGGACAGCGGCCCCCTGGGATCCTGGGTCGGACTTTGAAGCTGAGCGAATGTGACGTCATTGGAACCGCGTGTAGGCTCCGCCCCCGAGGCCCCGGCCACGCCCCGGCTCCAAAGACTACCTTTCCCCGCTGCAGCTGCGCTCGCAGTCGGTCCCCATAGGACCCGCCCCTGGAGGCCCCGCCCCCGAGGCCCCGGCCGCTCCCCGGCTCCAGAGACTACCATTCCCAGCAGCAGCTGCGCTCGCAGTCCGTCCCACGGGCCCCGCCCCGCCCCGCCCCTTCCGGAATCGCGGGGTTCCCGCGGCGTGCGCCCTTCCGCACGTGGGGCCCGGGCGGCGCGCTCCTGGGGCAGACGCCGGGCGCGGGCGTGCGGGCGGCTGCGGTCAGACTCCCACTCCGGCCAGGCATGAGCCGCTACGTTCTGCCGCTGTCCGTGCTGGGCACGGTCGTGGGCGGCGCCGTGCTGCTCAAGTGAGTTCGCGCGGGTCTCTCAGGCGCGGTAACGGCGGGCCGGTGGGCTTGGACAGGGAGGGAGGGCCGGGTGGAGATCGCCAGCTCCTCGCCCACCCGGGAGTCCTCCTGTCCACTCATCCAGCAGTGCTCCCAGAGAATGCGGGGACGAGCCTGGGCCCCGAGCGGGCAGGTCACGGCCCAAGGTCGGCCAGAGAAAGGGGCGGATCCGGGCCCTGGTAAACATTTTGGTCTACTTGCTTCCGGACCTTTAAAGGATTAGTTAATTCGTTCGGCAGATACCTACTGAGCACCTCCCATATGTCACGTCCTGGCCCAGATGCAAGGAACGTGTATGTCACCTAAGCTCTCATTGTCCGGAATCAGAGAAACAAATTAGAACTGTCCAATTCAGTCAATGAAAAGATCTTTATTGCGTGGGATATACACATACGACAGTTCTTTCCTGTGGTTACTGGGCTAATTCACTTAATCAAGGCGGGGTCTAAGAGGTACAAACTATTAGTTATAAAATAAACTACAAGGATATATTGTACAACCAGGGGAATATAGCAAATTTTTTATAATTGATATAAATGGAATATAACCTTTAAATATTGTAAAGCATTATGTTGTACACCTGTACTGTATATAATATTGTATATCAACTATTGTTCAATATAAAACCCCCCCCCCCCACTCCAAACTACAATACAGCAGCCAAATATTCCATAGCAGCACCATTCAGTAGAACTTTCTGTGAAGATGGAAATCTTTTACATTCGCCCTGGCTATTACAAGCCATGCGGTGTGACTACTGAGCACCTAAAAATATAACCGTGTTATGCTTGTAGTAACAGTATTATACTGTACACTTAAAAATTTGTTAAGACTGTAGACCTCATGTTAAGTGTTCAGGATTAGCAATATGTATTTTATTACAGTTACTCAAGATATTAGCTGGGACTTAGGCCAGAAAGTGATTGCAGTATTAAAGTATCTTTTTTTCCTCTCTCATAAGGGGTTGAAGGATAGACTGTTAATCTCTTTGAATAAATATGTTTGGGCTTGTTCATCTGCTCTGTGATGAGGCTTCGTTTTGAACTTGTTCCTCCTGATCCAATAAAGTCTTTTGTGTAGCTGGCTGGTATCTTGTTTTTTTATAAACTCCTGAATTGTAAATATTAACCACCTATTTTTTGAAGGCTCTAAGAAATGGAAATAATTTTTCCTTATAATAGAAATCTTCGGGAAATTTCCTGGTGGTCTGGGGGTTAGGACTTGGCGCTTTCACTGCCGGGCCCTGTGTTCAGTCCTTGGTTGGGGAAGTAAGAACCCTCAAAGCAGAAGGCGTGGCCAAAAAATTCATCGGCTGCTGTTTTTATTTTTATTCATGCTGATGTCTGTTAGTTCTGAAAAAGCTTAAAAATAATACTAATAAAAAATACCAGCTTGGGAAGAATAAAAGAAAGCTGAATGCCCTGGTTGGGGATGGGGAATATGACTATTTTTAATTAAAAATGACCCTCTTGTCTGGAGAGGACACTGTTTCTCTGGCCAGCTTCCTGTTGGTGACATTTAGTTTCCAGTGTTTAGCCTCTGGAGTATGGACACAGTCGCAGAATAAGGCCCTCCTGCCCTCTCTTCTGGGTACATCCTAATGCCCAGAAAGTATGACTGTTTCCTTACCTGTCCAAGGGGACTCTGCAGATGCCACTGAGGACCTCCATGATGGGAGATGATCACCAGGTGGCCCCAGCGTCGTCACAACGGTACTCACAAGAGGGAGGCGGGGGAATCAGAGCCAGGGACTTGACGCTGCTGTGTTGCTGACTTTGAAGGCAGGGGAAGGGGCCACGAGCCCAGGGATGCAGGCGGCCCTTAGAATCTGGAAAAGGCTCGGGAACAATTCTCAATTCTCCCTTGCGCCTCCAGGAACACAGCGCTGCCGACATCTCGGTTTTAGCCTGTGAGACCCGTCTCGGACTCTGACCCGCAGACTCTAGGGAAACACCACTGTGTGGTTTTCACCCACTGAGTTCCTAGTGACATGTTACAACAGCCGGAGGGGTCGAACACAGGGGTCTTTATCAGCTAACGATGGTTATGATGAGGAGGCTCCCCAACACCGGTGGTGTTGAGTAACCACAGGGCTCCCTTGGGTTGTGTGATGTTGTTCCCATCTTTCCGCTGGGGGAACACAAGCTCAGAGCGGTCCCTTGCCTGAGATCGTAACTGTCAGGGGTCCCTGTGGTGAGAGTGGACAGACAGATGGAACTGACCTCCCGTTTCCTACCTCCAGGGACTTTGTCGCCGGCGGGGCTTGTCCCAGCAAGGCCACCATTCCTGGGAAGACTGTCATTGTGACTGGTGCCAACACGGGCATTGGGAAGCAGACCGCCCTGGAGCTGGCCAAAAGAGGTGGGCACCTGCTTCTCGGCCCGGGGCTCGGGCGCAAGATCTGGTGGTGGACGATGGGATTCCCCTGGGGATGTTAAGATCTGGTGTTAAGACCTGGGGGTGGACGGTGGGATTTCCCTGGGGGTGTTAAGGCTTCTGATTCTTTCGGTTTTGCAAGTGGCAGAAACAAACGCAGGCTGGCTTAAGCCCCAGAGCCTGGTGTTCCTGGAAGGGGACAGGTGGGTCCAGGGGCTCAGAGGAGCCCGTGGACACTCAGCAGTTTCCGGTTTGGGTTTTTCTCTATCAGCCTCGCCCTCTCCTATGCTAGTTGGACTCACTCCCATTGACTGGGTCGGGGCCTGGGTCAGAGGTTGGGAATAAAAGACTTGACTTCCAGCTCTTCCAAGCTTACTGATCAGGTCTTTAATAGAATTCCCCCTTCGATTTGGGTCTGTTTGATGTTTTTCTCATGGTCAGAGTGGGCTTATGGAGATGTGTCCTCCTCAGCACACAGATCTCTCTCTTAAAAATTTATATATTTTTGGCCCCACTGTGTGGCATGCAGGATCTTAGTTCCCTGACCAGGGATCAAACTCGTGCCCCTTGCAACGGAAGCTCGGATTCCTAACCACAGGACCGCTAGGGGGTTCCCCACAGAGCTCTCTTGAATTTAGAATCGATGGGGTTTCTGGGGGGACAGGTAGGAGAGAGGGAGGCATCCCGGTTTTGTTTGAACAGCTGGACCAGAGTTGGGAGGGAGAGGCCGGGGCAGGCGTGAAGGCTGGGGGAGGCTGGGACCTCTCCTTGGGGGGTTGAGTTGTGGTGGGTCCCTGCTGGATCAGCCAGGCCCGAGCTGCGTGTTCGCCCCAAGGTTAGTGATGGGGGCCATGATGGGCGGTCCTCTGCCCCTGCGCCTCATCACACGGGGTTTCCCCAAGGGAGGGGCAGGTGTTCCTTTCAGGACCAGGCAAGACCGGAACTTGGGCCGACACACCCACCGCTGTCCAAGGGCCGGGCTGGCCCTGCGAGGACGGAGGAGCCCGGACTTGACGAGTTCTTCCCTGGACTGTGTGATGGGGCAGCTGGTGTGTAAGGTGGCTGGTCCACCCCAGGGGAGCCCCAAAGACCCACACAGTCAGCATCGTTGTTGCCCATCCTTCTCTCAGTCCCTGCTCCTTCTCACTTTTTTAATTTGAAAAAAGTTTTTTTTTTTTTTAACGGCTGTATTAGGATTTAATTCACACGTTTAAAATATACACTTCTGTGATTTTTAGTATATTCACAGAAATGTGCAACCATTACTGCTCTCCACTGTATAACATTTTTCATCACCCCCAAAGTAAAACCTGGGTCCTCTAAGCTATCATCCTCTTAATTTCCCACCCTCTGCAAAGCTAGGAAACCACTGATCTTCCTTCTGTGGATTTGCCTCTTCTGGGCATTTCAGATTAATGGAATCATACACTGCCCTTTTATGTCTGCTTCCTTTGAGTGAGTGAGCATCATGTTTGTGAGGCTCACCATGGTCTGGATGTTTTGTGATTTCCTTCCTTTTCATGGCTGAGTAATATTCCACTGATGGATAGACCATGTTTCCCTTATTCATGTACCCCTTAATAATTTTTTTTTTCCCCGACCCTGCCGCCTTCCTGCCCTATTCTTCCTCTCCCAACCTGCCCCCCTGCCCCCCTTAATAATTTTTTAAAAAATATTGGAGTATAGTTGATTTTGTGTTAGCTTCAGTTGTGCAGCAAAGTGATTCTGTTTTACATACACATGTATCTATTCTTTTTCAAATTATGTCCCATTTAGCTCATTGCAGAATACTGATCAGCATTCCCTGTGGCCTCCAGTAGGTCCTTGTTGGTTATCTATTTTATATACAGTCGTGTGTATATGTTAGTCCCAAACTCCCAATTTATCCCTCCCCTCCACGTTCATTCTTCCCTCGATGGACATTTGGGGCGTTTCTACCTCTGGCTGCTGGGAATGGTGCCGCTGTGTACGTGTGAGTACATGGTTTTGTAAGGACTTATGTTTTCATTTATCTTGGGTACGTACACTTAGGAGTGGATCTTTCTTATGTTTATTAAAAAAATTTTTTTCTCGTCTGGCTCTTCCAGGAGGCAACATCATTCTGGCCTGTCGAGACATGGAGAAGTGCGAAGCGGCGGCCAAGGAGATCCGAGGGGAGACCCTGAATCACCGCGTCAACGCCCGGCACCTGGACTTGGCCTCTCTCAAGTCCATCCGAGAGTTCGCGGCGAAGGTCGCTGAAGGTAGGACAGCGGCCGCTGGCCGTGCGAGGGAGGGCTTGAGCGGCCAGGCGGTGAGGAGGGGTCGCACCAGGCAGGTCCTAGAGCTGAGTGTTGGCCACTGGCTGTTTTTGTTCAGTCTTTGGGTGCAGATTTTACATTTTTTTCTTTTCGACATTTTCACGTTTATATATTTGTCATTTTTACATGTGGGAAAGCAAATCAAAGAATAACATTTCACGACATGTGACTATTATATGGAATTCAGATTGTGTTTTATTTTTTTGGCCACACTGCATGGCTTTTAGGGTGTTAGTTCCCGGGCCACAGATTGAACCTGCTCCCTGGGCAGTGAAAGCTCAGAGTCCTAACTCCTGGATCGCCAGGGGATTCCTGGAATTCAGATTTTAGTTTCCCTAAAGGTTTTTTTTTTTTTTTAAACTGGAGTATAATTGTTTACAATGTGTTTCTGCTGTAGAAGAATGTGAATCAGCTATATGTTCACACGTATCTCCATAAAGGGTCTTCCCTGGTGGCTCAGTGGTAAAGAACCCGCCTGTCAATGCAGGAGATGTGAGTTCAATCCCTGGGTCAGGAAGATCTGCTGGAGAAGGGAATGGCAACCCATTCCAGTATTGTTGCCTGGAGAATTCCATGGACAGAGGAGCCTGGCGGGCTATAGTCCATGGGGTTGCAAAGAGTCGGACAGGACTGAGTGACTCAACGACAACAAAATCATCCCTGTAAAGTTTTATTCACACACAGCTGGGCCCATCCAGCTGTTTCCATTTTGTCTGTGGCTGCTTTAGTCCTGCGAGGGCAGAGCTCAGTGGAGACAGACCAAATTGCCTGCAAAACCAAAGGTATTTGCTGCCTGGCCCTTTACAGAAGAAGGTTACCGAGTCCCGCTCTCCAGGAAACCCAAGTCCTTCTGTCTGAGCTGGGCCCCTGGGAGAAGCAGAGGCCGGGAACGGATTTGATGTGTAGGGAGGCAGAGGAGGAGTTAACCGGGAGGAGAAGGGCAGAAACACCGAGTCACCCACTGTTTGCTCAGGCTATCTGGCGCTGAGGTGACTCCGGGGACACAGACATGAGTCAGATTCAGGCTCTGTCTCTGGAGTGACCAGGCCGTGTCGGCCGTGAGGACAAGTGACTCAGAGGGGACCTGCAGGCGTGATGCGGAGCACCCAGAAACACCCACCTTCTCCGCTGGGCGTTTCCTGCTGCAGATCCAGAAATCAGGCTGGCGTTTCTTTGCACTTCCATCTCCCTGATGGCTGACTCACTCTTCCTGCTGCTTGCCACACGGTCTCGGAACCGATTACATATTTATTTATTTTCCGAACAGGAATAAGATTTGCAAGCTTAAACGTTCAGAAAGTGCAAATGGGGATACAGGAGAACATCTTCCTGGCACACCCGCCACCCGCTCCCTGGATGCTGTCCTCAGATGGTTCACTGCTTCCCCTGCTCTGTGTCCTCTGGGGACCGTTTCTGCGTGCATAAAGCCAGCGGGGGACACACCTGCCCGTGGGTCTTTTGTATAAACCACAGCCTGTTACACAGCCCGTCCTGCCCCTTGCTGTTTGTCCCCCGTTTTCCCCGGGAGATCAGTGCGGGCGGAACTTTTTCCTTTGATTGTGTGTCTGTCTTGTGTATGTTTGTTTCTTTCCCTGCCACTGTGGGACTTGCAGGATCTTAGTTCCCGACCAGGGATTGAATCCATGAGCCTTGCTGTGGAAGCGTGGAGTCCTAACCACTGGACGCCAGGGAATTCCTGTGTGCGTGTGTGTGTTTAAATTTTTATTGAAATATAATTGACTTACAGTGTTTTGTTAGTTTCAGGTCTGCGGCAAGCTTGAGCTCTGATTTACTTACATACACACGTGAATGCTCACACAAATATATGTTTTTTAAGATTCTTTTCTATTCTAGAGTATTATAAGGTATTGAGTATAGTTCCCTGTGCCATACAGAAGGTCTTTGTTGGTTATCTATTTTATATGTAGTAGCGGGTATGTGTTAATCCCAGATTCCTAATTAACCCCTCCCCCTGCACCTTGGTAACCGTTTTTGATGTAAGTTTTTGGTAAGTTTTTGATGTCTGTGAGTCTATTTCTGTTTTGTAAATAAAGTCATTAGTATCCTTTTTTTTTAAGATTCCATTTTTAAGTGAGAGGATGAGATGGTTGGATGACATCATTGACTCAATGGCCATGAGTCTGAGCAAACTCTGGGAGATAGTGAAGGACAGGGAAGCCTGGCGTGCTGCAGTCCATGTGGTCGCAGAGTCGGATGCAAACTTAGTGACTGAACAATGACAACATATAAGTGATATCATATAATTTTGCCTTTCTCTGGCTCACTTCACCTAGTATGATGATCTCTAGGTCGGTCTCTGTTGCTGCAAATGGCATTATTTCATTCTTTTTTATGGCCGAATAATATTCCATTGTACTATGTCTTCTTTATCCATTCCCCTGTTGATGGACACTTAAGTTGCAGAAAGTACTTTTTGAGTGGATGAAGCCATCCCACCTGGTTCTGTTACCCATTTCACAGAGGGGGAAACTGAGTCCCATTTGTCCTCACCCCTGTTTTCCAGAGGAGGAGCATGTTCACATCCTGATCAATAATGCGGCTGTGATGCGGTGCCCCCACTGGACCACCGAGGACGGCTTTGAGATGCAGCTTGGCGTTAACTACCTGGGTGAGGCTGCGGGCTGAGTGGCATCAGCCTGAGATGTGGGTGAGGGCCCCCATGGACTAGACGCAGGCTCCGGGAGGGGTCTTCCTCCACTCTCCAAGGCGGCCATGCGTGGGGTCACTTGGCAGCTCGGGGAGCCCCCTGTTCACGGCTGGACCTTCAGTCCTTCGGACCTTTCATCAGGCTCTTGGCCTCTTGTCCCTTTGTCTGTCTGTCCTCCAGTCTCTGTCCTTCACTTGCTGTGTCTGTTTATCTGTTGTCACTCTGAGCCCATCAATAGGGCTGAGGGACATCGGGTAGACATCAGTCATACGGGATTAGGGGCTACCCTAATGACCTCGTTTAAACTTTATCACCTTTCTGTAGAACCTCTCTCCAAATAAGGTCACACTCCAAGGTACTGGAGGGTAGGACTTTTTTTTTAGGGGTACTTGGGAGGTGACATGGCTTCCCTGGTGGTTCAGGTGGTAAAATATCTCCCTGCAGTGCAGGAGACCCGGGTTCGATCCCTGGGTGGGGAAGAGCCCTTGGAAAAGGGAATGAGCAACTTGAGCACGCACAATTCACCCGTAACACGTGTGACTATCTTCATCCTCTACTGGCTGGGACTCAGTTATGTGACCTGGTGGAGCTGCAAGGGAGACTGGGAAATGTCGTCTTTTACTGGGCAGTCTCACGGGTAACCCCAAATTCTATCACTGGGAAAGAAACGGAGAGAGGATTTTGAGAGACAGACGGCCCTCATAGAGGGTTATCACAGGACTTTGTGATAATTAGTTGTGGGGACTGTCTTGTGCGTTGCAGGATTTTTTATTTTAGGTGCACCACAGGGCTTGTAGGATCTCAGTTTACTGGGCTGGAATTGCACCCAGGCGGCAGCAGTGAGATCCCAGCATCCTAACCGCGAGGCCCCCAGGCAACTCCTGTACTGGGGGATTTCTAGCCGCGTCCCTGGCCTCCACCCCTTAGGTTGCAGTAGCACTCCTTGTACGGTCCACAGCCGTGATGATCAAGATCGCCTCCAGACTTTGCCAAATGCCCCCTGGAGGGCAGGGGGGACCCTGCTGAGAAACATAGGTTATGGAAGGAGGCACTAAGGTGATGATGTTCTCAGTAGGGTCCTACGCCCGGGACAAGAATTCAGGAAAAGTTGTCTCTGTTTTCCTTCTTCCAGGCCACTTCCTTTTGACGAACTTGCTACTGGACAAGCTGAAAGCCTCCGCCCCTTCGCGCATCATCAACGTCTCGTCCTTGGCCCACGTTGCTGGGCACATAGACTTCGAGGACTTGAACTGGGAGAAGAGGAAGTACGACACGAAGGCGGCCTACTGCCAGAGCAAGCTGGCCGTTGTCCTCTCCACCAAGGAGCTGAGCCGGCGGCTGCAGGGTGCGTGTGGCCGAGCCTCGCTGGGCTCCCCTCTCCGTTGGCTCCGAGCCTGAAACGGTCCTGCCGTGACCCTGGGCGGACGGGAGGTCAGGCAGTGGCTCCAGGACAGCAGGCCAACCCATGCCACACGTCCCATCAGCTCCCCGCTGGTGCCCGAAGCAGACATCACTAATTGATCGCTGCACTCTCCTCTGCTCATCCCATGCAGGCACCTGAGCCTTTGCTGTTCCAGGCCAGTGGAGCTCTGGCAGCATCTGGAGATGCTTTTGGCTGTCCGTCTGGGGAAGAGGGGCTGGTTGGGAGATGTTCCAGGCATCTCGTGGGCAGGGGCCAGGGGTGGTGCTCAACATCCTGCAATGCACAGGATAAAGAATGATCCCAGCTCAGCGTCTGTAGTGCCAAAGCCGAAGAGCCTGCCCTTTGCCCTTGCTTCTCAAAGAGGGTCTGTGGACCGGCAGCGTGGGCTCACCTGAGCGCTTCTCATAATTGCAGCATCTCAGACCCCCCCCCGACCACTGCTTCAGAGTCTGGGTGTGGAGCCTAGCCGTCTGGGCTTCTCCAGCCCTCCAGGTGATGCTTACGCACTCAGGTTCAGAGGCTTTGCTTTGGGCAGCTGTGAGACAGCTGCCGTGCAAGATAAAAGCATGGATGTGAAAGTTTCAGAGCAGGAGGGTGATGTAGACTCGGGGGAGTCCTAGATTCCAAGGCGGGCAGCGTCAGCCTTCCGGGTAAGGGGTGGACCTGCCGTCTCTTTGCCTCACTCTTCCCTTCTGTCCCAGGCACGGGCGTGACTGTCAACGCCTTGCATCCCGGCGTGGCCAGGACAGAGCTGGGCAGACACACGGGCATGCACAGCTCCGCCTTCTCCAGCTTCACACTCGGTAAGTCCCCTCCCGGCCTGGGGTCCCTTACCTGAACCCCTGTCCTCCCAGCTTGGGGCCCAGAGCCCTCCCTCAGTGTATTAGGGTTTTCCAGGGAAACTGAACCAATAGGGTATACAGGGGTATTTAGAGAGATTGACTAGGAGGGTTTGGCTCATGCATCTGTGCGGGCCAAGAAGTCCCAGGACCAGCCCTGTATGTCGGAGGCCTAGGAACGCTGGCCCTGCACTTCCAGCCCAAACCCAAAGGCCCGAGGACCAGGGGAACCGCTGGTGTAAGTCTCAGGCTGACTTGAAAAGCCAAGAGGGGTGGACGTCCGGGTTCAACGTCCCACCAGTTAACTTCCCAGTGCCCGCCCACCTTGGGAGGGTGGATTTCACAGTCTACACACACCCTCACAGATACCCCGGAAACAGTATTCTCCCTGCTCTTTGGGCATCTCGTAGCTCAGTAAGTTCACACATACATTTTCTCTCTCTTTTACCTTTTGGCCGCTTTGCACATGGGATCTTAGTTCCCTGACAAGGAACGGAACCTGTGCTGCCTGCGTTGGTAGCTCCGAGTCTTAACCACTGGACCATCAGGGAAGTCCCCACACATAAAACTAACATCACACTCGGAGTCTGTCTCAGGGGCTTTTTCTGCTTTCCCCTGGGTCTTCCCTGGTACCAGCTCACATCATGTGTCTGTCCAGCTGCCAGCCTCAGAACACCCTGGGAAACAGGCCAGAGCCTTGTGTTGTTCAGTCGCTCAGTCATGTCCAACCCTTTGCGACCCCATGGACAGCAGCACGCCAGGCTTCCCTGTCCTTCACCATCTCCCAGAGTTTGCTCAAACCCCTGTCCATCGAGTCAGTGGTGCCATCCAAGCATCTCATCCTCTGTTGCCCCCTTCTCCTCCTGCCTTCAGTCTTTCCCAGCATCAGAGTCTTTTCTAATGAGTTGGCTCTTCATGTCAGGTGGCCAGATTATTGGGGCTTTAGCTTCAGCATCAGTTCTTCCAGTGATTGGTGAGAAAAGTGTTTCAGAGGAGGAGGTCATGGGGCTGACTGCCTGGAGTCCAGCCATGCGTGGGATAGCTCCAGTTTCATCCCAAACTGGCTGGGCCACCCAGGGAAGAGACTTCTTTCCAAATCCCTATTTCCTTGTCTGCCAATTAAGGCTCATAGTAGTACCTGTCTCACAGTGGGGAGGACTAGATGAGACCACCCTGAAGAGGGCCAGCACAGTGCCTGGCCCAGATTTAGGCTGAATAAATAGTGAGAGCTTTATAACTAGTGTTTGTTATCCTGGCACACATCTTAGTTGCTGGCGGCTAGGTATCAAGAATCTTAAGCTGAGGCTGGCACTGGAGATAACACACAAAAGTTAGTTTAAAGAGAGATCGGGGTGGTGGGAGTACTTCCTTGCTGGTCCAGTAGTTAAGACTCTGTGCCTCCACTGCGGGGGCCACAGGTTCAATCCCTGGTTGGGGAACTAAGATTCCATGTGCCACGCATGGCGCAGCCAAAAACAAAACAGAAAGAGAGATCGGGTGGGGTGAGGACTTGGACCTTCCATTTGCCTGGGAAAAGCCAGGGGGGCTTCCTGGAGGAGGCAGCTTTCAGGCTGGTTCCTGCATCTGGAGCTGGTTTGTCTGGGCAGGGAAGGGAGCTCCTGTGTAAGGAACCAGAGGGGCAGAGGCCTGGACGTGAGCTCCATCGGGCTCCAGGGACCCTTCTGGCTTTGGTGGGCCCTGAGCAACCCGGGGTGAGGTGGGCTTTCTGTACCTTCTTCTCTGAACGTCTGGACTGAACTCTCTGTGGACGGACTGCAGGGCCCATCTTCTGGCTGCTGGTCAAGAGCCCCCAGCTGGCGGCCCAGCCCAGCGTCTACCTGGCCGTGGCGAAGGAGCTGGAGGGTGTTTCTGGAAAGTACTTTGATGTACTCAAAGAGAAGGCTCCGGCCCCGGAAGCTGAGGATGAGGAAGTAGCCAAGAGGCTTTGGGCTGAAAGTGCCCGCCTGGTGGGCTTGGAGATGTCCCATGGGTCCACTGAGAGGGGACAGCCGCTTCCGGAATAACCGCTGGGAACCTGGCTGGAAGCCGCCAGGAAGGCAGAACCACTCCTGTGGCCGGCAACCAACCAAACCTAGCTGTCCTGCCCGCAGCATCCACCAGGTGGCAGTATTGACAAGGGCCCGGCTAGTCAGAGCTACGGGTTTCCCAGTAGTCATGTTTGGATGTGAGAGTTGGACCATAAAGAAGGCTGAGCACCGAGTCTTTTGAACTGTGATGCTGGAGAAGACTCTTGAGAGTCAACCAGTCCATTCTAAAGGAAATCAACCGTGAATATTCATTGGAAGGACTGACGCTGAAGCTGAAGCACCAACACTTTGGCCACCTGATGCAACGAACTGACTCACTGGAAAAGACCCTGATGCTGGGAAAGATTGAAGGTGGGAGGAGAAGGGGATGTCAGAGGGTGAGATGGTTGGATGACATCACCGACTCAACGGACATGAGTTTGAGCAAACTCTTGGAGACAGTGCAGGATGGGAAGCCTGGCGCGCTGCAGTCCGTGGGGCCGCAGAGTCAGACAGGACTGAGCGGCTGAACAACAAATTGCCCAAGGGTGCTGCCTGCCATGCCTGCGGCTCCCTCTAGGTGGTGGCGTTGCCTCTTCTGGCTGCAGTGGATCGGCCCCCAGGTGAGCACCCGGCCCGGGGCTGGCGGCACAGTGTGCCCTGCTGCCAACAGGTGAGGCGGGCCAGTGGACGCCTCCTTTGGGAATCCACACCAGGAGTTTTGGGGGTGGTGTCACCTGCCTCTGGTGGGGACCATGCCTGAGACAGGATGGCCCATGGGCAGGTTTGTCTGACGCCGCTTGAGTGGGTTCGTGGTCCTCTGTGTGACTGTGTGACCTCTGATCTCCTGTCTCAGCCTTGGCTTCCCCAGCCGTTCACTGGACTACCTCATCACATGGGGACGAGCTTCCCCTGGCTCATCACCTTCCTTGCCAGTGGCTATTTACTGAGGCCCTGCTGCATGCTGGACCCTGGCGAGGTGCTGGAGACGCCCCCTCAGGAACAGACCCTGTTGTTTCCATATCACACTGGTGACATCCCAGGGTGGGGGCGGGCAGTGAGGAACCGCTGAGGAGCCCGGAGGCCCGGGACCACGACCATCACCCCAGTTCCTGTGGGAGCTTCAGTCACAGACTCTCCAACTTGCTCTTTGATTAAAGAAAAGCAAAACTGTAACTGAGTCATAGGTTTCATTTTCTTCCTTTATGTGTGTGTGTGTGTGGCAGGGGCAGTGCTAAGGAGCTGGCCTGAAAGAACTTGTATTTATTACATTTAGAGAATGGGCTGTTGACTTAACTATCTCCAGGGCAGTAACTGGCTCAGAAGTTCAGACTTTTGGAGACTAAAGGGGCCCGTTCCTCCTTTCACGTGCTGACAGCCCTTGAGGTCTGGGCACCTTCCGACTTAGAAGCGGGGCTGATGCTCTGCTTGGGCACAGTGTGGGGGGGACCCCACGGAGCTCAGTTATCGAGGTAAAACGTGTCTTAACGTTCAAATGTTTAATACTTGGGAGAACTGTGGAGGCCACATCCTACGATGCGCAGAAGGGCAGAGAAGGACCCTGTCCCAAATGCCATCAGTGCCGAGGGGGTGGGTGGGAGGAGGAGCTGAAGACGCCCCAATGCTCCATGGACACGGCGAGTGTTGCTTCTGTTCCCACGTTGGGTGGACAATGGCCAGAGGACTGGTGTGGGGTGACCGGGCCCACCTCCCCCTCTGTGCCCGCTGTCTTCTCACTGTGTGGGCTGTACCTGGACACTCACTCCTTTTTTTTTTTGAAAGACAACGGGATTAAAATGAAAAAATTATTCGGTTGTGTCGGCCTCTTTCATTCGGGAGTGAGGGCTGTCTGCTGTGGTTGCTCCGTGGCAGGTGGGATCTTAGTTCCCCGACCTGGGCTCGAACCCACAGCCCCCACTCTGGAGGCGCTGGACCACCAGGGAAGTCCCTTCTCTCTTTTTTTTAAGGGCTTCTTGATACCGCTTGGCTCATCCAGACAATCCAGGATCGTCTTCCTCCTTTGACATTGGCTGTTAGGAACTTGAACCCATCATCCACCTTGCTCCCCCTTTGCCCTGTAAAGTAGAAGGTTCTGTGGATTAGATTGTGAACACTTGGGGGGCACCCACTTTTCTGCTGACCACACTGTTCTTTTCAAAATCCTTAAGCAAAAGTCCTTTCTGCTTAAATTAAGAGGAATCATCAGCTTCACCAAGGTTGTTGGCAAGCAGATCGACTGAAAAGAACAGATTTTTAAAATCACAAACTCCCCACTGCTTTCAAAAAAAAAAAAAATTGGGCTGTGTTAGCAAGAAGAGGGGCTGGAATTCAGAGTCTGAATCCACAGCTTGCTCTCTTTCTGGGGGGAGGGTTATATGTCCAAATGTCCGTGAGAACCTCTGACCGCACGGAGATTTGTCTGTTACGTACATGCAAGCAACCTGCGGCTCACAGCTGATGCTAACCACAAACCTTCACAACCAACATCCGCTTCCTTTCTGAAACTGAGAAACCCCGAAGGCCACAAGTGTTGAGTCACACATCAGCTTCACCCTCGGCTGCTTCTCTGAAGGCTTTGAGGTGGTTCACAAACCCAGCTACCGCCTTCAGACGGACGGAAGACAATCAAACCGATCTACAGCAAGACGGGGCAAAACAAAACCCAAACCTGCAGAAGGAGCCCAGGGAGCAGACTGTGGCAAAGTCGTGCACGGACCCGCCGTGGACGGGGTGCTCGGGTGGGCTCTTCACCACGGGAGACCAGGCCGGGGTCACGTCCTTCATGCTGCCCTTTGGGGCTCGGGAGCTGTGTCGGGATGGTTTGGACTGCCGATCACGGGACACGAAGGGTTTAAACTGAACTGACGTGTGCACACGACCATCTGTAAAGTAGATGGCTAGTGGGAAGCCGCTGTGTAGACAGGGAGCTCAGCTCAGCGCTCTGGGACGACCCAGAGGGCGGGATGGGGGTGGAGGGAGGTTCCGGAGGGAGGGATATATGTATGTGTATGGCTTCCCTGATAGCTCAGTTGGTAAAGAATCCGCCTGCAATGCAGGAGACCCGGGTTCCATTCCTAGGTTGGGAAGATCTGCTAGAGAAGGGACAGGCTACCCACTCCAGTCTCTGGCCTGGAGGATTCCATGGACTATATAGTCCATGGGGTCGCAGGGGTCGCAGAGTCGGATACAATTGAGAGACTTTCACTTCACATGGCTGATTCGTGTTGTTGTATGGCAGAAACTAACAAAACATTGTAGAGCAATTATATTCCAATTAAAAAACAAACAAACAGGGTTTAATCTGAGCTGACCTTCACCCTGGGCAAAAGCAAGAAGGAATTCCATTTCACAGAAGTACAAGCCCAGGGCTGTGGCAGGCTTTGGGTTCAGTACCATCCTGAGGATTCCTCCTGCAAGGCGGGGTCCAACAATTACTGATGTCACCCCGAGGCAGGGCTCTGTGGCCAGTTGAATGGAGGTGCTTCCCCTAAAAGGTACATCCGGCCCTCCCCCCGCGCCCCCCACCCTGTACCTCTGAATGGAACCAATTCGGAAAAAGGGTTTTTTAAAGATTTTTTTTGATGTGGAGCATTTTTAAAGTCAATAAGGAGTTCAGGATCTGAGCCACAGTCAGCTCCCGGTCTTGTTTTTGCTGACTGTGTAGAGCTTCTCCATTTTTGGCTGCAAAGAATATAATCAATCTGATTTTGGTGTTGACCATCTAGTGATGTCCACGTGTAGAGTCTTCTCTTGTGTTGTTAGAAGAGTGTGTTTGCTATGACCAGTGCGTTCTCTTGGCAAAACTCTGTTAGCCTTTGCCCTGCTTCATTCTGTACTCCAATGCCAAATTTGCCTGTTACTCCGGGTGTTTCTTGACTTCCTACTTTTGCATTTCAGTCCCCTATAATGAAAAGGACATCTTTTTTGGGTGTTAGTCCTAGAGGGTCTTGTAGGTCTTTATAGAACCGTTCAACTTCAGCTTCTTCAGCATTACTGGTCGGGTATAGATTTGGATTACTCTGGTATTGAATGGTTTGCTTTGGAAACGAACAGAGATCATTCTGTTGCATATTGGGCACCTACCAACCTGGGGAGTTCATCTTTCAGTGTCCTATCTTTTTGCCTTTTCATACTGTCCATGGGGTTCTCGAGGTAAGACTACTGAAGTGGTTTGCCATTCCCTTCTCCAGGGGACCACGTTTTGTCAGAACTTCCACCGTGACCCATCCGTCTTGGGTAGCCCTACACAGCATGGTTGATAGTTTCATTGAGATAGACAAGGATGTGGTCCATGTGATCAGATTGGTTAGTTTTCTATGATTATGCTTTTCAGTCTGTCTGCCCTCTGATGGAGAAGGCTAAGAGGCTTATGGAAACTTCCTGATGGGAGAGACTGACTGAGGGGGAAACTGGGTCTTGTTCTGCTGGGCAGGGCCATGCTCAGTAAATCTTTAATCCAATTTCCTGTTAATGGGCGGGGCTATGTTCCCTCCCTGTTATTTGACCTGAGACCAAACTATGGTGGAGGTAATGAAGATAATGGCAGTCTCCTTCAAAAGGTCCCATGCACTAAGACCATTCAGGTGTGACCTAAATCAAATCCCTTACGATTATACAGTGGAAGTGACAAATAGATTCAAGGGATTAGACCTGATAGAGTGCCTGAAGAACTATGGATGGAGCTTCATGACTTTGTACAGGAGGCAGTGATCAAGACCATCCCCAAGAAAAAGATGCAAAAAGGCAAAACGGTTGTCTGAGTAGGCCTTACAAATAGCTGAGGAAAGAAGAGAAGCGAAAAGCAGAGGAGAAAAGGAAAGATATACCCATTTGAATGCAGAGTTCCAAAGAATAGCAAGGAGAGATAAGAAAGGCTTCCTCAGTGATCAGTGCAAAGAAATAGAGAAAAATGATAGAATAGGAAAGACTAGAGATCTCTTCAAGAAAATTAGAGATACCAAGGGAACATTTCATGCAAAGATGGGCTCAATAAAGGACAGAAATGGTATGGACCTAACAGAAGCAGAAGATATTAAGAAGAGGTGGCAAGAATACACAGACGAACTATACAAGAATATCTTCACAACCCAGATAATCATGATATTGTGATCACTCACCTAGAGCCAGACATCCTGCAATGCGAAGTTAAGTGGGCCTTAGGAAGCATCACTAGGAACAAAGCTAGTGCAGGTGGTGGAATTCCAGTTGAGCTATTTCTAATCCTAAAAGATGATGCTGTGAAAGTGCTGCACTCAATATGTCAGCAAATTTGGAAAACTCAGCAGTGGCCACAGGACTGGAAAAGGTCAGTTTTCATTCAAATCCCAAAGAAAGGCAATGCTAAAGAATGCTCAAGCTACTGCACAATTGCACTCATCCCACACGCTAGTAAAGTAATGCTCAAAATTCTCCAAGCCAGGCTTCAGCAATACGTGAACCGTGAACTTCCAGATGTTCAAGCTGCTTTTAGAAAAGGCAGAGGAACCAGAGATCAAATTGCCAACATCTGCTGGATCGTCGAAAAAGCAAGAGAGTTCCAGAAAAACCTCTACTTCTGCTTTATTGCCTATGCCAAAGCCTTTGACAGTGTGGATCACAATAAACTGGAAAATTCTGAAAGAGATGGGAATACCAGACCACCTGACCTGCCTCTTGAGAAATCTGTATGTAGGTCAGGAAGCAACAGTTAGAACTGGACATGGAACAATAGAGTGGTTCCAAATTGGGAAATGAGTACGTCAAGGCTGTATATTGTCACCCTGCTTATTTAACTTATATGCAGAGTACATCATGAGAAATGCTGGGCTGGAAGAAGCACAAGCTGGAATCAAGATTGCCGGGAGAAATATCAATAATCTCAGATATGCAGATGACACCACCCTTATGGCAGAAAGCGAAGAAGAACTAATGAGGCTCTTGATGAAAGTGAAAGAAGAGGGTGAAAAAGTTGGCTTAAAACTCAACATTCAGAAAACTAAGATCATGGCATCTGGTCCCATCACTTCATGGCAAATTAATTGGGAAACAGTGGAAACAGTGAGAGACTTTATTTTTGGGGGCTCGAAAATCACTGCAGATGGTAACTGCAGCCATGAAATTAAAAGATGCTTACTCCTTGGAAGAAAAGTTATGACCAACCTAGACAGCAGAGACATTACTTTGCCAACAAAGGTCCGTCTAGTCAAAGCTTTGGTTTTTCCAGTAGTCATGTATGGATGTGAGAGATGGACTATAAAGAAAGCTGAGTGCCGAAGAATTGATGCTTTTGAACTGTGGTGTTGGAGAAGACTCTTGAGAGTCCCTTGGACTGCAAGGAGATCCAACCAGTCCATCCTAAAGGAGATCAGTCCTGGGTATTCATTGGAAGGACTGATGCTGAAGCTGAAACTCCAATACTTTGGCCAGCTGATGGGAAGAACTGACTCATTGGAAAAGACCCTGATGCTGGGAAAGACTGAAGGCAGGAGAAGAGGGTGACAGAGGATGAGATGGTTGGATGGCATCACCGACTCAATGGACATGAGTTTGAGCAAGCTCCAGGAGATAGTGAAGGACAGAGGAGTCTGGTGTGTTGAAGTCCATGGGGTCGTAAAGAGTTGGACATAACTCAGAGACTGAACAAGTCACAGAGGTGATGTTATTTGTTACAGGGGTTGGAGGAGCCTAACGCAATCTCTTTGGTGGAGGGTCACGAGGTGGCTACCAGAGCCAGTTTGGTCCACTTGCTTTCTTGTGTGTTTTTTTTTTTTTGTCCAGTGAGGGAGAGAGAAGTACTTCTCTTTCATGCTTCTGATTGGCCGTCTCAAGTCATGTGCTCATCTTGCGTGCGTGCTCAGTTGTGTCTGACTGTGTGACCCCATGGACTGCAGCCCACCAGACTCCTCTCTCCATGGAATTCTCCAGGCAAGAATACTGGAGTGGGTGGCCATTCCCTTCTCCAGGGGATCATCCCAACCCAGGGATGGAACCCGTGTCTCCTGCATTGCAGGCAGATTCTTTACCATCCAAGCCACCAGGGCAGCCCTTGATCAGTACAAAATGTAGCTTAAGACGGTTGGTGAAAGATAGCATCTTAGGAGGGAACTGTGGTTTACGCTGTGGCTCATCAAGTGTAGTGAACCACAGCGCTGTGACCAGGCTTGGGCAGGTTTTCTGTTTATCTCCCCTGTTACACTCTCCATTAGACACCTCCCCAGGGCAGAAGCTCCTTGTCGGTTTCTGTTCAGCTTACAGCAGCAGACTCAGCAATTCCTCCCTCAAAATGTAGCCTACAAATCTACATGCACGGGGGAAAGCTGATGTGTAAAAGAACGTTGATTGCACTTGTAAAAAAGTGCATTGATTGCCTTCGTTTAACACAGAAAGGCTGGAGAATATGTAAAAGTTAGCCATATGGCTTAAGCAAATAATGGTGCGTTCAAGGAAGGAAACATTTTGCAACCATTCAGTAAGCACAAGCCCTGTTTTCCTGTTATTTTTAAACAGGTTGTCTGGGAGAAGAGTTCAACGAGGACATTGTGAAATGTGGGTGGGTGGGACTTAGGGAGGATCCCAGCCAGTGGGGACATCATGGTACCTGCAGCAAGGTAGTAGGAAGGGGCGGGAGGTAAACACAGTGTCTCATGAACAGGCGCTGTTCTCTCTATGTGCCCAGGACCACCCATTATTAACACTTGTCCCAGAGAGAGCTGAGAGTGAGAGGCCGCCCAAGAAGCCCTGTGGGGCTGGAAGCTCAGGAGCGGGGGTCATCTCATTAGAGGTGACACGTTAGGAGGACATGGGTTCTCGGGGGGTGGAGGGGGTCGCAAGAGGAGGTGTGTAGGTTGGCGGCCAAGATCTGGTGGATCTGATGAGATGGAGTTGAGAGGAGGAGAAAGCAGAGGCGGGTGAGACGGAGGAGAAAATGCGTCTTGTGCTACCAAAACTGAGGATGGTCAGTTTTGGAAGAGCCTGGGACCCCCAGCACCAGAAAGAGCAGAGAAACACAGAGCTGACATCGGGGAGGGGCCGTGGGCTGAGCCGGGGCGCTCATGGCCCTCCTTGCCAATCTTGGGGTGCTGCTCATAGTTATGAGGGCTCCTCCCTGGTTGGCTGAGACCAAGGCGCCTGAAACCTTCTCTGCTGAACCAGGCATTAACTGTGGAGACCCCCGGGATCACCAGAAATGTGGCGGCCACAGCCAAGCCAATGACAGCCTCTGTGGTCCCCAGGGGCAGCGCCGGGGGACAGAGAGAGAACTGGCTCACGGGGGAGCTTGCCCAGCCTCATACCGGACTTCTAAAGACGGTTTTCTTTTTTTTTTTTTTTTTTTGAGGGGGAGGATAGATTGGGGGATTGGGCTTGACATATACACGCTATGAAGTATAAAATAGATAACTAATCTAACAAGAACCGACCATACAGCACAGGGAACTCTACTCAACGCTCAGCGGTGACCGGAATGGGAAGGAGCTCAAGGGATACAGGCATACGGGTGGCCGGGTCACTTCGCTGCCCACATCGCTGCCACATCACTGTAAAGCAACTACACGCCAGTCTAAAAACAAAGGTCCTTCAGGGGCTGGAATATGTAATGTGTATACTTCCAAATATACATAGTTACATATGTATAAATATATATAATATATATGTGCTTATAGACACAGTAATATACATGTGATAATGCATGCACACATACATACACCTTTATATATTTATGTGCAATTAATAAAGTATATAATTATATATTTATATGTAATTATATATAATTTTATATACAATTAGATATATTTGTATGGACTTTCCCAGTGGCTCAGCAGTAAAGAACCCACTTGCTAATGCAGGAAACATGGGTTTGATTCCTGGGTCGGGAAGATCCTCTGGGTCATGGCAACCCGCTCCAGTATCCTTGTCTGGAGAATCCCATGGACAGAGGAGCCTGGAGGGCTACAGTCCATGGGGTTGTAAAGAGTCGGACACGACTGAGCAGGTATGAACCTATATACAATTACATATATTTATATGCAATTATATATTGATTGTCCCTTGAATAACATGGGTTTGAATGGCATGGGTCCACTTACATAAGGATTCTTTTTTTTTTTTAAGTTGGGGACATCTTTATTTATCTATAGGCAATTAGTGTATCAAGTGACTAATTAATGTATCAAGTGACTCCCAGGTGCCAAGTCCCATGTGAAACTCCAGAATAGTCCTACTCAATGTCACTTATGTCTTTGTGGGAGAGAATTGATGATCAAAACTGTAGGAATGGAATGAATATCAATGCTTCCTTTCCCCCCCTTTTTTTCAATTATGAAGTCTCAACCTCACTATCTGTTTCTTTGATTTTCTTTCAGTTTCTTTCAGTTTGAATATGATATACTTAAAGTTTAGGACTTGTTTTGGGGTGTTTTGGGTATTCATTTTTTATTGAGGTATAAGTGACATATCACATTATATTAGTTTCAGATGTTTTTCTCTAAAACTTTTTTGCCTTTATTTCTTCCTCTGTGACTTGGCTGCATCTTTTCACACCCACCCTTACTGCAGAGTCTGTATGGTACAGAAGAACTGGTCTTCCAGGCCTCTTCCCGGACCGACCCACACTGCTGTCCATCGAACTCTCAGGCCTCATTAACGTCGGCAACACCATCCCTCAGAGTTTCCTATATCAGAGTCAGTCTTTTCTAGTTGCGTGTGATCTCCTTTTTCTGGGGGAGGAGGAAAATTTCCCTCAGTTCTTCTATTTTAGATGTGTGTGTGTAGTCAGTGGTGTCCGACTCTCTGACCCCGTGGGCTGCAGCCCGCCAGGCTCCTCTGTCCATGGGATTCTCCAGGCAGGAATACTGAAAGAGGTCGCTGTGCCCTCCTCCAGGGGATCTTCCCCACCCAGGGATCGAACCCGCGCCTCCTGTGTCTCCTGCGTTGCAGGCGGATTCTTTCCGCGCTGAACCATCGGGGAAGCCCTGCGGCAGATAAGCAGGTCTTTGTGGAGAGCCGGTCTCCCACATCTTCGCGGCCGGAAGATCACGGCAGGAAACCCGCAGGTAACCACGCCCGGCCCGGGCGCCGTGGGGAGGGTGGAGGGGCAGCGTCTCCGTGTTGCACAAGCAACGCTTCCCCTTCTGCCGGGAAAGCGATGCTGGCACTCCGCGGCGGGAGGTCTCGGGCCCGGGCGGCTGGGTCGGCGGGGCAGCCGTGCTGGGCGGGCTGCGCGCGCGGGCGGTGCGGGCCGGGCATCGCCATGGCCCCGAGCGTCCCTCTTCTGCTCGGGCTCGGTGAGCGGGCGGCGGGCTGTCGTGTGGGAGGCTGGGGAGGGAAGAAGGCGCCGAGGAGCGGTTCGTAAGCGGGCTCCTCTGCTGGGACTCCCCTCTGTGAGGCCCCGGGACAGGGGACAGCAGTGTCGTCACCCGCAGGCCGCGTCTCTCCAGTTCGCTGAGCTCCAGGCGTCTGGGAGCCCACTGTGTTACTGGCCGACTTCTCTGACCACGTGTTTCTCCCTTGCAGTGTTCTGCCGGGACCCAGGGATTTGGGCGCAGACTGGTGAGTGGTACCTCCCTTTTTCTCCCAGAGAACTCCGAGTTGGGCCGCGGGGACGTGGGGGTGAACCTGTGCAGCCTTGACCGAACCTCAGCCTTTCACCTGCACCATCCCTTCCTCCACAGGCTTCGCTTCATTAATTTAAATGGTTTATTTACTATTTACTTTTTGGCTGCACCGGGTCTTCGTGGCTGGGCGTGGCCCTTCTCTAGCTGCGGTGAACAGGGGCTCCTCTCTCGCTGGGATGCTCGGCGTCCCACCGCGGCGGCTTCCCTTGTTGCCCGAGCACAGGCCTTGGCTGCCTGGCTTCAGTGGATGCGGCTCCTGGGCTCTAGAAGGCGGGCTCTATTTGCGGCGCACGGGCTTAGGTGCTCCTTGGCAAGTGGGATCTTTCCGGATCAGGGATGGAACCGACGATGTCTACTGAATTGGCGGGCAGATTCTTTACCACGGAGCACCAGTTGTTGTTCAGTCGCTCGGTGGTGTCCAACTCTTTGCGACCCCATGGACTGCGGCACGCCAGGCCTCCCTGTCCTTCACTGTCTCCTGGAACTTATTCAAACTCACGTCTATTGAGTCAGTGATGCCATCCAACCATCTCATCCTCTGTCTTCCCTTTCTCCTGCGTTCAATCTTTCCCAGCATCAGGGTCTTTTCTAATGAGTTGGCTCTTCGCATCAGGTGGCCAAAGTATTGGAGTTTCAGCCTCAGCATCAGTCCTTCCAATGAATATTCAGGACCAATTTCCTTTAGGATGGACTGGTTTGACCTCCTTGCTGGCCAAGGGACTCTCAAGAGTCTTCTCCAACACCACAGTTCAAAAGAACCAATTCTTTGGTGCTCAGCTTTCTTTATGGTCCAACTCTTACATCCATACATCACTACTGAGCCACCAGGGAAGACCTTAATTTATTTTTTGTATTTTAATTCTTCAGCATTTTGCCAATCTTTGGTAGAAAACCTCTTCCCCTCTCTAGAAAGCTTCCCAATCTCCAGCTATTCCCCATCAGCACAGGTGAGTCAAGGAGGAAATGCTTAGGTTTTCGTTTAATGCAGAAAGAGAACACAGCTGAGGTCGACATTCACAACGCAGACGCAGAGAACCGAGGACATCCGTACGGGCCCAGGTCCCCCTGTGGGTTCGGGAGTGTCACTTGTTGGGGGTGCTGTGTGTCCTCTCCATTTGCGGTCACCTCACCTGCCTCCAGGTGGCTCAGTGGTAAACAATCTGCCTGCAAAGCAGGAGATGTGGGTTCGATCCCTGGGTCGGGAAGATCCCCTGGAGGAGGAAAAGGCAGCCCACTTCAGTGTTCTTGCCTGAGAATCCCATAGACAGAGGAGCCTGGTGGGCTACAGTCCATGGGGTCACAAAGAGTCGGACATGATTTAGTGACTAAAGAACAACAGTGATTGCCTCCAGCTCACTCAGCTATGGAAGTTCTGTTCAGAAGGAAGGCACTCTTGACTAGGAGACAGACTTGAAGTAAAATGAAGACATCAAGATTTGCTGGTTCTGTGACCTTTTGCAAGCAGTTTCCTCATTTGAGCCCCAGGTTCCTTCTTTCTAAAGTGAAATTATAGGAGTTCTCTGGAGGTCCAGTGGTTAGGTGCCATTGCCATGGCCAGGCTTCAATCTCTGATTGAGGAACTGAGATCCTATAAGCGGTGCAGCACAGCCAAAACAAAACAAAACAAAACAGAGTGTTGCATCAGGTAAGATACGATTCTGTCAAGCTCAGACAACAAGCTTTTGCTCAAAGTAGGCATTATTGTTTAATGTTAATAGTTGCTAGGTAACATGTGTTGAGGTTTTCTCATCTACCAAGTACTATTCTCAACATTTGTACATATGATTTTGTTTTAATCTTATGAATCTATCAAGAGGTAAGTTAGTTTTTTCATATTCCAGATATATTGAGCCCTGGTTGTGACCTCAACATTGTACTGTTTGGCATAGGTTTTTAGTAAGTTAATTGAAATATAGTTGAAGTACAATATTATAGCAATTTCAGGTGTCCCTGGTGGCTCAGGTGGTAAAGAATTGGCCTGCAATGCAGGAGACCTGGGTTCGATCCCTGGGTTGGGAAGATGGGAAGATCCCTTGGAGAAGGGGCCAGCTACCCACTCTAGTACTCTGGCCTAAAGAATTCCATGGACCACTGTCCATGGGGTTGGAAAGAGTTGGACACGACCGAGCGACTTTCACTTTCACACTGTATAATGACCTTATGAAATGATGACCAGGATACGTCTGGGAACCATCTGTTCTCGTGTAAAGTTATTATGTTATTATTGAGCACCTTCCCTGCACTGTGTATTTCATGTCTGTATTTTTTTATTCTATAACTTACGATTAGTACTTCTTAATTCCTTTGGTCATTTTGGCAGCCTCCTGGTTATTCTCTGGTTCTGTAGGTCTGCCCTTGTTCTGTTTTGTTCTTTAGATTCCACATGTGGGAGCCGATGGCATTTTCTTTCTCTGACTTATTTCACTTAGCCACACGCCCTCTGGATCCACTCGTGGTGTCACAGATGTGCAAAATTTTATCTTTAAAAAATTAACTGATTAATTTTGGCAGCGTTGGGTCTCTGTTGCTGTGTGCAGGCTCTCTCTTGTCGTGGAGCACGGGCTCTTCATAGTTGCAGCTCGCAGGCTCAGTTGTTGTGGCGTGTGGGTTTAGCCATTGCGAGGCATGTGGGATCTTCCCGGACTGCGGATGGAATCCATGTCTCCCGATTGGCAGGTGGATTCTCAACCACTGAGCCACCGGGGAAGCCCAGGGTTGTTGTTTAGTCGCTCAGTCGCGTCTCACTTTGTGACCTCATGGACTGCAGCACGCAGGCCTCCTTGTCCTTCACTATCTCCCGGAGTTTGCTGAAACTCATGTCCATCGAGTTGGTGAAGCCGATCCAACCGTCTCATCCTTTGTCGTCTCCTTCTCCTCCTGCCTTCAATTTTTCCCAGTATCAGGGTCTTTTCCAGTGAGCCAGCTCTTCACAATAGGTGGCCAAATTATTGGAGTTTCAGCTTCAGCATCAGTCCTTCCAATGAACACCCAGGACTGATCTCCTTTAGGAAGGACTGGTTGGATCTCCTTACGGTCCAAGGGACTCTCAAGAGTTTTCTACAACACCACAGTTCAAAAACATCAATTCTTTGATGCTCAGCCTTCTTTACGGTCCAACACTCTCATCCATACGTGACCACTGGAAAATACAGTAGATAGTTTTGTTGTATAATTTATCTCAATACGCAGAAGAGTAACAACTTCTGTGCGTTGGCTGATGTGTCTAGATTCTGTTATTGCATAGGTTCACCAGTTTCCAAAACATCCACCAACTTGCTCGTTTATGGAAGGTGACCAGTACATATACAGTAAATACAATACATATGTACTGAAAGGATGACTTGGTCCAGCCGGAGACCAGCCACAGATCTGTACTGTTCCCCAACTCCTAGACCTACCTGAAGTCTACCAAAACCCTCTTGAAGAAACAGCCCTTCCCGTCGTGTCTGGGAGTTCCGCCATCGGGCTCCTCCCTCTCCTCTTCGTCCTCCTCTTTATCCTCTGCCTGTGCTGCTGTGGAGGCCAACACGGTACGTTCTGGAAGGGGAAGGGTTCCTGGAAGGGGAAGGGGTCACCTGGGTGGGGGGAGCGTGGGGAGGGGCTTGGGGGGGTCCCCTACCAGGAAGGGCTCTCAGCATTGCCTCTCTGTAGGTTCCGCTGATAATGAGACCAAGAGCCAACTGGATTTTAACAGGTAGGAAAATCCGGACTCTTCCCAGTAGAAAACACTGTTTCTGCCTCATTCCTCAGACCTGCCTTAATGCATCTATCTCCTTTCCCTCAGCTCCAACCCTGGCATGGACTTCTCAGAAGAAAATCCGCGTAAGAGGAGTGAGAAGGCGGGGGAGCCGGGCTGGGGGAAGGATGCCTTCAGGGGCAGATAGACGGCATCCTGGAAGAAGCTGAGACGCTGGGGGCAGGCCTTACCACATGTGATGTCACTGCCCTTCCCTGCTTCCAGTCGTCCGTCTGAAAGCGACTGGTGTCATTCCTGGGGGCTCTGAAGAGCTCTGTACCACAGCCCTTCCTGTCTCGGTGCAGAGAAGAAGTCAGTGAGAGCCAAGTGGTAGATGAGAAGTGATTTACTAGAGAAGGATGCTTGCGAGGCTTACAAGCGGGCAGATCTGAGAATTTACTGGGCTACAGTTTTATAATCACAGGAAAAGTGGGGAGGGGGAGAAGACCTTCTTTGAATTTCTTGAGTAGACATCACAGTTCCATCATCAGCTCCTCCTCCAGGTTGAGCAGGTTCCCCCGGCCCCTCCCCCAGGTGTCCCTACATGGTCAAGCAAGGTCCACAAATGATTGTTTTTCTTTTTTTTTTAATGTGTGTAGAGAGCATGTCCCATGGGTCATTAAATCTCAGGGCTCCCTGGGCAGGATGTGGGGCTCAGGCCACCGCTGTTTCCTTGTTGGGGGCAGGTCTCCTGCTTCTGTTGCTAAGCAAACCTGCTTTCTGGAGTCATCCACTTACAAGGGTCTCCCATACTGTCTCTACCTACCGTTCCCTGGGGGACTAACTATTCAATCACCTCCTTGGTCCACTCACTCCACCCCGTCATGGCTCCGAAATACTGACGGCAGGACTGGGTGACCAGAAGGCCTTTCCTGGAAGCCTGTCCTCTCCTCTTTCCTTGCAGATGACGTCTCGGTGCACCTCCTGTTGGAGGAGGACAGACAGACGGACATGCACGTGAGTCTCCCCCCCCGCCCCCGCTCCCCCGGCCCCTCCCCCAGGCGCTCACCCCTCACTTTGTGTCTTCCCAGGCCCACCCCGAGGAATGCCCATGGGGGTCTTCTGAGTCCTCCGCTGAGCCGCACCAGGACTCCTTCACGCAGAGTGAGCTTTCACTGCCGTCTTGCAGCCCTGAAGAGTCCTCAGTATAGCCCCACGTGGACCCACCTTCCCCTCATCTGGAGCGCGGAGCGGGAGCTGGCTGTGTGCACTCCATGGCGCAAATGCCCCTTAAGGAGCGTGGGGTTCCACGGGGTGAGCTGCTCACACGCCCACAGCAGCCGTCATCTTGTGTGTAAGTGAGTGTGTGTGTGTGTGCACGCACGCACCTGCCCAGTCATGTCTGACTCTCTGTGACCCCATGGACTATAGCCCACCAGGCTCCCTGTCCACGGGATTCTCCAGGCAGGAATACTGGAGTGGGCAGCTATTCCCTTCTCCATTTCCTTCTCCAGGAGATCTTCCCGACCCAGGGATCGAACCCAAGTCTGTTGCCTTGCAGGTGGATTCTTTTACCACTGCGCCACCTGGGAAGCCCCAGGCCTCATTTTGGAGCTCCCCGCAGACTCAAGAATACAGAAGCCTTGTCAGTCCTCAAGAAATTCTGGGATATGAGAGATGGAATATTTCCTGCCGTATCAGTGAACAAAGGATATCACAGTCACAAGCAATGACGGCCACCGCGGATGGTGAGCTGGTGAGCCCCGAGGGCACTCAGGAAGGAAAGAGCACGGCCATCTAGCAGTCGTCAGACTGTAGCCACCACTGAGGGTGAACCCGGAGGGACCTCAGGACATGAAAACAACAGGATCCTGGCCCCAGACAGCTGAGGCGTGCATCAAAGCAATGATTTCAGCGAGCCCAGACTTTTCCATCTTCCCATACGTAGACAAGCGCTAAATTCCTTAACTTGGGATAGCTGGTTTTCTTTAATTGGCAGTAGCATTTGAGGTTCAGATTATCCACCTTTTGTTGTGAAGCTTCTATATAACCTGGCTTCTCCCCTTTTTTCCTTCAAGCAGTTCTCTTGGGGTTACTTGAGATGCTGCCTCCTGGGCTTGAGTCCTAAGAATATCTGACGAATAAAACATAACTCTCAACGTTTAGGTTGCGTGTATATTTTTGGCAGACAGATGCATCACACAACTCTCAGCAGATTCCTGGTTCTCACTAGAACGGGACTAAAGAACACCTGCTTCTCATACTCCACTGAGGGTCAAATGAGGGAATGCTTGAACAGTGAGAAGCAGTGGTGTGGTGGTGGTGTTCAGTTGCTCAGTCATGTCTGACTCTTTGCGACCCCATGGACTGCAGAACACCAGGACTCCCTGTTCTCCACTATCTCCCAGAGTTTGCTCAAACTCATGTCCATTGAGTCGGTGATACCATCCATTCAAGTTGGTGAAGCTGATTCAACCATCTCATCCTCTTTGTCCCCTTCTCCTCCTGCCCTCAATCTTTCCCAGCATCAGGGTCTTTTCCAATGAGTCAGCTCTTCACATCAGGTGGCCAAAGTATTGGAGCTTCAGCTTTAGCATCAGTCCTTCCAATGAATATTCAGGGTTTATTTCCTTCAGGACTGACTGGTCTGATCTCCTTGCTGTCCAAGGGATGCTGCTAAACCTCTAATGCACAGGAAAGTTCTCTTCTTGCCTCTCTTCTCCAACTCCAGCAAATAATCACCTGGTCCAAATGAACTTATTTACAGAACAGAAATACTCACATAGAAAACAAACGTATGGTTACCAAAGGGGATAGCAAGTGGTGGGGGGAGATGAGCTGGGAGTTTGGGATTAACATATACTTACTGCCATCTATAAGACAGGCAAACAGGGACCTCCCTGGCGGTCCAGTGGTTAGGACACCACGCTTCCACTGCAAGTGGCACAGGTTGGATCGGGGAGCTGAGATCCCGCATGCCACACAGTGCAGCCAGAAAAAAAGGGAGGAATTACAATAAAAAATAGGTGAACAAGAAGGAGCTACTGGACAGCACTGGGGACTCGACTCAATGTCTTGTGTTAACAATAACCTAAAGGGAAAAGAGGCTGGAAAAGAATAGATATATGTGTATAGAAGAATATGCATATATATGCATAACTGAACTGCTGTGCATACACCTGAAACTAACAACATTGTAAATGAACTATGCAAAAAGAGAGAGTGAAAGTGTTAGTCACTCAGTCGTGTCCGAAACTTTTTAATCCCATGGACTGTAGATGCCAGGCTTCTCTGTCCATGGGATTCTCCAGGCAAGAATACTGGAGTCAGGAAGGGTGGTTGCAGGGGTTGTCAGGAAAAGGAACTCAACCGCAAAGAAAAAAAGAACACTGGGGTGGGTTGCCGTGCCCTTCTCCAGGAGAGCTTCCTGATCTAGGGATTGATCCCTGGTCTCCTTCATTGCAGGCAGATTGTTTAGCACTGAGCCACCAGGATCCTTCAACTACACACACACACATATATATACTTCATATGTTTAATTATATACATCTATAATTATAACTGAAAGTAAAGAATTGCCCCCCAAGGCTGGTGCGTCCTGGCCCCGGCCCTACAGTCTGCAGTCAGGGCCCTGCCGGCTCATTCCAGCCACGCCCATCTTTCCTGCTCACACTTTCTGGGTGAAATGCAGGCTCTTTCCCTCATCAGGGCTTCAGGGCTGAGAGTGCTGCTTTTGCTCTGTTCTGATTTCTGACCCACGTCACTGCTCCAAAGAGAAGTTCACCGAAACCACCCATCACAGAGATTTGTCAGGTGATACTCCGTATGAGCACCTTGTTCAAACACGTCTCCAGATGTCCATGCGTTTTACCCTGTAGAGACACTAACTTGGTAATAACGCCCCGTTCTGCCTTCCTGAAGCCCTGATAACTTCCACTGAACTTTCTGTCTCTATGAACTGGCCTGTTCTTTTTTGTTTTTTTAATTTTTTAATTATTATTTTTTATGTTTTAATTGGAGGCTAATTACTTTACAATATTGTAGTGGTTTTTGCCATACATTGACATGAATCAGCCATGGGTGTACATGTGTTCCCCATCCTGAACCCCCCTCCCACCGCCCTCCCCATCCCATCCCTCAGAGTCATCCCAGTGCACCAGCCCTGAGCACCCTGTCTCATGCATCGAACCTGGACTGGTGATCTGTTTCACATATGGTAATATACATGTTTCAATGCTATTCTCTCAAATCATCCCACCCTCGCCTTCTCCCAGAGTCCAAAAGTCTGTTCTTTACATCTGTGTCTCTTTTGCTGTCTCTTATATAGGGTCATTGTTACCATCTTTCTAAATTCCATATATATGCATTAATATACTGTATTGGTGTTTTTCTTTCTGACTTACTTTGCTCTGTATAATAGGCTCCAGTTTCATCCACCTCATTAGAACTGATTCAAATGCATTATTTTTAATGGCTGAGTAATATTCCATTGTGTATATATACCACAGCTTTCTTATCCACTCATCTGCTGATGGATATCTAGGTTGCTTCCATGTCCTGGCTATTGTAAACAGTGCTGCGATGAACATTGGGGGTACAAGTGTCTCTTTCAATTCTGGTTTCCTCGGTGTGTATGCCGAGAAGTGGGATTGCTGGGTCATATGGCAGTTCTATTTCCAGTTTTTTAAGGAATCTCCACACTGTTCTCCATAGTGGCTGTACTAGTTTGCCTTCCACCAACAGTGTAAGATGGTTCCTTTTTCGCCACACCCTCTCCAGCATTTATTGTTTGTAGACTTTTTGATAGCAGCCATTCTGACCAGTGTGAGATGGTACCTCATTGTGGGTTTGATTTGCATTTCTCTGATAATGAGTGATGTTGAGCATCTTTTCATGTGTTTGTTAGCCATCTGTATGTCTTCTTTGGAGAAATGTCTGTTTAGTTCTTTGGCCCATTTTTTGATTGAGTCACTTATTTTTCTGGAATTGAGCTGCAGGAGTTGTTTGGA
Organism: Cervus canadensis; assembly: GCF_019320065.1. Classification (NCBI taxonomy): domain Eukaryota; kingdom Metazoa; phylum Chordata; class Mammalia; order Artiodactyla; family Cervidae; genus Cervus; species Cervus canadensis. The sequence goes on along the minus strand of NC_057403.1, from coordinate 13,621,890 downwards.
TATTTTTGAGATTAATTCTTTGTCAGTTGCTTCATTTGCCATTATTTTCTCCCTTTCTGAAGGCTGTCTTTTCACTTTGCTTACAGTTTCCTTCGTTGTGCAAAAGGTTTTAAGTTTATTAGGTCCTGTTTGTTTATTTTTGCGTTTATTTCCATTACTCTGGGAGGTGGGTCATAGAGGATCCTGCTGTGATTTTTGTTGGAGAGTGTTTTGCCTATGTTTTCCTCTAGGAGTTTTATAGTTTCTGGTCTTACATTTAGATCTTTAATCCACTTTGAGTTTATTTTTGTGTATGGTGTTAGAAAGTGTTCCAGTTTCATTCTTTTACAAGTGGTTGACCAGTTTTCCCAGCACCACTATTAAAGAGATTGTCTTTTCTCCATTGTATATTCTTGCCTCCTTTGTGAAAGATAAGGTGTCCATAGGTTCGTGGATTTATCTCTGGGCTTTCTATTCTGTTCCATTGATCTATATTTCTGTTTTTGTGCCAATACCATACTGTCTTGATGACTGTTGCTTTGTAGTATAACCTGAAGTCAGGCAGGTTGATTTCTCCAGTTCCATTCTTCTTTCTCAAGATTGCTTTGGCTATTCAGGTTTTTTTGTATTTCCATACATATTGTGAAATTATTTGTTCTAGTTCTCTGAAAAATACTGTTGGTATCTTGATAGGGATTGCATTGAATCTATAGATTGATTTGGGTAGTATACTCATTTTCACTATATTGATTCTTCTGATCCATGAACATGGTATATTTCTCCATCTATTTGTGTCATCTTTGATTTCTTTCATCAGTGTTTTATAGCTTTGTATATATAGGTCTTTTGTTTCTTTAGGTAGATTTATTCCTAAGTATTTTATTCTTTTCATTGCAATGGTGAATGGAATTGTTTCTTTAATTTCTCTTTCTGTTTTCTCATTGTTAGTATATAGGAATGCAAGGGATATCCATATGTTAATTTTATATCCTGCAACTTTAGTATATTCATTGATTAGCTCTAGTAATTTTCTGGTGGAGTCTTTAGGGTTTTCTATATAGAGGATCATGTCATCTGAAAACAGTGAGAGTTTTACTTCTTTTCCAATCTGGATTCCTTTTATTTCTTTTCCTGCTCTGATTGCATGGGTATTTCTTTTCTTTTCTTTTCTTTTTTTTGATTGCATGGGTATTTCTTATAATTGGAATCGTAGTATGTATGTGTGATCTTTTGTGTCTGCTTATGTTACTTCCCTGGTGGCTCAGATGGTAAAGAATCTGCCTGCAATGCAAGAGACCTGGATTTGATCCCTGGGTCGGGAAGATCCTCTGGAGCAGGAAATGACATTCACCCCAATATTCCTGCTTGGAGAATCGCATGGACAGAGGAGCCTCATGGGCTACAGTCCATGGGGACACAGAGAGTTGGACACAAGTGAGCATATCTTTCTATCTAGGCGATTTCTTGTTGTAGTTTTGATTTGTATTTCAATAAGATTTCAGGATGTGGAGGCTTTTCATGTGATTTTTAAAAGAACAATGTGAGTAAAACTGACCTCTGGAGATTGGCCTCCTGACCCTCTGCACTGTTTTGAATTCTTTTTCCAGGACCTGCCCGAGGACATCTATTGAGGAAAGATGATTTTTTTCTTACATCCCCACAGGCCTGGTGATGACGTGTCCATCAGCACAGGTTTTCCTGTTGCTGTTACAAAATTGGAAGGATGTAGCATTTCTTCACGCTCCACTGGTGGTTTTCGTTTCTGGTTTTGGTAATTGATGTCCTCTTCATTATAGGAAACTGGAATGCAAAAGTAGGAAGTCAAGAAACACCTGGAGTAATAGGTAAATTTGGCCATGGAGTACAGAATGAAGCAGGGCAAAGGCTAAAAGCGTTTTAGTAAGAGAACGTACTGGTCATAGCAAACACCCTCTTCCAACAACATAAGAGAAGACTCTACACATGGACATCAACAGAAGGTCAACACTGAAATCAGATTGATTATATTCTTTGCAGCCAAAGGTGGAGAAGCTGTATACAGTCAGCAAAAACAAGACCAGGAGCTGACTGTGGCTTAGATCATGAACTCCTTATTGCCAAATTCAGACTTATATTGAAGAAAGTAGGGAAAACCACTAGACCATTCAGATATGACCTAAATCAAATCCCTAATGATTATACAGTGAAAGTGAGAAATAGATTTAAGGCACTAGGTCTGATAGACAGAGTGCCTGAAGAACTATGGATGGAGGTTCATGACTTTGTACAGGAGACAGGGAGCAAGACCATCCCCAAGAAAAAGAAATGTAAAAAAACCAAAATGGCTGTCTGAGGAGGCCTTACAAATAGCTGTGAAAAGAAGAGAAGCTAAAAGCAAAGGAGAAAAGGAAAGATATTCCCATTTGAATGCAGATTTCCAAAGAATAGCAAGGAGAGATAAAAAAGCCTTCTTCAGTGATCAATGGCAAAGAAATAGCGGGAAACAACAGAATGGGAAAGACTAGAGATCTCTTCAAAAAAATTAGAGATATCAAGGGAACATTTCATGCAAAGATGGGCTTGATAAAGGACAGAAATAGTAGGGACCTAACAGAAGCAGAAGATATTCAGAAGAGATGGCAAGAATACACAGAAGAACTATACTAAAATACCTTCACAACCCAGATAATCATGATGGTGTGATCACTCACCTAGAGCCAGACATCCTGCAATGTGAAGTCAAGTGGGCCTTAGGAATCATCACTAGGAACAAAGCTAGTGGAGGTGATGGAATTCCCAGTTGAGCTATTTCTAATCCTAAAAGATGATGCTGTGAAAGTGCTGCCTTCAATATGCCAGCAAATTTGGAAAACTCAGCAGTGGTCACAGGACTGGAAAAGGTCAGTTTTCATTCCAATCCCAAAGAAAGGTAATGCCAAAGAATGCTCAAACTACCGCACAATTGCACTCATCTCACACGCTAGTAAAGTAAAGCTCAAAATTCTCCAAGCCAGGCTTCAGTAATACGTGAACCGTGAACTTCCAGATGTTCAAGCTGTTTTTAGAAAAGGCAGAGGAACCAGAGATCAAATTGCCAACATCTGCTGGACCATTGAAAAAGCAAGAGAGTTCCAGAAAAATATCTATTTTTGCTTTACTGACTATGCCAAAGCCTCTGACTGTGTGGATCACAGTAAACTGTGGAAAATTCTGAAAGAGATGGGAATACCAGATCACCTGACCTGCCTCCTGTGCAATCTGTATGCAGGTCAGGAAGCAACAGTTAGAACTGGACATGGAAAAACAGACTGGCTCCAAGTAGGAAAAGGAGTATAGTCAAGGCTGTATATTGTCACCCTGCTTATTTAACTTATATGCAGAGTACATCATGAGAAACTCTGGGTGGGATGAAGCACAAGCTGGAATCAAGATTGCTGGGAGAAATATCAATAACCTCAGATATGCAGATGACACCATCCTTATGGCAGAAAGTGAAGAAGAACTAAAGAGCCTCTTGATGAAAGTAAAAGAGGAGAGTGAAAAAGTTGGCTTAAAACTCAACATTCAGAAAACTAAGATCATGGCATCTGGTCTCATCACTTCATGGCAAATAGATGGGGAAACCGTGGAAACAGTGGCTGACTTTATTTTCCTGGGCTCCAAAATCAGATGGTGACTGGAGCCATGAAATTAAAAGACGCTTACTCCTCGAAGGAAAGTTACGACCAACCTAGACAGCATTTTAAAAAGCAGAGACATTACTTTGCCAACAAAGATCTGTCTAGTCAAGGCTATGGTTTTTCCAGTAGTCATGTATGGATGTGAGAGTTGGACTATAAAGAAAGCTGAGTGCTGAAGAATGAAGCTTTTGAGCTGTGGTGTTGCAGAAGACTCTTGAGAGACCCTTGGACTGCAAGGAGATCCAACCAGTCCATCCTAAAGGAGATGAGTCCTGGTTGTTCAATGGAAGGACTGATATTGAAGCTGAAACTCCAATACTTTGGCCAGCTGATGTGAAGAACTGACTCATTGGAAAAGACCCTGATGCTGGGAGGGATTGGGGGCAGGAGGAGAAGGGGACGACAGAGGATGAGATGGTTGGATGGCATCACTGACTCGATGGACATGAGTTTGGGTGAACTCTGGGAGTTGGTGATGGACAGGAGGGCCTGGCTTGCTGCGTTCCATGGGGTCGCAAAGAGTCGGACACGACTGAGCGACTGAACTCAACTGAATAAGTGGAATCTCTACATTCATTCAAATGAACTGATGTGTAAAGAGAGACAGACTCACAGGCTCAGAAAACCAACTTATGATTATTAAAATCAAAAGACAGGAGAAGGAAGACATTAACAGGTTGAGATTAACAGATACACACTACCTGTTATCAGATGGATAATCCACAAGGACCTGCTGCTAGCCCGGGGACGTCTACTGAACATACTGAAAGAACCTGTGTGGGAAAAGACCCCGAAGAAGAATAGATCCACGTCTGTGTATAACTGAATCAAGTTCCTGTTGCCCTAAAACAAACTCAAGTTCAGAAATCAAATCTACCTCAACAGGAAATAAAAAATGTTACAAAAAAAAAAAAAAAGAAATGGCTCGCAGGAATATGCTGCCTCCTTGTGTCGCCTTTGGTGACAACAACTGTAAAACCTCGGCTGATGGACATTTAAAATTCCCCAGGCCTGAGGCTGTAAGAAAACCACGTGTCCTCAGCAGAAGTCCTCCGGTAGGTCTGGGGAAAAGAAAGGAAAACAGGGTAGACGGTCAAGAGGTCACTCTGCAGAGGTCAGTTTTACTCACACTTAAAAAAAAAAAATCACATGGAAACCTTTCACCAAGGAGTAATTTTAGAGAAACGCGAATCAAAAGTAGAACTATGTCTGAGCTCACACCGGTCAGAATGATTTTTGTCAAAACTCTACAAAGAGGAAATGGTGGATAGGTTTTGGAGAAAAATAAACTCTCCTACACTGATGCTGGCAATGTCAGCCAGAACACAGAACAGAGTGGAGTTTCCTTAAACAAGCGAAACATTAACGAATTACGTCTCTCCCTAACCTTATACAGAAAAGAAATGCCAAATATATTAAAGAGCTAAATGAAGGGATGGATACTCTAAACTTCTCGAGGAAAATATGGGCAGAACAGGTTTTGAAATTAATCACAGCAACTTCTTCTTGGTTTCACTCTTAGAAAAATGAAAAATAAAATAAAACTCCACAAAACTAACCTCATGAACCTCAAAAGCTTCTGCACAGCAAGGGAAGCTCTAATGAAAGAAAAAAACCCTTAAAATTGGGGGAAAAATGGTTACAATCAAATTTAAAAACAATTTATTCATCTCCAAACAAGCAAATAGTTCATTCAGCTCAATATCAAAAAGCAATCAACTCAATAGAAAAACAGGGCCAGAGATCTAAATAGACCTTTGTCTTCAGATGGCATCCAGATGGCCAAAAAGCACATGAAAGATGCTCCGTGTCACTGTTACAGAAATGCCGATCAAAACTGCAAGGCGGTATCACCTCTCACCCCTCAGAACGACCATCCTCCAAAAGACCTACAAAGATTCAATGCTGCCAAGGGCGAGGGGGACAGGGAAGCCTCCAACAGTGTGGGTGAGGATGGAAATGTGTGGGTGCAGCCACAAAGGAAAACAGTAAGGAGATTCCTTAAAACACTAAATATAGTTACCACCTGATGAGGCAAGCCCACCCACCTTGCCTTAGATCAGGAGAAAATAATAATTTAAAATGATAAAATGATACTTGTTCCCTTATTTTCGTGGCAGCATTATTCACAAATTCCAAGACACAGCGTCAACCAAATTGTCCATCAACAGAGGAATGAAGAGTAAGTGTTCCAACTAGACACTGGAATACACAGAGCCATCAAATAGAACCAAAAAAATGCCATCCACAGCAGCATGGGTGGGCTGAGAGCTTTATCCTACTGCAAGAAGTCAGTAAGAGAGGGAAAGAGAAATAGCATATCACTCACAGCCGGAATCTATAAATTCTTTCAAATGAAAAAATTTGAAAGAGACTCATAGACTAATAAAACCCACCTATGATTATTTAAAAAAAGGTAGGAGAAGAGAGACATTTAGAGGTTGGATTAACATATACACACTACTAGATAATTATATAATAGAAAATCCAAAAAACCTTACTGACTAGCACAGCAAAGTCTACTGAAAATACTGAAAGAACCAATATGGGAAAAGACCCCTACAAAGAACAGAATAGATATACCTCTATGTACAAATGAATCAAGTTCTTGTCAACCTAAAACAAACAGCAACAGACATCGACTCTACTCCAAAGGAAAATGAAAGTGGGGCGCATGAAGGAATGCTGCCGCCTTGTGGCCACTTTTGGTAACAACAATGGGAAAACGTGTGCGGATGGGCACTTAATTCACCAGGCAGGTCTGCGCAGATACAAAGAAAGAACACCTGTCCTCAATAATGCCCTCGTTTAGGTCCTGGAAAGGGGCTTCCCAGGTGGCTCAGCGGTAAAAAAAAAATCTGCCTGCAATGCAGAGACGAAGGTTCGATCCCTGGTCGGGAAGACCCCCCGACAGAGGGCATGCAACCCACCCCAGGATTCTTGCCGGGAGAATCCCATGGACAGAGGAGCCTGGTGCGCTACAGCCCATGGGGTCACACAGAGTTGGGAACGACTGTGGCTACTGAGCACGCACCCATGCAGGTCCTGGAAAAAGAATTCAAATCAGAGCAGTGAGCCCAGAGGCCAGCCTCGAGAGGTCAGTTTTATTCACACTGTTTAAAACACACACACACATGAACAGCCTCCACACCACGAAATCGTAGAGAAACCCAAATCAAAACTACAAGGAGACATCACCTCATACGAGTTAAATGGCCTCTGTCAAAAAGTCTACAAACAATAAATGCTGGAGAGGGTGTAGAGACAATGGAACCCTCCTACACTGATGCTGGGAAGGTAAGTTGTTAACAGCCCCGGTGCAGGGCAGGGAGGAGGTTCCTTAAACACCGAAAAGAGAATCAAATCAGCATACTGCCTAATACACATAGAAAAAAGAAACTCCAAATTGATTAAAGAGCTAAACATAATAATGATGACTCTCTAACTCTTGATGAAAATACAGGCAGAATGCCGTTTGACATAAATTGCAGCAGTTTCTTTTTGGATCAATTCCTATTAGAGTAATGAAAAATAAAACACAGGTCCACAGAAGAGACCTCATGGACTCTAAAAGCATTTGCACAGAAGGGAAAACTGAAACCAAAAGATAACCCTCAGAATGGGAAATAAATGTTTGCAAACGAAGATTCCCATGACAAATTTGTCTCCCAAACAGCTAATGCAGCTCATTATTAAAGCTACAAACAATCAATAGAAAAATGGGCCAAAATTCTATATGATATTTCTCCAGAGAAGGCATACATGTGGCCATAAAGCACATAAAAACAACAACAAAACCTAGGCATCACTAATTATTAGAGAAATGCAAATGAAAACTGCAAGGAGCTATCAGCTCATAAGGGTGAGAAAGGCCTTTGTCTGAAAGTCTACAAACAATAAAGAGAGGAGAGGTTTTGAAGAAAAGGGATCCTTTCTGCAGTGATGCTGCCAAGGTAATTTGTGAACAGTCAGGATGGAGGGCAGGGTGGGGTTCCTTAGCAGGTGAAAGGTGAATGAAATGATGATGCCTCCTCACTCAATACAGAAAAAGAAACTGCAAACCCATTAAAGAGCTAACTTGAGGGATGATGACTCTAACCCTCTTAGGGAAACTACAGAGAACACTATTTGACATAAATTGGAACAAATTCTTTTTGGATCCACACTTAGAAAAACGAAAAAGAAAATAAAACTGAACAAAAGGGACCTCATTAACTTCAAAAGCTTTTGCACAGCAAGAGAAGCTCAAATGAAACAAACAAAAAACAAACCCCCGAAAATCAGGAAAAAAAAAATGTTTGCAACCAAATTTAAAAATAACATATTAATCTCCAAGACATGCCAACAGCTCCTGCAGGTTAATATCAAAACATGATCCGCCCAACAGAAGTACAGGCCAAGATTGAAAGGGATATATGTCCAAAGAAGGCATCAATATGGCCATAAAGCACATGAAAGGATGCTCAGCATCACTCTTAGAGAAATGCCAATAAAACTGCAAAGAGGTTATCTGCTCAACGACCTCAGAATGGCCATCTTCCAAAAGATATACGAAGATTAAATGCTGCTGAGGGTATGGGGAATGGGGAATCCTCCGACACTGCGGGCAGGGATATAACTGGGTGGGTAGAGCCAGGAAGGAAAACAGTGTGGAGATGCCTTAAAGCAGTAAGTATAGTTACCACCTGATGAGGCAAGCCCACCCCTTGCCTTAGATCCCGATAAAATCAGAATTTAAAATAACACTTGCTCCCTTATTTCATGGCAGCCCAATTCACAAATTCCAAGACATAGCATCAACTACATGTCCATCAATAGAGAGATGAAGAGTAACTGGTCCATCTAGACGCTGGAATACACTCAGCCATCAAAGACAACAACAAAAAGGCCATTGAGGGCAGCATGGATGGGCCCAGAGATTTATCCTACTGAGAAAAGTCAGAGAGAGAGAGAGAGAGAGAGAGAGAGAAATATTATGTTACTTAATGTGGAACCTATAAATTCTTTCAAATGAACAAATTCATAACCAGAAGGAGACTCACAGACTAATAAAGCCCACCAGTGATTATTTCAACGAAGGGAAGGGAGCCATTTAGAGGCTGGGTTAACATACACGCTGTGCTGTGGTCAGCCATGGCCGACTCTGCGACCCCGTGGACTGCAGCCCACCAGGCTCCGCAGTCCACGGACTCTCCAGGCAAGAACACCGGAGCGGCCGCCATGCCCTCCTCAACATACACACTCTACTAGATAGCAAGGAGATAATCCAAAATCCCCGCTGAATAGCACAGGGCAGTCTACTGAACACGCTCAAAGAGCCGGTCTGGGAAAGACCCCTAAAAAGAACAGAACAGATGCACCTCTATATAGAACTGGATCAAGTTCCTGCCAACCTAAAACAAACAGAGCAACAGACACCGACTGTAATCCAAAGGAAAAGAAAAACTCAATTCCCCCAAAGCGTGGAGCTCATGAGGGCGCCTGCTCTCGCCCTGAGCCGCGGCCGGTGGTTGGGCCGCCTCCCTCGACGTGAGCCTTAGGGTCGGACTTGATGGGGGCCGATCTGCCGGGGACGGTGGCCGGGCCCCTCCGCTGCGCGCGGGCCGGGCGGCAGGGCCGGGGCGTGGGGGCTCCGGGGTGGCCGGCGTCCCGGGAGCGCCCCCGCGTGTGGCGGTGGGGCCCGCGCTTGCTGTCCTGACGGCCCGGGCGTGTCGCTCTCTCGGGGCCCTGTCCTCGACCCTCGCTGCCCGTCGGGTGCCCGCCTGTCCGGGAGCCGTGGGTGTCGTCCCCGGCCTCCGTGCCGCCCCCGGGCGGGGGGCCGCGGGGAGCTTGACCCGGCGGGAGAGCGTTCTCCCCGGCCCCCGCGGCGCTGCGGGTTGGGGCGGCGGGCGCGAGCCCCGCGAGCGGCCCGGGGCTGGGGAGGCCGGCCGGACTCCTGGGCGCCGCGGGAGCCGGGGCCGCCTGCCGACTCGCGTCCGGGTGGTTTCCAAGGCCCTGGGGCCCCTCGCGGTGGCGCGCGCCACCTCTCGGTCCGTCCGTCCGTCCGCCCCATCCGCCGATCCGGGCCGCGCCCGGGTGCGTCTCGCTTCCCCGCCCGCCCGGCCCCGCTTGGTTGCCCGTCGCCGCGGTCTGTCCGCCGCCGTTGCTGAGCGCGGGGAATGCGGGTGCCCCCGGTGCAGCCCGCGCCGGTGCGCTCGCCCGAGCGCGGGTCGGGTCCCCGGGCCGGTGGACGCGAGGGCACCGGCCGGTGTACCAGCCCGCTCCCAGGCGGCCAGGAGGGCGGGCCCGCGACGGGGTTCGCCCCCTCGTTCGTCCATGCCGCCGCGGCGCGCTGCGCCCCTCGTGGACCGACGTGCGCGGGCGGGGCGGTCGGCCCAGGTGACCGCCTTCCCCCTTCCTCACTTCGTGGGTTTCCGCTGCCGCGCATCGCCCCGCGCCCGGCTCCTTGTGCTCGCTTCTCTGGAGAAGGGAACGGCAACCTACTCCAGTATTCTTGCCTGGAGGGCCCCACGGACAGAGGAGCTTGGCGGGCTGCAGTCCGTGGGGTCGCTGAGAGTCGGACACTACTGGGTGACTAACTTTCATCCCTTTCACGTGGAGCATGGAGAAATTCTTCCGCCTTGTGGCCACTTTTGGTAACAACAACGGGAAAACATCCGCTGCGGGGCACTTGATACCAGGCAGGCCTGGGTCAGTCAATTCAGTCGCTCAGTCGTGTCCGATTTTTTGCGACCCCATGGACTGCAGCACGCCAGGCCTCCCTGTCCATCACCAACTCCCGGAGTTTACCCAAACTCATGTCCATAGAGTCGGTGATGCCATCCAACCATCTCATCCTCTGTCATCCCCTTCTCCTCCTGCCTTCAATCTTTCCCAGCATCAGGGTCTTTTCCAATGAGGCAGTTCTTCCCATCAGGTGCCAAAGTATTGGAGTTTCAGCTTCAGCATCAGTCCTTCAATGAACACCCAGGACTGATCTCCTTTAGGACGGACTGGTTGGATCTCCTTGCAGTCCAACGGACTCTCAAGAGTCTTCTCCAACACCACAGCTCAAAAGCATCAATTCCCTGGCGCTCAGCTTTCTTTATAGTCCAACTCTCACATCCATACATGACTACTGGAAAAACCATAGCTTTGACTAGACGGACCTTTGTTGGCAAAGGCCTGCGCGAATGTAAGGAAAAAACACCCGTCTTAAAATAATGCCCTCGGTTAGGTCCTGGAAAAAGAATTTAAAACAGAGCAGACAGTCCGGAGGCCAATCTCCAGAGGTCAGTTTTATTCACACCGTTTAAAAAAAAAAATCACATGAACAGCCTCCACATCATGAAATCTTAGAGAAACCGAAATCAAAACTGCAATAAGGCATTGCCTCACACGGGTTAAATGGACTTTGTCAGAAAGTGTACAAACAATAAGTGCTGGAGAGATTGTGGAGAAAGGGGATCCCTCCTACACTGATGCTGGGAATGTAAATTGTGAACAGTCAGGATAGAGGACAGAGTGGGGTTCCTTAACAGGTGAAAAGTGAATGAAGTTACCCCACTCCCTAACCAATTACAGAAAAAGAAACTCCAGACCGGTTAAAGAGCTAGATGGAGGGACAATTATTCTAACCCTCTTGAGGAAAATATATTAATAGCAGAACAGGCTTTGATAAAAATCACAACAAGTTCTTTCTGGATCCACTCTTAGAATAATGAAAAATAAAACTGAACGAAAGGACCCCTATTATCATCAAAAGCTTTAGCATGGCAATGGAAACCCTAAATGAAAGGAAAAGACAACCCTCAAAGTGGGGGAAAATGTTTGCAAATGAACTTAAAAAGCAAGCAGTTCATCTCCAAAACATGCAGACAGTTCATGTGCTGGTGGTGGTTTAGTCGTTAAGTCTTGTCCGACCCTTGTGACCCTGTGGACTATAAAGCCCGCCAGGCTGCTCTGTCCATGGGATTCTCCAGGCAAGAATACTGGAGTGGGTTGCCATTTCCTTCTCCAGGGGATCTTCCCAACCCAGGAAGCAATCAACCTAATACAAAAATGGGCCAAAGGCCTAAGTGGACGTTTGTCCAAAGAAGGCATCGAGATGGCCATAAAGCCCATGAAGAGGTGCTCAGGATGACTGTTAGAGAAATGTCAACCCAAATGGCAACGAGGTATCTGCTGACAGCCCTTAGAATGGCCGTCTTCCAGAAGATCTACAAAGATAAAGTGCTGCGCAGGGTGGGCGGAAAGAGTCCTCCCACTCTGTGGGTGGGGATGTAAATGGGTGGGTGCCCGCATGAAGGAGACGGTATGGAGACCCCATAAGACATGAAGTACTGAGTTACCACCTTCAGGGACAAACCCGCCTCTTGCCTCAGTTCTGGAGAAATTCATAACTTAAAGGGATACATGCACTGCTATTTTTAGGACAGCACTAGTCACAATATTTAAGACAGAGCATCAAACCAAAGTGTCCATCAACAGAGAAAAAGAGAGTAACTGGTCCGTCCAGACGTGGGCATGCACTCAGCCATCCAAAAGAGGGAAGAAATGGTTTGGAAGCAGCGTGGCTGGACTGAGAGATTATCACGCTGCGTGACATCAGTTAGAGAGGGAAGGAGAAATGACATGTCAGTTAGACATGGAATTTATTAATTCATCCAAATAAACTAATATGTAGATAGACTCAGACTTAGAAAACCAATTTACGATTATTAAAAAAATGGTAGGGGAAGGGGGACATTAAGAGGGTGGGATTAAGTAAATACACACTAATTATTGTCCGATCATCCAAAAGAACCTACAGGGGTAGCACAGGGGACTCTTGAACACACTGACATTACCTATTTCAGAAAAGACCCCCTTCCCCCCAAAATAGATATATGTTTGTGTATAACTAAACCAAGTTCTTGTACATCTAAAACAAACACCTTGGAAATCAACTCTACTTCAATAGAAAATAAATGTTCAATTACCAAAACCAAAACAAAAAACACCAGTGGAGCGTGAAGACATGCTGTCGCCTTCTGGTGGCTTTTGTAACAGCAAAAACCTATGCGTCCTCACCAGGCCTGTGGGGATGTAAGGGAAAACCCCTGTCCTCAACAGATGTCCTTGGGCAGGTCCTGGAAGAAGCGTTCAAAACAGGGCACATGGTCAAGAGGCCAAGCTCCAGAAGTCACTTTTACTCACACTGTTTTTTAAAAAATCACATGAAAAGCCTCCACATTCTGACATCTTATTGAAATGCAAATCAAAACTACAACGAGGAATCACCTAGATAGATAGAGAGATATGCTCAGTTCTGACTCTCTGTGTCCCCACGGACTGTAGCCCACCAGGTTCCTCTGTCCATGGGATTCTCCAGGCAGGAATATTGGGGTGGGTTGTCATTTCCTGCTCCAGGGGATCTTCCCGACCCAGGGATCAAACCCAGATCTCTTGCGTTGCAGGCAGACTCTTTACCATCTGCACCACCAGGGAAGTAACATAAGCAAACACTAAAGACCACACACACATAGTATGATTCCAATTGTAAGAAATACCCAGAACAGGCCAGTTTATAGAGACGGAAACTACACTGGGAGTTATCAGGGCTTCAGGAAGGGAGAACGGGGCGTTATTACCAAGTTAGATTCTCTACAGGGTAAAATGCATGGACATCTGGAGACGTGTTTTGAACAAGGTGCTCATACGGAGTATCACCTGACAGATCTCTGTGATGGGTGGTTTCGGTGAACTTTTCTTTGGAGCAGTGACATGGGTCAGAAATCAGAACAGAGCAAAAGCAGCACTCTCAGCCCTGAAGCCCTGATGAGGGAAAGAGCCTGCATTTCACCCAGAAAGTGTGAGCAGGAAAGATGGGCGTGGCTGGAATGAGCCGCACAGGGCCCTGACTGCAGACTGTAGGGGCGGGGCCAGGACGCACCAGCCTTGGGGGGCGATTCTTTACTTTCAGTTATAATTGTAGATGCATATAATTAAACATATGAAGTATATATATATATGTGTGTGTGTGTAGTTGAAGGATCCTGGTGGCTCAGTGCTAAAGAATCTGCCTGCAATGAAGGAGACCAGGGTTCAATCCCTGATCAGGAAGCTCTCCTGGAGAAGGGCATGGCAACCCACCCCAGTGTTCTTTTTCTCTTTGCAGTTGAGTTCCTTTTCCTGACAACCCCCGCAACCACCCTTCCTGACTCCAGTATTCTTGCCTGGAGAATCCCACGGACAGAGGAGTCTGGAAAAGTTTCGGACACGACTGAGTGACTAACACTTTCACTCTCTCTTTTTGCATAGTTCATTTACAATGTTGTTAGTTTCAGGTGTATGCACAGCAGTTCAGTTATGCATATATATACATATTCTTCTATACACATATATCTATTCTTTTCCAGCCTCTTTTCCCTTTAGGTTATTGTTAATACAAGACATTGAGTCGGGTCCCCAGTGCTGTCCAGTAGCTCCTTCTTGTTCACCTATTTTTTATTGTAATTCCTCCCTTTTTTTCTGGCTGCACTGTGCGACATGTGGGATCTTAGCTCCCCGATCCAACCTGCGCCGCCTGCAGTGGAAGCGTGGCGTCCTAACCACTGGACCGCCAGGGAGGTCCCTGTTTGCCTGTCTTACAGATGGCAGTAAGTATATGTTAATCCCAAACTCCCAGCTCGTCTCCCCCCACCACCTGCTATCCCCTTTGGTAACTGCATGTTTGGTTTCTATGTGAGTATTTCCGTTCTGTAAATAGGTTCATTTGGACCAGGTGATTCTTTGCTGAAGTGGGGGAGGAGAGAGCTGTCCTATGCATTAACCACTAGATGTCACTAGCATGATGCTCCATCCAATTGAGGGACAACCAGAAATTGTCTTCAGACGTTGCCAGATGCCCCTGGCGGGGGGTACAGAATCACCCCCAGTCAACAACTGTTGGGTTATATCATTCAGGGACTGAGAGGGAAAGATAGACTTGGGTGCACAGATACCTCTTTATAATGCTGGAGAAGACTCTTGAGAGTCCCTTGGACCGCAAGATCAAACCAGTCAGTCCTCAAGGAAATCAGTTCATTGGAAGGACTGATGCTGAAGCTGAAGCTCCAATACTTTGGCCAGCTGATGTGAAGAACTGATTCGTTAGAAAAGACCCTGATGCTGGGAAAGATTGAAGGCAGTCGGAGAAGGGGATGACAGTGGATGAGATGGTTGGATGGCATCACTGACTCAATGGACATGACTCTGAGCAAACTCTGGGAGGTAGTGAAGGACAGGGGAGGCCTGGTGTGCTGCAGTCCATGGGGTTGCAGAGAGTCTGATATGACCGAAGCAGCTTAGCACGCACACAAAATGAGCGCAGGACTTAAGACAGCGCAATTAGACGAACGAAAGAGAAGCACTTTTCTCTCTCTCACTGGAAAACTCACACACACACACACACATGAAAACAAGTGGCCCAAACTGGCTGTGGTAGCCACCTCCTGACCCTCCACCAAAGAGATTGCATTAGGTTCCTCCAACCTCTGTACCAAATACCATCACCTTGATGACTTGTTCAGTCGCTAAGTCGTTTCCAACTCTTTGTGATCCCATGGACTGCGGCACAGCAGGCCTCCCTGTCCTTCACCAACTCCCAGAGTTTTCTCAAACTCATGTCCATCTAGTCGGTGATGTCATCCAACCATCTCATCCTCTGTCATCCCCTTCTCCTCCCGCCTTCAATCTTTTTTTTTTTTCCGCCTTCAATCTTCACCAGCATCAGGGTCTCTTCCAATGAGTCAGCTCTTCGCATCAGGTGGCCAAAGTATTGGAGCTTCAGCATCAGTCCTTCCAAAGAATATCCGGGGTTGATTTCCTTAGGACTGACTTGAGGCTGGAAGTCCAAATTCAAGTTGTCAGAGCCGGGGGCGGGGGTGAGGTGGGGGAACACACCCTCAGAGGCTTGTGTCTTTTGCAGCTTCTGGGGCTCCAGCCGCTCCTCAGTTGGGGCAGCGTGGTCCGTGTCTCTGCCCGCATACACTCCTCTCCTCCTCTGCTCTCTGTCTTCTCTTTTGAGGACACTTGTTGGAGCTAGGCTCCGCCCAAATAATCGAGGACAGTCTCATCTCGAGATCCTTAATTACATCTGCAAAAGCCTTTTTCCGGGGACTCCCCTGGCGTCCAGTGGTTAGGACTTCACCTTCCAATGCAGGGGGTGGGGGTTTGATCCCTGGCCAGGGAGCTAAGACCCCACATACCTTGGAGCCAAAAAACCAGAACACAAAACACAGAAGCAATATCGTAACAAACTTAATAAAGACTTTAAAAGTGCTCCACATCAAAAACAATCTTAAAAAAACTCTTTTTCCGAATAGGCTCCATTCAGAGGTACGGGAGGAGGGCTGGACATACTTTTTAGGGGAAGCACCTCTGTTCAACCGGCCACAGAGCCCTGCCTCGGGGTGATGTCAGTAATTGTTGACTCCCGCCTTGCAGGAGGAATCCTCAGGATGTTGCTGAACCCAAAGCCTGCCACAGCCCTGGGCTGGTACTTCCGTGAAATGGAATTCCTTCTCGCTTTTGCCTGGGGTGAAGGTCAGCTCAGCTTCAACCCTTTTTGAAAAATTGGAATATAATTGCTTTACAATGGGGTGTTAGTTTGTGCCGGACAGCAACGGGAATCAGATATACATATATCCCATCCCTCCGGAGCCTCCCTCCACCCCCATCCCGCCCTCTGGGTCGTCACAGAGCGCTGAGCTGAGCTCCCTGTCTACACAGCGGCTTCCCACTAGCCATCTACTTTACAGACGGTCGTGTGCACATGTCAGTTCAGCTTAACCCCTTCAGGTCCCGAGATCGGCAGCCCAAACCATCCTGACACAGCTCCCGAGCCCCAAAGGGCAGCATGAAGGACGTGACCCCGGCCTGGTCTCCCGTGGTGAAGAGCCCACCCGAGCACCCCGTCCACGGCGGGTCCGTGCACGACTTTGCCACCGTCTGCTCCCTGGGCTCCTTCTGCAGGTTTGGGTTTTGTTTTGCCCCGTCTTGCTGTAGATCGGTTTGATTGTCTTCCGTCTGTCTGAAGGTGGTAGCTGGGTTTGTGAACCACCTCAAAGCCTTCAGAGAAGCAGCCGAGGGTGAAGCTGACGTGTGACTCAACGCTTGTGGTCTTCGGGGTTTCTCAGTTTCAGAAAGGAAGCGGATGTTGGTTGTGAAGGTTTGTGGTTAGCATCAGCCGTGAGCCGCAGGTTGCTTGCATGTACGTAACAGACAAATCTCCGTGCGGTCAGAGGTTCTCATGGACATTTGGACCTATAACCCTCCCCCCAGAAAGAGAGCGAGCTGTGGATTCAGACTCTGTTCCAACCCCTCTTCTTGCTAACACAGCCCAATATATATATATATTTTTGAAAGCAGATAGTGGGGAGTTTGTGCTTTTAAAAATCTGTTCTTTTCAGTTGTTTGCTTGCAAACAACCCTGGTGAAGCTGATTCTTCTTAATTTAAGCAGAAAGGATTTTTGCTTAAGGATTTTGAAAAGAACAGTGTGGTCAGCAGAAAAGTGGGTGCCCCCCAAGGTGTTCCTAATCCACAGAAACTTCTACTTTATATGGCAAAGGGGGAGTGAGGTGGATGATGGGTTCAAGGTCCTAACAGCTGACTTCAAAGGAGGAAGACCATCCTGGATTGTCTGGATGGGCCAAGCGATAACAAGAGTCCCGGAGAAGACTCTTGAGAGTCCCTCGGACTGCAAGGAGATCAAACCAGTCAATCCTCAAGGAAGTCAACTTTGAGTATTTATTGGAAGGACTGATGCTGAAGCTGAAGCTCCGATACTTTGGCCACCTGATAGAAACAGCCAACTCATTGGAAAAGACCCTGATGCTGGGAAAGATTGAGGGCAGGAGGAGAAGGGGACAACAGAGGGTGAGATGGTTGTGTTGCAGGAAGGGGGACCCCTTCCAGGGCCCAAAACTGGGCTCTTGTCTAACACTCTGAAATGAATTGTCCGAGGAGACGCGTGCTGACAAAGCAAGAGATTTTATTGGGAAGGGCACCTGGGTGGAGAGCAGGAGGGTGAGGGAACCCAGGAGAACTGCTCTCCCGCGTGGCTCCCAGTCTCGGGTTTTATGGTGATGGGATTAGTTTACGGGTGGTCTTTGGCCAATCATTCTAATTCAGAGTCTTTCCTGGTGGCGTACGCATCGCTCAGCCAAGATGGATGCTAGCAAGAGGGATTCTGGGAAGTGGACGGATACGCGGTGTCTCCTCTTGACCTTTCCCGAGCTCTTCCGGCTGGTGGTGGCTTATTAGTTCCGTATTCCTTATCAGGATCGCCTGTCATAAACCAACTCATGCAAATGGTTACTATGGTGCCTGGCCAGGGTGGGCGGTTTCAATCAGTGTGCTTCCCCTAACAGTTGGATGGCATCACCGACTCAACAGACATGAGTTTGAGCAAGCTCTGGGAGATAGGGAAGGACAGGGAAGCCTGGGTGCTGCAGTCCATGGGGTCGCAAAGAGTCGGACACGGCTGATTGACTGAACAACAACTTCTGCACTGGCAGGCAGATTCTTTCCCACTGAGCCAGCAGGGAAGCCCTACCAATGTACTTTTCCCTGTTCTTTTTAAGACGTTAATTTTTTTGGCCGTATCAGGTCTTGGTTGCGGCACGTGGGGTCTAGTTTCCTGATCAGGGGTGGAACCAGGGGTTCTGCATTGGGAGCTCAGAGTCTTAGCCATTGGACCACCAGGGAAGTCCCGACGTACTTTCTGACTCTATGGATTTCACTCACCCATTGGGGTGTTGATCTGTGAGCCCCTAATGAATGTAGGGGCTGCCGGAAGCAGCAGATGATGCCTCACGAGGCAGACTCGCTGGGACCTTGGGCTGGCGGCAGGAGATAAGCCAGGCTCCTCGGAGCTTGTGTGCAAGTCACACTACGGAGGGGACGGCTCCGGCTCGATGAGTGCCACCTAGGGAAAGCCAGGCTGACGCGGGAGGGCGGAGCGGGCCCTTCACCCCTGCCATCGCATCCTGTGTCCGGCTCCCGCCCCCACCCAAGGCGTCCCTCCTGGGCTGCAGGGCTCAGGGCAGGCGAGGAACCATGTCCCCAGCCCTGGCTGCCCTCTTCTGCCTTGGTGAGTCATTCTGGAAAATGCTGAGGGACAGGCAGTGGGCTAGGAGACAAAGAATTTTTTTTTTTTTAATTGCACCAGGGCAAGAGGTAGCTTTCAGGGCAAGAGGTGACCTACAAGCATCACCTCACTTATCTGTTGGGTGGGAAAACTGGGACCCAGGGGGAAGCTGCTTGTATGAATTATTCTAGTTTATTTGTGGCTGTGTCGAGAAATGAATACAGGTCTCAGAGTGTTGGGCTGCAACCTTCTTCCGCTACGCCATATTGTTTGTTTCTAATTAACTAATTAATTAAAGTCTAGTTGATTTACAATGTTGTGTTAGTTTCATATGTACAGCAAAGTGAATCACACATATATTGTATATATCATACATATAACCACACACACATATAATATCTCATATATATAACCACACACATATATAATATATCTCACATATATAACCACACACATATATAATATATATTCAGGTTCTTTTCCCTTAGAGGTTATTACCAAATATTGAGTAGCGTTTCCTGTACTCTATTACTATAGAGTATTATAATTTTTAATTTTGTTTGAGGTGTATTTGATATCAGTGCTAGATTATAGATTTAGCTTGTCAATATCCCTTATGGTTCTGGTGCCAACAATTTTGCTGTTTGTGACAATGTGATTGGACCTTGAGGGTATTATGCTAAGCGATATAAGCCAGATAAACGAATATTGCAGGATCTTACTTATACATGGAGTCTCAAAAAGTTGAACCCACAAAAGCAGAGAGTAGCTTGGTGATTGCCCAGTTGGGGACAGGTGGTTGAGGGTGGAGGTGGGGGTAATGGAGAGGTAGATGATGTGGGTCAAAAGGTATAAACTTCCACTTATAAGATGAAATCAGTCCTGGGGGTTTAAGTCATAACATGATGACAACAGCTAACCATTCTATAGCACGTACCTGAAATTTGCCAAAAGAGTAGATTTAGATTTCTCACCAAAAAAAATACCACCAAAGATGTTTAATTATGTGAGGTGACGGATGTGTTAACTAGCTTGATTGTGGTAATTATTTCACAGGTCATCACGCCATACACCTTGGATATGTAAGATTTTTATTTGTCAGTCATCTCAACAATGCCGGAGTAAGGGTCTCCTGTAATAGGACTGGTGCGGAGGCTCAGATGCATTTTTTTACAGTCTCCTCCTTATCAAGCTCTATTCTGGGCACGCCTGCACATGATTTCCTTATTTCTTCAAAGGAATTTTATCACGGAAAAGGACAGAGGCTCCCGGGGCTAAGCAGGAAGGCAGAGCAGTTGTGTTATCGGGGATAAGAGTGCATTCTGTGAACACAAGCTGCCCTCAGTCACTCATGCCTTTATCCATCCTTGAGAGAGCTCATGGAGCTCTCACACATGCATCTTCTGTGCTTTTATTTCATTTTTGGCTGTGCAGGGTCTTTGCTGCTGCGTGCGGGCTTTCTCTAGCTGTGGTGATGGGGGCTCCTCCCTGGTTGCAGTGCAGAGGCTCCTCATTTCGGTGGCATCCTGTGGTGGGGCACACGCTAGGGGTCCGCAGGCTTCAGTAGTCGCAGCTCCTGGGCTCAGCAGTTGCAGCTCCTGGGCTCTAGAGCGCGGGCTCGGTAGTTGTTGAGCTCCGACTCAGTTGCTCCTGGGCACGTGGGATCTTCCCACATCAGGGATCGAACCCGTGTCTCCTGCACTGGCAGGCGGATTCTTTACCCCTGAGCCACCAGGGAAGCCCTCCTCTGTGTTTCTAAAAAGACACTCATTTAATCCCCATGATGGCCTGATGAAGCAGGGCCTCCTATTATTTCCATCTCACAGGTGAGAACACAGGCCCAGAGGGGTTAAGTAACTTGTTCAAGGTCACACAGCGCCAGGCTCAAATACCAACTAAGCAATGTTTGCACCAAATCCACATGCTTTACTGCAAAAATGTGCTGCCAGTGTTTAAATCTGCCTCCTGCCAGTTGCAGGACTATGGACCTCATGGGATCTACTGTGCAAAAAAAAAAAAAAATTATTTGTTGTTTATCTGAAATTCAAATTTAACTGGGAGCCCTGTGTTTGTTTTTTTAATTTTTACTAACTGGCCATGCCACAGGGCTTGTGGGATCTTAGTTCCCTGAGCAGGGATCGAAGCTCGGCCCCTGCACTGGGAGGGCAGAGTCCCGGTCACTGGACCACCAGAGACGCCCCAGGTTGCCTTCTTTCACTTCAATCACGTGCTTGTGTATCTTTGAAAAAAAAAATGACACACACACAATAAAGACTAAAGAAGGGGAACACTTGAAACTAACACAAAGTTGTTAATCAACTATCAGTTCTGTTCCGTTCAGTTGTTCTGGCGAGTCCGACTCTTTAGGACCCCAGGGACTGCAGCACACCAGGCCTCCCTGTCCATCACCAGCTCCTGGAGTTTACCCAAACTCATGTCCATTGAGTCAGTGATGCCATCCAGCCATCTCATCCTCTGTCGTCCCCTACTCCTCCTGCCTTCAATCTTTCCAGGCATCAGGGTCTTTTCAAATGAGTCAGTTCTTCGCATCTGATGGCCAAACTATTCAGCTTCAGCATCAGTTCTTCCAGTGAATATTCAGGACTGATTTCCTTTAGGAGGGACTGGTTGGATCTCCTCGCTGTCCAAGGGACTCTCAACTATATCCCCAATTAAAAAAAAAAAAAAGCACGCAAGTTTGCCTTCTCAGTGTGCAGCACGCAGGAGGTGTGGGTTCACACGAGGTCCTGGTGACTGGTCCCTTGCTCTTTCCCCAGGGCTGTGTCTGGGCCAGGTGATATGCGCTCAGGAAGGTGAGTCCAGATCCGTCTTCCGGTTCAGCCAGCGAGAGGGCAGGAGCTGGCGGAGGGCCCAGGACGGCAGGGCTCTGTCGGAAGCTGAGCTCCGCTGGATGTGCTTCGCTTCCAGGTCCTCTGTCCAAGCCCTCCCTCCAGGCCCTGCCCAGCGCCCTCGTGCCCCTGGGGAAGCCGGTGACCATTCGCTGCCAGGGGCCTCCGGGTGCAGAGCTGTACCGCCTGGAGAAGCTGAAATCCGGGAGGTATTTTGACCAGGCGGAGATCTTCATCTCGGCGATGGAAAGAGGCCAAGCCGGCCGCTACCGTTGCTCCTATCAAATAGGGATGCACTGGTCCCCTCCCAGTAGCCAGCTGGAGCTGGTTGCTACTGGTAACTGGGGGTGGGCTTGGCTAGACATTTAGGCTCAGGGCTCTGTGGTCCTCTGTTCCCGGGGGCCAAGAGGGTGAGAGTAGGGGGTGATGAAGACCCTAAACCCAAAGTCCTGGGATGAGGGCGGGGGGGGGGGGATGTTGGGATTAGGGTGGGGCAAGCAAGATGTGGGCCTTGAGTGCCAAATTTAGGGAAAGTGCCCCAAACTCAGGAACCCACATAAATAATATGTTAATGCAATATTAAAAAAAAAAACCAAATCAATGCAAAAAATCCAGATGTTCACAATAGTACAATTTTAAATAAAGACAAATTCCTAGATTGTCATTCCAAGTCACATCCAAGCCTGACACGAGAGGAAAAAATGTGCACCCCTCTAGCCACGTTTATGCCTTAAAAAATATTTATTTTGTGGCCACATCCTTGAGGCATGTGGGATCTTAGTTTTTCATTCAGGGGTCCAACCACCTGGCTCCTTCAATGGAAAGGTGGAGTCTTAACCACCTTCTCTCGCTCTCCCCCCCTCCCCCAGTTTTAGTATTTTTCAATTGAAATATAGTTGATTTACAATGCTGTTAATTTCTGCTGTGCAACAAAGTGCTCCAGTTATATATATATATATATATTTTTTTTAGAAAAATATTTTTCCATTATGGTTTATCATAGGGTATCAAATATAGTTCTCTGTGCTATACAGTGGTAGAACCTTGCTGTTTATCCACCCTACATATACACACTTATACCTGATAACCCTGACCTCCCACTCCATGCCTCCCCCAACCCTCTCCCTCTTGGCAACCACCAGTCTGTGCTCTGCGTCCATGAGTCTGTTTCTATTTCACAGATGGGTTCATTTGTGTCATATTTTAGATCCCACATATAACTGATATCATATGTGATTTGTCTTTCTCTGTCTGACTGACTTCACTTAGTATGATCATCTCTAGTTGCCCATGGCATGTTGTTGCAATGGCATTATTTCATTCTTTTTGGTGGCTATGTGGTATTCCATCATATATATGGACCGCATCTTCTTTATCTGTTCCTCTGTTGATGCACATTTAGGTTGTCTCCATGTCTTAGCTCTTATGAATATTGTTGCTGTGAACACAGGGGTGCATGTATCTTTTCGAGTTAGAGTTTTGTCTGGATATGTGTCCAGGAGAGGGATTGCTGGATCATACAGTAATTCTAGTTTTAGTTTTCTGAGGAACCTCCATACTGTTTTCCACAGTGGCCACCATCTTTAATACTAAATTTCTCTCCTTTCCCAGGAACTTCCCCCAAGCCTTCGCTGTCAGCTCAGCCCAGCACGGCGGTGGCCGCAGGAGTGACCGTGACTCTACGCTGTCAGAGCCAGTATGGTTTTGACCAATTTGCTCTCTACAAGGAGGGGGACACCAGGCCCTTCAAGACACCAGAGAGGTGGTACCGGGCAGACTTCCCCATCGTCACGGTGACTGCCGCCCACAGTGGAATCTACCGATGCTATAGCTTTTCCAGCGCATATCCATACCTGTGGTCAGCCCCCAGCGACCCCCTGGAGCTTGTGGTCACAGGTCAGGGGTAGAGACAAAACCTTTTCTCCAGCCTTGGCAGTCCCTGATGGAAGTTTCCAGGGGAGGGAGCATGGGAAGTTGGAGGCTTTGGAGGGTGTTTGAGTGTCTGGGTGCTGCTGTAACAAGTGACCACAAGTTCGCTGGCTTAAATTTCACAAATGTATTACCTTACAGTTTTGGAAGTCAGAAGTCTGAAATGGGTCCTGTGGGGATAAAACCAAGGTGTCAGCCAGCCTTCCTTCTGGAAGAATTCATTTCTGGTGCCTTTTCCAGCTTCTAGAATCACCTGTATTTCTTGGCTCCCACGGTCCCTTCCTTCATCATCAAAGCCAGTTTCATAGCATTTTCTAATCTTTCTCTTTCTCTCTGACTTTTCCACCTTCCTGCTTCACTCTTAGGCTTTTAAGGACCCTTGTAATTGGACCCACCCAGATCATCCAGGATGGTCTCCCCAGCCCAAGATTTTCTTTTAAAAAAATTTGTATTGGAGTATAGTTGATTTACAGGTATTCTCAGCTAGTGTGGTGCTAGTGGTAAAGAACCTGCCTACTAATACAGGAGATATAAGAGACTCAGGTTCGATCCCTGGGTTGGGAAGATCCCCTGGAGTGGGGCATGGCAACCCACTCCAGTATTCTTGCTTGGAGAATCCCCATGGACACAGAAGCCTGGTGGACTACAGTCCACTGGGTTGCAAAGAGATGGACACAACTGAAGTGACTTAGCACACACGCACATGGTTGATTTACAATATGGTGTTAACTTTGGGTGTACAGCAAAGTGAATGAGTTATACACACACACACATACATATATCCACTTTTTTACATTAATTAATTAATCATTTTTATTTAAAAATTTTAGTTTATGTATTTTTTCTCTATTTTTTGCTGCACCTCTTGGCATGTGGGATCTTGGTTCCCTAATCAGGGACTGAGCTTGCATCCCCTGCAGTGGAAGCTTTGAGAAAGTGAAAGCCAGGAAAAAGAAATTTTTAATATTGTTTTAATTTGAATGCCATGAAGAATGCCTTGTGATTGGTCTGGATAAACAAGCAGATAGCAGGGGTAGTGGGAGAAGCAGGGGGCTGATTTGTTCCCTAGGCAGTTCCCATTTCTCCCCACATAGGATGCCTGTCCTTCTCCGGACCTAGTCCATAGTTTCTGCCTCCTTGTCTGGTGCTCAGGAGACAAAAGCCACTTTTGTTCCCAGTATCTGTAAGATGGCAGGTCACAGGGATCCAGAAGAAGGCACAGGACTGAAGCTTGGAAAGCAGGGAAGGCAGCTACAGGGATCGTCATTAATTAGCCCCAGAATGTGCTAGGTGTGCCTTTCAAATGCTGTCTAAGACTCACCACAGTCCAGTGATGGAAGCATCTGTATTTTTATTTTCTAGGTGAGGAAACTGGGTTTGCTCAGGAACCACACCTAACAGTGCACAGATTTCTCTCTCTTATTTTTCTGATTTCTCAGGGACCTCTGTGACCCCCAGCTGGCTACCCACGGAGCCACCTTCCACCATAACAGGTAGGTTTTGGAACATTCACCCTGTGTCTGTGGCATAAAGGCACAGGAACCCCGTTATCCTTCTATTTGTCTAGATTTCTCAATTTACTTGGATACTGGAGTGGGTTCCCTTTCCTCCTCCAGGGGATCTTCTTACATAATTACAGTACAACAGAAAAAAACAGAAATCTGACATTGGCACAATATATATGTATAGTTCTATGTTGATTTATCACACAGATTCCTATAACTACCACTGTATTCAAAATACTATTCCAAGAGAAAAAAACAAAAAATGATATTTCATCCTCACAAGGATATTTCTCAGGGTCCCCCCTTTATAGACACCCCTCCTCTCACATGATCCCTAACCCCTGGCTAATTTGTTCTTCCTAGATTTAATTTCGTCATTTTGAGACTGTTACATATAAATGGAATCATGCAGCATGGGACTTTTTGAGGTTGTCTTTCCGCCCCCCCCCTCCTTATCATAATACTCCATGGACATGAGTTTGAGCAAGCTCTGAGAGTTGGTGATGGACAGGGAAGCCTGGCATGCTGCAGTCCATGGGGTCGCAAAGAGTTGGATTCGACTGAGTGACTGAACTGAACTGATCATAATACCCTTGAGATTTTTCCAAGTTGTTGCATGAATCAATAGTGCTTCCTTTTTAAAAAAAAATTAAAAAAATTATTTGTTCTTGGCTGTGCTGGGTCTTCATTATTGAATGGGCTTTTTTTCTAGTTGTGGAGAGCAGAGGCTACCCTCTAGTCGTGATACATGGTCTTCTTATTGTGGTGGCTTCTCTTGTTTCAGAGCACAGGCTCTAGAACATGTGGGCTTCAGTAGTTGCTGCTCCTGGGCTCCAGAGCACAGGCTCAATAGTTGTAGCACACAGGCTTAGTTGCTCGACAGTATGTGTGATCTTTCTGGACCAGGGATCGAACCCAGGTCTCCTGCATTGCAGGCAGATTCTTTACAACTGAACCAACAGGAAAGCCCCTACCCTCAGTATATACACTCAAGAAAATTAAAAAAAAAAAAAAAGTGTATTCACACAGAAGCTTGTATGTGAATGTTCATACAGTAACAGAATTCACAATAGCCCCAATGTGGAAATAACCCAATGTCCATCAGCGGATGAATGGAGCCATTTCTCAGGAAGCCACTCAGAAACTGAAGATGGCCGATCTTAGGCTTTCTGAGTTTGTCTTTCCTCTGTGTGTGTGCAGTGTGTGGTAGAGAAATGAGTTCCAGGGAGATGGGATAGCTCAGAAGGGGTCAGGGGAGTAGGGACTCACTGAACAGACCTGACTTTCTTATAATCCTCTGCTTAGAATTCACAGAGGCTTCCAGGAAACTGAACCACTCCGTTGTGAATGAAGCCGCCACAACCGGTGAGTAACCAGGCACTCAGAGCTCGCGCTTCCGTCATCTGAGGCTGTCAGCTTTCAGTCTGCTTCTCAAAACCACCTGACTCTTCCCACGAAAGTCGTTGGTTTGAGGGCGAGGGTGGGGTGGAGATGGGCTCTGAGCTTGGGGGCAGAGGAGCATTCTGGGTAAGTGGCTGCTTCCAAGATGGCGGCACCGAGGCTACCATGGGGACACCATTACTTATCCCTACACGCTGCTCTTCTCCCTTTCTAAATTTACTTTTCATTGAGGGACAATTGCTTTAGAATGACCTGTCGGTTTCTTCTGTACAACAACGTGAATCAGATATACGTATGTCCCCTCCCTCTCAAGCCCCCCTCCCATCCCCAGCAGTGTGATGTTCTTCTTTTTCTTTTGGACTTTCTGTCACTTACTGTATTGCCACAAGAACTTTTCTACACGGGTAGTAAGTTCTGAATTTTTTTTTTTTTTTTAATTTGTTGGCTGTGCTGCATGGGATCAAACGGGGATCAAACTCGCGGCCTCTGCATTGGAAGTGCAGAGTCGAAACCACTGGACCCCCAGGGAAATCCCTTTCGTGTGCTCGTCCAACTTGGGTCTGATCCATGTGTGTAGGCTTGTTCCTATTGCTTCCAGGCCCATGCTTCAACCCCACACAGATCATAGTTTTCTGGACACAGTACATCCTCCAGTCCAGTGCAGTTATGTTTCCCTCATGCTGTTGTGCTGTTTGCCCTTGGCTTCCCCAGGGAGAGTCTCCTTTTCCTTCAAGACAGAAAACCTTGGCAGATTCCCTGAGGATTCGTTAGCGCTCTCCATGGGGTCCACACACTTTCTTTAGGTTCCTGATGCTGGCAGGTTCTTTCTAAGACTCTGAGGAGATTCTTCCCCATCCTATGTTTAAAACCCTTCTTGGTTCCCAGTCACTCTCAGGAGGATTGGTAAAACTGACCCATAGGTATTAAGTCATTTGCCAGATGGTAAAGAATCTACTTGTAATGCAGGAGACCTGAGTTCAATCCCTGGCTTGGGAAGATCCCCTGGAGAAGGCAATGGCAACCCGCTCCAGTATTCTTGCCTGGAGAATTCCATGGACAGAGGAGCCTCATGAGCTACAGTCCATGGGGTCGCAAAGAGTCAGACATGGCTGAGTGACTAACATTATCACTCTATCCGTATCTAATAAGTGATCAGGCTGAGGTTCAAATCCAAACACTCTGACTTTGCAGTTCATGTTGTTTACTCGCTCAGTCACGTCTGACTCTTTGCAACCCCATGGACTGTAGCTGGCCAGGCTCCACTGTCCATGGGATTTCTCAGGCGAGAATACTGGTATGGGTTGGCATTTCCCCCTCCAGGGGATCTTTCCAACCCAGGAATTGAACTCGTGTCTCCTGCATTGGCAGGCATTTTTTTTTTTTTTTTAACCACTGAGCTATCAGGGAAGTCCATTGTAGTTCACACTCTTCTTATAAACCTGGAATTCTGCCTCTCAGTGCAGCTGTTCAGAATTGGGGGTAGAAACAGGGGTAGAAGAGATGGTTCCACCTCTTTACACTTATCCTTTTTGGTTCCCAGAAGCTTCTAGGAATATCACTGTCCTTCCAAAGGAGTCAGACCCTCCAACTGGTGAGTAAGTGTCCTTCTCTGGACCAACTTCCTTCCCCCTCTAGCCCATGTCTTTACCCCAAACTGGCTGCTTTCCCAGCGAAGAAGCTGCGTCTCTCTGGTCTTGGGTTCTGATATGTCAGCCAAGAAGGGGAGGGGTAGTGTTAGCAAATGGAGCTCAGAATTGGGCAAAGACCAGTGTGAAGGTGGAGATTATCTCAAAGGTCAGAGGAAGGGAAATTTCATCTCTGTCCCACCCCTTATGACAGTCTCCTCTTCCACAATCAGCCAAACAACCAGGGAGTGTCTGTGTGTGTGGGGAAGTTGTATCAGAGGCCTGTGAGGGGGTGAGTGGAAGATGTGCTACTCAAAGAATGGGGCTTATCTAGTCCTGATGCTTGGTGAGGACGAGAGGAATCCTCGAGGAAGGAGGCTGGCATCCTAGCTTGTTATTCTTAGTTGTGTCTGACTCTTTGCAACCCCATGGACTGCAGCATGCCAGGCTTCACTGTCCTTCACCATCTCCTGGAGTTTGCTCAAACTCGTGTCCATGGGGTTGGTGATGCCATCCAACCGTCTTGTCCTCTGTTGTTCCCTTCTCCTCTTGCCCTCAATCTTTCCCAGCATCAGGATCTTTTCTAATGAGTTAGTTCTTTGCATCAGGTGGCCAAAGTATTGGAGTTTCAGTTTCAGCATCAGTCCTCCCAATGAATATTCAGGGTTGATTTCCTTTAGGATTGACTGGTTTGATCTTCTTGCAGTCCAAGGACTCTCAAGAGTCTTCTCCAACACCACAGTTCAAAAGGATCAGTTCTTCAGCACTCAGCTTTCTTTATGGTCCAACTCTCACATCCATACATGACTACTGGAAAAACCATAGATTTGACTAGACAAACCTTTGTTGGCAAAGTAATGTCTCTGCTTT
This sequence comes from Cervus canadensis, assembly GCF_019320065.1. Classification (NCBI taxonomy): domain Eukaryota; kingdom Metazoa; phylum Chordata; class Mammalia; order Artiodactyla; family Cervidae; genus Cervus; species Cervus canadensis. The sequence continues at coordinate 13,592,980 of NC_057403.1, read as the reverse complement.
TTAATATGCTATCTAGGTTTGTCATAGCTTTTCTGGCTAGCAGAGAGTAATAGGTTTTCAGATGAAAAGTTTGGCTGTAACAGCTCAATATGTGGCTTGGAATGGGTCCTGGAGATGAGCTTTTTCTTTTTTAAAGTTTTTTAAAACTATTTATTTATAATTTTTATTTTTGACTGGGCTGGGTCTTAGTTGCAGCTTGAGGTATCTTTGGTGTGGCACGTGGTTTTCTCTCTACTTGTGGTGCTTGGGCTCAGTAGTCAAGCCTTACAGGCTTGTGACATGTGGGACCTTAGTCCCCTGACCAGGGATCCAGCCTGCGTCCCCTGCATTGGAAGGCAGATTTTTAACCACTGGACCACCAGGGAAGTCCCAAGATCATTACCTGTTGGTCCTTTAATGGACAGGAACCTGGTGGTCCGGAGTCAACAATAAGAAAGTAAGAGAGAGAAAGAGGCTGACATCCCCTGGTTTATGCGGAAAGCCCATAGAGTCCTGTTTTAGGGCTCGCGCTGCTGCACGGAGGCACCAGGCGCCCTCTCGAGTGGGTGAAGGCGCAGTGCGCCTTCTCGAGAGGGTCTTAGAAGCCTGGGCAAGAAAGTGTGCTCAGCGGGCCTCCGTGCTCCAAGGAATTAGCCAGAAATAGAGAGATAGAGAGAGAAAGAAAGACACGGGGACCCAAGCTCTGATGGAGCAAAGGTGTTTTAATCAACAAGGTGTGGGCATATATAAGGTAGTTATTCTCAGCAAAGATAAAGATTAAAATTCCAGACTTAGAAAACATAAGATGATCCCTACCAAAGAGAGAGTTGCAATCACCTTTTACCATTTGGCTCTTTAAAAGGAGGAGGGTACTTATCACCGTAATGAGAAATGCCTGGATTCCTCAGCCCCGGGAAAGGCGTGCGTCTCCTCTTAATTCCTGAATATTCAGGAATTGATAAGGGCCAGAGGGTTCCTGACAGATCCAAAACAGCACACAGGAAGCCTCTTGTTAAATGCTTCCTGACAATTATCATTATTTTTTTGGATATGGACCACTTTTAAAGTCTTCACTGCATTGCTTCTGCTTTACGTTTTGGTTTTTTGGCTTCGAGGGATTGTAGGTCCCCAACCAGGGATCGAACCTGCACCCCTGGTGATGGAAGGTGAAGTCTTAACCCCTGGACCACCAGGGAAGTCCCCTTGGAGCTGGGCTTTTATCATTTACTCCTGTCTCTTCTTGTTCCTCCAGGTCTTGCCCTCCAGCGCTACACCAAGGGCAATCTGGCCCGGATATGCCTTGGAGCTGTGCTTCTAATTCTCCTGGTGGGGCTTCTGGCAGAAGACTGGCACAGCCGGAGGAAACCTCCGATGATGCACCGGGTCAGAGCTGCACACAGGCCGCTCCCACCCCTCCCGCAGACCCAGAAACCACAGGGGCGGCAGGAGAGGGGTCGACCAGATGGTCACAACAGAGGCTTCCATCACTAGGATCCCAGGCTTGGTTGCATTTAAGAGATTGGGCGTGCAAGTTGGGAGGGGACCTAGAGAGAGTGGACTGTGAGAGCCACAGTCTACTCACTGTTGTCTTGCTCATTGCCTTTTTTTTTTTTTTGGGTGGACTGTGAGGCATACGGGGATTATAGTTCTTTTTTTTGGGGGGGGATTATAGTTTTATAACCAGGGATTGAACCCATGCCCCCTGCATTGGAAGGAAGAGTCTTAACCACTAGACTACCAGGGAAGTCCCTCCAGATGGACTAATTTTTTAAAATTTTATTTATTTTTAATTGGAGGATAATTGCTTTACAACGTTGTGTTGGTCTCTGCCATACATCAGCATGAATCAACCATAGGTGTACACATGTCCCCTCCCTCTTGAACCCCCCTCCCACCTCCCACGCCTCTAGCTGTCACAGAGCACCAGTTTGAGCTCCCTGCATCACACAGCAAATTCCCACTGGCTATCTATTTTACACGTGGTAGGATGTGTGTTTCAGGGTTGCTCTCTCAATTTGTCCCACCCTCTCTTTTCCCCACTGAGGGCTGACTTCTGACATCAGCCCCTCTAGCAGCTGACCCAACCCATTCTCTGCCCCAAACTCTCCCATGTGTCCCCCTTGCCCACCTTCCTTGTGCTTTTTTTTTTAAAATTCTATTGACATATAGTTAATTTACAGTGTTGTGTTAGTTTCTGGTATGCAGCAAAGTCAATCAGTTCCTGAGGATTTTTCCCTTTCTGGTTATCCCCAAACAACTAACACTGTCTTAAGCTACAGTCTGAAAAAAATCTCTTTTTGTTTCTTGGGTTGTACCTGACTCTTTCAGGCTCTTGGGTACTCTATTCTTTCCCCTTCGAATATAATAATAATTATAACCAACATGTTAATGACTTGCCTTTATATTAGAAAAAAAGTCCAAAGTCCTAAGCTTATCCTGAAGGTTTGGATAGGTAAATCCATAGAGACGAGACAGACTGGTGGTTGACAGGGGTTGAGGCAAGGAAGATTCTTGTTGGTCAGTTGCTAAGTCGTGTCTGACTCTTTGCAACCCCATGGACTGCAGCACACCAGGGTTCCCTGTCCTTCACTATCTCCCGGAGTTTGCTTGGATTCATGTTCATTGAGTTGGTGATGCCATCCAACCATCTCATCCTCTGGTACCCACCTTCTCCTTGTGCCTTCAACCTTTCCTAGCAACAGGGCAATTACTGAATTGATGATTTTTTTCTTTTCTAATTTTGCAGTGATGAAAATGTTTTGCAACTAGGTAGAGGTGGTGGTTTCATAACAAAGTGTACTAAATGCCACTGAGTTGTTCACCTTAAAATGGTAAAATTTTATGTTACATGAATTTCACCTTTATAAAAAGAAAACAAAAAACCCCCAGCCTTGCTCCCTGACCCTTGCTCCCTGTCTGTGTGGGGTCACTTGTCCTAGGGAGGTAAGTGACATAAGTCAGAAATACTTCCCTTTTCTTGTTGCCAGACTGCGGCATCTAGCTGGGCGCCCTCCTGTTAAACTGAAGCCACTCACAGTCTTCAGACGAAGTCCAGTCTGTCTCTCCCATGAATATGACTCTGGTACACATCTGGGGTTCTAGCTCCTACCAGAGTGAACCCCAGACCCTGACTTTGTTAGGGAACTCTCTGCCAGGAGCTGTGAAGAAGATTGGCAAGATCTGGCCCCTCCCCCAACACTGCCAGCCCCCAGGTTGCCTGCCTTCCTGGCGACTCTGAGCTCAGAGTCCTCCCCCAGTGCGCCCTCTGTGCCACTTGGGCTAGAGGAACTATCTAGAAGGAAGTTAAGGTTAGGAAGAAAAATTAAAAAAAAAATAGTGCTTAATAAAAAAGTAATTTTTATAGAAAATAACATTAAAAGGAATGTATATATGTATATACCACTGAATCACTTTGCTGTACAGCAGAAATGGACACACCATTGTAAATCAACTATACTTGAATTTTAAAAAAGCAAAAAAATAAAGATTCTAATAAAAAAGTAATTCTTGCACTGCTGCTTTAAGGAATTTGGGGATTCTGTGTGTCCCAAGGGAATTCTGGGGGCTGTAGGAGGAAGAGCTATGCATACCATGAAGTTCTGTTTCCTGTGGAATCATTAAATCATTAACACGGAATCATTAAACGTTAATCAGAGCAATGATGTGATCATACATGTGCTTCATGTATGTGTGTGTGAGTTGCTCAGTCGTGTCTGACTCTGTGCGACCCCATGGACTGTAGCCCACCAGGCTCCTCTGTCCATGGCATTTCCCAGGCAAGAAAACGAGTGGGTTGCCATTTCCTCCTCCAGGGGATCTTCCTGACCCAGGGGTCGAATTCTGGTTTCCTGCCTTGCAGGCGGATTCTTTACCTTCTGAGCCACCAGGGAAGGCCATTGAAGCACCTAAGAGGGCTGCAAAGTATTGTGGGATTAGTAGGAGAAATATTCCAATGAGGAAGACTTGTCAGGTATCTAGCCACACAGATAAGAAATACCACATCTGGGCAATGACTTCGCAGACAAATCAATGTGATCACCAACATTTCTTTCCCATTCCCTCACCCCTGGGCTAAGTTCTCCCTGAATAAAATATGTTTTCTTTAAGTTCAGTTGGAACCCATTCATAAATAAGACTCACTCATGAATGCTTTCACCTTTATTTTTCTTGATATACTCAAGACACAGACATTTCATCTACCACAGGGTTAAGTGATGAGTGTATGTTTTATGTAAACCAGAGGCTCAGCCATGGCTAAACTAACATCTGGCTCACTAACTAACATCACCGAGAGGATCTTGGTAAGTTCACTATCACCTTGATGATCTAGGACTTTACTGGAGAATGAATGGCTCCAGGGGGATTCAGAAAATGAAGTCATGAGAAGAAGGTCTGTTATCTTTTGGGTCTCGATGATCACTCTCAATAGTCAGCTGTGGGTTGCTTTCCTTCATTTCCCTCAGCAGCTTCTGGATTCGAGCATCAGATTCATCTATCTTCAACCTAGGAGGCAGAATGCGGGAGAGAGAACATTTTCTTATTGCTTTGAGGAACTTCATTCCAAATGCCTAGGTGCCTGGCAAAGTTCATGATTTAGGAATTTACGGAGCAAGGGCCATCTGTATTGGTTATTGTATGCTGCAAAGTAGAGTTCCAGATCGATCTGGTAGGGAAAAAAGATGCTATTGGGTTAACATTGGTGGTGGTGTAGTCACTAAGTCATGTCTGACTCTACAGTCATGGACTGTGGCCCACCAGGCTCCTCTGTCCATGGGATTTCCCAGGTGCGAATACTGGAGTGGGTTGCCATTTCCTTCTCCAGGACATCTTCCCGACCCAGGATCAAACTCAGGTCTCCTGCATTGGCAGGCAGATTCTTTACCACTGAGCCACCACGGAAGCCCTGGTTAACATTGTAATGGTATAAAGGCACTACATAGCTTTGGGTGCTTAAATGATCTTGGGTGATTATCATATCATGCTTGGCACTAGAGATGGAGTTGATGAATACCTCTGTGATGGCCGTCTAAAACCTACCTACTCCATAACATGACAACTTCTACTTGGGGAATCCAGGATGAGGTAGACACACTTGAATCAAGTCACTGGGATTAGCTTTTTATCTTCCTTGGCTACAAGCTTCTAGATAACTACCACCCTGTACGTGATCTGTGATAAGAGCAGTCTCATTTCTTGGATTTGCCTTTTAGTAACCATATTCAGTCATGTGTATGTGGAAATGGGGAGTGGGGAGGGAATAATTAAATTAAAATTACATATAAAAACAGGAGACCAAGAATATTGGCTGCTGTGTTTCTGATTAGCATTATAGTCCCAATTATGGTGGCATATTAATCAAAATCTGTTTTGTTGTTTGAGTTTCACAATATGTCCATGCAACAAACCTTCAGTTAAAGATGAGTAAGTTCTGGGGGTCTCATGTACAACATGGTGACTATAGTTAATAATACTGTATTATATACTTGATATTTGCTAAGAGAGTAGATCTTATGTGTTCACACCACACACACAAAGGTAATGTGGTGTGAGGTGATGGATGTGTTAATTACATTGATTGTGATGCTCATTCCACAATATATACATACATCAAAATATTACATTGCATACCTTAACTATATACAGTTTTTAATTATATCTCAGTAAAGCTGACAGACCACCCCTGCCCCCAAACTCCATGTACCCGGTCAACTTTAAGCTAGCTTGAGCAGAAACCTTGTCAGCAATCAATATAAGTTTTGCTAAAATATAGGCTAACTAGCTTCAGAATATTTAAAACATGACTCTTTCAGGTCAAACATAGTTGTGTCTATTCGTGATTGTCAGAGGTTGGTCATAGTCTTTGGTAGAAAAACAAAAAAATTGTCCCACAGATGATCTGTGTGTGGTTGAAAGTGTTGAAGGAATCAGAAATGGGGTGTGAACAACAGGTCAGAAGATACAAATGTGTTACTCTAAGAATGAGGATGGTGCTGGAGAAGATGCTTGAGAGTCCCTTGGACAGCAAGGAGATCAAACAGTCAATCCTAAAAGAAACCAACAGTGAGTATTCACTGGAAGGACTGATGCTGAAGCTGAAGCTGAAATACTGATGTGAAGAGCCAACTCACTGGAGAAGACCCTGCTGGTGGGAAAGACTGAGGGCAAAAGGAGAAGGGGGTGGCAGAGGATGAGACGGTTAGATAGCACCACCAACTCAATGGACATGAATTTGAGCAAAGTCTGGGAGATTGTGGAGGACAGGGGAGCCTGGTGTACTGCCGTCCATGGGGTTGCAAAGAGTCAGACATGACTTAGTGAATGAACAACAACAGAAGCCATTAATTGTCTAGGTTGCATTTGAGGATTTAAAAGAGTTCCCACACTCTTGGGAAGAATTTTATGGTTCTTTGTTACCACAGTAGCAAATCAACAATAGAGCAAGAACAATAGAACAGTGAGCAAGTAGAAGACAACCAGTTGGTGATAGCTTCTACGATCATAGATTACTTTGATTAGACAGCAAACTCACTCCAAAGAACATGCTTCTAAGTCTGACATGGACCCACTGGACCTCTGTAACTAATACAGTCCACAAACAAACTTTCCAAAAATACCATATGAGAGCTGTGATTCCATTTCCCTAATGAGACAATCGCTGGCTGCCATAACTCCCCCTCAGGTAGACAAACCCTAAGTCCAGCCTCCTGGTTTCCAGGTTGAGTTTTGGTCTTCTTCAACTCATCTTCTCTGTCAAAACAACAGAAGGAGCCTATGGGAAAATTATCTCACAACCAGACATCAATAAATGAAAGTTGAATGTGAGTATTAAATGTCTACAACAAATTCCTGTCGTTTGTGTTCCCCCAAAATCTAGGCTCATGGAGCAAACACTCAGGGGAGTAGGAGGATCATACCTGAGTGTCTGGAGGGGACAGATTTGAAGTTTCAAGGCATCACACAGCTTATTTACTCCACTGGACCCCAAGGAATTTTGGCCCAGGTCCAGCGTGATCAGGTTCTGATTGCTTCTAAGGGCAGATGAGAGTTCTGCACAACAGAAGGCAGTGATGGCACATCCCCACAACCTGTAGGTGAAGCACACACACTCACTGATTTACACAGCCAGTGCTCCTTGATACCACCCTGCTTGTTGATGCCATCCCTTGTGCCAGGCACACACTTGGGAGGCAGTGGTCTTTGTGGTCAGGGTTGATTTGGGGTCTTCTGTGGTTCACTGTGAATTTGGGGATTAAATTTTGTGTGTGGGTGTGAAAAATGCCATTCTGGTAGAATTTTTAATTTTTATTTATTTTTTAAAGATTTGCCTATTTTTGGCTGCACTGGGTTTTTTTTTTTTGATGCATGTGGGCCTTCGCCAGTTGCCGTGTGTGGGGGCTACTCTCTAGCTACAGAGCACAGGCTTCTCATCGCAGTGGTTTCTCTCGTTGGGAAGCATGGGCTCTAGGCTGTGCAAACTTCAGCAGTTGCAGCTCACAGGCTCCAGAGCACAGGCTTTAGTAGTTGTGGCACATGGGCTTAGGCGTCCTGTGGCATGTGGGATCTTCCCGGATCAGGGATCGAACCCGTGTCCCCGGGATTGGCAGGTGGATTCTTTACCACTGAGCCACCAGCAAAGCCCCATCCTGGTTGAATTTTTTAAATGCTCAATGAAAACTGCGGGGGAGGTCTGCTATATCGATAGGACCTTTTAGGTACAGACTAAAGTTCACAAAACCGTAACTCACCATAGACATCTTAGTTTACACAGTGGTTTCTTCAAAGCCTCGCACAGAAACTTCAATCCAATAATTCCTATGTGATTCAGTCCCAGATCCAAGTGTGTGAGGTTTGAATTTTGCTGGAGGAGTGTCGAGAGATGAATGCAGCCATCGCTGGTTATGTTGCAACACCATAGCCTAGAAATCAGATCACATGATGAAAAAGTTTTTCTTTTCTCCCACCGATGAGACACATCAAACCCAGGACCATCTATCTCAAGCCACGGCTTTTTAGATGAGTTTGAAGACAATGGAGACAGTAACTAGAAACTGCCCTACTTGAATCCAGTATGCACGTATATACATACAACACACACACACACACACACACACACAGCCAGCACAGACTTACACCAGGGTTTGCAGTTGACACTCAGGGTAAGTCAGGCCCTCACACAGCAGTTTCACCCCACGATCTCCAAGAGCATTCTTGGCCAAACACAGGTGGGTCAACCTCTGGTTGACAATCAAAGCAGAAGACAGATCTTTGCAATAGGCTTCTGTAAGGTGACAGTTTTCCAACCTGCAAAAGCACCATGCAGGTAGCAAGATGGTGAAAACATTTCCAGGACCCGACTTTCTTGGCTGTCTTCAATGACTACAGTCCTTGGTCACACCCCTTTTTGTTAATTCTCTGCCCTCTCTCAATGGTGTGCTAGTGATCGTGGTCATAAAGGGACAGGAATGAGAGAAGGATGAGATACATGAGCCATTTGTCTGGGGCTGAAAATGGGAGCCAGGCATCTATATCAGTGGGGTGTTCCATTCTGGTCACCCAGCAATTCCAGGTGTTATCTCTGCTCTTCTCTGTGTGACCCTACATCTACCACAAAGATGCTCGATGGAAAAAGAGGAGCGACTTACGACAACCTCTGTAGGAAGCACGTCGGATATCTCAGAGTCATGTACAGCAACTTGGCTCCCTCATCCAGGAACTCATTTGCTGTAAGGTTCAAGCATGTGAGGGACTGATTGGTTTTGAGGCAGCAGGAGAGATCAGCCCACTGCTGAGTGGTGGCAGAACAGGACACCAGCCTGCAGGAGAAATGGCAACAAGTCATTCACGAGGACCAAACACTGGATACACAACTGTCTACAGTTTCGTCTCTCACTCTGTTATGCTAGGGCTTCCCAGGTGGTTCTAGTGGTACAGAACCCACCCACCAGTGCAGGAGACTAAGAGACGTGGGTTCAATTCCTGGGTCAGGAAGATCCCCTGGAGGTGGGCATGGCAACCCACTCCAGTATTCTTACCTGGAGAATCTCATGGACAGAAGAGTCTGGTGGGATACGGTCCATGGGGTCATAAAGAGTTGGACCCAGCTGAAGTGACTTAGCACGCCATTATGCTAACCCTGGACTAAATTATCTGGAGCAGAGGTTGTCCAAGTGTGATTCCTGGACCAGCTGCATCAGCAGCATCTGTTAACTGTGTAGAAATGCAAATCATCTAGAGACTGTAGATGTAGAGGCCAGTGATCTATGTTTTAAGGTATCCTGCAGTCACCTGGAAGATGTTTTTTTTTAACAAATTCCTGGACCATATACCCAGAATTTGATTCTGAACATCTGGGTGAGACCCAAGAATTTGGATCTTTTTATCAAGCTCCCCGGTGATGGTGCTGCTGCTGGTGGTCTGGAGATGACACATCAAGAACTACTTATTTAGAAATCCAGCCAACCAAGCATATTGTGCAACTATATTCTATCTGGAGATACATAGTCTATTCCTGGAGGTACACATTCTTTATCATGAGCAAATAAAACTTTATTGGAACATGATATATAGTATCATGATAAAGAATGTGCATTTCCAGGAGTAGAATACAGGTAACATGCTTTTCTTTCTTTGCAGGGCAGGGCCACACTGCCTGGCATGTGGGATCTTTGTTCCCTGACTAGGGATTGAACCTGCACCCCCTACAAGGGAAGCATGGAGTCTTAACCACTGGACCTCCAGGGGAGTCCCCTCCAGCTCATTTTCTATTCTTGGGCATGTGCCTTAAGTGGTGGTGGTTGTTTAGTCATTAAGTACTTCCGACTCTGTCCGGTCAGAATAAGGGATTCCTGTCCCCCTACGATTTGCACAGAATTGCCGTGTAGGTTTGTGCCAGCTCTGTTCACAGGCTGAGGGTTTTCAGCGATGGTGAGGCTGATATACCTGAGATACTGCAGATTACATTTGGGGTTCCTCAAGACCTCACACAACGGGGGAAGCATGTCATTCTGGTTGTTTCCTTGAAGGGTCAGATGTGTTAAAGTCTTGTGACCACCAAAAGCCATGCAGAAGTTCCGATAAGCGTCAGCTGGGGAAATATTTTTAAGGCTAGGGAAAAGAAGCAGGTGTTAGTTTGAGTTTATATACCTATACTGCATGCACATAGAATAAACAGCTGCCATGTGCTTAAATGTTAGAAGTAACTTTTCATATTTTTACCTTTATTGACATAAAATTGTGTATATTTAAAGCATATGACTCCAAGTTTTGATATACAAGTGCCTTGTGAAGTCACCCCTACTATCAAGCCACCACTGCACAGATCCCTTTCCTTCTTTTCTTCTGTGGCGAGGACACTTATGATGAACTGTCTTAGCAAATTTCAAGTATTCAGAGCAGTATTGTTAGCAGTCATCACATTGCTATCCATCAGGTCACAGAATTTACCATCTTGCATAGCTGAAACTATGTGCTGTTTAATGAACAGATTATTATAATTAGAAGCTCGAGTTTCATTTTTTTTAAAGCAGGAAAGGATTTTAGTTATCCAGTCCTTCTCACAGAAGCAAAAGATCCTAGCTGTCAGTAGCTGTCATGTCATAGATGGATAGACAGACAGATAGATGATAGACAGATCTTATGAAAGTAGAAGCTCCAATTTCTTTAGTTGTTTCAAACTTTTGCCAAAGGGAAGTCAGTCATAAGCAGTCATTTTAGACAAAAGCTGTTCTCCTATGGCTTTTTGAGAAAGATAAGGCAGCATCTCTTTTTCTTGAAGTGTTACCAATGGATGCATTTTCAACAATGCTATGTCCTTGATAGCATATTAAAAAGCAGAGACATTACTTTGCCAACAAAGGTCCGTCTAGTCAAGGCTATGGTTTTTCCAGGAGTTATCTACAGATGTGAGAGTTGGACTATAAAGAAAGCTGAGCGCTGAAGAATTGATGCTTTTGAACTGTGGTGTTGGAGAAGACTCTTGAGAGTCTCTTGGACTGCAAGGAGATCCAACCAGTCCATCTTAAAGGAAATCAGTCCTGAATATTCATTGGAAGGACTGATGCTGAAGCTGAAACTCCAATACATTGGCTACCTGATGCAAAGAACTGACTCATTGGAAAAGACCCTGATTCTGGGAAAGATTGAGGGCAGAAGGAGAAGCGGATGACAGAGGATGAGATGGTTGGATGGCATCACTGACTCAATGGACGTGGGTTTGGGTGGACTCCGTGAGTTGGTGATGGACGCGGAGGCCTGGCGTGCTGCGGTTCATGGGGTCGCAAAGAGTCAGCCATGACTGAGTGACTGAACTGATACTGATGTCCTTGATGACAAAATTATAACAGAGTAATCACAGTTCAGGTGTTCATAATTGGAGTCAGGCGGCTACTGAGAATCTGGTCTCAGACACCTCTCTGCATCACTGAGAACTTGAACTTTCTTAAAAAGCCCAAGGATACCACCCTCCAGCCCCAGCCTTATGGTCCCTCCAACCTCCCCTTGTAACTATGTAACCATTTCAGACCCCAAGCAATCCTTGGTCAGGGAGCACTCTTACTTCTTGCCAGCTCCAATTATAATTCTTGATAAACAATTCAGGTAAGTGACTGTAACCCTGCATTTTCTGCTTTATAAACCTCCTCAATTTTGTAGTCAGGTGGAACACAGTTCAATCATTCCCTGAATCTGTGTCTCTTGGGCTGTGGTCCTAAATGACCCCAAATCAGCGCCTTTTAATCTCAGTCAAGTCTCCATTTTTGAAATGTTGGTTAACAGCCTGCTGAATACTTTGACTCCAAGGAATGCTCTTGGGCTTAGAATCAGGACTGCAGAGCCAATAAAACTCAAAGTGGGAAGAGCTCTTATTTCTCTGCGTTGAAAAAGAAAAATACCAAAAGAGGATGCCAGCAGCTTGGGAGGGTCTCACTGACATCAAAGGTAATGTAGCTGATTCAATCACTCCTTCCTCTTGACTCACTTGCCCAAACGGAAGCTTGCAGGGTTTTCCCAGAACACTAGCTACACAAACGAACCTCAGGAAAACTCTAACTAAAATGCTGTCTTAGGGGGACAAAATGTAAGAAGCTTGGACATGCCCTGGAGGCTTTGATCCAGGGACTAGCTGCTACTTACACCACTTTCTGGAGACTAGAGGCTGCAGAGACTATTTTTTCGCTAAGAATTCTCACTGAAGAGGCACTGAGGAAGCTCTGACTGATGTCCAGAAACAGCAGATTCCTGCTTGTGTCAAACACAGAACAAAGATCCATCCAGAGGGGGAGCATGTGTTGATCATTCTGGGACCTATGGGAAAGAAATGAAGGAGAGGACTTAACAAATACTGCTGGAGAGAAAAGTGACATTTGTCCATCTTCATGAATGTGCTTCAGGTTGCTCTGTGCATTATTGTTGTTTAGTTGCTCAATTGTCTTTGACTCTTTGTGATCCTATGGGCTGTAGCCTGCCTGGCTTCTCTGTCCATGGGATGTCCCAGGCAAGAATATTGGAGGGCGTTGGCATCCCCTTCTCCAGGGGATCTTCCTGACCCAGGGATCGAACCTGCATCTTCTGAACTGGCAGGTAGGTTCTTTACTACTGAGCCACCTGGGAGGCCCTAATAAGAAATTATAACTCTAAAAGTTGGGTGATTTAAGTATTTAGCACAAGTATAAGACAACCTAATACCTAAGACATATTACTGGAGAAAGAACTTGAACTTCTCACATGTCAATTTAACAGAGGCTTAAAATAGTCAAAATTCTAACCATATCATTGATCAAAGATTGAGAGCAATATACATCATTGATAAACACTTAAGAGCAGTGTACACATCAATGGAGGTTACTTGAATATTTGATGGTGTGTCCATATAAAACATTCAATCTAATTTATAACCATATTTGCTGACCTAAGATGATGCCCATAAAATTTTGAGAAAATACAATCCTTAAATGGTTGCCTATTCATGTACAAAGATTTCTCAAAGAATGGTTATTTTGTTCTGGTGATTGCTTTTGAGTGGAAGGATTTTTGTAGAGGAAAGATATGTCTGCCTGCAATGCAGGAGACCTACGTGGATCCATAAGGTAGAGAAATGCTGATGTCAAGTTATGGTCCTAACACTTTCTGGAAGTAAATCAAGCTTATGACTTTACCAAGTGGTGAAGGAATGTGAGAGAACATTAAGGGAATATGTAAAACAGACACCTCCACCAGGGGGCTAATGAGGGCATTTTATTCTAGTTTAACAAATATCCATGAAGATTTCAGACACAGATAACAACCTAGGAGAGAGGAAGAGGTAAGTTGATAAGATAAATATCAGTATGTTGACAGATATTATGCATCACTATGAGGCAGTGATTTTAGATTGTGACCACAGGACTTTATAAGCCAATAGACTTGAGCTCTAATCCCAACCAAACATTCTTTTCTGAAGCCAGTATCTTCATCTTAACTTGGAATGTGACCTGTTTCTAGCAGGTGCCAAGTTAGAAGTATTTGGAAACTGCACATGATCTCAGTTGATGTTATTTGTGCCTAAATTGAAAATAACAAAGATTCATAACTGGCCATTTCATTATCTAAGTCTGTCAGGTGAAATTCCTGGGAGAAGAGTCTCCATGATCATGGGTGAGGTGTAGCATTCAGAAACTCGGCAGATTCAACTCCTGACTCCATCTTCAATGCTTTTCTAGAAGTTATGCCCCAAATGGGACCACCATGTCATAAGTCTCCCCAAATCTACACAGCCAACCTGCAGACTGAAACAGGTGGAGACATTTGCAAAAAATGGTTTGGCTAAAGGAAAATGGAGGTAGGTCTTAAAAGAAAGTCTGGTTTCAAAGCTCCCATTTCTAATGACATCATACCTCCTGCCTTGAATGTTAGGTTGGCAGGACACAAGGCCACTTACTGACCTTAAGCAAGAGGGAACAAGACACACTGGCCTTTTCTTAATGAACCATGGAATAAGGGAAACGATAGGAGAACTAGCCGGGAGAAAAATGAGTTCTCACCTTTCAATCTGAGTGCCTGATTCCAGTGAGGTATCATTATCCAGAAATATCCCCTCTTCTACCTGCAGTGAAAGCTTCTGCAAGTTTCCACAGTGCTTGAGGCAGAATGACGAGTGCACGACATCCGTTTTATTTTTCAAATGCAGGGACATCTCCTTGACGTGGGCCATGGCATCTTTTACGAGCTGCTCCTCCTGAGACTCGTAGAGACAGCGCAGAACCTCCTTCGTGTCCGTCACCGAGAAGGATTTCTTCCCCTGGGGCATCAATGTGTATCTCAGTAGCTCCCGCTTGATCGCCGTTGATACCAGGCAGCCGAAAGTCGTCTCCAGCTCCACGGCCCTTCTTTCGTTGCAGAGGCCAAACAGGAAGTACCCGACGTGGGTCAGGCTGGGGTTCTTCAGCCTCTCCTCCTGGGACAGAAGTTTCTGCACATCCCCAACGCGCCGCCGGCGGCCGCCCAGCCCTGCCGCCTCCTGCTCTTCCGGCTCCAAGACGTAGAACACGGCGGCCAGAAACTGCTGGACGCTGAGATGGATGAAAGAGTAGCAGGCCTCGCAGTCTTCGCTCTTCTGCAGAATATTCCTGTCCAGGAAAGGACAGAGGGCAGACGGGTCCACCCCAAGTCGCCTGAGGTCTTCCCCATCGAACACAGAGCTCCGCGTCCACACGCCCTCAGCAGCCAGGAGGCACAGGGGCTTGAGCGGAGCCTGCAGGCCCGGCCTGGGGCCGCCGCCGGGCGGCGGGGGGAAGCGGCCGCAGAGGAAGCGCAGGAACAGGCCCGTGGTGGTCCGGCAGGTGGCGGCGGGGTCCGCCCCGCTCTCCATCTGCTGCCTCAGACAGGTGCAGACCACCCAGCACACGGAGGGCGCCGAGCCCAGCTGGAACAGGGCTGCGTTGTTCCTCATCAGGTCAAAAGCTCGCAGGGCCTGACTCTCCTCTTCAAAGTGTTTCAGGAAATACGCCTTCCGGTCCTCCTCCAAGAACCCCTCGATCTCTATGAAGAGCGGCTGTTCTGTTAAGAGCCGCAGCTCCCGCAGGGCGCCCGGTCGGGTGGTGATGAGTAAGGTGGCCTTGGGCAGCATCTTTCTCTTCAGTAAACTTCCCAGGAGGACGGGCACCGGCTTCTGCTCCTTCCAGTCACCACATAGGTCGTGGATGAGCGCCCCCGAGGGGACCTTCAGCTCATCAAAACCGTCGAGGATGAACAGGACTTTCTCTGCCCCAGCGAGGATTGCCAGTATGTCGTCCTGCACATGTGGCCAGTTGGCAGATATCAGCTCTGCAAAGGTGCACGGCTCCCTGTGATTGAGCTCCTTGCAGCTGAGGTAGAAGGCGGAGTTGGAGGTCTCTGCCAGGTCATCCTGCGTCCAGTCCAGCATCAATTTCTTCGCCAGCGTGGTTTTCCCAACGCCAGCAGGACCGTGCAGTACCACAGTGTGTGGAAATGGCCCGGCCAGCGTTTTAGGATTACAGAATGGGATCAGGGTCTCATATCTTTGGCTGACAATACAAACATCTTCACTGAGTCTGGGCCAGAAGTTCTTCCAGTGTTGACAGAACTTCTTCTTCAACATATTTCTGTATTTATCTTGTTTACCTTCAGTGATAAGAGGCAGGGGGTAGACAGAATATAGTTGGTTATTCATTAGGGAGATGATGGTTTGTTTTAAGTAGGAAAGGGGAAAAGAAGAAATGAGGTTTATAAAGAACCACCTGACACCAAACTCACTCCAGGTAGAGAGGACAGACCTGGCTTTTCTCCTTCCAAATCTTCTTTTGTTTCTTGTAGGTTTGTGACATCTTCTTCCTGTACTTGGGCCAGCTCTGCAAAATACAAATTAAAGTGAGCTTGACAGAAAACCAGTGTACTTTTTTTTTTAACCAGAAATAGGGTGTTAAAGTAGACTCCAAGGAGTCCGGAATCTAAGTTTCTTGTCCACAGTGTGTGCTGGGATGTTTAAAGTTGGGTTTATAGTGATGAAGATAGCAAGTGAATCCATAAACCAAATTGCATGCCTTTACTTTGCAGAACCATAACAAGAAATACTGTCTCTATCACAACTTAATGTGGTTTACTGAAACTATTTGTCTATCTTTTCCAGGGGACTAGAAGACGTGCCCGGCAAACAGGTAATGGATCTTCCCCATAATAGTCTCAAGTCATTATAGGAGCTCAAGTATTAAAGTACAGGCAATTCATGAGTATTCACCCAAGATAAATGGGCATGTGTCTATACGAAGACTTGCACCCTCTATACAAAGAGTGCTCATGGCAGCATTATTCAAGGCAAAAAACAAATAGATATGATTCAAACTTCCCTTCCCTGATGAATGAGCAACCCAAATGTTATATATCCACTCAATAAAATATTACTCAGCAGCAGAAAGTTATGGATCAGTCACACATGAAACAACATGGATGAAAGCATTTCAAAAGCATTTTTTTTTGAAAGTTGCTTGGTTGTGTCGAACTCTTTGTGGCCCCATGGACTATACAGTCCATGGAATTCTCCAGGCCAGAATACTGGAGTGGGTTGCCATGCCCTCATCCAGGGGATCTTCCCAACCTAGGGACTGAACCCAGATCTCCCACACTGCAGGTAGATTCTTTACCAGCTGAGCCACAAGGGAAGCCCAAAGATACTGGAGTGGGTAGCCTATCCCTTCTTCAGCAGATCTTTCTAACCTAGGAATTGAACCAGGGTCTCCTGCATTGCAGGTGGATTCTTTACCAACTGAGCTATCAGGGAAGCCCCCAAAACCTCAAAAATGTTATTGTAAGTAAAATAAAGCAGACACAAAAGACCACACATTTTCAGAAAAGGAGAATCTAGAGAGACAAAAAGTTAATGGCTGCCTGAACTTGGGGGATAGAGACCAGGGAACAGGTACATGTGGACAAGAAAGATCTTTTTGGAGGTGATGGAAAGATTGTAAAATTGAATAGTGGTGATTTTTGTACAACTCAGTAAATTGACTAAAAGTTATTAACAGGTACACTTAAAATGAATGAAATTTATGATACATAAATTATACTTCAACAGAGCTGTTGAAGCAGACTTGAGAGTGAGACTAATGTTAAACTGACCTCCACATAAGTTGAGGCAAATCTGCTACCTATAATAGGTCTCAATTTTCTAATCTGTGAGTTGGTACTATCAAAGTTGTCTGAACAATTGGCAAAATCTAAGAAAACTCTATACGACATACTCCTGATTTTCCATGAACTGAATTCTGGCTTTCCCAAATGTTTATTTCCTCCCTTTATTCTTACATAATAGGAATAAGACAGGGAGGAAGGCAGTCTCCATGAGACAACTGGGTACTATGAATCAGTTCAGTCCAGTCACTCAGTCGTGTCTGACTCTTTGCGACCACATGGATTGCAGCATGCCAGGCTTCCCTGTCCATCACCAACTCCCAGAGCCTATTCAAACTCATGTCCATCGAGTTGGTGATGCCATCCAGACATCTCATCCTCTTCTCCTCCTGCCTTCAATCTGCCTTCAGCATCAGGGTCTTTTCAAATGAGTCAGTTCTTCGCATCAGGTGGCCAAAGGATGGAAGTTTCAGCTTCAGCATCAGTCCTGCCAATGAATATTCAGGACTGATTTCCTTTAGGCTGGACTGGTTTGATCTCCTTGCAGTCCAAGGGACTCTCAAGAGTCTTCTCCAACACCACAGTTCAAAAGCATCCATTCTTTGGTGCTCAGCATTCTTTATAGTCCAACTCTCACATCCATACATGACTACTGGAAAAACCATATCTTTGACTAGATGGACTTTTGATGGCAAAGTAATGTCTCTGCTTTTTAATATACTGGCTAGGTTGACTATGAATATGTCTAGGGGACTATGAATAGTGATGAAATAAAGTTAGAGAGAGATGAGGTTCCCCCGAAGAGTGGGAGAGGACAGCCAGGAAGGGCCTGCTTCATTTAGTTTAGTCCAACATTGGATGTCCTAAGATCAATCTGGCTCTTTGTCGTCTTCTTCTTCTAAATGCTATTGTGTTTGTTCTGGGTTTTCACATTTTGTTATCCCTGAAGAAAAGGGAGGGTGTTATGGTCTTGCCACTATGCCAGTATTGAAGCTTCTGTTTATAAGAGAGTGGGATTTCAAGAAGTTTCAAGTTCAACAATTGCGTCTCAATGTCTAAGCCCAGATTACACGAAAAGGGTGTTATTGAGGTTTTGGAGATAAAATTAAAGTGTCAGGCCATGATCTCAGTGTCATTTCTGACAATTGAATTCCTGTGCAGTTCAGAAATGGGCACATACAGAAAATGGCTCTTTCTGAGGGGCATCAGAAAGACTTCAAGACAAATTCCCTAGTTTCTGACAAGGTACATAAAGTTACATAGTCCTAGGATGCAACCTAGGAACAGGGAGAAGTCATACAGGAGAAGAAATACTTCAAGTGCAACATGGATAATGAAGAGGTGAGGGAGTTCCCTGATGGTCCAGTGGTTGGGATTCTGAGCTTTAGTGCTGAGGACCTGAGTTCAATCCCTGGTCAGGAAGCTAGGACCTCCAAGGTAAAACAAAAGAAGAGGTGAGTGTGTGGAACTTCTGAAGAGGTATCCAGGAGGCAACAGGATATGAGTATCTGAAGTTCAGGGAAATGCTGAAGATGTCACCTAGAGAGTCCTTGGCATATAAATAGCCAGTAAGACTCCAAGTGAGCCTTCCAGGATAAGTATACAGAGTGAAAAATGGCCAACCAACCATTCATTTTGAAGGTTAAACAGGAGAGCAGGGGCTCTGGGGGAAAAATATTTGTATACATGTGATGTCATGTTGCCAAGAGTTAAGTTTTTTTTAAGGATTTTTTTTTGATGTGGACCACTTTTGTGAAGTCTTTAATGAATTTATTACAATATTGCTTCTGGGCCATTAAGGTATGTGGGGATTGAACCTGCATCTCCTGTCTTAAGGTGAAGTCTTAACTACTGAACCATCAGGGAAGTCCCCAAGAGAAAGCTTTTTAGACAAGGAACTCTCTGATGCTAGTTTAGTTAGAACATTAAATTAAATATCAACTTTGAGGCTGGTACTATTCCTTAAAGCGTTGTCAAATGTCAGCTCTAACAGATCATTAGCTTACATTTGAATTTTGGTCATAACTGTAGGACATTTAACATATTTGTGTATCAGTAGAAGCAGTTAGATTTTTGGTAGGGGGGTTATGTACAAATGGCTGTCTTCACTTTTCAAACCAGCCCCCAGTCTCCAATTGCCTTGAACTCAAGTTATTTTTAAAGATACTGGGGATGTCAAGAGAAGATAATGTTGAAAATCACAAATTCAAAAATCCTTTTTGGCCAGGATTAGCAAACTTGTTTTTAATCCCCTCTGCAAAGGAGCAGATAGTGAAGATTTTCTGTTTTGTGGGCAATATAGTTTGTTGCAATTACTCATCTCTGCCCTTGTGGGGCAGAAGCAGTCATAGGTAATATATAAGCAAATGACTATGCTGTATACAAATAAGTTTATTTACATTAATATGCAGTTAAATATGAATTTCACATGATTTTCATAGGCCATAAAATACTTCTTTTTTTAAAAAAATTATTTATCACTGTATTGGATCTTGGGGCTTCCCTGGTAGCTCAGTTGGTAAGGAATCCACCTGCAATGCAGGAGACCTGGGTTTGATCTCTGGGTTGGGAAGATCCTCTGGAGAAGGGAAAGGCTACCCACTCCAGTATTCTGGCCTGGAGAATTCCATGGACTGTATAGTCCATGGGGTCACAAAGAGTTGGACACGACTGAGTGACTTTCAATTGGGTCTTAGTTGTGACATGTGGGATCTAGTTCCCAGCCCAGGGATTGAACCCTAGCCGCCTGCATTGAGAGCATGGAGTCTTGAGTATTCTTTTGATCTTCCCAGCCATTTAAAAATGCAAATACCGTTCTTAGCTTGTAGGATCTACAAAAGCACACGGTGGGCTGGATTTGCTTTGGGAGCCATGGTTTGCCAACCCTGGCTTTAGGACCGTCTAAAATTCAGCCTATTCTGATTCCAAGAGGAAGCTCACTTTCTCTCGCTCATGTTTATGTGTATTTACTGATTTCTGGCATAAACACTGCCTCATTGTAGCTTTCGATGTCTTACTGTTGCCCACCTGGACGACAGCAGAGGTGAGGTCTTCCGTTTCTTTGCATTCCTACTGCTCAGCATGATGTGTTTTCTAATCAAAACAATCCTGAATTCTAAAATTTCACTTTTAGAAAAAGTGAGATTGTGAATGAGGCAACTTACCTAACGATGGAGGCTTATTTTCCTGAAGTGACTTCGAAGCTGTTTCTGAAAAAAAAAAAGGAAGAAATTAGCACTTTTCAGAGCCCAGACCTTTGTAGTTGTACAGCCGTCTGAGTTTCTTCAAGTGATTTTAAAATTTGCGCCCTCCAGATGGTTTTAGGGGCTAAAACCATCACCTGACCTTTGAAGAGGTAACAGTAGGCTAAAAACTGAAGCTGGGACTTCCCTGGTGGTTCAGTGGTTAAGATTTCGTGTTTCTAATGCAGGGGGTGAGGGTTTGATTTCTGGTGGGGGAACCAAGGTCCTACATGCTATGTGGTGTGGCCAAAAAATAAAGATAAAATAAAATTTAAAAAAAGCTAAAAACTGAATTTAAATTGGCAACTAAAGAAAATGCACTTTCTCCCCAACAAATTCATCAAAAGATCATTTGAGTGCTGAGCAACTTCCACAAAACAACTTCTGAATGCTGGTGGAGGACACCACTTCAGTTCAGTTCAGTTCAGTTGCTCAGTCATGTCCAACTCTTTGCAACCCCATGAATCGCAGCACGCCAGGCCTTCCTGTCCATCACCAACTCCCAGAGCTTACTCAAACTCATGTCCGTCGAGTCGGTGATGCCATCCAGCCATCTCATCCTCTGTCGTCCCCTTCTCCTCCTGCCCCCAATTCCTCCCAGCATCCGGGTCTTTTCCAATGAGTCAACTCTTCGCATGAAGTGGCCAAAATATTGGAGTTTCAGCTTCAGCATCAGTCCTTCCAATGAACACCCAGGACTGATCTCCTTTAGGATAGACTAGTTGGATCTCCTTGCAGTCCAAGGGACTCTCCAGAGTCTTCTCCAACACCACAGTTCAAAAGCATCAGTTCTTTACCACTCAGCCTTTTTTATGGTCCAGCTCTCATATCCATACATGACTACTGGAAAAACCATCGCTTTACTATACAGACCTTTGTGGGCAAAGTAATGTCTTTCCTTTTTAATATGCTGTCTAGATTTGTCATAGTTTTAATTAATTTAAAAAATGATAGGATAAGAATAAGAGATATATTAAATGCTCTTGCTGAGGGTGGGGAGAGAGAGAAAGAATGTTTATGGGGGAGGGAAACCTAGTGGGACTTGAAGACAAAATAGAGGGTTTATAACCCTAATCTTCACATTTTTCTCCTATATTTTTTACACAGAGGCAACTGTTTTGTGAGTAATTGGAGTAGGAAATGGCAACCCAGTCCAGGGAAAATCCCATGGACAGAGGAGCCTGGTAGACTACAGTCCACAGGGTCACAAAGAGTTGGACACAACTGACAGACTGAGCCTGCATGCACGTAGTATTTTTACTTTTTTCTTTGAATTCTTTGAATTTCACTTCTTTTCATGTTTTTATTTTACTTTTTTATATACATAATACTGTGTGCATTTAAAAATATACATAATACTATGAATGTTTTATGGAGAGGGAAATGGCAGCCCACTCCAGTATTCTTGCCTGGAGAATCCCAGGGACAGAGGAGCCTGGTAGGCTGCCGTCTATGGGGTTGCACAGAGTCAGACACGACTGCAGCGACTTAGCAGCAGCAGCAGCTTGAATGTTTTAAACAGAGGGTTGATAAGATCTTGGAGGACATATGAAAGAGTGAAAAAAAATGAATCTACTCCAGAAACAGTCTTGAACAGGAGAAGAGTTGCATAGTGAAGTGGCCAGGGTAGGTATACAATACTTGGAATAAAAATAGCTAGAATACAAGAACCTTGGAAGACACCACCAGACTTGACCAAGGTCTAGCACTTGTGTTTAGGTCAGCTAAGCCTCTCCATGGAGCAATATTATTTCTGTGTTTCTAAAACCACAGAGACTGTTACTCCTCCCTCCCAGGATGCAGTGTGGGCTTGTTTCTGCTTACCCCGGGGTTCATCCTTTGCTCTCTCAGACAGATCCATTCGGTTCATCTCAGAGACCTGGATGCATAATGGAGGAAGGAGAGGGTGGGATGAATTGAGACAGTAGCATGGAAATATATACACTACTACATATGAAAAGTGGATAGCCAGTGGGAATTTGCTATGTGATGCAGGGAGGTCAACGTGGTGCTCTGTGATGACCTAGAGGGGTGGCATGGTGTGGGAGGTGGGAGGGAAGTTCAAGAGGAAGGGGGCATATGTATACCTATGGCTGATTTATGTTGATGTATGGCAGAAACCATCACAGTAGGTCAAGTAATTATCGTCTAATTATAAAAAAAAAAAAAGACCTGGATGGTCACCTTCTCTACCCAGTAGCTGGGGCAGCGGGCAGTGAGGAGGTCGGCCAGCTGCTTCCTGCCGGCCTCCTCCACCTCCGTCTGCAGGAGGTGCTGTAACTCCTCTTTCAGGGAATGGTCCCTCAGAAGATATTTGAATTTGCTCAACTCATCCTGGCCCAGCTCCTCTAGTAGAGGCTGCAGATGAAAACCCAGCTCGGCAGAAGGCGCCACCTTGACCAACAAACGAGAGCTCAACTTTTGGCATTAACCACAATTTAAGGGGAGGAAGGGAAAGACACAGGGGATTGGTGCTCCCCTCTCAATGCTGGTTGTTTCTGTGTCAGGAAATAGGCTGTTTATTCTCATTGCCCAACCTGTTGCGTTAAGGACAAACTCCCCAGTAGAGGTAAAACCCACATAGAACTCTTTCTTGGCTTTAGAGCTTAGGACCCCTCTGAGAAGAGGAGGTAGCTACGGTGGGAAGGAAGTCCACACTGCTGGATCTCCTGTATGCAGCTGCTCATCTGGTATTTTTCAGTAAAATGATGTACAAATAAATTAATGAGAATTATTGACTTTAGCCTTTAGTAGCAACTTGATGTGTAGTTATCTTAGGATGTTTATGGAGCTTGACTACTAAATGAGGATCTTGAGTTGAGACTATCTTAACAGATATTCACTTTGCAGTTGAGTGGAATGCCTTTTCAATTTACTGTTCTTAAAGAGTCACTTCATGAACTCAACAGACCTGGATTTGAAGCCCTTTTAACAGTTGAGTGTTTGAGCCAAGGGTTCTGAGCTCGAATTTCTAATTGCCAATCAACTACACCATCACCCACCTTATTAAATGGCTAGGGGCATTCATCTATGCCAATAAAAGGTTCCTCTGGATGTCAGGAATTATTTTATTTTAAATAAAACATTTTATTGAGATATAGTTGATTTATGTTGTATTAATTTCTGCTTACAGCAAAGTGATTCAGTTATACATATATATGTTTTTATATTCATTTCCATTATAGTTTGTCATAGGATATTGACTATAGTTCTCTGTGCTATGTAGTAGGACCCTGTTGTTTATCCATCCTGTATATAATAGCTTACATCTGCTAATCCCAAATTCCCAATACATCTCCCCCCCCGACCCCGACCCCCAGGAGTAATTTTAGAACTTAAGTGATAGCTGTAAAAATGGGTAAGAACTCTGCCTACTTGGCGTTTATACTCAATTTGAGTACACACACGGAGTGTAGGGGGGAGAAGTAAACATTTCACAGATGAATTCAAACAGAAGCAATGACAAAACCTGAATACAGGATGACACAGAGAAATAGAATAAGGGTCATGTAACCATGGAATTTTCTCGGAGGAAATATCACTTCAGTTGAGGACCTGAAGAATAGGAGCTGCCGGTTAGGGAAACTGGTGGGGGTTAGAAATTCTAAGCAGTGTGAACGACTAGTATCATTTCAGGGCTGAAATGAATACGGCAGGTTTGAGGCAAAGAATTTAGGTGTGTGTTGGCTGGAGCGGACAGACAAAGGCTGTGACTCCTACCCTAGGATCAGACATCCTGTCATGGAGGGGTTCCAGGTTAATGAGGATTTACAATTTGATTCCAAGTGCAGTAGCAAGCTGCTCCAAAATTTCCAGTGGGGAGACTTCACAGACTGCTGTGTTTTCAGGAGCACTTTCTCTTACTTCTTGGGGAGAGAGGGGAGTCACATCAAGGAGCTGGTTAAAATTTTTCGTGATGCTTGAAGCTGGTAAGGAAGACTTTGAGAGAGGTTACTGAATCGGGGGTTTTGAAGTAGGGGAGAGAGAGAGAACTTAACTCCAACTACAATAAAGACAAGTGGGAACTGAGAGCCAAGAAACAGGATTTACAGGGTGGGGAGGGGTTCTGTGGGAACCCAATTACTAAGAGGAGACATCAAAGCTAAGAGTATTCTTGCCAGATCGACTCAACAGTATTCTTGCTGAGGGCAGGTCAGGATGATCAGACGTCCCTCTGAGGGGTGACGAATTTGATCAGATATTGGAGGTGGGGATTTTTGCTCAACTGAATGAGCAGTGCTATACTGTGCTTAGTTGCTCAGTCATGTATGACTCTTTGCGACCCAATGGACTGTAGCCCGCCGGGCTCTCTTGCTCAAACCAGACTGAAACGGGGGCCAGGGAGAGAGCCCAAGGATGAGGTCTTGTGAAAAGCAACTCAGAGAATCCATGGCTGATTCATGTCAATGTATGGCAAAAACCACTACAATATTGTAAAGTCATTAGCCTCCAACAAATAAAAATAAATGAAAAAAAAAAAAAGACTTAACCAGAAAATCAATACAGTTGGAAAAATAAAGAAAAGAGAATCCTGACTTGAGTTGGGTCAAGGAGAGTCTTTGTTGCTGCCTGCTGAGAATTCTGAACTCATCCAGGTGAGGGTGGGGCCAGAGAACACCTGGATAGCACCAGGCATTGCAATCAACCCTGTAGACTTGGCTCATTAATCTTATGATATTCCCAGGTACTATATCGTCCCTATTCCAGATATTGATAGTGGGTTAGCAGAGATGTTAGATAATCCATGTTTACTGAAGCCACAGGAAACCTCCTACAAGACTTCCTCTTTCTGCCAAAGCTCTGTGATTGGCCACTGGGACCCAATCCCATTGCCAAGAACATTCTGCAGCCACACAATGACTGACAGGTGGAGACCATTTCTTCAATTTGAGCATCAAGTTCTCCCAGACCAGCGGTTCTCAAACTTGACTGCCTTAAAACCATCCAGAAAGTGTCAGAACTGGGCTCTGAACCAGGTATAACAAACAGCTCTAGGGTCCATGCTTTAGTTAATTA
This sequence comes from Cervus canadensis, assembly GCF_019320065.1. Taxonomy (NCBI): domain Eukaryota; kingdom Metazoa; phylum Chordata; class Mammalia; order Artiodactyla; family Cervidae; genus Cervus; species Cervus canadensis. Next base: position 13,567,625 of record NC_057403.1, on the reverse strand, counting down.
CTCTGCCATGATGGTTCTTTGCTCTTAGATGTAGTTGTAGAGGGGCTTCCCAGGTGGCTCAGATGGTAAAGAACCCACCTGTCAATGCAGGAGACGTGGCTTCCACCCTTGGGTTGGGAAGATCCCCTGGAGGAGGACATGGCAACCCACTCTAGTATTCTTGCCTGGAGAATCCATGGACAGAGGAGCCTGGTGGGCTACAGTCCATAGGGTCGCAAAGAGTCAGACATGACTGAATCGACTTAGCACTCACACCTAGTTGTAGAGAACTAATTGAATTCAGGTTATATCTTTTGAGAGAAATCAATAGTGTTTGACTGGATATGGAAGGAGGGAAAAGAAGAATTTTCAAGAACCTAAGCACCCGCATTATGAGCCCTCCTTTGAGCTGGGTTCCTTCCACCTCCAACTGCTTGGGATTCCCATACAGCCTTCCCACTAAGGAAAGGGTTAAGTTTAAGGTTTGGGCCAAGAACTGGCACCTCTGCTGCACTCCTGAGGCACGTGGAAAGTTAATTCAATCTACATTATGTTCCTTGAGGAGGCTGAGCTTCAGCAAGAGAAAAGAACCTGTTTAAAGTTATGGAAGGAGCCCCGGGAAGGGGCTCCCCTCCAGGAGTGCTCCATCTTTGCACAAGCAGGAGTTTCACTTGAAACTTCAAGTCCTTCAACAGTTTGACATCCAAACATTCAAAGAAAAGGCAGAGGAATTTTAATTGTAGAGACTTAGCCGTTGAAAGAAGATAGAGAGGCATGAAGTCAAAGAAGCAGGATTGTTACTCACCTCTCCTATGCCTAACTCCTGCTCCATGACCTGCTCCCTGCCTCTGAGTGCTGAAGCCACAGGAAACCTCCTACAAGACTTCCTCTTTCTGCCCAAGCTCTGTGATTGGCCACTGGGACCCAATCCCATTGCCAAGAACTTCCTGCAGCCACACAATGACTGACAGGTGGAGACTATTTCCTCAATTTGAGCATTCCCAGACCAGCGGTTCTCAAACTTGACTGCCTTAAAACTCACCTGGGGCATCGTTTCAAAGTATTAATGCCCAGAGATTCTGATTTCTAGGTTGGATCAGAGATGCCCAGACACTGAGGTTCTTTAAAGGCACCCTGTTGTTGTTGAGTAGCTCAGTCATGGCCAACTCTTTGTGACCTCATGGACTGCAGCACGCCAGGCCTCCCTGTCCCTCACCAACTCCCAGAGTCAATGATGCCATCCAACCATCTCATCCTCTGATGCTTTCTTCTCCTTCTGCCCTCAATCTTTCCCAGCATCAGGGACTTTTCCAAAGAGTCATCTATTCACATCAGATGACCAAAATACTGTAGCTTCAGTTTCAGCATCAGTCCTTCCAATGAATATTCAGGACTGATCTCCCTTAAGATTGACTGCTTTGATTTCCTTGTCCAAGTGACTTTCAGGAGTCTTCTCCAGCACCACAGTTTGAAGTCATCAATTCTTTGGCATTCTGCTTTCTTTATGGCCCAGCTTTCACAACCGTACATGACCACTGGGAATATCATAGCCTTTACTATGTGGACCTTTGTCAGCAAGGTCTCTGGTTTTCAACACGCTGCCTAGGTTTGTCATCACTTTCCTGCCAAGAAGCAATTTTTTTCTGATTTCATGGCTGCAGTCACTGTCCACGGTGATTTTGGAGCCCAAGAAGAGGAAACCTGTCACTATTTCCACCTTTTCCCCTTCTATTTGCCATGCAGTAACAGGGTCAGATGCCATGATCTTAGTTTTTTTTTTTTTTTTTAATAGTTAGTCTTAAGCCAGCTCTTTCACTCCCTTCCTTCACCCTTATCAAGAGGCTCTTTAGTTCCTCTTTGCTTTCTGCCATTAGAGTGGTATCGTCTGCATATCTGAGGTTGTTGACGTTTCTCCAGCCTATCTTGATTCTAGCTTGTAACTCACCCAGCCGGCATTTCGCAAGATGTGCTCAGTGTATAGGTTAAACCACAGGGTGACAGCAGACAGCCCTGTCATACTCCTTTCCCGATCTTGAATAAGCCAGCTGTTTCATACAGGGTTCTGACTGTTGCTTCTTGACCTGCATGGAGTTTTCTCAGGAGACAAGTTCCCCTAGATGACTGTAATTGGTCAAGCTAGAGAACCACTGCTTAGAACCTTCAGCTGTTGATCAGTTGCCTCCTCCCATCAAACCAGATACATTAAAATCCATCCACATTTCACATTCAGTATAAGTAACACAGGAAGTGCATCAGGAACCTAGTTCATCAGTTTTACACTATTGCATAAAATATTAATATTTGCAATATTAATTTCTGTAGATTTATATTAAGACTTCAAATTTTGGGTTTTGAAGTCTTCATCTTTTAGAACCAATACATCTATATCTACATTTCTCTCTCCCCACCTCCGCCTATCTGCTCAAAATTGAAGTCTTACGGTGAAAACAATATACTATACAATAAATTGAATACAATAAAATAGCTTAACATACTAAAGTAATATAGCAAACATGTAATATTGACCATGCTTATAATTTAAAATTTTCTAATAGCCATATCAAACAAGTAAAAAGAACTAAATAAAATTGATTTTTATAATATATTGACTCCAATATATCCAAAGTATTATTTCAACTTGTAGTCAATATAAAAACAGTTGAGATATTTTCCCTTCAACATTTGGTACTGAGGCTTCAAAATCTGGTATTTCACACTTGGAGGACATTTAAGCTGACCTTAGCCACAGTCCTTGCTTTCAATAGCCACATGTGTCTATTGGCCACCGTATGGGTTAGGTCTGGACTAGAGGACAGGAAAGGGACCTCTGGCTTTAAACGTTTTTTATTATTATTTTTGGATGTGCTGGATCTTCATTGCTGTGCCTGGGCTTTCTCTAGTTGGGGTGAGCAGGACCTACTCTTTGTTGGAGTGTGTGGGCTTCTCTTGCTGTGGCTCATGGGCTCTAGAACGTGGGCTCAGTACTTGTGGCATGTGGGCTTAGTCGGTCTGTGGCATGTGGGATCTTCCTGGACCAGGGATTGAACTCATGTCCCCTGCATTGGCAGGTGGATTCCTAACCACTGGGTCACCGGGGAAGTCCGGGACCTCTGGCTTTAAAAGAAAGGAGGGGTCAAGGGATTCAAAGGTTTGGATATCCTCTGAGCACCAGTTTTGGGAAGCGGGCCTTCCCTTTACCTTAAAGCCAGAAAAGGAGAACCTGTACTTTATGCAGACCCTGAAACACTGTAGTCAGAGGCCCTTCCACACAGGTCAGGTAAGCCATATTATTTAATAATGTGATACATAATAAACCTTTTAATGGCTAAATATTTTAGCTCTTTTAGATACTGTGAACTAGCCATCTTCCAAAAATATATTTTTTATGTAAGACTTTATAGACATGAAAAAATGAGGCAATGAATACTTTAAAGCAGATTTATTTTTATAGAAAGGTTACATCCTCCTGATTCCATATCCTGCTGTTTCTCCTTAAAACTATATCCCTAACATGTCTACATCTGCCTCTGTTCATATCTGTATCCATAGATGTGTGTGCTCAGTCACTTTAGTCATGTCTGACTCTTTGTGACCCATGGACTGTAGCCCACCAGTCTCTCCTGTCCCTGGAATTCTCCAGGAAAGTATACTGGAGTGGGTTGCCATTTCCTCTTCCAGGGGATCTTCGAGATCCAGGGGTCGAACCTGTGTCTTTTGTGTCTCCTGCACTGACAGGCGAATTCTTTTACCGCTAGCACCACCTGGGAATGCCCTCAGACATCTATAGATATCTAAATAAAATGTATGAACATGAGTTATATGTAGAATCATGTGAATGATGAAATGGAAAACTACTCAATCATTTAAATTATGCACATGCACATTAAAAAATACATTATAAACAATAGATTATCATAATATATTGCATGTATAATATACTATACACAATATAAATATATAAACATGCATATTCAAATATATGCATAAATAATTCTTTCTATGTTTGTATATATAATGTGTGTAACATTAAATACTATATACATACATAAATCTATGCATGACAAGTAACTGAAGAGTTTTCCATTTGGTCATGTACATAACTATCTTTATTTTTCCCAAGATCTACTTTTATGTAATTTTTGTGTTTGTGTACATGTTCATGTGTGCATACATATGCTGCTAATTGTGTGTTTGTGAATGCGTGTAAAAAACTGATAAACAGAAACCTCAATTAACTGGAGTTAGGAGAGACCAGAAGGGGGCGCTCCCACACCCTGAGCTGATAGCTCATATGACAGGAAGAAGGAAGACCCCTCTTCTTAGTAACAACTCAACCAATGAAAAGCCACGGACTGTTTACTGCAGCCCTCCAGTTTCCTAGTCCCCTCTATAAAAGCGGTCTTCTCCTGCCCTTTGGGAACATGGGTCCCCGTGGCCATAGACCCTGAACTGTAATTCTCTAATTCTGTATAAACACATTTTTGCCATTGAAATAACTGGCAGTCCAATTTTTCAGGTTAATATGCATGTATGGTTTTCCTTTTTTTTTTTTTCTGTTTTCTTTTTAAAAATTTATTTTTAATTGGAGGGTAATTGCTTATTTAAAGGACACTGAACTGAGAATTTCCTGAGAAAACAGTTCCATGTTGTGTAATGACCTCTTGAAGTCAAGTTTCTAAAATGGACTTGTTGAGTCAAAAGTGACACACATCTTCAGTTCTGAGACACGTTGCAAACTGCTCTCCAAAAATTCGGCATCAGTTGATGCTTCCCCCAACTTCTTCCTCTGACTCAACCACAGGAACCAGTCAGGTGGTGCAGCTTCTGTTCGCTACCTTCTGGGAAGCTTTGATATCTACTCCTTCCTTCCTGTGTGGATCAGATCTGACCTCTGACATGGATTCCCTCTATCTTTAAAGAGCTTGCTTCTCTCAGTTCCTCCCCTCCTGTCCAGTCTCCATGGTAACCTCGAGGGAGCTCTTTCTCACATGCAGTTCTGATCTTGTCACTTCTCTATTCAAACCCCACCCTGATTCCTAATCCCCCTTTCTGTAAAATGCAGACTGAATGTAATTTTCAAGATTCATTTGAATCTGGTTTCAGCTGATTCTTTCTCTTTTCACATTTCTATCCACTTGGTGCCCAACCCAAGCAAAGTTTTGTGGTTCCTAACATGTGGGGCAATGTTGTAATAACTTTTAATCAAAAGTTAAGACAACTTTTTATCAAAGGGATGGTGGGTTTTTAAATTTTCATTTTAAAAATAGAAGTTGTATGTATAATATACAAGGTGTACATAATGATGAGGGTTCCTTTGGCAGCTCAGTGGTAAAGAATCCGCCTGCCCATGCAGGTGACTTGGGTTCCATCCCTGGGTTGGGAAGATTCTCTGAAGAAGGAAATGGCAACCCACTCCAGTATTCTTGCCTGGGAAATCCCATGGATAGAGGAGCCAGGTAGGCTACAGTCCACGGGGTCACAAAAGAGTTGAACATGACTTAGTGACGAAACAAGAACCACCACCACGTGTTGATGACTGAATCCTGGGATTATATCCTCTGCATTTTATGCCCACAGGTCCTTTGCTATGATCCCTGTGACTGATTTCTGTTCATCCTAATTTCCACGACCCTATTTTTAAAAATCACTTCAGATAACCTGACGCAATGCATGCATTGTTACAGAATATTCTGTCTACCTAACTTTCTTCACTGTACTAGACCAGGATGTTTTTCAAACAACCTCTGTAAATGACAAGACAATAAATATTTCAGGCTTTGTGCACTATAGTTCTCTGTCTCAAAGACTCAACTTTGCTATCAAAGTGAAAAAGCAGCCAATATGCAAGTAAGCACAGACATGTTCTAATAAAGCTTTATTTTAAAAAAACAAACAAGGCGATGGGCCAGATTTGGCCCATGAAGCATAGTTTGCCAATCCCTGGTCCAATGTAAGTGTTGGTAAAACTACAGCTTGAGGGTCATTCTCCTGTTTCTGTAAATAAAGATTTACTGGAACACAGTCATGCCATTCCTTTACGTATCAACAGTCCCCTTACTGCCACATTACATCACGGGTTTGGAGCCTTGGCTGTACATGGGAATAACCTGGGGGACTTAAGGAATTTTATTGCTGAGGTCCCATTCCAAGAGGTTTTTCCAGGGGGTGGGAGAGTGGGGAATCTGGTTCCCAGGATTTAAAATAATTCTTTAGTTGATTTGAAAATGTAACCAAGCTTGAAAATCACAGTACCAGCATCACATCTCTTTAAGTGGGTGCCTCTTAATTGTCTGTATTAGAAATGAGTGGGATTTTTTATAAATGATAACCATTTCCCGAGTACTGTCCTTGGTTGGCTGAAGAAGCCATAGAACCAACGTTTAATCCTCCTCCTCCATGCCCTCTTCCCATCCCAATAATTCTTATTGAAATTGAAGTTTTGGAACATTTGTAGTAAACCAGAAGCTGGCAGATGTTTTTGTCAAGGGCCAAAGAGTTAGGTTTTGAGAAGCATCTGGTCTCTGCTGCAATTCCTTAATGCTACAGGAATTACAGTGGGGGGATAGCTGTAGGTAATACATAAATCAACATGCATGGTTGTGTTCCAATAAACCTTTATTTATGGAGGTTGAAGTCTGAATTTCAAGTATTTTTTACATGTCATAAAATATTACTTTTTTCATCCTATTTGGGGTCCTTTGGACTTCAAGGATATGGTTACGTCTAGTTGGCTTCCCCTGTGGCTCAGCTGGTAAAGAATCTGCCTGCGATGTGGGAGACCTGGGTTTGATCCCTGGGCTGGGAAGATTCCCTGGAGAGGGAAAGGCTACCCACTCCAGTATCCTGGCCTAGAGAATTCCATAGACTAGTCCATGCGGTCGCAAAGAATTGGACACAACTGAGCGACTTTACTTCAGTGCCTTGATTGTGGTGATGGTATCATGTCATTTGCATTTATCCAAACTCATCACATGGTACCCATGAAATATGTGCAGTTCTTTATAAATCAGTTATACCTCACCAAAACAATTAAAGTATTCTTCTTTTGTTTTTTTTCAACCATACAAAATGCAGTGGCGCTGACTGTTGTATAACAATGTGAATATATTTAATGTCATTTAACTTTATACCTAAAAACTTTTTTTTTTCTTTTTCATTTAGCCATGCCCTGCAGCCTGCAGGATCTTAGTTCCCCAACCAGGGACTGAACTCATGCCCCCTGTGGTGGGAGTGTGGAATCTTAACCGCTGACATCCAGTGGGTCCCTAAAAATGGTTAAAAAGGTAAATTTTGTGTCATGTATATTTTAGCTGCTCAGTCATGTCCAACTGTTTGTGACCTTATGACTGTAGCCTGTCAGGCTCCTCTGTCCATGGATTCTCCAGGCAAGAATACTGGATACTGGAGTGGGTTGCCATGCCTTTCTCCAGGGGATCTTCTCAACCCAGGGATCAAATCCAGGTCTCCAGCATTGCAGGTGGATTCTTTACCGTTTGAGCCACCAGGGAAACCCACAAAAAGCAAAAAAAGTATTGAAAAGTGTAAAAATGTAACATGTATGGTACAAAACAGGTGACTTGCCAGATTTGACCTGTGGGTTCTAATTTATTGACCCCTGCCCTAGACAACAAACTCTTCAACAAGAAGGATGGTTTTAGGATCTTTCCTGTGCGCCTACAAATAGTCAATTTGCAAAATAAAAAGCACCAATCATACAGAAACAATGAGAGTGAGGGTATTTATATCTGAGGACTTATTTGAACAGGAAACCCGATTTCAAAGTTATTTTCATGAATCTTCAGTTAATTGACACCCAGTAGCCTCAAAGTGGAGACTTTTAGAGTAAAGGTCAAAAAACTATCAGAATTTCCTATCAATCACTCAAGACTTCTGATAGATTCCTTAAAAGCCAATGTTCAGCCCTTTCTCATTCCTTTATATAGATTCAAATTTTCATCTGGTATATTTTTTTCTCTGCTTAAAGAACTTCCTTTAGTATTTCTTATAGTAGGTTATGAACATTCTCAGCTTTTGTTTTCAGAAGGCTGTAGCATAAAACCTGGTGCCCAAGAGGATTTAAGTACACTTACTTAATTAATCCCCTTCATGGATCACAGCCTTGTCATAGCAAAAGAAAATCAACCCTGAATATTCACTGGAAGGACTGATGCTGAAGCTGAAGCTTCATTAGTTTGGCCACCTGATGGGAAGAGCCAACTCAATGGAAGACTGTGATGCTGGGAAAGATTGAGGGCAGGAGGAGAAGGGGACATCAGAGGATGAGATGGTTGGCTGGCATCACCGACTCAATGGACATGAATCTGAGCAAACTCTGGGAGACAGTGAAGGACAGGGGAGTCTGGCATGCTGCAGTCCATGGGGTTGCAGAGTTGGACACGACAGAGACTGAACAACATCAACATTTAATTAATGAATAATGAAAACTTACAAAATATTACCCTGTCGCTCTTCTGACGACTTCAGAGGGTCTCAGGAACTTCTGGGCAATTAGAGATTCTGGGACTGATTGGATGATGTTACTGGGGTCTCTCGATTTCCGGGGGGAGGGTAGCAGGATCTTCCGAGGAATGTGGGCTCCCTCAACCAGGCTGATTCTCAGGTTTGGAACCTCAGTTCTAGAGGAGGGAGCTACCAGAGGTAGCTGTGAGTTCTGCTGCCCAGATGAAGTGCTGGCCCTGGTGCCTGGCTTATCTGAAGGCCAGCGTCACATACTCACTCCTCTGAGTCTGTCTGGGCACCCAGGAGGGTGTCCCAGCGGTCTCCTGGTGGGGGCGGCAGGTCACCTGGGAATAGGTGACCTCCTGCGGGTCCGCAGCTTCAGAGGCCTGAGGAAGGAAGGGAGAATGTGAGATGGGGGTGTGACACGGGGGTCCAAGGGACAGTCTAGAGGAGGAAGCCCTTACCTGTCCATTCACCTGGCCAGCTGCCTCTGGGTGTCTCTCTTTCCTCGCAGAGTCTAGAGGGAAAGAGCAGGTTGTTATAGACTGTGTATCTGTGTCCCCACTCCCCGCCAAATTCATCTGCTGAAGTGGGGCCCTGCACGTGGTGGTGTTTGGAGATGGTGCCCCTGGCAGGAACTGAGGTTTCGATGGGCCCCTGAGGGTGGGATTCGCATGTTCAGCCAGAGCTCTTTCCGCCAGGAGAGGTGACCGTCTGCAAGAGAACCCTCACCGGGAACTGAATCCTAGCACCTACATCTCGGACCTCCCAGCCTCCAGAACTGTCAGAAATGAATGCTGGATGTTTGAAGCACCTGGTCTATGGTGTTCTGTTACAGCAGCTTGAACAAAGAGAGGGTCATTTCTTAAAAAACTGAAGTACTGTTGAATATACAATATAAGTTACAGGTATACAGTGTAATGATTTACAGTTTTAAAAGGTTAAACTCCATTTACAGTTATTATAAAATATTGCCATATTCCCCATTTTGTTGTTGGGACATTTGGGATCTTTTTTTTTTCCCCTAGTTGTGGCATGTGGGATCTAGTTCCTTGACCAGGGATCAAACCTGTGCTGCCTGCATTGGGAATGCGGAGTCTTAGCCACTGGACCATCAGAGAAGTCCCATCCTTGTAGATTATTTTATACCTACTAGTTTGTACCTCTTAGCCCCATACCCCTTAGTTACCCCCCATTAGTCACTGCTAGTTGGTCTCTATAGCTGTAATTTTAAACATACAACATTATAGCCTGAACATTTCTCTTTGTCACTAGAGGTGTTTCCTGAACAACATTTTAAGTGGCTATGTGAGCTGTACCTTTGTGTATGGTTTATATCCTGTTTTACGACACTGTTTCGGTATATGGGTTATATATTGTTTTATGACATTGTTTTGTAATATTGTAAATAATGCCATAGTCACTATGTTTGTGAATCCACCAGCAGCTTAAGAGAGTGTTTATAGCTCATCTTCCCCGATTGCATTTCCTCATCTTTTCATCTTTGATAATGAAAAATGACATGGCAAAAACAACAACAATCTCATGAACATAACAAAGGGAGGGTGATGTCTTCGGGGTGGTGGCTGCAGATTCCCCCCAGCCCTGTCTTCTGGAAGGCAGTTACCACAATCACAGCGTGAACCAGCAAAACAGCCCACCCCTCATTGCTTCTGGACCCCTCAGCCCCTCCCCCTCCCCCAGCAAATGCCCCTCCCTGTTTCTCCAGTGGGATATGCGCCCCAGGGTTCTCTGCACAGGCTCGCCCCCTCCTGCTCTCAAGGACCTACTGTTTTTGGCTTTGCGCAGACAGAGAATGAGGACGACTAGGAGCAGGAGACCCGCGGCCACCGGGACGCCGATCCAGATGCCCAGGTGTCTGTCTTGGGAGGCCGGGTTGTCAGACAGGGCTGCAAAAGGGGACACGGTGCTGGAGCAGGCACGCTGTGTAAAGAACCTTCACACACACCACGGTTCCTGAGTATTTCCTCAGACCCCACCACAATCCCCAAGCTCAGAATTGTTGACTCGTTTTCTTAGAAAAGAGGAATGAGCTTTGACCACCTTGTTTGCTTGCTCCATGAAGTCATAGATAACAAAGCACTTGGAGGGACTTCTTTGGAGGCCCAGTGGTGAAGACTTTGCCTTCCAACACAGGGGGTGTGGGTCCCATCCCTGACTGAGGAGCTAGGATCCCACAAGCCTCGTGGCCACCCCCCCCCCAAAAAAAAAAACATAAAACAGAAGCAACATCGTAACAAACCCAATAAAGATGTAAATGAGAAGCTGCTCGGAAATGGAAATTTGTATCCTTATAGAAATCAGGACGTGATGACACACGGCCCAAACCCCCACCCACCTGTGTTTTCCTGTGGCCCGCGAGCTCAGAATAGACTTACATTTTAAAACTGTAATCCAAAAATAAAATAAAATAAAAAAAGAATAAAATTTGCGACAAGTGCAAACGAACTGAAATTCAAGCTTCAGCACCTGTATCTATCCTTTCATCAGAGCTTGACCTTGGCTCACTTGCTTCTGCATATCGTCTGTGGCTGCTTTTGTGCACAGGGTCAGAGTTGAACAGTTGAGAAAGAGACCAGCTATCCACCCACTGAGTAACTGGCCTATTACAGGAAAGATTTACTGACCGCTGGTGCAGAGGAAGCACAGCTCAGAAAAGAGCCAGCGGTGGTGAATCAAGAATGTGGTGTTAGCCAAGCTCAGGGGAGGGCTCCTTCCAAGAACCGACTTGAGCCATCATATGGAAATGTGTAGGAAAACTACGCATTTCATTACACCAAAGCAACCACAGACGAATCCTTTCTGTGTTGGCCAGATTCCAATACAGAAAACAATATCTATATATTTTAAAAAACAAATAGGCTGTGAGCTGGATACAGCACACGTTTCACACCCCTATCCTGCCTGCCCCCAGTTTTCCAATCAAGGTTCTATCCATCTTATAGGTTATAGGGCCCACATGGGGTCTCATTGATAAGGTGGCTCATATGTCGACCTCGCAAACAAAGAATAAAGTTGCACAGCGATCTGTGAGACTGACCAAATTGCCCAAATGGCATCCTCTTATCTCACTGGCACCTATCTTCTCAAAGCTGCGAGACCACAGATTCCAGACCTCTGGCTACATGACCATCCCTTCAGAGAATTTTTCATTGGTGGGGTCTAAGAAGGACTCCATCAGAAACGGAGAATGCTGGTTCTCCTTAGGAGCCAGTCACCTCTCTTTTCCCTCTAATAAATTTCCTTTTCTTGCCTGACTGCCCGGCTCCCTCTTTCTCTGCACTCGCCTCAATTCTGGTGTCGAAACCCAGGAGGGAAGATCAACCACAGCTGGGTGGGCGCCTCTCCTTGCCGGGAAACTGAGACGAGCTCCGGGACGGGACTCTCCACTTGCCTTGCTGGACTGACATCCACACAGCGGCCCGCTTTTCATCCACCGGTTACAAGGGTGAGTGAAACCCCATTCCCTCACATCCTCTCTCTCTCCCCATGGCCTTCGGGCCCTCTGCCTTGTGCCCCGTCTGACTTTGAGCTAGGGGACGCCCATTTCAAAGCAGAGTATTATTACTCTCTGAGAAAGTCCTGAGAACAGGGACGCCTTTTCTCCCCAACCTTTCTTACTCCTCGCTTTCTCTTGCCCTTGTCTAACCTCTAGGAGGGCATGGTCAACTCAAGAGTGAGGAGTCCAAGGGCAAACCCCTCCTCCTGAGGACCCCTCCAGCTTTGCAATCACCTTATAGACATCTGTCTGTGAATGGCCCCCCAACACACACACACACGCGCATGCACACACACATGCATGCACACATACACACGCATGCACACACACGAATGTGTGCACGCACACACACATGTGCACACACACACACGCATACGTGCAGACACACGCACGTGCAACCCCCCCCCGCCCCCCACAGTACAGACTCTGAGACATGTCTTGGGACAGGAAGCAAGTTCATACTAAATTCTTCTCAAGACGTAAGAAGTGACAGTGGTTACAACCACAGAAGACCTTAACCCCACAGCCCTTAATCCTGTATGGAGTTTGCGTCTACATCCCTGAAGGAAAGAGGAGGGGAAAGACAACAGGGAATTTGTTGGAGGAACAGCTCTCATGATTGGTGTGTCCTCAGTGCAGCCTAGGGATGAAGTCCCCAGAGACCAAGGCTACCTGGTCGTCTGGATTATTCTGAGCTGTTATTGACAGACTAACCCTTCTGGGAGCAGAGCTCAGTGGTGAGGCTACGAATTCTAGAGTATTGTCAATTATGGATCACTGATAACTGGTATCTATGGATCCTGTTGGCTTTATCTGCAATCCGTAGACCTTCTAATCCTCTCCTTTCCCTTAGGGAGAGCAGCCCTACCTGCTGTATCTGTGTTCTCCATGCCCCAAGACATCAGAAATCTTCTTAAAAAGCTGGCCCTGTCTCTAGCAAAGCCCGTTCCACTCCAGGTCAGAGAGAAGGGAACACAGAATCTCGTCTCAGTTTTCCACCTAAGCTCAGTCACTCACCAGTTGCACGTCTGGGCTGTGTGCTGCTGGGAGAGTCAGTGGTTCCTGAAAACAGAGGTGAAGTGGGAGAGGTCTTCCTTATTTCCACCCAGCCAGGTTCTCCCCTCCCAGAGTCCCAGGGACCCGCATGGCCTGTCCCCGGCCCGTCCCTTAGAGATGCGTGTCTAAGCCAATGGCGCTCACACACCCCCATCTCGCGGTGCTCTTCCCCAGCCAGTGCTTTAACCGCACAGAGTCAGCGCCCAGGGCGGGAGTCAGGTGGGTGGGCTGGGCTTCTTCCTCACCTTCGACCTGAAGCTGCAGTGGGTCACTTGGCTGAGACCACACATAGGGGTAGGCGAGGAAGGCACCGTAGCATCTGTAGGTCCCCGCCTGTGTGGAGGAGACTGGATTCAAGAGGAAGATGGTCTGGTGTCCTCCGTGCTGGGGGGTGGAGCTTTGGTTCTGGGTGATGTGATCTCCATCTTCTTTGGTGAGGATAAATACACCATAGTTGATTTTGGAGAAACACTGCAACTTCACATTCTCCCCTGGAGCCACCGCTGTGCCAGCCACGCTGGAGAGGGAGGGCTTGTCATAAGCTTCTGAGAAGGAAGGAAGTTCAGTGATGAAGGGAAGGGTCACCTATGCACTGTCCCTTTTTGTCCCCTGGGAGCAGACGTGGCTCTTGTCTCTCTCCCCTCCTTGTCCCCCTCCCCCTTGAGGAAGTCTTTCCGCATCATGCTGGAGACCTCCCCAAGGACAAGGCTTGGTCCTCCTGCTTTCTGTCCTCAAAGCCTGGTCCTTCCCTCGGCAGAGGGGTCAGTCCCAGCTCTGCTGCCTCCTTGTCCCACTCACCCATCATCACCAGCTGCAGGGGGTCACTGAACTGGGACCAGCGGCCTCCCCTTTGATAGGAGCAGTGGTACAGCCCTGTCATGTCTGTTGTAATCTCTGTGAAACTCAAAGTGTTGGTCTTCCCGGGTGTGATCTGTTCCTCTTTGTCCATGGGCTCAGGACTTCCCACTTTTGATATTCTGTACCCCTCAGCTTGTTTAGGTCCTTGACACAGGAGGGTCACAGGACTCTTAGGTGGAACTTTGGATCCAGGCAGAGCTGTGATACGAGGCGGGGGGAGATTTCCTAGAACACAGGGAACGGGTGATAGACACACAAGCGTTTCTCCCTCCACCCTTCTATTTCTCCCCCTCTTACAGCCCCCGCTCTTAAGTCTGAGTCCCCTCTTTCCAGCTGCCAAGAGAGCTGATACCTGGCTTAAACGCTGCTGGGTCCTCAGGAGTATCACAGAGACACTCACCCTTCTGTGCCCAAGTGCTCTGGCTCAGACACAACCCTAGAAAGAAACACCCGGTGAGGACAGCACAGCCTTAAAGGACCCCCAGCCCTGCCCTCCTTAGCCGTCTATTTGCACCCAACCCTCTCTCCCCAACTGACCAAGACAGAGCAGCAAGGGAGGAACCACGGACATGATCCCGCGTTCAGGCTGCCCACTGCCCCAGCCCCGCTCTCTGGTAAAGGACACACTGCTCCGTCGAGTGACCCACACTGACAGGAAGCTGTGCAGTTGCTTTCAGTTCTCAGCGCTGTAGTGAAGCAGTTCACACCCTCTTCCTCCTGGGTTGGGAGTGGGGCATACAGACGTAGCTGACACCACGTAGACGTTGATCTGAATTCTCCTCTGTGGGCATACTGGGTCATGGCTGGGGGAGAGAACCATGGTGTCGGAGTTGAAACGTCAGAGGCCCGTGGCTCAGGAGGGCTTCCCTGAGGACTGAGGAGACGGCTGAAGGTTCCAACTCAGAGCAAGAGGTTGCTGTTCAGTCGCTCAGTCGTGTCCGACTCTTTGAGACCCCATGGGCTGCAGCATGCCAGGCTTCCCTGCCCATCACTGTCTCCCAGAGTTTGCTCCAACTCGTGTCCATTGAGGTTAGACAGGGTTTCCTTTCCTCTGACACTGTGGAGAATACACATATCCATACCTATTTATCATTATGTGTCATTTCATTGTCTATTATTTATCATTTATCATGTATCAATCATGCATTTATTATCTATCGATCATTTATTATCATCTACCTACCTACAATTTATTTATCTAATTCTATCATCTATCTATGGAGTTCCGTGGTGGCTCAGTGGTAAAGTATTGCCTGCAATGCAGGAGATGTGGGTTCTGTCCCTGGGTTTGGAAGATCCCCTGGAGGAGGAAATGGCAACCCACTCCAGTGTTCTTGCCTGGAGAATCCCAGACCAGAGGAGCCTGGTGGGCTACAGTCTGTGGACTCAGGACTTAGCGAGTAACAGCAACAGGAATCACTTATTTATATCTACATCTAGATATCATTTATGTATTAATAATCTCTTTGCTATTTATCTGCCATCTGTTCATTCTCTCCTCTCTATCAAGCAATCATCCATTATTTTATTTTTATTTTAAATATTCAGTTATTTGTGTGTTTATTTGATGGTACCAGGTCTTAGTTGTGGCCCACGGGATCTTTAGTTGCAGCAGGTGAACTCTTAGCTGCTGCAGGTGGGATCTAGTTCCCTGACCAGAGACCAAACCCAGGTCCCCTGAATTGGGAGGAAGGAGTCTTAGTTACTGGACCGCCAAGGAATTCCCTACTTTTATTTTTTAAGACAGCCTGAAACTAGACTATTTTATGTACTTATTTAATTTTGGCCATGCCCTGTGGATGTGGGATCTTAGTCCCCTGGCCAGGGATTGAGCCCATGCCCCCTGCATTGGAAGCACAGCATCTTAGCCACTGGACCAAAGGGAAGTGCCTGTCTATTATTTATATATATCATTTTTTTGCTTACCTATCTATCTATCTGTCACTATCTAATGCCCTCTATCTTTGTATCATTTCTCTTCCTCCTCCCCACCTCTTTCCCTCCATCCCAGGGCATTGAAACGGAATCCTGAGAACACCCCCATCACTGCTTTCTAGGAGAACCATCTCCAGACACTTTGCTTAGCATGTCTTTGCTCTCAAATTACTTGGACTCAACTGTTTGGAGGAAGATTGTGAGAGAGGATTACTGAGTTCTAAAACCCACTGTCTGTTTTTGCATGGCCTCAGGAATTTTAAATGATGAAAAAAAAAAAAAACAAAGAAAATTAGCATTTTGTAACCCATGAAAATGAATTAAAATTCACACTTTTGCTTTTTCAAACCAGGTTTTATAGGATTATGGCCTTGCTCATATGGTCATACATCATCGCTACTGCTTTTGCGCTGTATGTGTGCTCATCAGGTCTGACCCTTTGTCTGACCCGTGGACTGTAGCCCACCAGGCTCCTCTCTGTCCATGGGAATTCCCAGGCCAGAATACTGGAGGGGGTTGGCAGTTCTTTCTCCAGGGGGTCTTCTTGACCTAGGGACTGAATCTGGGTCTTTTCCATCTCCTGCGTGGGCAGGTGGGTTCTTTAGCCCTAGTGCTCCCTGCGAAGCCCTATGAGAGCAAAACTGAGTGACTGCAAAGAGAGCAAATGGCTCACCATATATATTTACCACTTTACAGAAATCAGTTGTCATTTAGAACATGACAGACACATAGCCAACTCTGAGAAGGCATTCAGAGAAAACACCCAAGGAAAGTTACACCTATGCTGACACAGAAAAAAGTAAGGAACAGGCAGAAGGAGGGGACTTTGGTGAGGGAACAGCAGCCAGTGGCAGACAGCTGAGTCTAGTCTTGGGGCAGAGGTGAGGCTGAAGAGCATGTGATCACCTAGTCTCTCTGTTTTTCTGTGCGGTATCCACAGAGGTTTCAGTCCAAGGGTATTTATTATTTACTGAAACAGCTTGGCGGAGAAGGCAATGGCAACCCACTCCAGTACTCTTGCCTGGAACATCCCATGGATGGAGCAGCCTGGTAGGCTGCAGTCCATGGGGTCGCTAGGAGTCGGACACGACTGAGCAACTTGACTTTCACTTTTCACTTTCACGCATTGGAGAAGGAAATGGCAACCCATTCCAGTGTTCTTGCCCGGAGAATCCCAGGGACGAGGGAGCCTGGTGGGCTGCTGTCTATGGGGTCCCACAGAGTCGGACATGACTGAAGCGACTTAGCAAAAGCAGCAGCAGCAAACAGCTTGGAACTAAGATGTCTCCAGACTATTTCATCAGGTCCACTGTAACAGGGGGTGAGTTAGCCTTTCTGTGATTCTGTTGTTTTAGTCTCATGCTTTGAAAGATGTTTTTTCTCAGAAACAAAAAAACAAAACCCTGAACCCCCAAACCCAAGGAGGAAAATTTGCTTACATCACAACCATCTGTGTAACTAGAGCCCCCAAACCAACCAACCAATATAAATGTTCATGCTTTTATACTTGCTTTCTATCATTTTTAAATTCCGAAAAGAGTCAGACAGGACTGAGCGACTTTCACTTTCATATGGGGTATACTGAAGAAAAAAGAGTCAGCATTTCTGGTCCTAGACCCGTTTCCCACCCTGCACGAACAACCACTCTAAGGAATTTACACATTACACATAAAGTTTATTAAGCATCATCTCTGTTTGAATCATGTCCTGTTCTAAATTCTAAAGAGTATTAAAACATATTCCCAGGTACTTCCCTGGTGGGCCAGTGGTTAAGACTTAACCTCCTAATGCGGGGGCTGTGGGTTCAATCCCTGGTCAGGGACCTACGATCCAACATGCCTCATGGCCCCAAAACCAAAACGTAAAACAGAAGCAAAATTGTAACAAATTCAATAAAGACTTAAATATTAAAGCAAAACAAAAACCCGTGCTTATTTCCGAGTCTCTCCTGTGAGACAGGGCATAAAAGCAAGGATTTCTGGCTCAAAGATCAGACTCAGTGATCTCCAGGAGGCAGGGTGAGTAATAGCCCCCTAATTACAGTTTTGCAAAGCTACCCAGAACCTCCACGTCAAAAGGGATACTAGAGATGTGGTGAAATTACGGTTCTTGGGTGGGGGCTTATCGCAGGTTGTCACGGGCCGGGGGGGGGGGGGCCCAATGTAGTCACGTGTCCTTTTTTAAAATGTAATTTTACTTATTTATTCATTTGGTTGCTGCTCACAGGCTTAGCTGCTCTGCAGCCTGTGGCATGTTAGTTCCCTGACCGGGCATCAAACACATATCCCCTGCAGTGCAGGGCAGATTCTTAACCACTGGACCCCCGGAAAGTCCCCACAAGTGTTCGTTAAAAGGGAAGCAGGAGGCTGGGGGTGTGTGAGGCAAGACGGGAGGAAGGAAGCAGAGGTCAGAGAGGAGAAGAGGCGCTCCCCTCCTGGGTCTGGAGGAGGGGGCTACACGACAGGGAACACAGGCCGAGTCTAGAAGCAGGAAAAGGCAAGAATGGCAACGGGAAAGTAGCAAGTAGTGGAGGCTTGGGGACAGGTTTAGGCTTCTGCTCTCTAGAACTGAAGGAGAAGTAACACTGGGCTGCCCTCGTCCGCGGTGCCCCTGGGGCGTCGTTTCCGGTTCCACAGGAAGCGCGTACGCGGCTGTACCGGATGTGTGGCCCAGGGCCGTCTCCGCCCCAGAGGAGGGCACAGTGCTTTGATGCCAGCAGAGGGTCATCGGCGCTCGCCAGTCCATTGGGGCGGGGGCTCATCGGACTTCACTGAGGGACCCCGCCCCGCTGCACCAGGCTTCAGCCAACAGGACGACCATGACCAGGAGAAGCAGGGCAGCCAGGCTCAGGCGGACTTGAGTCTCCACAGAAGGACGCCAAGCGGCAGGCGCTGTGGGAGAAGAGGCATAAGGTGCCGATGCCCCTGTGTGGTTGTTGGTTAGTCAGTTAGCTGTGTCCTTGTGACCCCATGGGCTGGCCCACCAGGATCCTCCTCATGGGATTTCCCAGGCAGGAGTACTGGAGTGGGTTGCCACGCCCTTCTCCAGGGCATCTTCCTGACCCGGGGATTGAACCTGGGTCTCCTGCTTGGCAGGCAGATTCTGTACCACTGAGCCACCTGGGAAGCCGTCCATGCCCCTAAAGGACCCTAAAACCCAAGCTCATTTCTGCAGACCTCTGGACTTGGTGGGAAGCCTGCCCAGCCCACCCCCTTGGGGTAAGCAGTTAAGCACCATTCTTTCCTCCTACATTACAGCCCCCGCCCTGAGCCTGGCCTGCTCCTCCCTCGGTGTTTCCCTGTGATTTGACTGTTCCCAGCAGACACGCAGATCTCTGTTACCCTTGAGCTCCTGCGTGCCTCTTGACCTCTGGGTCTTGGCCCAGGGCTGGTTCCTCTGCCTGTCCTGCGCTGTCTACAAGCATCAGCCCGGGGATTTCATCCCAGTGTCTATTGAAAATAGACCCATGAGGGACTTTCTCCTTGAGCTCTCTTCTGAAACACTAGCCCTTTCTGTCAGTTTTATTCTCTTACACTGTGTGACTCTGTTTTTCCCAACTAGTCATTATGTGACACATTTTTATTCTGACAAAAATGAAAATACATATAACACATGTGCTAATATAATCTATATAAATATTCTTCTGCAAAGCATATATGATATTTAATAATAGCTATATATATATGTATGTATATATGTATGTATGTGTATATATATATATAAAACACATATATATATACATGGAGTTCCCTGTAGCTCAAACAGTAAAGAATCTGCCTGCGATGCAGGAGACCAGGGTTCCATCCCTGGGTCAGGAAGATCCTCTGGGGAAGGGAATGGCAACCCACTCCAGTACTCTTGCCTGGAGAATTCCATGGACAGAGGAGCCTGGCGGGCTACAGTTCATGGGGTTGCAGAGTCGGACACGACTGAGCGACGAACTCATACGTACATACATATAATATATAACAAATACATCTGCATCCATGTGGTTAACACTCTGGGTCAGAGAGAAGGGAACTCGGAATCTTGTTTCAGTTTTCCACCTAAGCTCAGTCACTCACCAGTTGCATGTCTGGGCTGTGTGCTGCTGGGAGAGTCAGTGGTTCCTGAAAACAGAGGTGAAGTGGGAGAGATCTTCCTTATTTCCACCCAGCCAGGTTCTCCCTTCCCAGAGTCCCAGGGACCCACGTGGCCCGTCCCCGGCCCGTCCCTTAGAGATGCGCGTCTAAGCCGATGGTGTTCACACACCCCCATCTCTCGGTCCTCTTCCCCAGCCTGTGCTTTAACCGCACAGAGTCAGCGCCCAGGGCGGGGGTCAGGTGGGTGGACTGGACTTCCTCCTCACCTTCGACCTGTAGCTGCAGTGGGTCACTGGGCTGAGACCACACATAGGGGTAGGCGAGGAAGGCACCGTAGCATCTGTAGGTCCCCGCCTGTGTGGAGGAGACTGGATTCAAGAGGAAGATGGTCTGGTGTCCTCCGTGCTGGGGGGTGGAGCTTTGGTTCTGGGTGATGTGATCTCCATCTTCTTTGGTGAGGATAAATACATCATAGTTCATTTTGGAGAAACACTGCAACTTCACATTCTCCCCTGGAACCACCGCTGTGCCAGCCACACTGGAGAGGGAGGGCTTCTCAAAAGCTCCTGAGAAGGAAGGAAGTTCAGTGATGAAGGGAAGGGTCACCTATGCACTGTCCCTTTTTGTCCCCTGGGAACAGACGTGGCTCTTGTCTCTCTCCCCTGCTTGTCCCCCTCCCCCTTGAGGAAGTCTTTCGGCATCATCCCGGAGACCTCCCCAAGGACAAGGCTTGGTCCTCCTGCTTTCTGTCCTCAAAGCCTGGTCCTTCCCTCGGCAGAGGGGTCAGTCCCGGCTCTGCTGCCTCCTTGTCCCACTCACCGGTCATCACCAGCTGCAGGGGGTCACTGAACTGGGACCAGTGGCCTCCTCTCTGATAGGAGCAGTGGTACAGCCCTGTCTTGTCTGTTGTCATCTCTGTGAAATTCAAAGTGTTGGTCTTCCCGGGTGTGATCTGTTCCTCTTTGTCCATGGGCTCAGGACTTCCCACTTTTGATATTCTGTACCCCTCAGCTTGTTTAGGTCCTTGACACAGGAGGGTCACAGCACTCCTAGGTGGAACTATGGATCCAGGCAGAGCTGTGATACGAGGCGGGGGGAGATTTCCTAGAACACAGGGAACGGGTGATAGACACACAAGCGTTTCTCCCTCCACCCTTCTATTTCTCCCCCTCTTACAGCCCCCAGTCTAGAGTCTGAGTCCCCCCTTTCCAGCTGCCAAGAGAGCTGATACCTGGCTTAAGCCCTGCTGGGTCCTCAGGAGTATCACAGAGACACTCACCCGTCTGTGCCCAAGTGCTCTGGCTCAGACACAACCCTAGAAAGAAACACCTGGTGAGGACAGCACAGCCTTAAAGGACCCCCAGCCCTGCCCTCCTTAGCCGTCTATTTGCACCCAACCCTCTCTCCCCGACTGACCAAGACAGAGCAGCGAGGGAGGAACCATGGACATGATCCCGCGTTCAGGCTGCCCACTGCCCCAGCCCCGCTCTCTGGTGAAGGACACACTGCTCCGTCGAGTGACCCACACTGACAGGAAGCTGTGCAGTTGCTTTCAGTTCTCAGCGCTGTAGTGAAGCAGTTCACACCGTCTTCCTCCTGGGTTGGGAGTGGGGCATACAGACGTAGCTGACGCCACGAAGACGTTGATCTGAATTCTCCCTGTGGGCATACTGGGTCACGGCTGGGTGGAGAGAACCATGGTGTCGGGGTTGAAACATCAGAGGCCCGTGGCTCAGGAGGGCTTCCCTGAGGACTGAGGAGACGGCTGAAGGTTCCAACTCAGAGCAAGAGGCTGCTGTTCAGTCGCTCAGTCGTGTCCGACTCTTTGAGACCCCATGGGCTGCAGCATGCCAGGCTTCCCTGCCCATCACTGTCTCCCAGAGTTTGCTCCAACTCGTGTCCATTGAGGTTAGACAGGGCTTTCTTTCCTCTGACACTGTGGAGAATACACATATCCATACCTGTTTATCATTATGTGTCATTTCATTGTCTACTTATTTATCATTTATCATCTATCAATCATGCATTTGTTATCTATCGATCATTTATTATCATCTACCTACCTACAATTTATTTATCTAATTCTATCATCTATCTATGGAGTTCCGTGGTGGCTCAGTGGTACAGTATTGCCTGCAGTGCAGGAGATGTGGGTTCTGTCCCTGGGTTGGGAAGATCCCCTGGAGGAGGAAATGGCAACCCACTCCAGTGTTCTTGCCTGGAGAATCCCAGAACAGAGGAGCCTGGTGGGCTACAGTCTGTGGACTCACGACTTAGCGAGTAACAGCAACAGCAATCACTGATTTATATCTACATCTAGATATCATTTATGTATTCATAATCTCTTTGCTATTCATCTGCCATCTGTTCGTTCTCTACTGTCTATCAAGCAATCATCCATTATTTTATTTTTATTTTAAATATCCAGTTATTTGTGTGTTTATTTGATGGTACCAGGTCTTAGTTGTGGCCCACGGGGTCTTTGGTTGCAGCAGGCGAACTCTTAGCTGCTGCAGGTGGGATCTAGTTCCCTGACCAGAGACCAAACCCAGGTCCCCTGAATTGGGAGGAAGGAGTCTTAGTTACTGGACCGCCAAGGAATTCCCTACTTTTATTTTTTAAGACAGCCTGAAACTAGACTATTTTATGTACTTATTTAATTTTGGCCATGCCCTGTGGATGTGGGATCTTAGTCCCCTGGCCAGGGATTGAGCCCATGCCCCCTGCATTGGAAGCACAGCGTCTTAGCCACTGGACCAAAGGGAAGTGCCTGTCTATTATTTATATATATCATTTTTTTGCTTACCTATCTATCTATCTGTCACTATCTAATGCCCTCTATCTTTGTATCATTTCTCTTCCTCCTCCCCACCTCTTTCCCTCCATCCCAGGGCATTGGAATGGAATCCTGAGAACACCCCCATCACTGCTTTCTAGGAGAACCATCTCCAGACACTTTGCTTAGCATGTCTTTGCTCTCAAATTACTTGGACTCAACTGTTTGGAGGAAAGATTGTGAGAGAGGATTACTTAGTTTTGAAACCCACTGTCTGTTTTTGCATGGCCTCAGGAATTTTAAATGATGAAAAAAAAAAAAAAGAAAATTAGCATTTTATAACTCATGAAAATGAATTAAAATTCACACTTTTGCTTTTTCAAACCAGGTTTTATAGGATTATGGCCTTGCTCATATGGTCATACATCATCGCTACTGCTTTTGTGCTGTATGTGTGCTCATCAGGTCTGACCCTTTGTCTGACCCGTGGACTGTAGCCCACCAGGCTCCTCTCTGTCCATGGGAATTCCCAGGCCAGAATACTGGAGGGGGTTGGCAGTTCTTTCTCCAGGGGGTCTTCTTGACCTAGGGACTGAATCTGGGTCTTTTCCATCTCCTGCATGGGCAGGTGGGTTCTTTAGCCCTAGTGCTCCCTGGGAAGCCCTATGAGAGCAAAACTGAGTGACTGCAAAGAGAGCAAATGGCTCACGATATATATTTACCACTTTATAGAAATCAGTTGTCATTTAGAACATGACAGACACATAGCCAACTCTGAGAAGGCATTCAGAGAAAACACCCAAGGAAAGTTACACCTATGCTGACACAGAAAAAAGTAAGAAACAGGCAGAAGGAGGGGACTTTGGTGAGGGAACAGCAGCCAGTGGCAGACAGCTGAGTCTAGTCTTGGGGCAGAGGTGAGGCTGAAGAGCACGTGATCACTTAGTCTCTCTGTTTTTCTGTGCGGTATCCACAGAGATTTCAGTCCAAGGGTATTTATTATTTACTGAAACAGCTTGGCGGAGAAGGAAAGGCAACCCACTCCAGTACTCTTTTTTTATTTTTTATTTTTTTTTCGTGTAAATCTATGGCTGATTCATATCAATGTATCACTCCAGTACTCTTGCCTGGAACATCCCATGGATGGAGGAGCCTGGTAGGCTGCAGTCCATGGGGTCGCTAGGAGTGGGACACGACTGAGCAACTTGACTTTCACTTTTCACTTTCACGCATTGGAGAAGGAAATGGCAACCCATTCCAGTGTTCTTGCCTGGAGAATCCCAGGGATGAGGGAGCCTGGTGGGCTGCTGTCTATGGGGTTGCACAGAGTCGGACATGACTGAAGCGACTTATCAAAAGCAGCAGCAGCAAACAGCTTGGAACTAAGAAGTCTCCAGACTATTTCATCAGGTCAACTGTAACAGGGGGTGAGTTAGCCTTTCTGTGTTCTGTTGTTTTAGTCTCATGCTTTGAAAGATGTTTTTTCTCAGAAACAAAAAAACAAAACCCTGAACCCCCAAACCCAAAGAGGAAAAATGGCTAACATCACAACCATCTGTTTAACTTAAGTCCCCAAACCAACCAACCAATATAAATGTTCATGCTTTTATACTTGCTTTCTATCATTTTTAAATTCCGCAAAGAGTCAGACACGACTGAGCGACTTTCACTTTCACAAGGGCTATACTGAAGAAAAAAGAGTCAGCATTTCTGGTCCTAGACCCGTTTCCCACCCTGCACGAACAACCACTCTAAGGAATTTACACATTACACATAAAGTTTATTAAGCATCATCTCTGTTTGAATCAAGTCCTGTTCTAAATTCTAAAGAGTATTAAAACATATATTCCCAGGTACTTCCCTGGTGGGCCAGTGGTTAAGACTTAACCTCCTAATGCGGGGGCTGTGGGTTCAATCCCTGGTCGGGGACCTACGATCCAACATGCCTCATGGCCCCAAAACCAAAACGTAAAACAGAAGCAAAATTGTAACAAATTCAATAAAGACTTAAATATTAAAGCAAAACAAAAACCCGTGCTTATTTCCGAGTCTCTCCTGTGAGACAGGGCATAAAAGCAAGGATTTCTGGCTCAAAGATCAGACTCAGTGATCTCCAGGAGGCAGGGTGAGTAATAGCCCCCTAATTACAGTTTTGCAAAGCTACCCAGAACCTCCACGTCAAAAGGGATACTAGAGATGTGGTGAAATTACGGTTCTTGGGTGGGGGCTTATCGCAGGTTGTCACGGGCGGGGGGGCCCAATGTAGTCACGTGTCCTTTTTTAAAATATAATTTTACTTATTTATTCATTTGGTTGCTGCTCACAGGCTTAGCTGCTCTGCAGCCTGTGGAATCTCAGTTCCCTGACCGGGCATCAAACACATATCCCCTGCAGTGCAGGGCGGATTCTTAACCACTGGACCCCCGGCAAGTGCCCAGAAGTGTTCGTTAAAAGGGAGGGTGGGGGTGTGTGAGGCAAAACGGGAGGAAGGAAGCAGAGGTCAGAGAGGAGAAGAGGCGCTCCCCTCCTGGGTCTGGAGGAGGGGGCTACACGACAGGGAACACAGGCCGAGTCTAGAAGCAGGAAAAGGCAAGAACGGCAACGGGAAAGTAGCAAGTAGTGGAGGCCTGGGGACAGCTTTAGGCTTCTGCTCTCTAGAACTGAAGGAGAAGTAACACGGGGCTGCCCTTATCCGCGGTGCCCCTGGGGGCGTCGTTTCCGGTTCCACAGGAAGCGCGTACGCGGCTGTACCGGATGTGTGGCCCAGGGCCGTCTCCGCCCCAGAGGGGGGCACAGTGCTTTGATACCAGCGGAGGGTCATCGGCGCTCGTCAGTCCATTGGGGCGGGGGCTCATCGGACTTCACTGAGGGACCCCGCCCCGCTGCACCAGGCTTCAGCCAACAGGACGACCATGACCAGGAGAAGCAAGGCAGCCAGGCTCAGGCGGACTTGAGTCTCCACAGAAGGACGCCAAGCGGCAGGCGCTGTGGGAGAAGAGGCATAAGGTGCCGATGCCCCTGTGTGGTTGTTGGTTAGTCAGTTAGCTGTGTCCTTGTGACCCCATGGGCTGGCCCACCAGGATCCTCCTCATGGGATTTCCCAGGCAGGAGTACTGGAGTGGGTTGCCACGCCCTTCTCCAGGGCATCTTCCTGACCCGGGGATTGAACCTGGGTCTCCTGCTTGGCAGGCAGATTCTGTACCACTGAGCCACCTGGGAAGCCGTCCATGCCCCTAAAGGACCCTAAAACCCAAGCTCATTTCTGCAGACCTCTGGACTTGGTGGGAAGCCCGCCCAGCCCACCCCCTTCGGGGTAAGCAGTTAAGCAGCTTTCTTTCCTCCTACATTACGGGCGCTGTGCTGATACCGGCGGGGGCTTCTGGGGTCAAGAAAGACAGGACTGGGGCTCTGGAGGCGGCCAGTCCCCGCCCTGAGCCCGGCCTGCTCCTCGCTTGGTGTTCCCCTGTGATTCAACCGTTCCCAGCAGACACCCTGACCTCAGTTACCGATGAGCTCCTGCGTGCCTCTTGACCTCTGGGTCTTGGCCCAGGGCTGGTTCCTCTGCCTGTCCTGCGCTCTCTACAAGCATCAGCCCTCTGATTTCATCCCAGTGTCTGTTGAAAATAGACCCATGAGGGACTTTCTCCTTGAGCTCTCTTCTGAAACACAAGCCCTTTCTGTCAGTCTTATTCTCTTACACTGTGTGACTCTGTTTTTCCCAAATGGTCCTTATTTGACACATTTTTATTCTGACAAAAATGAAAATACATATAATACATGTGTTAATATAATCTATATAAATATTTTTCTGCAAAGCATATATTTAATAATAGCTCTCTGTATATATGTATTATATATAATACATATATATATACATGGAGTTCCCTGTAGCTCAAACAGTAAAGAATCTGCCTGCGATGCAGGAGACCAGGGTTCAATCCCTGTGTCAGGAAGATCCTCTGGAGAAGGGAATAGCAACCCACTCCAGTACTCTTTCCTGGAGAATCCCATGGATAGAGGAGCCTGACGGGCTATAGTTCATGGGGTTGCAGAGTCGGACACGACTGAGCAACGAACACACATGTACATACATATAATATATAACAAATACATCTGCATCCATGTGGTTAATACTCTGGGTCAGAGAGAAGGGAACACGGAATCTTGTTTCAGTTTTCCACCTATGCTCAGTCACTCACCAGTTGCACATCTGGGCTGTGTGCTGCTGGGAGAGTCAGTGGTTCCTGAAAACAGAGGTGAAGTGGGAGAGATCTTCCTTATTTCCACCCAGCCAGGTTCTCCCTTCCCAGAGTCCCAGGGACCCACATGGCCTGTCCCTGGCCCGTCCCTTAGAGATGCGTGTCTAAGCCGATGGTGTTCACACACCCCCCCTCTCACGGTCCTATCCCCAGCCAGTGCTTAAACCGCACAGAGTCAGCGCCCAGGGCGGGGGTCAGGTGGGTGGGCTGGGCTTCCTCCTCACCTTCGACCTGAAGCTGCAGTGGGTCACTGGGCTGAGACCACACATAGGGGTAGGCGAGGAAGGCACCGTAGCATCTGTAGGTCCCCGCCTGTGTGGAGGAGACTGGATTCAAGAGGAAGATGGTCTGGTGTCCTCCGTGCTGGGGGGTGGAGCTTTGGTTCTGGGTGATGTGATCTCCATCTTCTTTGGTGAGGATAAATACATCATAGTTGATTTTGGAGAAACACTGCAATTTCACATTCTCCCCTGGAGCCACCACTGTGCCAGCCACGCTGGAGAGGGAGGGCTTGTCATAAGCTTCTGAGAAGGAAGGAAGTTCAGTGATGAAGGGAAGGGTCACGCAGGCACTGTCCCTTTTTGTCCCCTGGGAACAGACGTGGCTCTTGTCTCTCTCCCCTCCTTGTCCCCCTCCCCCTTGAGGAAGTCTCTCGGCATCATCTTGGAGACCTTCCCAAAGACAAGGCTTGGTCCTCCTGCTTCCTGTCCCCAAAGCCTTGTCCTTCCCTCGGCAGAGGGGTCAGTCCCGGCTCTGCTGCCTCCTTGTCCCACTCACCGGTCTTCACCAGCTGCAGGGGGTCACTGAACTGGGACCAGCGGCCTCCTCTCTGATAGGAGCAGTGGTACAGCCCTGTCTTGTCTGTTGTCATCTCTGTGAAATTCAAAGTGTTGGTCTTCCCGGATGTGATCTGTTCCTCTTTGTCCATGGGCTCAGGACTTCCCACTTTTGATATTCTGTACTGCTCAGCTTGTTTAGGTCCTTGACACAGGAGGGTCACAGTACCCCTCCATGGAACTATGGATCCAGGCAGAGCTGTGATACGAGGCGGGGGGAGATTTCCTAGAACACAGGGAACAGGTGATAAACACACAAGCGTTTCTCCCTCCACCCTTCTATTTCTCCCCCTCTTACAGCCCCCGCTCTTAAGTCTGAGTCCCCTCTTTCCAGCTGCCAAGAGAGATGGTATCAGGCTTAAACCCTGCTGGGTCCTCAGGAGTATCACAGAGACACTCACCCTTCTGTGCCCAAGTGCTCTGGCTCAGACACAACCCTAGAAAGAAACACCCGGTGAGGACAGCACAGCCTTAAAGGACCCCCAGCCCTGCCCTCCTTAGCCGTCTATTTGCACCCAACCCTCTCTCCCCGACTGACCAAGACAGAGCAGCGAGGGAGGAACCACGGACATGATCCCGCGTTCAAGTTGAGCGCTGGACTTGCTGATGCTGAACGGACTTGTCCGGAAGAGACACAGACCTCCAGGAAGTGAGGTTGTGGCCCTGCTATCGCTGTGAGAACAAAGGCAGTCAGCATCCTCATTCCCCCTAGTTCCTCTGGGTGAGGCTTAAAGTATCTGCCCTTAAGAAGACGTTCATCATCTGTACTTCAGCCTGAGGGGTCTTTCTTGTGTCACGTGGCATGTGTGATCTGAGTTCCTGGACCAGGGGTCGAACCCACAACCCCTACACTGCAAGGCGGGTTCTTAACTGCCACACCCCCAGGCAAGTCCAGTCACCTGTGCATCAGATTATCATCTGTCTAATCTGATTCCTCTCTTTCTTCCCCAATCCCGTGTCAGCATTTTATTTATTTATTGCAGGAAGTGTCAAAAGCTTTTATTCATTAGTTTTTTTTTTTCACTTATTTTTATTAGTTGGAGGCTAATTACTTTACAATATTGTAGTGGTTTTTGCCATACATCAACATGTGTCAGCATTTTAATCTTTAGATAATGCAAGGGGTAAGAGACTCTCAGTGTAAAAACAGGAGGGAAATAAATTCCGCTGTGAGGATTGCTCTGAAATCCCCTGTGTATTCAGGGCCCTTGCCTCTTAACGCTGCATTCCAGTTCTTTATATGCAAATCTGGGGGAGTGTTGAAGAGTTCCCAAAGCTACAATCACATGGTATGTGGCAATTGTCCGAAACAGACCTTGCTGGAGAGATTGTTGCAGAGTCACTAGGAAAGTAACTCTTCTGCCCTTTCCTGTTTGCACGTTCTGGTTTCCCCAGCCCTAGAAGGACCTATGAGTAATGACAGAAATGAGATCACTGGCCAGTTTAACCTAACTGCTGATTTACGCTCTACTGAAGGCCCACCATGTCTTGCCAGCCCTGTATATTCTTTTCTTAGATTAAAAGAATAATGAAGAATTAAGTCCTTAAAGAGTGACTAGCTCTCTACTCCCTTGGGATCGATCCCTCAGGCTGATCACATGGGCAAGATAACTTCTGAAGAAAGATCTGTGGGAGTCCCTGGCGGTGTAGCGGTTGGGACTCCACCTTCCAAGGCAGGGGCTGTGGGTGTGACCTCTGAAGGGGTAGCTAAGATCCCATTTGCCTTACAGGCCAAAAACCACAACATAAAACAGAAATAATATTGTAACAAATTCAATAAAGACTTTAAAAATGGTCCACATTAAAAAAAAATCTTATAAAAGGAAGAAAGATCATGAAGAGTCAGACAGTCAGAGGCGTGCAACAGAAAAGGATGCAGGGACTAACCTGCCTCCATGACTTACTGAGATTCTTTGCCTTTAAAAGCTGTCTCAGCCACACAGAATCTGCGGAGTGGATTCTGGGACATGGGTCCGTCTTCTTCCCAGATGGCTGGCCTTCTGATGAAAGCAAATTTCCCTTTCTACCAACACTTGCCTCTCCAGTACATTTTTTTAAAACATATTGTTTGATGTGGACCATTTTAAATGGTCTTTATTGAATTTGTTACAATATTGATTGTATGTTTTGGTGGTTGTTTGTTTTGGCCATGAGGCATGTGGAATCTCAGCTCCCTAACCAAGGATCGAAGTCGCACCCTCTGTGTTGGAAGATGAAGTCTTAACCACTGGACCACCAGGGAAATCCCCCCAGTACTGGTTTTAGAGTGGCGAGCAGTTGAACTCAAGCTTGGTAACAATTATTCCACCATCCCCACCCACTTCTACAATATTCCCAACATTATGTCAGCATTGATTATCCACTGGTGTCAATTTTGAAGCTAAATGAGATACGTACATACCAGGTGGTTCAGTGGTAAAGATCCTGCCTGCCAATGCAGGAGACACAGGAGACGCAGGATCCATCCCTGGGTCGGGAAGATCTTCTGGAGGAGGAAATGACAACTCACTCCAGTATTCTTGGCTGGAGAAGCCCATGGACAGAGGAGCCTGGCTGGCTGTATAGTCCACAGGGTCACAAAGAGTCAGACAGGACTGAGCGACTGAACACACACACACACACACACACGTAAGGTTAAGTCACGACTTTGTTCTTAAACTTTCATTCTGGCTGAAACTTACTGAATAGTTATGGCACCTATTCTGGATATACAAGTTCCATTGATTTAAAGTAGTGCCTATCATATTGTGATAATGCTATCTTTGCAAAAATCTAAGATAACTTAAGACACCCTGGGCTTCCCAGGTAGCTCAAACAGTAAAGAGTCTGCCTGCAATTCAGGTGACCTGGGTTCAATCCCTGGGTCAGGAAGATCCCCTGGAGGTGGGAATGACAATCCACTCCAGTATTATTGCCTGCAGAATCCCATGGACAGAGGAGCCTGGCGGGCTACAGTCCATGGGGTCACACAGAGTTGGACCCGACTTAGCATGCATGAACAGATACATGTAGTCACATTGTAGATCTAAAACTTTTCCAGTTAGAATTCCCTCAGGACTTAAGGACTACTGTGACATGGGATACAGGTTTTATTACAGGGATTGGACTTGATGGGACTGTGACCATGGAGGAAGAAATTTGTGGAAGGCCACTGGTTGCATCGTGGTCCTCCTGATGTCATGAAAAGTCAGCCAGACTGGGTGTTGAGAGGTGAACCTGGGTGTGTGTGGTGGGGGGTGGGGCGGGGGCAGATCAGGGGCAGAACTGGAGTGCTCGAGAGGACCAGTGTCAGCCTGTCCATCTCTGGCTCCCGTCTCAATGAAGCCTAGGGCTCTTCATCAAAGGTCTTCAAAAAGGCAGGTGCAGGTGCTGGCCTCGTTGAAGGAGCTGGGGGAGTTGGAGGCGCTGGGCTTGGCTGTGAGCTCGCACTGGGCTGGCAAGTCCCATGGGCTGAACACAGGCCCCCTGAGCGTGATCACGTTCAGCATCTGGGTGTCAGCAGGCCTTCAGGTTCACTTCCACCTTGGGTGCCTTGCGTCAGTTCCTGTTGCGGTCATCCCTAACCCAGCGCTGGAGGGGGAAGAAAATTCTAGGAAACGTAGTACAAATTTAGTTAAACCGACAGAGGGGAAAGCCACAGTCGCTGCTTCTCGTCAACGTGGCTTCCAAAACACATCCTTTAACCACACTCTGGGCTTCCCTGATGGCTCAGTATGTAAAGAATCTGCCTGCAGGGTGGGAGGCACGGAGACGCAGGTTCGATCCCTGGGCCGGGAAGATCTCCTGGAGGAGGAAAATGGCAACCCACTGCATTACTCTCGCAGGAAACATCCCAAGGACAGAGGAGCCTGGCGGGCTACAGTCCATGTGGGGCACAAAGGAGCTGGACACAACTGAATGACTAAGCACAAAAGCACACAGTCGCACTTCCCTTTTGGATATAGACGTGGAAAAACCAGGGTTTCAGTTGACACGAGAATGCAATGTTCCTCATACAACTGGAAGCATGCCGCTCATCTCCTGGTAGAGGGTACGAAGGCTTTTATCCATCGTGGGGTGAGGCTCAGTCCTCTCCTAGTCGAGTCACGCTCTTAGTTTGACAACCGGTCAGGTATCAGAATCACTGATGTTTGTGCACTTTGACTGGTGTCTCCCTTTTCCCCACCTCCCCAGCCCCTGGCAACCACTGTTCTACTCTCTTGTCTCCACAAGTTCAGTGTTTTTAGATTCCGCATATGGGCGATACCTTTCACCATGTGACTTTCCTTGTCTGGCTTAATTTCACTTAGCAGAATGCCCTCCAGGTTCATCTACGTGGTCACAAATGGCAGCATTTGGAGACCCAAATTAGAAGCAGGCGATCTATTTTTTATTTATTTTTCAACTTTTTCTTTTGTATGGAGGGTTATAGCCGGTGAACAATGTTGTGATCATTTCAGGTGGACGGAGAAGGGACTTAGCCCTACCTTTACGTGTATCTGTTCTCCCCCAAACCCCCTCCCATCCAGGCTGCCACATAACAGGGAGCAGAGTCCCCCGTGCTCTACACAAGGTCCTGGTTGGTTCTCCATTTTAGATACAGCAGTATGTATATGTTGATCCCAAACTCCCTAACTATCCCTCCCCCAGTCCTTCCCCCTGGCCACCATAAGTTCATTCTCCAAGCCTGTGAATTAGAAGCAGGCGGTTCAGATGGTGGGTTTTATTTCTCCTTCTCAGGGTTACAGTCCTGCCTTGTCCATGACCATCACCTGCCTGTCTACAGAGACCCATGGTCTGGCTTAAGTCAGTTGTAACGGCACTGGACATGCTGTTGACGTGTTTTTGAATTGTGGCTTCTTATCAACTTAACCAGTGCTATGTTCTGGCCATGGAGTTCCTCTTTTGAATATCCGACCACCTCTGCAGGCTTGGTCTACGCTCCCCAAACTCACTTATTCCAACAGAAGGCTATTTAATTGCACCTCTCTCCCCTGCCACCCATGAGTTATATGGACTTCGGGGATGTTGGCTGACATTTCAGTCTTAGTTTCTTCACTCATAAATGAGAATGTTGAGAGCACATGTAGGGTTACGGGATGATTAAATATAATCATGTAAAGACTGGTTCACAACACGTATGATTCCAGGGATACATATGAGATTGTATCTTTTCCAGCTGTTTTTCTGAATTCTGAAATATGTGTGTGCATGTGTGAGTAACCGGAAAAGACCCTGATGCCGGGAGAGATTGAAGGTGGGACGAGAAGGGGACGACAGAGGACGAGATGGTTGGATGGCATCACTGACTCAATGGACATGAGTTTGAGCAAGCTCCAGGAGATGGTGAAGGACAGGGAAGACTGGCGTGCTGCCGCCCTTGGGGTTGCCAAGAGTCAGACGTGACTGAGCAACTTCAACAACAGCAGCAACAAATGTGTGAGTGAACAACTACATACTTGGTGATTTAGTTGGTTAGTTAGCTATTGGGCTTAGCTCATAGTTCAGGGCACTGGCTGGCACGCCTTATTGTCTTGATTTGAATCCTGGATCAGCCAATTATAATCCTTTAGCTAACTGAGCGTTACTTAAAAAAATTTTTTTTTGGCTGCTATGGGTGGCATGTGGGATCTTTGTTCCCTGACTAGGGATCAAACCAGTGCCACCTCCATCATTGGAAGTCCAGAGTTTTAACCACTGAACCACCAGGGAATTCCCCTGAACATTACTGTTTAGCATTCAAAATACTGAAATAATAATAGTACCTACTTCATAAATTTTATGAGATTTAAAGGGTGTAATATGTGCAATGTCATTACAATGGTTCTAAGCAATAGTTTGTTCCACAATTTTATTGTTATTAACAAAATAATAGTTTTATTATTAATAAAATTAACACTATTATTAATTTTCATTTAAAAACCAATCATTGATACTTCCGTTTAATTATACAGGCTGTTAAACCATCCTTTAAAATGCTGAATGGCACTGGAGCCCATGGCTAGCATAACCTCTTTTGGTAGCTATTAGTTTTCTTGGGCATTTGTTTAATTTGCGCAAGTGTCATCTCTCCCAGGGGTGTATGAACGTGTCCCCATTCTTTATGAGATGGGCTTCCAATAAACACCATTTTTGGTTTAATTTGTACCCACTGTTTATTGGTGAGGTTAACCATCAATACATTGGCTGGATTTGTATTTCAGTATTTCTGGATCATAAGTGTGAGTATTGAAAAAAGGATGAGAGATGCGACTTTTTACAGAGTGAAAGAGAAACACATTCCTAGGGTTTGTATTGTACATATATGCATAGAAGCATCAAATTGCCAGATACTGTTTATAAACAGTAGGTTGATACATAGCAAGATGGGATTTCAATTCCCATTTGCTTAGGCTTATTGATTGATAAGACTAAACAAAATACTATGTAGTTTATTTTGTGGGGAAATAGAAAAGTTGACAACAGTAATCAAGGTTTTTCTCCTATGTTTTGAGTAAAAATATTCAGATAGTCTCTGGCCAATTATCTTCCAATTTCAGCAAATCAGGACAAAATAGAAAACACTTCTTACACACACACACACACACACACACACACACAGAGTGTGTGAAGTGATGGATGTGTTAGCTTGATGGTGGTGATTATTTCACAGTGTAAACATATATCAAAATATCACATTGTGCACCTTAAATATATAAAATGTCTATTTGTTAATTATGTTTTCAAAAGCTGGTAAAAAAAAAACCTGACTCATGAAAAAAAATCAACAACAACAACAAAAAAACAGAAAGAAACTTGCATGTGCTCAGTCGCTAAGTCAAGTCTGACTCTGCAGCCCCACGGACTTCGTCAGGCTCCTCCGTCCATGGGATTTCCTGCAAGAATACTGGAGTGGGTTGCCATTTCCTTCTCCAGGGAATCTTCCCGACCCGGGGATTGAACCGGGTCTCCTGCAGCTCCTCCACTGGCAGGTGGATTCTTTACTACTAAGCCACCTGCGGAAGCCACAAAGAAACTATATAGGACTAAAAATAACCATGTACATGTGCAGTTGGGGCAAATTCTGGACAAAAGATACAAAGAGATCCAAAAGCCCAACTGCCAATTTTGAAGAGCCTGGAGCAAAAGCAGAGGCCTGTGTCGTTCCCCCTACACTCAACACCTCCTTAGAAGGGGGCAAACCACGCAAGCCACCCCTCCAGCCCGACCCCTGGACACTCCTACCCTCTCCCCATATAAGGAGCCAGCTCACCCTCCCCTCCTCAGGAATAAGCAAGCTGTCCAGGGAAACTGTTTTTTGTTCTCGCTTCCCTCTGCTGCAGCAGAGACCCTGGTCAAGTCACGCCTGAACTTCCTGTCTGGCCTCTGATTAGTTTCTGTTAGTGGGGGAAGGTCAAGGGCTCTGGGGGATGTAAGAATCACCTGAGGAGCTTTGGAAGCCTCCTGGCTTCCTAAAGCCCACCCCGGACCAATTCAATTAGGATCACCAAGGGCAGCACCTGGGCGATTGCAATGTGAGTCGCATTTTCAAGATTGAGAACCAGCCACTGTTAGTAGGAGGGCCATTTCAGCCTGGGCAGGAAGTCCAGCCCTCACCCCGGGGCCTAGGGGCCAATCCCAGAGCACAGGCTGGCGGGGGACTTTTCTTATTGGAGATTTCATTTGTGTGAAATACCCACAGGCTGCAACTGGGTCCTAGCTGGAGGGAGGTGAGTACCAACTATCCAGCCTGTTTCTCTGTCTTGTCTTTTAAGTCAGTGGCAATCATTGGTGGAGTCTGTAGCACTGAACATTGCAAGTTTTAATGGCTGGCATAAGGCTTTTGTCATTTTTTTTGGCCAAGCAGCAGCCTCTGGGATCTTGGAACCCATGCCCCCTGCAGTGGAAGCACTGAGTCCTAACCACTGGAGTGCCAGAGAAGTTCCTTAGGAGGATTTTTTGCAGTCCTCAAGCTGAGCTCTCTCTTTATTAGGTGGAGAAAAGACTTGGACGGGGGTAGCTGCCAATGACTTCCTATCTAATTTTTTCCCTTCTGATTGTCTTGCTTTAATTGGCACATTTCAGGTGTGGTGATGCTTTTCAATTATTGTGCTCTTCTGATTTAGCATTTTAATTTTTTAAAAGTTTTTTTGATGTGGACTATTTTTAAGTCTTTATAGAGTTTGTTACAATATTGCCTCTGCTTCCTTTTTTTTTTTATGTTTTGGTTTTTGTGGCCTTGAGGCATCTGGGGATCTTAGCTCCCTGACCAGGGATCAAACCTATGCCTCCTGCATCGGAAGGCAAGGTCCCAACCACTGGACCACCGGGGAAGTCCCAGCATGAGCGTTTTTATGTTAAATATCTTCTAATGATCATGCGCCCTTATCATACATTGTGTTTTGAAATATTTTGCATAATAAATCTTCTGATTGGGTGTACTTCTTCCCCACCCTACCCTGTACTTACTAAACTGTGTTTTTCATCTTGTGAATCATCCCTGAGTGTTGCCCATTTAATGCACGAGGATGTAAGGATTTTTGTTTATTTGCTTCTTGTTTCACTGAGGCTTCCCTGATAGCTCGGTTGGTGAAGAATCCACCTGCAATGCAGGAGACCCTGGTTTGATTCCTGGGTCGGGAAGACCTGCTGGAGAAGGAATAGGCTACCCACTCCAGTATTCTGGCCTGGAGAATTTCATGGACTGTATAGTCAATGGGGTCACACTATTGAGTGACTTTCACTTCAGTGAGGAAATGTCAGTGATTGAGAGCACAGATTTTTGAGTTAAGCTCCTGGATATAATCTTGGCTTCAACTTGAGCAACTGTGAGAACCTGGGTCTTTGTTTCCCTATGCCCATGATCCTGTAACTAACATTTATCATAATCACCTGGAAGGTTTGTTAAAAACATATAGTTTCCTGAGCCCATCTCCAGGGATACTGATTTTATAGGCCTGGGATAGGGCTTAAGAGGAGAAGGGCATGGCAACCCACTCTAGTATTTTTGCCTGGAGAATTCCATGGACAGAGGAGCCTGGTAGGCTGTAGTCCATGGGGTCACAAAGAGATGGATACAACTGAGCGACTAAAACAGCAACAACCATGATTCTGGGAACAGGGTCTCTATCACCAGAGATGTCTGCAAAGAACATGGGTGGAGGAAAGTGGGAGAAACCAGCAGGACTTGGCACTCAAGAGTCTGCCCTGGGTCCCATCATCTCTGCTGGCCCCACAAACAATGCTTTACCAAACATTTGCTTTTCCATCTTCACCTGTATTTCCCTCCTCCCCTTTGAGTTCCAAGCTATTACCTTCAGCAGCCTCTTTTTGTTTAAGCTGAAGATAATTTTTAAGGGGAGGGTTTCAGCCATTTTGGTGGTATTTTCCTGGATAATTCAGTTTTCCTGGGTTTTTGTTCTTGTATATGTTATTAAAATTTTTTTTTTTAATTCTCTTGTTAATCCATCTCATGTCAATTTAATTCTTAGACCAGTCAGAAGAACCCAGGAGGGGGGAAGCCCATTTCTTCCTCCCTAACGCTGGTCCTTTACAGTATGAATGTTCCTGTTGAGTATAATCACTTTCACTTCAGTGCTCTCCCCTTGCACATCAATACAGGTGAAGAGGAGAGACGGAAACACGATGGAGAAATTCTCAGTCTGGAAGGATATACTGTGGTCAGGAGATGATGGTGGTTTCCACTACAACATCACCCAGAGAAGCCCCAAGCTGATGACATACCTGAACCCGCAGCCACTCACAGAGTTCACCCCACTCACCATGGTGCTGCACGGTCCTGCCGGAGTCGGGAAAACCACGCTGGCCAAGGAGCTGATGCTGGACTGGACGCAGGATGACCTGGCAGAGACCTCCAACTCCGCCTTCTATCTCAGCTGCAAGGGGCTCAATCACAGGGGGCCTTGCACCTTTGAAGAGCTGATATCTGCCAACTGGCCACATGTGCAGGACGACATACTGGCAATCCTCGCCGGGGCACAGAAAGTCCTGTTCATCCTCGACGGTTTTGATGAGCTGAAGGTCCCCTCGGGGGCACTCATCCACGACCTGTGTGGTGACTGGAAGGAGCAGAAGCCGGTGCCCGTCCTCCTGGGAAGTTTACTGAAGAGAAAGATGCTGCCCAAGGCCACCTTACTCATCACCACCCGACCGGGCGCCCTGCGGGAGCTGCGGCTCTTAACAGAACAGCCGCTCTTCATAGAGATCGAGGGGTTCTTGGAGGAGGAGCGGAAGGCGTATTTCCTGAAACACTTTGAAGAGGAGAGTCAGGCCCTGCGAGCTTTCGACCTGATGAGGAACAACGCAGCCCTGTTCCAGCTGGGCTCGGCGCCCTCCGTGTGCTGGGTGGTCTGCAGCTGTCTGAGGCAGCAGATGGAGAGCGGGGCGGACCCCGCCGCCACCTGCCGGACCACCACGGGCCTGTTCCTGCGCTTCCTCTGCGGCCGCTTCCCCCCGCCGCCCGGCGGCGGCCCCAGGCCGGGCCTGCAGGCTCCGCTCAGGCCCCTGTGCCTCCTGGCTGCTGAGGGCGTGTGGACGCGGAGCTCTCTGTTCGATGGGGAAGACCTCAGGCGACTTGGGGTGGACCCGTCTGCCCTCTGTCCTTTCCTGGACAGGAATATTCTGCAGAAGAGCGAAGACGGTGAGGCCTGCTACTCTTTCATCCATCTCAGCGTCCAGCAGTTTCTGGCCGCCGTGTTCTACGTCTTGGAGCCGGAAGAGCAGGAGGTGGCAGGGCTGGGCGGCCGCCCGCAGCGCGTTGGGGATGTGCGGAAACTGCTGTCCCAGGAGGAGAGGCTGAAGAACCCCAGCCTGACCCACGTCGGGTACTTCCTGTTTGGCCTCTGCAACGAAAGAAGGGCCGTGGAGCTGGAGACGACTTTCGGCTGCCTGGTATCAACGGCGATCAAGCGGGAGCTACTGAGATACACATTGATGCCCCAGGGGAAGAAATCCTTCTCGGTGACGGACACGAAGGAGGTTCTGCGCTGTCTCTACGAGTCTCAGGAGGAGCAGCTCGTGAAAGATGCCATGGCCCACGTCAAGGAGATGTCCATTCACTTGACGAATACGTCTGAAATGATGCAGTCTTCCTTCTGCCTTAAACATTGTGCCAACTTACAGAAGATCTCACTGCAGGTAGGAAAGAAGATATTCCTGGAGAATGATCCCGCATTGAAATCAGACCCTCAGAATGAGATGTAAGAACCCATTTTTTTTTTTTTAAACTTTACTAGTTCTCCCATCTTCAGCTTCACACTGTTTTAGGAAGAGGACAGAGTCTCTTATGACTCCTTCTGGTTTAGGGTCTGAATTCTCACTGAAAATTCTTCTTGCCACCTTGCCATTAAAGCTGAGAAACACGATATTCAGATGAGGAATGGGGGCTTTGGAACCTTTTACTGTCATTGTTGACATGTGGGCTCAGCACGCTCTAGACATTTCATATAATTTCCCTCCTGCCAATTCTTTTCCAGAATTTTGTTTTCATATATAGTCACCATGCCATCCATTATACCCCAGGACTTTGTTACCTTACAACCAGATGTTTGTGCCTTTTGAAGAGCTCACCAGTTTTTCCGCCACCCCTGCCCTTTTGTTGATGGTTCTCTTTCACAGATGTTCCTGTCTGTGTGTTTCTCCTAGGTCACAGCACGACCATCATTCTCTCCAACTCTGGGCGGATCTCTGCTCTGTGCTCAGTTCAAATGAGAACCTGAACTTTCTGGATGTGAAGGAAAGCTTCCTGAGTCACTCCTCGGTGAGGATTCTTTGCGAGCAGATAACCCACGTCACCTGTCATCTCCAGAAAGTCGTGTAAGTGGCAGCTGATCCTGCAGTTCAGTTCAGTCGTGTCTGACTCTTTGCAACCCCATGGACTGCAGCACTCCAGGCCTCCTTGTCCATCACCAACTCCTGGAGTTTACTCAAACTCATGTCCATTGAGTCAGTGATGCCATCCAACCACCTCATCCTCTGTCGTCCCCTTCTTCTCCTGCCTTCAATCTTCCCCAACACCAGGGTCTTTTCCAATGAGTTGGCTCTTCACATCAGGTGGCCAAAGTATAGGAGTTTCAGCTTCATCATCAGTCCTTCCAGGGAATATTCAGGACTGATTTCCTTTAGGATGGACTGCAATGGGGATTTAAAATGTGAGAGCAGTATTGGAATGTCAAATTAGCCTCCATCCAGCCAGGTGGTCAGAATACAAAGAATTGGAGTGGTTGCTTAAAAAAAGAGATTTATTTATTTATTTATGGCTATGATGGGTCTTTGTTGCTGCACAGGCTTTCTGTGTTGCACAGATCGGGGTCTTCTCATTGCGGTAGCTTCTCTTGTTGCAGAGCATGAGCTCTAGAGTGCAGGTTCAGTAGTTGTGGTGTGTGGGCTTCGTTGTCCCATGGCATGTGGAGTGTTCCTGGACCAGGGATCAAACCTGCGTCCCCTGCATTGGCAGGTAGATTCTTAACCACTGGACCGCCAGAGAAGTCCCCCTCGCAGCCTTTAATAGTCCATATGTTCAAGGAGTCTGTAACTTATTTGCTGACTTATAGTCCATAACTTAGTGTGGCTTGAATGAAAACTGTCTATGGAAATGCAAATGACTACATGGGGATATAGTAGGAAGTGATTGATTTTTTTACCAGAAAAAGTCAGGCATTGAGGAGGAGGGAAAGTTGTGTGTGGACTGAATGCTGAAAGAAATAAAGGACATAATGCTGTCTGAGAGGAAGAAAATTCTCTCTATACTTCTGGCTGGTTGGAAAATGAA
Source organism: Cervus canadensis (assembly GCF_019320065.1). NCBI lineage: Eukaryota > Metazoa > Chordata > Mammalia > Artiodactyla > Cervidae > Cervus > Cervus canadensis. The sequence continues at coordinate 13,527,116 of NC_057403.1, read as the reverse complement.
ATTGATATGAGACAGATTAGGAAAAGAAAATCAAACGTTTAATAGCATCTATACATGGGAGAGACCCAGAAAAACTGAGCAACTACCCCAGTAACTGAAATCCTCATGTTAACTACAACCTTCCATTAAAGACAATAAAGGATGATGAGGGTTGTGGTTTGGGACCCCAAAGGGGAGGAAGGCAATTCACTTGGAGATGGAAATCAAATGTTTGGTAGACAGAGGGTGAGATCTGTATCTCCTGCATTGGCAGGTGGATTCTTTACCACTGAGCCACCTAGGGAAGCCTAGTTACAGGAACAGAACTATCTAAATTCTTCAGGAAGTGAGGGGAAAGATCAAAGTGTCTTCCCGAGTGTTTTCAGTCCTTGTTTGTTCTCTACTTGAAATAATCTTCATGTCAAAGGGACATCTTGGGGTGACAAATTTTGTTCCCCTACAATATAAAAGGATAGGGATAGTTTATCTGAAGATCAGCATAAACAAAAGAGAGCGCCAACCCTTTACCATCCAATTCCATCTTCCTTCTCGTCATCATATACTGCTTCCACTAGTGGTCTGTCCTTCTCTTCTTTCCAGCTATCACTCCATTGACTGGTTCTTCAAGTCAGTTCAGTTAAGTCACTCAGTCCTGTCTGACTCTTTGTGACCCCATGGACTGCAGCACTCCAGGCTTTCCTGTCCATCACCAACTCCCGGAGCTTGCTCAAACTCATGTCCATTGAGTTGGTGATGCCATCCAACCATCTCATCCTCTGTCATCCCCTTCTCCTTCTTCCTTAAATCTTTCGCAGCATCAGGGTCTTTTCCAAGGAGTCAGTGCTTCACATCAAGTGGCCAAAGTACAGGAATTTCAGCTTTAGCATCAATCCTTCCAATGAATATTCAGGGTTGATTTCCTTTAGGATTGACTGGTTTGATTTCCTTGCAGTCCAAGGGACTCAAGAGTTGTCTCCAACACCACAGTTCAAAAGCATAAATTCTTCAGCACTCAGCTTTCTTTATAGTCCAACTCTCACATCCATACCTGACTACTGGAAAAACCATAGCTTTGACTAGACAGACCTTTGTTGGCAAAGTAACGTTTCTGCTTTTTAGTATGCTAAGTTGGCCGTAGCTTTTCTTCCAAGAAGCAAGCGTCTTTTAATTTCATGGCTGCAATCACCATCTGCAGTGATTTTGGAGCCCCCCAAAAATAAAGTCTGTCACTGTTTCCATTGTTTCCCCGTCTATTTGCCATGAAGTGATGGGACCAGATGCCATGATTTTCGTTTTCTGAATGTTGAGTTTTAAGTCAACTTTTTCACTTTCCTCTTTCACTTTCATCAAGAGGCTCTTTAGTTCTTCTTCACTTACTGCCATAAGGGTGATGTCATCTGCATATCCGAGGTTATTGATATTTCTCTCAGCAAGCTTGATTCCAGCTTGTGCTTCATCCAGCCCAGCATTTCTCATGATGTACTCTGCATATAAGTTAAATAAGCAGGGTGACAGCATACAGCCTTGATGTACTCCTTTCCCAATGTGGAGCCAGTTTGTTGTTCCATGTCTGGTTCTAACTGTTGCTTCCTGACCTGCATACAGATTTCTCAGGAGGCATGTCAGGTGGTCTGGTATTCCCATTTCTTTCAGAATTTTCCAATTTGTTGTGATCTACACAGTCAAAGGTTTTTGGCATAGTTAATAAAGCAGAAGTAGATGTTTTTCTGGTATTCTCTTGCTTTTTTGATGATCCAGTGCATGTTGGCAATTTGATCTCTGGTTCCTCTGCCTTTTCTAAATCTAGCTTGAACATCTGGAAGTTCATTTGAAATAGCTCAACTGGAATTCCATTGCCTCTACTAGCTTTGTTCATACTGATGCTTCCTAAGGCCCACTTGACTTCGCATTCTAGGATGTCTGGCTCTAGGTGAATGACCACACCATCATGGTTATCTGAGTCATAAAGATCTTTTTTGCATAGTTCTTCTGTGTATTGTTGCCACATCTTCTTAATATCTTCTGCTTCTGTTAGGTCCATACCATTTCTGTCCTTTATTGTGCCCACCTTTGCGTGAAATGTCTCCCTGTCCCCATCTTGACTTGTGACTTCTCCTTGCGCTCTGCGTTCTCAGCACCATCCATTTACAACACCCAAAACAGAACCGCTTCATTTTATATTCCCTATCCCCGGGTCAGGAAGATTCCCCTGGAGAAGGGAATGGCTACCTACTCCAGTATTCTTGCCTGGAGAATCCCATAGACAAAGGAGTCTGGCAAGCTAGAGTCCATGGGATTGCAGGAGCCAGACACAACTGAGTGATGAACACTTTCACTTTCAGGATTAAAAGCGTCTCTCCTGCCAGTGCTTACCGGGACTTCTGTCTGGCTCTCGTCGGTAAGAAGACTCTGACACACCTGGCCCTGGAAGGCAGTTTCCATGGTGATAAGATGCTGCTGCTGCTGCTGTGTGAGGTCCTGAAGCACCCGAGATGCAACCTTCAGTGTCTAAGGTGGGTCTTATGTCACTGCTGTCCTCAGCATGAGAAGGATGCTGTGAGTTCTGAGCAAAACAGAGGACTGCCATGCTGATCGGGCACCATGCTAAACAGGGGAGCATGTTCCCAGATATTAACAGAATATTGATGGTATGTCAGCCAACAATCTTCCCCTAGCCAGCTAGTCTTGAATAGTGAGCCCTGAATGCAAAGAAACACTCAGAATTTCATTAAATTAGAAAAAAAATCTATTACTCTGTTCAGTTCAGTCATTCAGTTGTGTCCAACTCTTTGTGACCCCATGGACTGCAGCACGCCAGGCTTCCCTGTCCATCACCAACTCCAGGAGCTTATTCAAACTCATGTCCATTGAGTTGGTGATGCCATCCAACCATCTAATCCCCTGTTGTCCCCTTCTCCTCCTGCCCTCAATAAATGATGTTTCAAAGTGGATTACCAAATCTCCAAAATGACAAATGGCCGGTGCACAGTCTCCTGGTTTTGCTCATTGGCTTGAGACACTTTACATTTTGCCTTGTATTCAAATTATTTAAGTGAACTTACAGTGTCCTTTTTATAGGTTAACCTTTGAGGGAGGAAAGGTACTGATTTTTAAGAACTCCAGGTTTACTTATGACATATATTCTAGTAGGCAGAGTATGGATTGATTATATTCTTTATTTGATTGACCTAAAAGGTATCCTCTCTCCCCAAAGTACAGATGAAGGAAGAAAAATGAATATTAAAAAGTTCAACTAACTTGTGAACTTGAGCAAACTCTGGGAGATAGTGAAGGACAGGGAAACCTGGTGTGCTGCAGTTCCTGGAGTCTCAAAGAGTCAGACGTGCCTTAGCGATGGAGCAATAACAACAACTTGTAAATACTGTGAATGTAGTAAGGGGCGGAGCCAGGATTCAAACAAGCTTGTCCTAAAGTCCTGTATTCTGATCTGTATCTACAAGAGCAGCTGAGCTTCAGACCCCGTGTGATGGGTTAATGGGTTGCCCCAGTGTTCTCTAAAATAGCTGTATCACATTCATTTTGATCCACAGAAGTTTCCAATTATTCTGGCAACACAGACTTCAAACTTTTGGACCCAGCTGCCTAAGTATCCAATTGTTCCTCCTTGTTTTAGTTAGCATATTCCCTAATAACTTCTGAAGTTGAAGTTTGAGTATCAGGCATCAACTTTTTCCCAATAGAGTCACGTTTAAATTTAAGTGGAAGGTGGGAATATATGGATATGTATCATTGATTCATTTGTCATACAGTAGACTAATATAACGTCATAAAGGCAACTATACTCCAATAAAGATTAATTAAAAAATATAAGTGGAATTAGGACAGACTTAGTTCAAGAAAAATGATGATGTAAAAGGTGGGGTTTGAGAAATAGCAGATCACGTTGGTGAAACTTCACGTAGAATTGTATCATGGAGTTTTTCTCTTCTTAGCGATGAGGCTGGATGCTGATCCAATAGGCATGGTGCTACTTGAGCAAACAAAGGAGATCCGTTTTCTAATAGTTCAGTCCAGGGTTTGACACGTGTTGGAGTAGAACGAGATAAGAGTCAGAGATACAGTCTTCAGGGAAGGATAATAAGCTGACAGGGTCTCTGCCCTCCCAGAAGAATGACTTGCCCCTGTTTATCCCACAGGCTGGGGTCTTGTTCTGACACCATCCGGCAGTGGGCTGACTTCTCCTCAGCGCTCAAAGTCAACCAGTCCCTGAAATGCCTGGATCTCACGGCCAGTGAGTTCCTGGATGAGGGTGTCAGATTGCTGTGTTTGACTCTGAGACACCCGAAGTGCGTCCTGCAGAAATTGTCGTAAGTCCCTCTTTTCCCGGGGAGCGTCTTCATCTTAGGCCTGGAGTCACATAGAGAAGAGCAGTGGTAAGACCAGACTTACAGGGCGCATCCTCTGGGATTTCTTACTGGGGGAGAGTCCTGATTCCCCTTTTTGGTCCCAGGTGGGTGATGCATGCTCTAAAAAAAATGTGTGTATGTGTGTGCGCGTGCACGCTCAGTTGTGTCTGATTCTTTGCGACCAATGGACTATAGCCCACCAGACTCCTCTGTCCATGGGGTTTTCCTGGCAAGAACACTGGGGTGGGTTGCCATGCCCTCCTCCAGGGGATCCTCTCAGGGATCAAATCCACATCTCCTGCATCGGCAGGTGGATTCTTTACCACTGAGCCACCAGGGAAGCCTGCATTTAAAAGATATTATTAATTAATTAGGCTGTGCTGGGTCTTAGTTGCTTACAGCATGTGGAATCTTAGTTTCCTGATCAGGGATCAAACCCAGGCCCCTCGCATTGGGAGTGCAGAGTCTTAACCACTGGACCACTAGGGAAGTTTGCCTGCCTTTCTCTCATTCCTGATCCTTCAGGCTTTGATCACTAGCATAGGATAGAGCAGGTGGGGACTCTCAAGAAGGGCTGTCAGCTGAGAAGTTTGAACTTTGGAAATGTCTCACCATGTAGGTGGTGCTTTTTCGCAGGTTGGAGAACTGTCAGCTTACAGAAGCCTGTTGTAAGGAGCTGTCTTCTGCTTTGATTGTCAACCAGAGGTTGACCCACCTGTGCTTGGCCAAGAATGACCTTGGGGATGGCGGGGTGAAGATTCTGTGTGAGGGCTTGAGTTACCCCGAATGTCAGTTACAGACCTTGGTGTAAGTCCCTGCTGGCTTCTGTGTGTGTCTGTGTGTCTGTCTGTGTGTTGTATGTACATATACACACCTGGATTCAAGTAGGACAGACCCTGGAGCACTTAATAATTCTCCTTGAATGAAACCAGCAAGATCCTGGTGGAAATTAGGAAAAGAACAGGTAGAAACAGATGCCAATGTCTGCATGTCTTTAAAGAGTAAGGTTGACCTGCCGGCTTCTTTCTATTCTGAGAATTCAAGATAAGCAGTTAATTCTCAGGTCTGATGTTCTGTGTATATTCTGAAAATTCACATGACATCTGGCAGCAATTGGGGTGGATTGAGTTACACAGTAGGGTTTAAGACTGGAAAGCAGAATCAGGAATTCAGTTTATAGTGGCAGAGAGAGAAAAGGAAAAGGTCATTTCTGCCTCAATAGTGTTCATTAGAAGAATATAAAACTTCCTCTATGATGTCACACAGATTGGCCTGTTTTTTTTTGAATTTTTAAGAATTTATCATTTTCATTTTTTGAATTTTAAAAAATGTATTATCATTTTCATTGTGATTACTAATTTTATTGTAAGAATGCTTAACATGAGATCTAGCCTCCTAGATTTTTACTTTTTAAACTTTATTCTATATTGGAATATAGCCAACCAACAATGTTGTGATAGTTTGTTTCAAAACTTTTCATTTCGTATTGGGGGGTTATAGTCAATTAACAATGCTGTGATAGTTTCAGGTGAGCAGTGAAGGGCCTCAGCCCTACATATACATGTATCCGTTCTCCCACACTCCTCTCCCATCCAGGCTGCCACACGACCCTGAGCAGAGTTCCCCGTGCAGTACAGGGAACTTGCTTATTGTCTATCTTAAACATTGCAGCGTGTACATTAGACTTCCCTGTTCTAAAGGCAGAGATGATTTAGGTGTCTAATCAACACAAAGTGTCTGGTACTTAGTTAGTACTTACTGTGCATCAGGTATTCTACTAAATTTTACAAGAATTTAAAAAAATCCTTACAAGCACATGCCGTAGTTACCTTTGTTTCAGTTGTGCTAACTAGCTAATTAGAAAACCAGAGTTTAGTCACTGAGTTTGCTCATGGTCACATCTTTGTGGCAGGTGTGAAGCCCCCTGTATCTGTCGAGTTGTCAACGATCATTATCTTAAAAACATAAAGGCATTGTTTGACCAGACCTTCATTTTGTAGGCTGTCAAAACTTGGAATTTTGGATTTTGCTTCAGGTCCTCTCCCCAAGCTCCCCAGGTTCAAGTATAACTTTTTTAGGGTCTCACCCAGTACAAGTCATGGCATCTTTTGGTCCAGTTACCATCCACCTGCTCCTTGTCATGTCAGTTCAGACTCTACCCTGTTGCTATTACGCCATGCTTGGGGCACAAGGTATTCAGGGGAGACCTGTCTAGTTGTATTATGGGAACACCCTTCTCTGTGGTCAGGAGGACTTGTAGGCATCTAAGCTTGTTGGAGAGTCTACAGTGTTTAAATGAGAAACACAGCCTCTCAATGTTAGGAATGTGGAGATTTTGGTGTACTGCATTATTCTGGGACAAATACAGGGCTTGAAATAAAACATGAGACAGGGAGCATGGAATCCCAAAGACCTGATCATGCAGGAAAGAAAGGAGGCTTCAGATTCTGTCTCAGGTCTGTCTGAACCCAGACCCATTCGCCTGCATAACATACTGTCATGGAAGGAAAGCCTGTATCTCGGATATGTGTTTTTTTCCTCCAAAATGAAAGGGGGCAGAAGAGGCCAGCTGAACACTCTACCACCCAGGCAGGGTGGAAATGCTCATCATTCCATGTACATGTTTTCTTTAAAGCGTATTTATTTAATTTGGCTGCATCTTGGGGTGCAGGCTCAGTACTTGTGGTTTGGGGTATGGGGTGGGGGGGCTAGTTGCTCCACAGCATGTAGGATCTTAGCTCCCCCGACCAGGGATCGAACCTGTGTCCCCTGCATTGCAAGGCAGATTCTTAACCACTGGGCCACCAGGGAAGTCCTTCCATTTGCATGTCTTTATATACAAGCCTACATGAAAGTGTGTGACTTGAGATAGAAAATAAGTATTAATAGCTGGATGTAACCGCCACATCACAGGGTATATGTCACAGAGGGATAACAGAATTTCTTTTTACAACTGTCTTGGCAGGCTGCGTCATTGCAACATAAACAGACATGGCTGCAAGTACATCTCAAAGATTCTCCAAGGAGACTCCAACCTCACCAGCTTGGACCTGGGTTTCAACCCCATAGCCACTGGACTGTGTTTTCTCTATGAAGCTTTGAAGAAACCAAATTGTAACCTGAAATGTCTAGGGTAAGTCATTTTCTTCATTTTAAAGATGTTTGAAAATATTGTTGGTTTTTCTTTTTTGCCAGCAATGAACAACTGAAATTTTGTCTTTTCATGACATTATAGCTCTTTTTCTTTCTTTCTTTCTTTTTTCTTTTTCATGTATTTTTATTAGTTGGAGGCTAATTACTTTTGATTTTTCTTTTTTTTAAAATTAACTTATTTATTTTACTTTACAACATTGTATTGGTTTTGCCATGCATTGACTTGAATCCGCCATGGGTGTACATGTGTTCCCCATCCTGAACCCTGCCTCCCACCTCCCTCCCTACCCCTTTAAAAAGATTATTGAGTATAGTTGATTTACAATGTTGTGCTAATGTCTACTGTACAGCAAAGTGAATCAGTTGCACATATATCCCCTCTTTTTTAGTTATCTTTTCCTGTATAGGTTATTACAGAGTATTGGGTAGAGTTCCCTGTGCTATACAGTAGGTCCTTATTAGTTACCTATTTTATACATAGTAGTGTGTCTGTATCAATCCCAAGCTCCCAATTTACCCCCCTGCAGCCTTGTTCCCCCTCTGGTAACCGTAATTTATTTTCTATATCTGTGGCTCACCTTCTGTCTTGTATAGGCCCTTTTGTACTATTTCTTTGGGTCCCACATGTAAGCATTATCATATGATGTGTCTTTCTCTGACTTGCCCCAGTCAGTGCATCATAGTGATTATGGCATTGTCTCTGAACTAGTCTGTGGGTTTTGATTCTTGATTTCCTAATGTTGGGTCTCAACCCATCACCCCAAGATGTCTTTCAACCTGCAAGCCAGGCCACAGCACGTGTCTTTCAAGACACAAAAGTTCTTTGGGTCACTGTGGATAAAAATCTGAAGGTTTTTTGTGTTGGCTTTTTTCCACCTGGGTTTTTTCATAACGTCTTTCAGAAAAACCCAAATAAACTTTTTTGGCCAACCCAACATACGAGCCCACAAGAGTCTATGTGCTCAGTTGCTGAGTTGTGTCTGATTCTTTGTGACCCCATGGACTGTAGCCCACCAGGCTCAGACTCCGTCCATGGGACTTCCTAGGCAAGAATACTGGAGTGGGTTGCATTGCCTTCTCCAACAAGAGTCTATGGGATCCTATAGTTAGTTATGAGCCACTCTTTCTTTTTTAAATTGTTTATTGGATACTTTAAAACTTTTATCTTTAATCGGAGGATAATTGCTTTACAATATCGTGTTTGTTTTTGCTATATATGAACATGAATCGGCCATAGGTGTATGTATTTTCCCTCTCTCTTGAACCTCCCTCACACCCCTCTAGGTTATCTCAGGGCACTGGATTTGAGCTCCCTGTGTCATATTGTAAATTCTCACCGGCTCTCTAATTTTACACATGGTAATGTATATGTTTCAATGCTGCTCTCTTCATTCGTCCCACCCTCTCCTCCCCCCACTGTATCCAAAGGTCTGTTCTCTACATTTGTGTCTCCATTTCTGCCCTGCAAACAGGTTCATCCATACCACCTTTCTAGATTCCATGTATATCGATGTGTTAGTATAAGATATTTGTCTTTCTCTTTCTGACTTACTTCACTCTGTGTAATTGTGGGCCACTCTTTCTACTGCCCTGCCAGCTTGGCATCTCAGCTATACTGGCTTCCACCCCTTCAGTTATCATCATGGTTCACTCTGTATTCTATTTCTTTTTTCTCATATCATCTTTCCAATGTGGAATTCACGGACTATCACCAATCTACCCAATCCTCCTCTGTTTTATTAATCCTATTTATTTTGTTTCAGTACTGTTATCCCATCTTCAACACAACAGGACCTGATGTGGCTAAAATAAGCTCCACAAAGAAAATAACTTTCATGTCTTCCCTACTAGGTCTCCAGGGAGTAAGGGTGTGCCTGGCCACCCGGTAGGTTCTCCGTTAAGAACATGCTTACATGAGTGGCTTTCTCTACTTCCTCAACAGGCTCTGGGGCTGCTCCATCACCCCTTTCAGTTGTCAGTATCTCGCCTCCGCTCTAGTCAGCAGCCGGAGCCTGGAAACGCTGGACTTGGACCAGAACGCCTGGGGACAGAGTGGCATCGTGGTGCTCCTTAAGGCTTTAAAGCAGAACAATGGCTCCTTAAAGACGCTCAGGTTGAAGATGGACAAATCTACCATGGAAATCCAGAGGCTGTTGAAGGATGTGAAGGAGAACAATCCCAGACTGACCATCGAATGCAGTGATGCCAGAACAACCAGATCCTCATGTTGTGACTTCTTTTCCTGAATGCTCTGAGATATTTCTCTCATGTGTCCTCAAAGCAGGTGATCCGATATCTCTAGGACATCTCATTCATGAAGGCCAGAATGTCAAATGTCAATCACTGGACCAGACTGTAGAACTGAACACTGGTTTTTCACTCTCTGGTTTCTGGGAATATCTGCACAAGTCACGTACCCACTTGATGTTAAAATGTTCTCTCTCACAAGGATAATAAAAGGCAAAGCAGTTTGTTTGATGCTGAATTTATTCACACACCCAACAGATAACTTAGAGTAAACATCATTCCTGGCGTACTTAGTCTAGGAAAAAATATTACAAAGTTCATAGATGATTCTGTGCATTCCTTCTGTTTTTCTTCCCTATGCATGTGTGTTCAGTCATGTCCACTCTTTGTGACCCCATGGACTGTAGCCTGCCAGGCTCCTCTGTCCATGGGATGTCCCAGGCAAGAATTCTGGAGTGGGTTGCCATTTCTTCCTCCAGGAAATCTTCCTGACCCAGGGATCAAACCTGCATCTCCTGCATTGGCAGGTGCATTCTTTACCACTGAGCCACCAGGGAAGCCCCTGTAGTAACTTGAATAAGACTTTTGGATACCAGTGTTTAGGGGGACACAGCTAGGTAAGGATTTCAAAGCAATAGATGATGGAGGAATTGAGTATGGATCAGGACTGCTCAGGTTATTTGAGGCAAAGCTGAGTGATTAAAAATTCAGCCTTCTACTTGAGTACAAAGCTCATGGGTAGGATTTACATTTTTAAAAAATGATACAATGGAGGGAGGTTGTGATGGACTGTGTCTGGGTCACACCCTCTTCTGGGTATTTTAAATACATTCTGATGGACACTTTGCAGCAGTTCATGCCCCTCCCAGCTATCTTGTTATTTTTATCTATCTATAAATAAGGAAACAGTAAGAGGACTCAATGCCCCTATATGGCATGGCCTCTGAGAAGCAGACTGAGTTTTGAAAACAAAGTTCTTACAAATTGGAAAGCCTGTGACTTGTCTTAGAGCTCACTTTGTGCAGAAATTTTTAAAAAGTCTTATGGAGTTTAGGACATTGAAGATCAGTGGTTCTCACTAGGGGGGATATTTTGCCACCCAAGGACACCTGGGCAGTGTTTGCAGGTATTTTTTGTTTGTTTGTTACAACAAGGGGGCGCTCCTGACATTCAGTGGATAGAGACCAGGGGAGCTGCTTGACATCTCACCATGCCCGGAACAGCCCCGCCACAACAAAAAACTACCCCACTGAGAATTTCAATAGTGCTGAGATTGAGAGACAATCTCAATTGAGATTGGCTTACAGTCTAGCCATTCATTGCTATAGAATAAGACAGTGGTCCTCAACGAAGCCTGATTTTGCCGCCCCCGCCCCTCAATCTGGCAAAGTCCAGAAACTTAAAAAATTGTGGGGCAATACACATCACATCAACATTACCGTTTTCGTCATAAAGTACACAGCTGAGTGGCATTAAGGGTACTCACATCACTGTTGTGACCATCACCGCCATCTAGTTCCAGAATGTCTCAGTTCACTTCAGTCGCTCAGTCAGGTCCAACTCTTTGTGAACCCATGGACTGTAGCACACCAGGCCTCCCTGTCCATCACCAGCTCCTAGGGTTTATTCAAACTCATGTCCATTGAGTCAGTGATGCCATCCAGCCATCTCATCCTCTGTCGTCTACTTCTCCTTCCGCCTTCAATCTTTCCCAGCCTCAGGGTCTTTTGAAATGAGTCAGTTCTTTGCATCAGGTGGTGAAAGTATTGTAGTTTTAGCTTCAGCATAAGTTCTTCCAGTGAATATTCAGGACTGATTTCCTTTAGGATGGACTGGTTGGATCTCCTTGCAGTCCAAGGGACTCTCAAGAGACTTCTTCAACACCACAATTCAAAAGCATCAATTCTTTGGTGCTCAGCTTTCTTTATAGGCAAACTCTCACATCCATACATGACTACTGGAAAAGCCATAGCCTTGACATCTACATCTCCCCAAAAGGAAACCCCATATCCATTCATCTACTTTGTCTCTACAGATTTGACTACTCTGGATTTTGGAGGGAGGTCACAACTGGCTATGCTGCGAACTTCTAGTGGGCACAGACCAAGGGTGCTGTGAAACCTTCTACAGCTCACACCACAGTGCCATAACAGTCATCACCCAGAGGCTGAAAACCCCATGGCAGATGGAGAGTGAGCGTTGTCTTCAGGATATCGCACCTCCCACGGGCCCCTGGTTGGGTAGAGATCTAGGTGGGGGCGTGACTCTTCCTTTGGCAGGTGTTAAAAACCTCAGCCTTGTGGTATTAGGTGGGCCTCCCCCTCTGTATCTGGTTCCTCTCCTGGACCCCTCCCCCTCAGCCTCAGTCCCATTGTAGCTCAGCTCTGCTGGGGCCAGAGGGCCAAATGGTTCCAGAATCATGTCTCCTCCTCTCACCCTCCTACTGAGTCTTGGTGAGTCCCAGAGAGAAGATGGGGATCCCTTGATGCCTCAAAGTAGAGGCAAACTCTTGACTTTGGGGTTCACCTCACCAGGGCTCTCTTCCAGAGCTGTGTGTATGAGCCAGGAGATCCAGGTTTGGGAAGGTGAGCCCCTCCTCTGAAGTTATAATTATTTAACTCATTTTGCACAAGGTGATGGCGAAAGAGAGATCTGCGGTTCAAAAGTCACTTCTGGGGCCTTCTCTGGTGGTGTTAAGCATGTTAAGAAACTGCGTTCCAATGCAGGGGATGTGGGTTTGACCTTGGTTGGGGGACTGAGATCCCCATGCCACAGGGCAACTAAGCCTGCACACCCTAGGGCCTGTACTCTGCACCTGGAGATGCCTGCGAGCCACAGCAAGGAGCCCCTGTGCCACAGTGAAGACCCAGTGCAGCCAGAATGAAAAATAAAGACCCCTGGGCTCACCTTTCAGTTGAGTTTCCCCTGACTTGCTCTGTCCCAGCCATGCAGGGTGTCCTGCTACTCCTCTGCCTCGAGCCCTGCGCCTGTGGTTGTTTCTGCCTGGGGGGTGAGGCTCCGGGAGGCGTTCCAGCGTTTCACGTGGCTGTCCTTCTCAGCACAGTCAACACATTCTCACCTAGCTGACCACCGGATCTCACGGGGGCCCCTCCCCCATCAGAGCCACCTCCTTCCATCACCCCTATTTATAGCCTTCCAAGCCAGGGGTTCTTAACTGGGTAGTTCCTCAGTTTGTCCTCAGGGTGATATTTGGCAATGTCCATGGAGACTTCTCCCACGTGGCATGGTGATAAAGAACCTGCCTGCCGATGCAGGAGACGCAGGAGACGCAGGTTCGATCCCTGGGTCAGGAAGATCCCCTGGGGAGAAGGAAATGGCAACTAACTCCAGTATTCTTGCCTGGAAAGTCCCATGGACGGAGGAGCCTGGCTCGCTACAGTCCACGGGGTCACCAAGAGTTGGCCACGGCTGAGCACACATGCTTGCTTGCTCAGCTCAGCTCATGGAGATTTCTTGGTTGTAACAGGTTAGGTGGCTGGTGGTCCAGGCACATAGAGCATAGAGGCCAGGGGTGCTGCTCAACACCAAGCTCAGGATGGTCCCTGCTCTGGGCTGACTTGCGTCCCCCTCGAATGCACATACTGAGGCCCTAACTCCCTCCCCCCATCCCCCGCCCACCACCAATGTGACTGTAATCAGGAGAGAAACAGATTTGGGCATCTGATTGTAGAGAAATCGAAACCATGGCGTTAAATGAAGTCAACCCAGACTTGTGTCCAGAGAAACGTTAAGTCCACCACAGAACCTCAAAACTCTGGCCCTGGAGAGCCCCCCAAACCCGGCAGTGTAGGGAGAGTCAGAGTGAGTAGGGGGAGGGGTCAGAGAAAGCCAGTGAAGTGACTTTTTCAGGAAGGAAGTGGTCATACATAATTAACAGAAGAGCAAAGATAAGGGCTGAGAGGTGTCCACTGAGAGTTCCAGGAAACTTATTATGTTACAAAAACAACTTCAGAGGAAGTGAGGGGTGAGAACCAGCTTCTAGTGGTTGAGGACTCAGCCTGAAGGGGTAGAGTATAGCCTTGCCCAGGTGGGTAATGTCTCAGGGCAATCAGTCACCCCATCCACAGACCAGGAAGAGTGGAAGGGGGTGGACCTTCTCCAAAAGAGCATATCCATGCTCTGAAGATTTTGTTCCTATTCTTGACTCAGGGTGAGAGAACTCTGTTACTGGTGGTGATGTAATAACTGTGGAGCACTGATAAATTCCTAGAATGAGGACTTCCCTAGTGGTCCGGTGGTTAAGGCATCGCCTTCTAAAGCCAGGGGTGTGGGTTAGGTCCCTGATCAGGGAGCTAACATCCCACATGCCTTGGGGCCAAAAAATCCAAGACACAAGACAGAAGCAATATGATAACAAATTGAATAAAGACTTTAAAATGGTCCACATTAAAATTTTTTTGTTTTAAATCTGTAGAATGATGTCATGAACTCGTGTATCACTGAGAAGGAGTTATCGACCCCACCTTTTGGCCAATGGAAGGTGAAAACAGAAAGGACAGAGTTTGCCTCAGGAACACAGATGTTAATGGAGCTCAAATTCCATCCTTTCTCCCTGCCTCCTGATTCTGCAGTGCGCCTGTTTTATGAAATGGAGTGAAGAAAGGCAGGAAAGGCAAGCTGGAGATCCTGTCTTATTGTTGTAATTTGGAAAATGAAATAAACTGGGGGCAAACAAAGAAGGAAGAGAGGCTGAGCTGAGGGAGGAGAATGAGATGCCCTCTCAGTCTTCAAAGCTCACCTTTCCCCATCTCCATGAGACCAGCATCAACCAGCAGGAACGGATCTCCAAGCACGTGGGCGCCTTGAGAAGTGAAGATGGATTAGACTGGTCCTGGGCTGGAGTGATGAATGTGCCTCCTTAAAAATATAGATTTCTTTGGGATCGTTCAGTTGCTACATCGTGTGTGAATCTGTGACCCCACGGACTGTAGCACACCAGGCTCCTCTGTCCTCCACTATCTCCTGGAGTTTGCTCAAACTCATGTCCACTGAGTCAGTGATGCCATCCAACCGTCTCATTCTCTGCTGCCCCCTTCTCCTTTTGCCCTCAATCTTTCCCAGCATCAGGGTCTTTTCCAATGAGTCGGCTCTTGGCATCAGGTGGCCAAAGTATTGGAGCTTCGGCTTCAGCCTCACTCCTTCCAATGAATATTTGGGATTGATTTCCTTTAGGATTGATTGGTTTGATCCTAAACTCCTTGTCGTCTAAGTGATTTTCAAGCGTCTTCTCCAAAACCACAATTAGAAAGCATCAGTTCTTCAGTGCTCAGCCTTCTTTATGGTCCAACATAAAGATATATTATATTTATATATGGTAAAAATATATATATAATTCAGCCATGAGAAAGAAGGGAATCTTGCCATTTTTGACAACAGGGATGGACCTTGACAGCATTATGCTAAGTGAAATAAGTCAGAGAAAGACAAATACTGTGTGATATCCCTTAAAGGTGGAATCTAAAAACAAAGCCAGGCTCGTAGGAACAGAGGGCAGAATGGTGGTTCCTAAAGACTGGTGGGAGGAGGAAATGGAGAGATGGCATTTAAGGGAACAAACCAGTAGATGAATAAGTCCTGGAGCCCTAATGATCAGTGTGGAAATGATACAACACAGTGTCACATGATAATCCTCAAACTTGCTAACAGACGGTATCTTAATCATTCCAACCACAAAAAAGAAATGTTGATAATGTGATGAGAGAGGTGTTAGCTAACACTATAATGGCAATCCTTTCACAATAGATTAATGTATCAGATCAACAGATTGCACGCCTTAAACCTCCAGAGAGTTCTATGTCAAAAACGTATCAATTAAAAATTAAAAGACACTTTTCAGTTTGGGACGACAAAGGTTCTCCGGAGTCTGTTGATGTTGCCCCAAATGTATCCTTTTCTTATCACACCTGTCATGGTTCATTTACAATAGCAATGGGTGGGAATTGACTACTGGCTTGTTGCTTCTCTAGCTCTTAACATCTTTTCTGTACTGGTGGTTAAATATTTTGAATGACATCTGCAGAGACAGCAAAGAAGAAAGAGGGGTAAATAGCCAGGATGTGGAAGCAACCTAGATGTCTGTCGACAGATGAATGGATAGTGAGTTGTGGTACATATATACAAAGGAATACTCCTCAGCCATAAAAAGGAACGAATTTGAGTCAGTTCTTGTGAGATGGATGAACCTAGAGCCTGTTATACAGAGAAATAAGTCAGAAAGAGACAAATTTCATACAGTAAAGCATATACATATGGAATCTAGAAAAAATGGTACAGATGAACCTATTTGCAGGGCAGGAATAGAGACGCAGACACAGACAATGGACGTGTGAACACAGCAGGGGAAGAGATGGTGGGACAAGTTAAGAGAGCAGCATCGAAACATGACTACCATGTGTATAAGAGATCCCCAGTTGTAATTTGCTGTTTGATGCAAGGAGCTCAACACGGGGCTCTGTGACTACCTAGAGGAGTGGGCGGTGGGATCGAGGTTCAAAAAGGAGGGGACATATGGATACCTATGGCTGATTCATGTTGATGTATGGCAGAAACTATCACAACATTGTAAAGCAATTATCTTCCAGTTAAAATTAAATACATTTATAAAAAGAAGTAAGGATAAAGACAAAAGGAAGAAGGAAATATTCCCATGGCCGTGATGTTAAAGGTGTTTTCAGGAAAGATGGGGGTGGTTGAAAATTTGGCTTGCAGGAAGGAAGCACAAGAGTCCTTCGAACCTGGAGGAGACAATGGGATTGGTCTTCAGGAGAAACGTGCCGCTTGCATCTCCCTCCGCCCAGCTGCACGCAGTCCTCCCTTAGTTCTCTGCAGTGACTCCCTTCCTCCATGGGTTCCACACGGAGCTCCCACAGCCCAAGGTCGGGGCCACTTTCAGCTCCACCTGTGGCTTCTGGGCCTCTTGGTCATGAATTCAGAGCTCTCTGTGCTCAGAGCCGTCTCCTGCACCCCCGACGTGAAGCCCCATGGGTTCTCTCTCTAGACTTCCTCCTGTGAAGCCAGTCTTCAAGCAGAAGCCCCATGAGGGCCATCAGGACCAGGACAGCCAGGCCAAGCCGGATGAGATTCTGGACCGTGTGATTCCAGAGGAAATGGTCTGGGTCAGAAGAACAGAGCGATTGCTCACGGGGAGCTACCAAGACCACCTCACCCAATGTCTCTCCCCTTTCCTGCGAGGGCTAACAGGCCCTGCTGCCGGCTTACCTTTCTGCAACTGGGTCTCTGTGGTTAACTCGTAGGAGTCCCAGTAGTCTGCAGAGGATAAGGAAGTGGAGAAGTGAGGAAAAGAGATGGTGTGAGGGACTTCCCTGGTGGTCCAGTAGCTAAGACTCCGTGCTCCCAGTGCAGGGGGCCTGGGTGTGATCCCTGGTAGGGGAACCAGATCTCGCCTGCCCCAACTAAGAGTCCCCTGATGCCGGGAAAGGTTGAGGGCAGAAAGAGAAGGGGACACCAGAGGATGAGATGACTGGATGGCTTCACCGACTCCATGGACACGATCTGAGCAAACTCCGGGAGATGGTGAAGGACAGGGAAGCCTGGTGTGCTGCAGTCCATGGGGTTGCAATCAGGTTGGACCTGACTGAGTGACTGAACAAGGACTTTGACTCTAGGTTATGAGCACCATACCAGCAAGGGTCTTGCTGACAGAACTGCAGTTGATGGCTTGCTCTGTGCACTCAAGGGATATTGTGAACGAACGCCCGCTTTTTAGCATGGTTGGGAGGCTTTGAGTCCTTGCCCCGAGTTTAGAAGTATCTGTTACTCACCAGAAGAGGTGTGCTCAGTGGGCGCGAAGGTGGTGTCCCCGGTGTCTCCTGGCCGTGGAGATGAGGAAATCAGGGGGTCTGGTCTTCCCAGCTGTTTCCTCTCCCTTCCCCACTCCTCTGTCCGCCATCTCCCTGGTGATGGTCCTCGTGCTTTCCCTAGCACCTGGACCTCTGGGAATCGATGTGGATGAGGGCACTGGTGCAAAGCACCCTCTCTGCGTCTCCCCACCTGCCTCTTTGCTGCCATTCCCATCTCTGTTTGCTGGTCACTTAGAGATCCAGAAAGAACATGGGGGAACATTGAGGGGCAGGTCCTCACCTTTGACCAGGAGCTTCACAGGCTTGCTGGGGAAAGACCACGCATGGTTGTTGTAGGAGCCGAAGCATCTGTATGTCCCTCTGTGTGCTGGGGTCACAGGGCCCAGGTGGAACTCTGCCCGCAGGTTCCCGTATCTGAGCTGGGGGCGGCCGGATCGTCCCCCCTTGAGCAGGAAGAACGTGCTTGTAGCTGTCTCCAGCTGGCAACGGAAGGTCACATTCTCTCCTGAGGTGACCTCAGACCTGGGTTCAACTGAGAGCGTGGGTGTGTCATACAGTCCTGTGAGAGAAGGTGGCTAGTAGGGTAAGAGCATCCTTTTCTTTTTTGGCCATGCGCCATGCAGGATCAGAGTTCTCCCGCCAGGGATCGAACCCGAAACCTTTCCACTTGAAGGGTGGAGTCTTCACCAATGGATCACCAGGGAAGTCCCGGTACAGAGCATCTGTATCCTGTTTCCTGCATCTCTGAGCATCCCTCTAGTCCTTAGGGCCAGGATATCACTGTTCAGAATCTCGGTCTCTTCCTCTATTTCCTAGATTTGTCTTGGTCATGGATACACCCTCCCTGAATTCTCCCTTCAAGACTGAGAAGGTCCCTCCCCCAGCTGCCAGGAGAGTTAAGAGGAATCTCTTTCTGGGAATTTCCCTACATCACTGGTCCTCAGTGTTTGGTCCTTGGGACCAGCAATGTCAGCATCCTGGGTAAACTTGTTAGAAATGCACACTTCCAGGCTCTACCCCTGAACTATTCCATCAGAAACCTGGGGGAGGGGCAGCCACCTGTGTTTTAAAGACTTTTTGTTGGGGCTTCCCTGGTGGTCCAGCGGTTGAGACTCCACCTTCCAGTGCAGGGCGTGCAGGTTCGATCCCTGGCCGGGGAGCTAAATCCCACGCGCCTCGTGGTGGCCAAAATTCCATAACATAAAACAGAAGCAGTATTTTAACACATTCAGAGAAGACTTTAAGAACTGTCCACATAAAAAAGAAAAAATCTTTAAAACCTCATTGCTGCTTTTAGTTGTAGTAAAATATACATAAATTTACCACCTTAACTATTTTCAATTGTATAGTCCCGTGATATTAAATACATCCACACTGTTGTACAACCATCATCACCATTAATCTCCAGAATGCTTTTCATCTTGCAAAACTGAAACTCTATATGTTAAACATTAACTTTTCATTTCCCCCTTCCCCCTGGCAACCACCATTCTACTTTATGCCTTTGAATTTGACTATTTTAAGTACCCCAAAGAAGTGGAATGTACATTTATTGATCCTTTGATAATGGGCCTATTTCACTCAATAAAACATCCTCAAGTTACCAAGTCTCAGGATTTCCTTCCTTTTTAAGGCTGAATAATATTCAGTTGTATGAATAGACCACATTTTCTTCATCCACTCATTCACTGGTAGGCAAAGTTGTTTCTACCTTTTGTCTGTTGTGAATACTGCTTCCATGAATGTGGGTTTACTAAAGTCATCTGTGCTTCTGCAAGCCCACAGGAGACTCTGATATTGACTTAAACTTGAGACCCACAGCCCTCAGTGGAAGGGAACTGCCTGGCCCAAGATTACCTGGCCACCTCCACCCCATCGACCTTGCTTTTTCCACACCACCACTCCACCCTCACGTGCTGTCTCACTGATTTGAATTTCCTGACTTTGACTCATAGTCTGTCTTCTGCTGGAACCCAAGAACCACAAAAGCAAGACTATTTGTCTGGAATCTCCCTAGGAGTGGTTCTCACACAATCCCTGCCTGATAGGAATACAGAACTTCTAGCCTCATTTCAAGACTATGCTGAAAGGTCAGCCAGGTCCAGAGATCCACATTTGCTTGGTTGAAGTCTCTGTCCTTAAATTTTTTATTTAAAAAATATTTTTGGCCATACCACACGGCATGCAGGATCTTAGTCCCCTGGCCAGGGATGGAACTCTCATCGCCTGCATTGGAAACATGGAGTCTTAACCACTGCACTGACCACCAGGGAAGTCCCTGAGGTCTCCCGTGGAGCTGCCCTGCTGTCCAACTGCCCTTTCTGTGAGCAGTGAGGGCCTGTGCTGCTCACTCACCACAGGTGCTGTTTTTAAGGACACTCCACGGTGATTCCCTCTGGGCACAAACATCCATCTTAGAGTCTCTTTTCCAAAGAACCTAAGACCAATCTGCTTCTAGGACATAGAGACAATTCTCTAAAGATAACCCCGTAGGCATTAACCAACCCCCTGCGTTGCCCCCAAGACAAACTAATATCTGAGTGAGGCTTGGGAGAGACAGAGGGAGATGAGCAAGTGAGGACGTTCTGGAGGACTCAGGTTGACGAGATGACCCTATAGCTGCACCATGGGACAGATACCTGTAACCACCAGCTCCAGAGGGTCGCTGAGCTCTGACCAGAGCTCCCCACTTCGGTAGGAGCACCTGTATTGCCCTGCAGTGTGCGAGGTCATGGCCGGGATGGGGAACTTCACCAAGTTCATCACTGGGGGTGACTTCGGTCTCTCCAAGGCAGAAAGGCCCCCCTCAAAGTGCAGTTGGTACTCAACGGCCTCGCCAGCTCCCTGACACCCGATGACAGCTGGTCTTCCCTTTGGGATCATGAAACTGGGTCTGACCCAGATGGCAGGTTTCGAGAGCATCTCTGGAAGGGAATCAGAGGTGGGAGTCCCTGAGAAAGGCCCCCACCCAGCCTCCCGCCCACCCAACTGCTGGCTGCGAGCCTTCCTAGCCAGTCTGGGTCCCTGGCCTTTCCTCCAGCCATTCTCAAGCAGACACAGCGGCTGAATCTGACTTGGGGGCTTTGAAGGAAGGACTTACGCTTCTGGGTGGTGGTCCTCTGGCTCAGACCCAGCCCTGGAAGACAGGAACGATGAGATATGTTGCCCCATCTGCGCTAGACCCCTCAATTCCATCTCTCTTCCATGCGAGAACTCACCAAGGATGAGAAGGACAGCAAGGATGGAAGGCATCGCTCAGATTCTGCCCGGTGAATGTGGACAGCTGGGTGGAGACGGAGCCCTGCAGGCCAGGGGGATGCGCAGGATGTGGTAAGTGAAGCCCGGGAGCAGTTGCCCAGGGGCTTTCACACTGACTTGTTTACTGATGATTCAAAGGTCTCCCTCCACCTCTGGCCACTGGCAGTAAGGAAAAGATGCAGTTCCCATGATGCATCTGAGTGTATCTGTGGTTTCTAACCAGAGCCTCTGACCATGGTCTGGTACCCGGCTGAAACTCATTTCTAGGTCAACTGGTAAATTTTGAAATGGGGACGTTATGCCCAGGGCATAGGGCAGTGTACAGAGCAAAACCCTTAAAGTCATTTAAAAAATATATACTTGACTTTGGCTCCTCTGCGTCCAGCATTCATGTGCGGGGATGTTAATTGATTTCATCAGAATGCAATGATAGGGGGACTTCTCTGGTGGCTCAGCGGTTGGGACATCACCTTCTGACGTGGAGGGTGTAGGTTCCATCCCTGGTCAGGGAGCTAAGATCCATGCCACATGGCCAAAAAGCCAAAACAGAGAACAGAAGCAATATTGTAACAAAGACTAAATAAAAAATTAGCCTTTCAATAAAGACTAAAATAAAATAAAATAAAATGATAAAACTATCTTCTTCAGATTTATTACAATGTTTTAATAAAATACTATTTTTAAGCAAAAATAGATTTCTTACATAATAATATTCCTTTAGTCTGCTATAAAGCAGAATATTAAAATATTAAGTACATTAACATATTTTAAACAAAAAATGTGTCTGTTGTTCTTTTTTAAAGGGTCTAAATAATTTTTAAATAAATAAATTATTTAATTGAAGTATAGTGGATGTGCAATATTCTATTAGTTTCAGGTATATAGCAGTGATTATAGTCCATAGTAATTTATTACAAGATAATGACTGTGGTTCCCTGTGCGATATAGTCTATTCTTCTTGCTTATCTGTTTTCTCCATGTTAGTTTGTATCCCTTACTCCCATATCCTTAGTGTGTGCCTACCCACTTTCCTCTCCCGTTTGGTAACCATGAGTTTATTTTCCATTATCTGTGAGTCTGCTCCTGTTTTGCCTATACATTCATTTATATTATTTTCTAGTCTATATGTAAGTGATGTCATACAGCGCTTGTCTTTCTCTGTCTGTTGGATCTTACTAAGCATAAAGCCCTCAAGGTCCATCTATGCTGCTGCACAAGGTAGAATTTCATTCTTTTTATGGCTGAGTACTATTCCATCATATATGTATATAGCCCATCTTCTTAATCCAATCATCTGTAGATGGGCACTTGGATTGCTTCTATGTCCTGGCTGTTGTGAGTAGTGTGGCTATGAACGTTGGGATGCATGTATCATTTTGTTTCTTTTGCATTTATTTCTGGCCTAATTTTTAATATTTCTTTCCTTCTAACCCTGGGGTTCGTCATTTCTTCCTTTTCTAGTTGCTTTAGGTGTAGAGTTCGGTTATTTATTTGACTTTTTTCTTGTTTTTTGAGGTAAGCCTGTATTGCTATGAACCTTCCCCTTAGCACTGATTTTATAAGGTCCCATAGGTTTTGGGTTGTTGTGTTTTCATTCGTTTCTATGCATATTTTGATTTCTTCTGTGATTTGTTGGTTACTCAGAAGCATGTTGTGTAGCCTCCATATGTTGGAATTTTTAATAGTTTTTTTTTTTTTCTGTAATTGACATCTAATCTTACTGCATTGTGGTCAGAAAAGATGCTTGGAAAGATTTCAATATTTTTGAATTTACCAAGGCTAGATTTATGGCCCAGGATGTGATCTATCCTGGAGAAGGTTCTGTGTGCACTTGAGAAAAAGGTGAAATTCATTGTTTTGGGGTGAAATGTCCTATAGGTATCAATTAGGTCTAATTAGTCCATTGTATCATTTGAAGTTTGTGTTTCCTTGTTAATTTTCTGTTTAGTTGATCTAGTCATAGGTGTGAGTGGGGTATTAAAGTCTCCCACTATTATTGTGTTATTGTTAATTTCCCCTTGCATACTTGTTAGCATTTGCCTTACATATTGTGGTTCTCCTATGTTGGGTGCATATATATTTATATAATTGTTAAATCTTCTTGGATTGATCCTTTGATCATTATGTAGTGTCCTTCTTTGTCTCTTTTCACAGCCTTTATTTTAAAGTCTACTTTATCTGATATGAGTATTGCTACTCCTGCTTTATTTTGGTCTCCATTTGCATGAAATATCTTTTTCCAGGCCTTTACATTCAGTCTGTATGTGTCCCTTGTTTGAGGTGGGTCTCTTGTAGACAGCATATATAGGGGTATTGCTTTTGTATCCATTTAGCCAGTCTTTTGTCTTTTGGTTGGGGCATACAACCCATTTACATTTAAGGTAATTACTGATAAGTATGGTCCCGTTGCCATTTGTTTAGTTGCTTTGGGTTCACGTTCATACAACCTTTCTGTGTTTCCTGTCTAGAGAAGATCCTTTAGCCTTTGTTGAAGAGCTGGTTTGATGGTGCTGAATTCTCTCAGCTTTTGCTTGTCTGTAAAGCTTTTGAATTCTCCTTCATATTGAATGAGATCTTGCTGGGTACAGTAACCTGGTTTAGGTTTTTCTCTTTCATCACTTTAACTATGTCCTGCCATTCTCTTCTGTCCTGAAGAGTTTCTATTGAAAGATCAGCTCTTATCCTTATGAGAATCCCCTTGTTTGTTATATGTTGTTTCTCCCTTGCTGCTTTTAATGTTTGTTCTTTGTTTTTGATCTTTGTTAATTTGATTAATATGTGTTTTGGGGTGTTTCACCTTGGGTTTATCCTGTTTGGGACTCTCTGGTTTTCTTGGACTTGGGTGACTATTTCCTTCCCTGTTTTAGGGAAGTTTTCAACTATTATCTCCTCAAATATTTTCTCATGGTCTTTATTTTTGTCCTCTTCTTCCAGGACTCCTATGATTTGAATGTTGGGGCATTTAACATTGTCCCAGACGTCTCTGAGGTTTTCCTCATTTCTTTTAATTCTTTTTTCTGTTTTCCTCTCTGCTTCATTTATTTCTACCATTCTACCTTCTTCCTTACTTATCCTATCTTCTGCCTCCATTATTCTACTGCTGGTTCCCTCCAGAGTGTTTTTGATCTCATTTATTGCATTATTAATTAATGATTGACTTTTTAAAAAATTTCTTTTAAGTTCTTGTTAAACAGTTCTTGCGTCTTCTCAATCCTTGTCTCCAGGTTATTTATCTGTAACTCCATTTTGTTTTCAAGATTTTGGATCATTTTCACTATCATTATTCTCAATTCTTTATCAGGTAGATTCCCTATCTCTTCCTCTTTTGTTTGGTTTGGTGGACATTTATCCTGTTCCTTTACCTGCTAAGTATTTTTCTGCCTTTTCATGTTGTTTATATTGCTGTGTTTGGGGTGTATATACTTTTCTGTATTCTGGCAGTTTGTGGTTCCTGTATAAACAAACTGTATAAACAGTTTGTGGAGGTTCCTCACTGTGGGTGGTGTTGGATGGGTGGCTTGTCAAGGTTTCCTGGTTAGGGAAGCTTGTGTCAGTGTTCTGGTGGGTGGAGCTGGATTTCTTCTTTCTGGAGTGCAATGAAGTGTTCAGTAGTGAGTTTTGAGATGTCAGTGGGTTTGGCCCAACTTTGCACAGCCTGTATATTGAAGCTCAGGGCTATCTTCCTGTGTTGCTGGAGAATTTGCATGGTATGTCTTGCTCTGGAACTTGTTAGCTCTTGGGTGGTGATTGGTTTCAGTGTAGGTATGGAGGCTTTTGAATGAGCTCTTATTGATTAATGTTCCCTGGAGTCAGGAGTTATCTGGTGTTCTCAGGTTTTGGACTTAAGCCTCCTTCCTCTGCTTTTCAGTCTTATTCTTACAGTAGCCTCAAGACTTCTCCATCTATGCAGCACCGATGGTAAAACATCTAGGTTAATGATGAAAAATTTCTCCACAGTGAGGGACACCTGGAAACATTCACAAAGTCACATGGAGAAGAGAAGAGGGAGGAGGGAGATACAAGTGACCAGGAGGAGAAGAGGGCGAATCAAAAGGGGAGAGACCAAGCTAGCCAGTAATCACTTCCCTGTGTGCTGTCCACAGTCTGGACCCATCATAGTTGTTCATGGATTTACAAAGAAAAGAGAAGAGGGAGGAAGGAGACAGAGGTGGCCAGGAGGAGAAAAGGGGGAATCAAAAGGAGAGAGACAGATCCAGCCAGTAATCAGTTCCCTAAGTGTTCTCCACAGTCTGGAACACACAAAGAGATTCAGAGAGTTGGGTAGAGAAGAGAAGGGGGAGGGAGGAGATAGAGGTGACCTGGTGGAGAAAAAGGAGAGTCAAAAGGGGGAGAGAGCAATCAAGCCAGTAATCACACTCCCAAGTAAAACTGGGTACTGAAGATAGGGTTCTTAAAGGTACAAAATTGATAACAAATACCAAAAAGCAAAGATTAAAAATCTAGAGTAGAGGTTATACTCTCAAAAATACAATATTAAAAAAACAGAACCAAGTCCCCAAAATTATAAAGTATATATATGAAGTTTGCTTAAAAATAGGGTATTTTTTTTGCAAGGTAATCATAGGTTATAAAAATGAAGATTATAGGAGTAATAGAGGACTTAAAATATTATTTTTTAATAAAAAATGATATTATTAAAAATATATCTAGGAATTTCTCTGGAGGTGTTGCGGACAGTGTGGGGTCAGTTCATTTTCAGATAGTTCCTTGATCCAACCTATACTTCTCAAGATCTATAGGCTCCTTCCAATGTAGTTAGTGCTAACTACAGTGTTTTAATCTGTTGCACCTGACACTTCCAATGTGGTTCCCTCTGTTTATCTTAGCCTCTTCTGTTTGCTGGTCTCTTTAGTGTCTAATTTCCACCCTAACACAAGGGGGCGATGGTGGTCACTGTTTTAGGCTCACTTGTTCAGTTGTTCTGCAGGGGAGGAGGAACACTGCAAACAAATATCACTGGTGTGTGGGGGGAGTGTTTGCAGTGTTTCAGCTGCATTGGGTTTGCCCCTGCTCACAGCGTGTGTGCTTTCATGGCCTACACTTCTCAGGCTCTAGGTTGCTCTGCTGGGAACTGTCTGAGGTGGGCCCTGGGTTGCATGCACTTTCCAAGTCTAAGCCACTCAGGTTCAGGTTCTTGGGTACTCCACAAAGGCACAGACTCGGTTGGGTCTGCATTTTGTGCCCTTCCCAGGTCTAAGCAGCTCAGGTGACTAGGTGCTTGGTGAGTGCAGTCACCCTCAGGTGTATGTGTGTATCTTATTGCCTCCCCCATCCCAACCGCTCGGTTTTCTGGGTGTACAATGGATGCGCCCTCTCAGATGTGCCTTGTGTCTCCTCTGGGGAGCTGATCTCTGGCTGCGACCCTCCCGGCAGATGTCAACCATCCGAAATCCCAGGAAGTCTTGGTTAGCAATGAAGCCTGCTTGTGTTTTGGTAGATGATGCCTCTCTGGGGCCACAATTGCCCCTTTCCAGCTCTGGCTGCCCCCCGCCTGCTTGTCTCCAGCAGGGGATGGGCCAGTCTGCAGCCGGCTAGCTCTCCTCTGGTATTTGCTGGGTCCTTTGTTCTGTGAGCAGGCCTGGCAGTGTCTTAGGTTAGGGCTTTTTGCAGGATCGTTCTCTTTCCCTCTCTTTTTAATTTTTTTCTCTCTCTCTGGCTATCCCACAGTCTGGTAGCTATGTCATGTTAGTTCCCTCAGATCGCCCTCAGGTCATTCGGGTCATGGTCCTTACCCTAAGCAATGCCGCCCATACCTCCCTGTTCAGCCCCCACTTGCTGGTGGCAGCTGTGAGTGCTGGGAGTTGCTGTTAGACACTTAATCTGTGGGTTTTCTTTCTTTCTTTATTTTTCCTCCCAGTTACGTTGCCCTCTGAGATTCCAAGACTCCCCACAGACCCGCTGATGAGAGTGTTTTCTGTTGTTTGGAAATTTCTCTCTTTTTTAAGACTCCCTTCCTGGGATGGATCTCTGTCCCTACCTCATTTGTCTCTCTTTTTATCTTTTATATTTTGTCCTACCTCCTTTCAAAGACAATGGACTGCCTTTCTGGGTGCCTGATGTCATCTGCCAGCATTCAGAAGTTGTTTTCTGGAATTTGCTCAGTGTTCAAATGTTCTTTCAATGAATTTCTGGGGGAGAAAGTGCTCTCCCCATCTTATTCTTCCGCCATTTTAGGATCGCCCCAAAATCATTCCTGAATACTCATCAGAAAGCCTGATGCTGAAGCTGAAACTCCAATACTTTGCCCAACTGATGTGGAGAGCCCATTCATTGGAAAAGGCCCAAAGATGGCAGAGGAATAGGACAGGGAGACCACTTTCTGGCCCACAAATTCATCGAAAGATCATTTGAACACTGAGCAAACTTCACAAAACAACTTCTGATTGCTAGCAGAGGACATCAGGCAGCCAGAAAAGCAGCCCATCGTCTTTGAAAGGAGGTAGGACAAAATATAAAAGATGAAAAGAGAGAGAAAAGAGTTAAGGATGGAGATCCATCCCAGGAAGGGAGTTGTAATAGAGGAAGTTTCCAAACACCAGCAGACCCTCTCACTGGACGGGTCTGGGGGAAGTTTTCGAATCTTGGAGGGCAACCTAACCAGGAAGAAAAATAAAACCCACAGATTACATGCCTAAAAGCAACTCCCAGCAGAAAAGTACCCCAGATGCTCTCATCCACCACCAGCAAGTGGGGCCTGAACGGAGAAGAGTGGGCAGCATTGCTTAGGGTAAGGACCGGGCCTGAATGCCCTGAGGGTACTTGGAGGGAGCTAATGTGAGATAGAACTTAAACTGTGGGATAGCAAGAGAGAGAGAGAATTAACCTGCAACAGGCCCTAACCGAAGGCACTGCTGACCGTTTGCAGAACAAAGGAAGGACAGAGCAATTCCAGAGAAGAGCTAGCCGGCTGCGGACCAGCCCATCTCCCGCCAGAGGCAGGAAGCAGGGGTGAGGGGAAAGGGGCAAACTTGGCCCCAGAGACGGCATCCCCTACCAAACTGCAAACAAGCTTCCAGTTTCTAACCAAAGACTTCCTGAGATTCTGGATGGTTGACATCCCCCAGGAGGGTCGCAGCCAGAGATCAGCTCCCCAAAAGAGACACAAGGCACACTGGCCCAGCACACCCGGAAACTGAGGTCGGGACTGGGAGGGGAGAAGTCGCGCTGCACCTGGGGAGAGTTCACTCATCAAGCTCCTGATTCCCTGAGCTGCTCTGACCGGGGAAGGCACAAAACGCAGGCCCAACCAAGTCTGTGCCTTTGTGGAGTACCTGAAAACCTGAACCTGAGAGGCTTGGGCCTGGGAAGTGCACGCAACTCAGGGCCCGCTCCCTGTAGAGCAGCCTGGATCCTGAGGAGTATAGATGGGGAAAGGACACACACTGTGAGCGGGGGCAAACCCAGTATGACCAGAACACTGTGAGTACTCCCCACACACACCAGTGACATTTGTTTGAAGCGCCCCTCCCTCCCCACAGCACGACTGAACAAGTGAACCTAAACAAGAGACCACCTCCACCTACTTGCGTCAGGGTGGAAATTAGACACTGTAGAGACCTGCAAACAGAAGACAAATAAACGAAGGGAACTGCTTTAGAAGTGACAGGCACAACAGATTAAATCCCTGTAGTTAACACCGACTACACTGGAAGGGGCCTATAGATATTGAGAAGTGTAAGCTCGAACAAGGACCTATCTGAAACTGAACTGAACTTACACTGCCCACAACAGCTCCAGAGAAATTCCTAGATATATTTTTACTATTATTATTATTTTTTATTAAAATTTTTTTCTCTTTCTTTTTTTTAAAGTCCTCTATTACTTCTCTATTACTCCTTAATTTTCATTTTTATAACCTACTATAACCTTGCAAAGAAAAAAAGAAAAGGAGACCCTATTTTTAAAGCAAACTTCGTATATATTTCTTAATTTTTTTAATATTGTAATTTTAAGAGTCTAACCTCTACTCTAGATTTTTAATCATTGTTTTTCAGTATTTGATATCAATTTTGGACATTTAAAAATCCAATCTTCAGTACCCATTTTTACTCAGGAGTGTGATTACTGGTTTGATTACTCTCTCTCCCTTTTGACTCTCCTTTTTCTCCCCCAGATCACCTCTATTTCCTCCCTCTCCCCTCTCTTTTCAACCCAATTCTGTGAATCTCTGTGGGTGTTCTGGGCTGCGGAGAACACTTAGGGTACAGAGTACGGCCTAGGTCTGTCTCCCTTCTCTTGAATCCCTTCTTTTCTTCTCCTGCTCACCTCTATCTCCTTCCTCCCTCTCCTCTGCTTCATGTAACTCTGTGAACCTCTCTGGGTGTCCCTCACTGTGGAGAATCTTTTCACCATTAATCTAGAAGTTTTATTATCAGTGCTGTATGGATGGAGAAGTCTTGAGACTACTGGAAGAATAAGACTGAAATCCAGAGACAAGAGGCTTAAGCCCCAAACCTGAGAACACCAGAGAATTCCTGACTACCGGAAACATTAATTAATAAGAGATCATACAAAAGCCTCCATACCTACACTGAAACCAACCACCACCCAAGAGCCAATAAGTTCCAGAGCAAGACATACCACGCAAATTCTCTAGCAATGCAGGAACATAGCCCTGATGTCAATATACAGGCTGCCCAAAGTCACACCAAACCCATAGCCCCATCTCAAAACTCACTACTGGACACTCCATTGCACTTCAGAGAGAAGAAATCCAGCTCCACCCACCAGAACACCGACGCAAACTTCCCTAGCCAGGAAACCTTGACAAGCCAATGGTCCAACCACACCCACTGGGAGAAACCTCCACAATAAAAAGGAACCACAGACTACCAGAATACAGAAAGGCTACTCCAAACACAGCAATCTAAATAAGATGAAATGGTAGAGAAATAACCAACAGGTAAAGGAACATGAAAAATGCCTACCAAGCCAAACAAAAGAGGAGGAGATAGGGAATCTACCTGATAAAGAATTGAGAATAATGATAGTGAAAATGATCCAAAATCTTGAAAACAAAATGGAGTTACAGATAAATAGCCTGGAGACAAGGACTGAGAAGATGCAAGAAATGTTTAACAAGGACATAGAAGAAATAAAAAAAGAGTCAATTAAAAATAAATAATGCAATAAATGAGATCAAAAACACTCTGGAGGGAACCAAGAGTAGAATAACGGAGGCAGAAGATAGGATAAGTGAGGTAGAAGATAAAATGGTGGAAATAAATGAAGCAGAGAGGAAAAAAGAAAAAAGAATCAAAAGAAATGAGGACAACCTCAGGGACCTCTGGGACAATGTGAAAGGCCCCAACATTCGAATCATAGGAGTCCCAGAAGAAGAAGACAAAAAGAAAGGCCATGAGAAAATACTCGAGGAGATAATAGCTGAAAACTTCCCTAAAATGGGGAAGGAAATAGTCACACAAGTCCAAGAAACCCAGAGTGTCCCAAACAGGATTAACCCAAGGTGAAACACTCCAAGACACATATTAATCAAATTAACAAAGATCAAACACAAAGAACAAATATTAAAAGCAGCAAGGGAGAAACAACATATAACACACAAGGGGATACCCATAGGGGTAAGAGCTGATCTTTCAATAAAAACTCTTCAGGCCAGAAGGGAATGGCAGGACATACTTAAAGTAATGAAAGAGAATAACCTATGACTCAGATTACTGTACCCAACAAGGATCTCATTCAGATATGAAGGAGAATTCAAAAGCTTTACAGACAAGCAAAAGCTGAGAGAATGCAGCACCACCAAACCAGCTCTCCAACAAATGCTAAAGGAGCTTCTCTAGATAGGAAACACAGAAAGGTTGTATGAACGTGAACCCAAAGCAACAAGGCAAATGGCAGTGGGACCATACTTATAAATAACTACTTTAAATGTAAATAGGTTGAATGCCCCAATCAAAAGACAAAGACTGGCTGAACAGATACACAAGCAAGACCCCTATATATACTGTCTACAAGAGACTCACCTCAAAACAAGGGACACATTCAGACTGAAAGTGAAGGGCTGGAAAAAAATATTTCACACAAACGGAGACCAAAAGAAAGCAGGAATCACAATACTCATATCAGATAAAATAGTCTTTAAAATAAAGGCTGTGAAAAGAGACAAAGAAGGACAGTACATAATGATCAAAGGTTCAATCCAAGAAGAAGATATAACAATTATAAATATATATGCACCCAACATAGGAGCACCACAATACATAAGGCAATTGCTAACAAGTATGAAAGGGAAAATTAACAATAACACAATAATAGTGGGAGTCTTTAATATCCCACTCACACCTATGGATAGATCAACTAAACAGAAAATTAACAAGGAAACACAAACTTTGAATGACACAATGGACCAGCTGGACCTAATTGATATCTATAGGATATTTCACCCCAAAACAATCAATTTCACCTTTTTCTCAAGTGCACACGGAATCTTCTCCAGAATACATCACATCCTGGGCCATAAATTTAGCCTTGGGAAATTAAAAAAAAAAAAAAAAAAGAAATCATTCCAGTCATCTTTTCTGACCACAGTGCAGTAAGATTAGATCTCAATTACAGGAAAAAAAAAAACTATTAAAAATTCAAACATATGGAGGCTAAATAACACACTTCTGAATAACCAAAAAATCATAGAAGAAATCAAAAAGGAAATCAAAATATGCATAGAAACGAATAAACATGAAAACACAAGAACCCAAAACCTATGAGACACTGTAAAATTAGTGCTAAGGGGAAGGTTCATAGCTTTAGAGGCTTACCTCAAGAAACAAGAAAAAGTCAAATAAATAACCTAACTCTACACCTAAAGCAACTAGAGAAGGAAAAAATGAAGAACCCCAGGGTTAGTAGAAGGAAATAAATCTTAGAAATTAGGGCAGAAATAAGTGCAAAAGAAACAAAAGAGACCTAGCAAAAATCAACAAAGCTAAAAGCTGTTTTTTTGAAAAGGTAAATAAAACTGACAAACTATTAGCCAGACACATCAAGAAACAAAGGGAGAAGAACCAAATTAACAAAATTAGAAATGAAAATGGAGAGATCAAAACAGACAACACTGAAATACAAAGGGTCATAAGAGACTACTACCAAACAGCTCTATGCCAATAAAATGGACAACTTGGAAGAAATGGACAAATTCTTAGAAAAGTTTAACTTTCCAAAACTGAACCAGGAAGAAATAGAAGATCTTAACAGACCCATCACAAGCACGGAAATCGAAACTGTCATCAGGAATCTTGCAGCAAACAAAAACCCAGAACCATATGGCTTCACAGCTGAATTCTACCAAAAATTTAGAGAAGAGCTAACACCTATCTTACTCAAACTCTTCCAGAAAATTGCAAAAGAAAGTAAACTTCCAAATACATTTTATGAGGCCACCATCACCCTAATACCAAAACCAGAGAAAGATGCCACAAAATATGAAAACTATATGCCAATATCACTGATGAACATTGAGGCAAAAAATCCTTAACAAAATTCTAGCAAATAGAATCCAACAACATATGAAAAAGATCATGCATCATGACCAAGTGAGCTTTATCCCAGGAATGCAAGGATTCCTTAATAGCCGCAAATCAGTCAATGTGTTACACCACATTAACAAATTCAAAGATAAAAATATATGATTATCTCAATAGATGCAGAAAAAGCCTTTGACAAAATTCAACATTCATTTATGATAAAAACTCTGCAGAAAGCAGGAATAGAAGGAACATACCTCAACATAATAAAAGCTATATGTGACAAATCCACAGTAAACATTATCCTCAATGGTGAAAAATTGAAAGCATTTCCCCTAAAGTCAGGAACAAGACAAAGGTGCCCACTCTCACCACTACTATTCAACATAGTTTTGAAAGTTTTGGCCACAGCAATCAGATCAGAAAAAGAAATAAAACGAATCCAGATAGGAA
This sequence comes from Cervus canadensis, assembly GCF_019320065.1. Taxonomy (NCBI): domain Eukaryota; kingdom Metazoa; phylum Chordata; class Mammalia; order Artiodactyla; family Cervidae; genus Cervus; species Cervus canadensis. The sequence goes on along the minus strand of NC_057403.1, from coordinate 13,494,314 downwards.
AAGAAGAGTAAAACTATCACTGTTTGCAGATGTCATGATCCTCTACATAGAAAACCCTAAATAAAGACTACCAGAAAACTACTAGAGCTAATCAATGAGTATAATAAATTTGCAGGATATAAAATTAACACACAGAAATCCCTTGCATTCCTATACTCTAACAATGAGAAAACAGAAAGAGAAATTAAGGAAACAGTATCATTCACCATTGCAACAAAAAGAATAAAATACTTAGGAATATATCTACCTAAATAAAGAAAAGACCAATATACAGAAAACTATAAAACGTTGATGAAAGAAATCAAATAGGACACAAATACATGGAGAAATATACCATGTTCATGGATCAGATGAAACATTACAGTGAAAATGAGTGTACAACCCGAAGCAATCTATAGATTCAATGCAATCCCTATCAAGCTACCAACGGTATTCTTCATAGAACTAGAATAAATAATTTCACAATCTGTATTGAAATACAAAAAACCTCGAATAGCCAAAGCAATCTTGAGAAAGAAGAATGGAAGTGGAGGAATCAATCTGCCTGACTTCAGACTCTACTACAAAGCCACAGTCATCAAGACAGCATGGTACTGGCACAAAGACAGAAATATAGATCAATGGAACAAAATAGGAAGTCCAGAGATAAATCCACGTACCTACAGACACCTTATCTTTCACAAAGGAGGCAAGAATACACAATGGAAAAAAGACAACCTCTTTAACAAGTGGTGCTAGGAAAACTGGTCAGCCACGTGTAAAAGAATGAAACTAGAACACTTTCTAACACCATACACAAAAATAAACTAAAAATGGATTAAAGATCTAAATGTAAGACCAGAAACTATAAAACTCCTATAGGAGAACATAGGCAAAACACTCTCTGACACACATTACAGCAAGATCCTCTATGACCCACCTTCCAGAATATTGGAAATAAAAGCAAAAATAAACAAATGGGACCTAATTAAACTTAAGAGCTTTTGCACATCAATACCTGACTATTGGAAAAACCATAGCTTTGACTAGAGGGACCTTTGTCTGAAAAGTAATGCCTTTACTTTTTAATATGCTGTCTAGGTTGGTCATAGCTTTTCTTCCAAGGAGGATGTCGTATAATTTCATGACTGCAGTCACTATCTGCAGTGATTTTGGAGTCCAAGAAAAAAAAAAGTCTGTCACTGTTTCCATTGTTTACCCATTTATTTGCCATGAAGTGATCGACCAGTTGCCATGATCTTAGTTTCTTCAATGTTAAGTTTTAAGGCAGCTTTTTCACTCTCCTCTTTCACTTTCATTCAAGACACTCTTTAGTTCTTTTTTTGCTTTCTGACATAAGGGTGGTGTCATCTGCATATCTGAAAATATTGATATTTTCCCCAAAAATCTTGATTCCAGCTTGTGCTTTACCCAGCCTGGCATTTCACATGATGCACACTAAATTCAAGTTAAATAACCAAGGTGACGATATACAACCTTGACGTATTCCTTTCCCTATTTGGAACCAGTCTGTTGTTCCATGTCTGGTTCTAATTGCTCCTTCTTGGCCTGCATACAGATTTCTCAGGAGGCAGGTCAGGTGGTTTAGCATTCACATCTCTTTAAGAATTTTCCAGTTTGTTGTGATCCACACAGTCAAAGGCTTTAGCATGGTCAGTACAACAGAAGTAGATATTTTTCTGGAACTCGCTTGCTTTTTTGATGATCCAATAGATATTGGCAATTTGATCTCTGGTTCCTCTGCCTTTTCTAAATCCAGCTTGAACATCTGGAAGTTCATGGTTACCATACTGTTGAAGCCTGGCTTGGAGAATTTTGAGCATTGCTTTGCTAGCATGTGAGATGATTACAACTGGGCAGTATATTGAAGATTCTTTGGAATAGCTTTTCTTTGGGATTGGAATGAAAACTGAACTTTTCCAGTTTTGTACCCACTGCTGAGTTTCCAAATTTGCTCGAATATTGAGTGCAACACTTTCACAGCATCATCTTTTAGGATTTGAAATAGCTGAACTGGAATTCCATCACCTCCACTAGCTTTGTTCATAGTGATGCTTCTTATGGCCCACTTGACTTCACATTCCAGGATGTCTGGTTCTAGGTGAGTGATCACACCATCATGATTATCTGGGTCATGGAGATCTTTTTTGTACAATTCTTCTGTATATTCTTGCCACCTCTTCTCAATATCTTCTGCTTCTGTTAGTTTCATCCTGTTTCTGTCCTTTGTTGTGTCCATCTTTGCATGAAATATTCCCTTGGTATCTCCAATTTACTTGAAGAGATCTCTAGTCTTTCCCACTCTATTGTTTTCCTCTATTTCTTTGCATTGATCACCGAGGAATTCTTTCTTATGTCTCCGTGCTCTTCTTTCAAACTCTATTCAATTGGGTGTATCTGTCTTTTTCTCCTTTGCCTTTAGCTTCTCCTCTTTTATCAGCTATTTGTAAGGCCTCCTCAGACAACCATTTTGCCTTTTGCCTTTCTTTTTCTCGGGGATGGTCTTGATCCCTGTCTCCTGTACAATGTCACGAACCTCCATCCATAGTTCTTCAGGTATTCTGTTTATTAGATCTTATCCCTTCAATCTATTTGTCACTCCAACAGTATAATTGTAAGGGATTTGATTTAGGTCATACCTGAATGGTCTAGTGGTTTTCCCTCCTTTCTTCAATTAAAGTGTGAATTTTGGAATAAGGAGTTCATGATCTGAGCTACAGCCTGCTCCCAGGCTTGTTTTTGTTGAATATATAGAGCTTCTCTACTTTGGCTGCAAAATATAATCAATCTGATTTTGATATTGACCATCTGTGTATAGAGTCTTCTCTTGTGTCATTGGAAGAGAGTGTTTGCTATAGATCCACTGAGCAGATGACTCACAAACTACAGAACATTTATACCAAATAAATTCTTGCACTTTTAAGAAAAATTTAGGGCCCCCAACAGATTTCCCAACCTGGGGATCTGGCAAAGGGACTGAGAACCCCCAGGGAATTTGACTTTGGAGCCCAATGGGATTTCATTACAGAACTTACACAGGACTGGGTAAACAGTCTCTTGTAGGGCACAAAAAAAACCTTGTGCACACCAGGACCCAGAAGATAGGAGCGGCAACCCCACAAGAGGCTGACTAGTCTTCCCTATGAGTGTCCAGGCATCTCCAGTGGAGGCATGGATCCTCAGTAGCCTGCTGCATGGTCGGGGTCACTGAGTGCGAAAGTGCCTGCTGGGACCTTTTGAAGGAGGTCACTATTATCTTCATTACCCCCACCATAGTTTAATTTCAGGTCAAACAGCAGGGAGGGAACAGAGCCCTGCCCATCAACAGAAAATTGGATTAAAGATTTATTGAGCATGGCCCCACCCATCAGAGCAAGACCCAGTTTCCACAGTCAGCCTCTCCCATCAGGAAGCTCCCATAAGCCTCTTATCCTTATGCATAATAGAGCAGACAGAATGAAAACCACAATCACAGAAAACTAATCAAACTGATCACTTGGACCACAGCCTTGTCTAACTCAATGAAACCCAAGATGGATGGGTCATGGTGGAGAGTTCTGACAAAACATGGTCCACTGGAGAAGGGAATGGCAAATAACCTCAGTATTCTTGCCTTGAAAACTCCATGAACAGTATGAAAGAGCAAAAAGATATGACACTGAAAGATGACCTCCCCAGGTCAGTGGGTGCCCAATATACTACTGGAGAAATAACTCCGGAAAGAATGAAGAGAAGGAGCCAAAGGGAAAACAACACTCAGTTGTAGATGTGACTGGTGGTGGAAATATAGTTCGATGCTGTAAAGAACAATATTGCACAGGAACCTTGAATGTTAGGTCCATGAATCAAGGTAAATGGGAAATGGTCAAACAGGAGATGGCAAGCATGAACATTGATATTTTAGGAATCAGTGAACTAAAATGGGCTGGAACAGGCAAATTTAATTCAGATGACCATTATATCTACTACTGTGAGCAAGAATCCCTTAGAAGAAATGGAGTATCCCTCATAGCCAACAAAAGAGTCTGAAATGCAGTAGTTGGGTGCAATCTCAAAAGTCACAGAATGTACTCTGTTCATTTCCAAGGCAAACCATTCAATATCACAGAAATACAAGTCTATGCCCCTGTCAGTAATGCTGAATAAGCTGAACAGTTCTATGAAGACCTACAAGACTTTCTAGAAGTAACCCCCAAAAGATGCCCCTTTCATCATATTAGACTGGAATGCAAAAGTAGGAAATCAAGAGATACCTGGAGTGACAGGCAAATTTGGCCTTTGAGTACACCTTGATTAGATGTAATTTATTCCAGGAGTGGTTCAATGTCCACAAATCAGGGTGACACACTACATTGACAAAATGAAGGATAAGAATCATAGGTTCATTACCATCTTTTAAAATTCCATATATATGTGTTAGTATACTGTACTGGTCTTTATCTTTCTGGCTTACTTCACTCTGTATAATGGGTTCCAGTTTCATCCATCTCATTAGAACTGATTCAAATGAATTCTTTTTAATGGCTGAGTAATAATGATAACCCTATATGCAAAACAGAAAAAGAGACACAGATGTACAGAACAGATTTTGGACTCTCTGGTAAAAGGCGAGGGTGGGATGTTCTAAGAGAATAGCATTGAAACAAGTATACTATCAAGGGTGAAACAGATCACCAGCCCAGGTTGGATGCATGAGACAAGTGCTCAGGGCTGGTGACTGGAAAGACCCCGAGGAATGGGGTGGGGGAGGGAGGCGGGAAGGGGGATTGGGATGGGGAACATATGTAAATCCATGGCTAATTCATGTCATTGTTTGACAAAACCACTACAATATTGTAAAGTAATTAGCCTCCAACTAATAAAAATAAATGGGAAAAAAGAAAAAAAATAATTGACCCTCAATAAAGCCCCCCCCAAAAAAAAACTGTTGACCAGTTTCCCTTTTTTAAAGCTAGATCAGAAAAAAAAAAACTACTCCAAACTCAAATACTATTTAAATACAAATTGTCATTAAAAAAAAAAAAATTCTGGAACCACATGGATATGCTGCTTTAAGAAGTGGCAGATGAAGCTGGGTAAGAATTTAGTCAGAGCTTTTGGATAATCTTGACTTTATAAGTCCTACAATTATGTAATGCAAATAAAAATATTTGTCTTTACCATCAAAATTAAGGTTTTGATCCTATAATTTAGTGCTTCAAGAACCTTTGGAACATCCAGCTCAGTCATACTCATAAAAATGCGACTTTGTTCAAATCATCCTAGTATTTTCTTAAAAACTTCTGGACATAGATTCAGCTAGTGTGTGATAAGAAAGAAAGGAAATGCAAACTAAAACCACAATGAGGTACTATTTCACGCCAGTCAGAATGGCTGCTATGAAAAAGTCTACAAGCAATAAATGCTGGAGAGGGTGTGGAGAAAAAGGAACCCTCTTATATTGTTGGTGGGAATGCAACCACTATGTACAGCCACTATAGTACAGCCACTATGGAGAACAGTGTGGAGATTCCTTAAAATAAAAAACTGGAAATAGAACTGCCATATGACCCAGCAATCCCGCTGCTGAGCATACACACTGAGGAAAACAGAATTGAAAGAGACATGTGTACCCCAATATTCATCACAGCACTGTTTATAATAGCCAGGAAATGGAAGCAACCTAGATGTCCATCAGCAGACAAATGGATAAGAAAGCTGTGGTACATAAACACAACGGAACTTTACTCAGCCATTAAAAATAATTCATTTGAATCAGTTCTAATGAGGTGGATGAAACTGGAGCCTATTATACAGAGTGAAGTAAGCCAGAAAGAAAAACACCAATACAGTATACTAATGCATATATATGGAATTTAGAAAGATGGTACGGATAACCGTATATGTGAGATAGCAAAAGAGACACAGATGTGTAGAACTGTCTTTTGGACTCTGTGGGAGAGGGCGAGGGTGGGATGATTTGGGAGAATGGCATTGAAACATGTATATTATCATATGTGAAATGGATCGCCAGTCCAGGTTCAATGCATGAGACAGGGTGCTCGGGGCTGGTGAACAGGGATGACCCAAAGGGATAGGATGGGGAGGGAGGTGGGAGGGGGATTCAGGATGGGGAACACATGCACACCCTTGGGAGATTCATGTCAATGTATGGCAAAACCACTACAGTACTGTAAAGTAATTAGTCTCCAATTAAAAGCAATAACTTTATATTAAAAAAACAAAACAAAAACAACAACAACAAAAGAAATGAAGGAAAGTGATTGAGAAAGACAAGAGTATTTTAAAAATTTCCTCAATACCGTCTGTGTTCAGTATAAATCAAATGTTTAATTTTTTAATAGGACCTTCCAAAAGAATTCTACAATGATCAGGCTATTAAGTATTAAGCCCAGTTTGAGTCCTGCAAATGGAGAAATATGTGCAAAATGTCCAAGGAGTTCATAACATGGCAACATTTCATAATTGCAGATGGTTATTTTTTTTTCTTTTTAAGTTTCCTTTGTGGTACAGTTGTTAGAAACAGACAATCTGTTAATGGGCTATTTATTTTAGGCCCTTAATGTTTGAAGGGAATGACTTGACCATAATATTATCTTTGATACAGCAAGTGAAAGTCTTTCAGTTGTGTCCGACTCTTTGCAACCCCATGGACTATACAGTCCATGGAATTCTCCAGGCCAGAATACTGGAATGGGTAGCCGTTCCCTTCTCCAATGATACAGAAGTTATATCAATATTCACTCATATATTGCCTATTTCAAGAGAACATTGTAGTAAAGAATACAAATATTTTTTTTCAAAGGTAAAGGTTACAACTGGGCAATACTGAAACTTTATGCTTTATCTTCAATGGTAGAGTAAAAGATTGAAAGGAGTTCTTGAATACACCTGGAAAATAGAATTGATGAATATTATCCTAGTGTCAAAGAATGAACTCAAAGTTTATCAGCTCTTTAAATTCACTAATGTATCTCTCATTATTGAATTAAAACCTAGGTTAATAAATCAGGTTTGCAATATTTGAGAACAGGGCTGGAGAATAGGTAGTATACTATTTGGCTTTGCTACTATTCTAATATGGCCCATATACCAACAGGGAGGTAGTTAAGAAGGGTGATATTTAAGTATTCTAGAAGAGACCAAGCTACGTATAAAAATACTCTATTTGAATAATGTGAAGGTAAGGATTTGTTTCTATTTATACCAAAGGTGGAATAAGATTGCGCTTGAAAACATAGCAGGGGAGTTCTTGAAAAACAAATACTGCCGTATTAGAGCCTTACTGACTCTCAGTGGAAATCGAGTTCAGTAGATAATTTTTAAAATTTGATATTAAAGTGGGATTTCTCAACCTTAACACCGTTGACATTTTGGCTTAATAATCCTATTGTATATAAATATACAATATATATGTATATATATATAATATATGTAATAATATATATACACAGTATATAATTGCAATAATATATAGTATATAAAATTTATATATATACATATATATATATATATATATATGTATATATATAAAGTTAAGTAGACTTCCCTGGTAGCTCAACTGGTAAAGTATCCACCTGCAATGCAGGAGACCTAAATTCAATTCTTGGGTCAGGAAGATACCCTGGAGAAAGGATAGGCTACCCACTCCAGTATTCTTGGGTTTCTTTGAAGGCTCAGACATTAAAGAATCTGCCTGCAATGTGTGAGAACCTGAGTTTGATCCCTGGGTTGGAAAGATCCTATGGAGGAGGGCATGGCAACCAACTTCAGTATTCATGCCTGGAGAATCACCATGGACAGAGGAGCATGACAGGCTGTAGTCCATGGGGTCGCAAAGAGTCTGAAATGACTGAGCAACTAATCACAGCACAGCACACAGGAAGTTTAGTAGCATCCCTTGTGTATACCCAAAAGTAGTATCAACTTTCCCCCCAACGTGTGACTCCAAAAATGCTTACAGACAATACCAATTGTTCCTTGGGAGTAGGGAGTCAAAATCGAGAGATTATTACTTCTGTCAATAATGGATGGTGATTTGTCATTCAGTTTGACTGTTTGCAACCCCATGGACTGCAGCATGACAGGATTCCCTGTCCTTCCCCTTCTCCCAGAGTTTGCTCAAATGCATGTCCATTGAGTCGGTGATGCCATCCAACCATCTCATCCCCTGTTGCCCACTTCTCCTCCTGCCCTCAATCCATCCCAGCATCAGTGTCTTTTCCAGTGAGTTGGCTCTTTGAATCAGGTGGCCAAAGAATTGGAGCTTCAGCTTTAGTATCAATCCTTCCAATGAATATTCAGGGCTGATTTCTTTAGGATAATTTGTTTGGATTCTCAAGAGTATTCTCCAGCACCACAGAAAGCATAAATTCTTCAGTGTTCAGCACTCTTTATGGTCCAACTGCCACATTTATACGTGACTACTGGAAAAATCATAGCTTTACTTAGATAGACCTTTGTTGGCAAAGTGATGTCTCTGTGTTTAATACACTGTCTAGGATTGTCACAGCTTTTCTTTCATGGAGGTAGTGTCTCTTAATTTCATGACTGTAGTCATTGTCCCCACTGATTTTGGAGCACAAGAAAGTAAAGTCTGTCACTGTTCACATTCTTTCACCATTTATTTGCCATGAAGGGATGGGGCTGGATGCCATGATCTTCATCTTTTGGATGTTGGATTTTTAAACCAGCTTTTTCATTCTCCTCTTTTATTTTCATCAAGAGGCTCTTTAGTTCCTCTTTGCTTTCTGCCATTAGGATGGTGTCATCTACATATCTTATGTTATTAATATTTCTCCCAGCAATCTTGATTCCAGCTTGTGCTTCACTCAGCCTACCACTTTGCATGTTATACTCGGCATACAGGTTAAATAAGCAGGATGACAATGTACAGCCTTGACACACTCCTTTCCCAAGTTTGAATCAGTCTGTTGTTTTGTCTGGTTCTGAATGTTTCTTCCTGACCTTCATACATGTTTCTCAGGAGGCAGGTAAAGTGTTCTGGTGTTCCAATCTCTTTAAGAATTTTCCACAGTTTGTTGTGATCCACACAGTCACGGGGTTTAGGGTAGTCAATGAAGCAGAGGTACATATTTTTCTAGAATTTCCTTGCTTTTTCTATGATCCAATGGATGTTGGCAATTTGATCTCTGGTTCCTCTGCCTTTCCTACAACCAGCTTGCACACCTGGAATTTCTTGGTTAGCATACTGTTGAAGTGTAGATTGAAGGATTTTAAGCATTACATTGCTAGCATGTGAAATGAGCACAATTGTGCATTAGTTTGAACATTTTTTGCATTATCCTTCTTTGAGATTGGAATGAAAACTGACCTTTTTCAGTCCTGTGGTCACTGCTGAGTTTTCCAAATCTGCTGCCATATTGAGTGCAGCTCTTTAACGGCATCATCAGGATTTTAAATAGCTGAGCTAGAATTCCATAAGTTCCACTAGCTTTGTTTGTAGTAATGCTTCCTAAGGCCCACTTTACTTCACATTCCAGGATGTCTGGCTTTAGGTCTGTGATCACACCACTGTACTTATTCAGATCATTAAGATCTTTTTTGTACAGTTTTTCTGTGTATTCTTGACACCCCCTCTTAGTATCTTCTGTTTCTGTTAGGTCCATAACATTTCTGTCCTTTATTGTGCCCATCTTTGCATGAAATGTTCCCTTGGTATCTCAAATTTTCTTGAAAAGATTTTTAGTGTTTCCCATTGTACTGTTTTCCTCTGTTTCTTTGCATTGATCACTTAGGAAGGCTTTCTTATCTCTCCTCGCTGATCTTTGGAACTCTGTATTCAAGTGGGTGTATTTTTCCTTTGCTCCTTGACCTTTCACTTCTCTTCTTTTCTCATCTATTAGTAAGGCATCCTCAGACAACCATTTTGCTTTTTTGCATTTCTGTTTCTTGGGGATGGCTTTGATCACCACCTCACATACAATGTTACCAACCTCCATCCATAGTTCTTCAGGCCCTCAGTCTATCAGATCTAATCCCTCAAATCTATTTGTCCCCTTCACTGTATAATCATAAGGGATTTGATGTGGGTCATACCTGAATGGTCTAGTTGTTTTCCCTGCTTTCTTCAATTTAAATATGAATTTTTCAATAAGAAGTTCATGATCTGAGCCACAGACAGTTCCCAGCTTTTTTTTTTTTTTTTTTTTGGTGCCTGTATACAGCTTCTCCATCTTCAGCTGCAAAGAATATGACCAGTCTGATTTCAATACTGAGCATCTAGTGACATCCATGTGTAGTCTCATCTCTTGTGTTGTTGGAAGAGAGTGTTTGCTATGACCAGTGCATTCTCTTGGCAAAACTCTGTTAGCCTACTCTGTTGGCCTTTGCCCTGCTTCATTTTGTACTCCAAGGCCAAACTTACCTGTTTCTCCAGGTATCTCTTGACTTCCTAATCCAACATCCTATGATGAAAAGGACTTTTTTTGGTGTTATCTCTAGAAGGTCTTGTAGGTATTTATAGAACCATGCAACTTCATTTTTCCAGCATTAGTGATTGTGCATAGATTGAGTTACTGTGATATTGAATGATTTGCCTTGGAAGCAAACAGAGGTCATTCTGTCATTTTTGAGATTGATCCAAGTACTGCATTTCAGACTCTTTTGTTGACTATGAGGGCTACTCCATTTCTTCTAAGGGATTCTTGCTCACAGTAGAAGATATGATGGTCACCTGAATTAAGTTTACCCATTCCTGTCCATTTTAATTCACTTATTCCTAAAATGTCAATGTTTACTCTTGCCATCTCTTGTTTGACCACTTTCAATTTACCTTGATTCATGGACCTAACATTCCAGGTTTCTATGCAATATTGTTCTTTACAGCATCAGACTTTACTTTCACCATCAGACACATCCAGAACTGGTCATTTTTTCCACTTTGGCTCAGCCTGTTTATTCTTTTTGGATCTATTGCTCCACTCTTCTCTAGTAGCATGTTGGATGCCTACTGACCTGGGGAGTTCATTTTTCAGTGTCATATCATTTTGCCTTTTCATGCTGTATTCCAGGCAAGTATGTTGAGGTGGTCTGCCATTCCCTTCTCCACTGGGCCACATTTTGTCACTGGAACAGTAGAAATAGGTAGCACCACTGATGTAAAAATTCCCATTCTTAAAGGTGTTTAATATAGTAAAATTCTGTTTTAGCATAGTAAAACTTTTGTATTGCACATATTTTTTGACTTATAAATAACAAATCTGTATATAGACTCTCCTAATGACAAAATTACTTATTTACTCTAGTGTTTTCAAACTGGAGTTGTCATACACTCATCCAGAGACAGGCAGAAAAACTGGTTTATATTCTAGAGGAGTATTTATAATGGAGATCTAAATTGTGGCGTTAGAGAGAGACAGACCTGGATTTGAACTCTGTCACTAGAATGTCCTTGGGCAAGTGTACTTATCTTTTCTAAACTTCAGTTATATGGGTAGATGCAAGTAATGATTTCTACCAAGGGTAAATCAGGAGCTATCCACTGAACTTGAAGTTAGCTCAAATCTTAGATATGGGTATTGATCCTGAGGCTACTTATATCTAGCCTGTTCTTTTTTTTTTTTTTTTTTGCACATTAATTTTCTTTGCAGTAGGTGTCATATAGTAATCTCTAGGAAATTCAGTACCTTGGATAACCATTGTTTAGGTCTTTTGTTTTTATTAAGATGACCAGAGCATTTCCTATATTGTATTCACGTTTCTATCATAAGATTATCATACACATGTGTCGCCACTAGGTCTCAACAAAAACTCTTTAAAATTAGTAAGTCACTTATCCTAAGGTGGACATTCAGAAGATGTTTAAGTTCTATTTACATTTTTAAAACTGAACCAATATTATGTTATTTAAATTATGGTAAATGCTCTGTAGAATATTCAAACTTGCAATTAGTTCAGTTCAGTCGCTCAGTCGTGTCCGACTCTTTGCGACCCCATGGACTACAGCATGACAGGCTTCCCTGAAATT